>NC_062286.1:140643248-141243248 GCF_902655055.1 Lutra lutra | reverse complement strand
ATTTCCTTTGGCCAAAAACCTGATTCCCGTGGAACTGGACCTCTGAAAATGGACGCTTGCCTCCGTAAGCAGCCTGCCTCTCCCCACAACACACCCACACCCCAAGATTATGTCCATGGCTCCTCGGTTCAGTGAGCTCGCCTTCCCCGTCTCAGCCATGTACCCCCACGACTCTCTACCACCCCGTCACCAGGGAAGGGTGTCACTCCTGCCCACGGTCCTTGCTGATGGTGGGGACTCTGCTGACATAGGAGCCCTGGCCCTCTCGTGACTTCAAGGACACCCTTTAGCAATGGTCATCTCTCCCTGCCGTCACGAACCTTCTCCTCTCTACTGAGCCCCTTCCAACAACAAGAATGCCAAGATACCTCCTACCTTGAAAACACCATCACGTGAGCTCACTTCTGTCACAGCAGTGACCTCGTTCTCTTCCCCACTTCAAAGAGGAGCTCTCAGAAGCGGTGACCCTGCACAGTCACGTCACCTCTATTTCTCTCATTTTCCCTGAAACCTTCCCACAGTTGGGGGTTGGGGTGGGGTGGGCATTCACACCCTTGACTCCCCACCACGGGCTCCAGCAAGACCTCGGAGGTCCCCACATGGTGAAATCTCATGGCCCATCCTAACCCCCAGCACAGGGGCCGCGATCACACTCTCTTCCCTCAGCCACCAGGACCACGCTCACCCGGATCGCCTCCTGCCCCGACAGTCACACCTTCTCAGTCACTGTCTTGGCCTCTTACACCTCTGTTCACTCCTAGGCGAGCTCACCGGGCTCCTGGCCCCTAACAGCAGCCCATGTCCCATCTGCGTCCCACAGCCCTACCCCGGCCCACGTCCCAGACACACCCAGACACACATCCAGGGGCGTGCCTGGTGGTCCCATCAGTGCTCATCCATTCAGTGATGCCACACGGATCCAGTCAGTGCCTCCCACGTGCACACCAGAGCTACAGCAGAGAACAAAACAAACCCAACTCCCACGACTATTCTGGTCGGAGCTTTTGTTCTCCCTCGAAAGACAATTAACAGCATAAGCGACTAGATTATACGACAGGCTAGCAGAAAACAAGCAGGACTGACACTTTCGCAGGGCTGTGTGGTGGGGAATGGTGGGCGAGGGTAGGAAGGGGCAAGGCCATTGAGAGCGGTTTCAGAAGCCCTCGGCAGAGGCTACGTCTTAGAAGAGCCTGGGGAACTGGCACGAAACCATCTGGGGAGGAGTGTTGGGGAGGGGTCCTCTGGCCCAGCGGAGGCTGCAGGGCAGGGAGCAGGGACAGAGGTAGGGGTATGGTGCAGAGGTCCTGGGGGTTGTGGTGAGGACTTGGGAGAGGCTGGTAGGGGTCCGGACTTCTGCTCTGGGTGACACCAGCATCCACAGAAGGGCTCTGGGCTAAAATGCCATGCAGCCTCAGCCCGCTGCTCTGCAGGCCAACCGCAGGGAAAGGGAGGTGGGGGCGGGGGCGGGGGTGAACACAGGGCAACCCGGACAGGAATGATGGCGGCCGTCCAGGCCGGAGGGTCAGCACCATGTGGGGAGAGGACCAGGCTCTGCGTCAACTGGGATTCTGGTCCAACAAGACGTGCTGCAGAATCAGCCTGGGGAATCCAGGGGTGCTGTCCGGGCCCACCTGGCATTCCTGACTGCGTCTGATCGGCTCGTTTTCCTTTCTCAGAAAATGTCTTCTCTGTTCAAATGTTTGATTCACATTCTTCGGGGTTATCCTAATCTGCCTTTATCCATCAATCTAGATTTACATCACAAAAATATTCTGCTCCAAAATAAAAAATGGCAGAACAACATAGGATTCCATTTTTATAAAAGGAAGCATTGATTCTTTGGGGATATATGCCTGTGTGATGAATTATAAAGAAAACCAAAGACAGGAAAATTACAGAATTTGGGATAGCAGGGAAGAGAAGGGATACAGTTGAGGACGGGTGCTCCTGGGCTGGGTCACCTGCATCGGGCAGAGAGCCCAGTCGTGGTCCTTCTGCAAGGAGCGCACGCAGCACACGCACTCTTCTGTGCATGTGAAATACCCATAATCGAACGAGGGAAAAGGTGCATTTGGAATGGGAAATGTTCATCCAAATCAGGCTTCTCAAATGTACATACATATACGTAAGGGGACGAAAGGGTTATATAAATGGTATGTGACATGGTGGCAAACACGTACGTATTTCTACAAGGATATGTAAGAAATGAAATAGCTGAAAGCTAAAAACATTACTTCTAGAAAATCAGCACAGAGTGGAGGAATGAAGGGAAACTTCCTTCATGCTTTCTGTCTGCCACATCTAAATCCTCCTTACGGAGAACGGTCAAGACCACACACACACACACACACACACACGTATGTGTGTGTAGCTCTAAGCGCTCCATGCTCTCTGTGTTTGACGCTGTACAAGCGGCATGTGGTTTACGGTACATTCATACTATTGTCGAATAGAAACAAAATCCAACAGAGCCTTCAATTCTGCATCAATAATCACAGTGAAAGGAGAAGGATTTGAAAATCATTGACCCAATGCCCGCCAAAGCCAAGAACCTCCCTGCCAATGCCCGTGCGTTTGAATAGAGCCCGATGACTGTCGGCTGTCACTGCCTTGCCCGTGTGGTGGCACCGCCTGCGGTCACCACCCCGTCCCCAGACATAACGTCTCTGGACACGGAGGCAGGCAGACGCTCTGTGAGGCTGCACTGCGGGCCCCTCCCCAGGCTGGAGACCAGAGCTGTCAGGGTCTCCTCATGTCCCGAAGCTTATAAAGGCCGACGCTGGGCTGGGCCTTGGCTTTAGGGTCACATCTGCCACAACAAGTGAGACTTCGGGCCAGAAGCCTTTGACTCCACTCGTGTCACCAGGAGGAGGGGGATGCATGGGGCGGGCCAGAAGCCATTGACTCCACTCGTGTCACCAGGAGGAGGGGGATGCGTGGGACGGGCCAGAAGCCTTTGACTCCACTCGTGTCACCAGGAGGAGGGGGATGCGTGGGACGGGCCAGAAGCCATTGACTCCACTCGTGTCGCCAGGAGGAGGGGGATGCGTGAGAACGGCCATTTCCAGTCGTGAGCGTCATGAATACAAATGAAAGCTAAATTCCCCGTGTCCGCGGGTGGAGACGCCTGGCAGCCAGGAAGCAGGCCCGGATTTAAAGCCGCCATCAGATCTGCTAATTGCTCACTCGCTGCTGACCGTCGAAAAAACAAACATATCAATACGGCTTTGACTTTTTACAAGGTGTTTGTTTGCGGACCCCGACGGGAATTGCACGGAGACGGAGACGGGAACACTGGAGGACAGAGGGGAGCCGGTTGGGAAAACATCAGAGAACGTATTGTTTTCGTATTTAGTTTCCTCCCTCTCAAAGAGAGCTGCTGAACCTTCACAGATTCCCAAATTCTTAATTAGAAAAACTTCTTAACACCCACTGGCCTGTCCAGAAGAAGGAATAATAAGAATATTTTTAAGGATGCTGAAATAAAAAAAAAAAAGTTTATTTTCATATTATTGGCTGCTCGGAGGAACCTTCATATGGGCATATGGACTGGGTCACTCACTGTAGAGCTGCCTGAAGAAGTCATTGCCTCCAAGTAGCAGTGAAAGAAGGAATGATTTTCAGCAGATGACCCAACAGAGCCTCGGCGGGCAGGGGTGAACCCTCAGCAGCTGCGTGCCATTTACCCAGGCATGTCCGGTCTTGCTGACTGCATAAGCTGGTGTCTCAGAGACAACTTACAGATGAAGGAGGGCCAGGGAAGTCAGCCGAGCCCCCGGGGCCCCTCAACCCATGCGGGCCACGCTGCGATTCAAACGCAGCTCAGCCTGCGCCATTCCCAGACTACCGCACTGCTGTTCAAGCATGGTCTTCCAACACCTCGTTTTTCTTCGTGGAACACTCCCGATTTGGAGCACATTCCTTTGCCCCATGGGTCAGAAGTGCCAACCCACAGAATGACAGATTGCTTGAGTCACGTGGAGCCCAAGCTGCTTCCTCTTGTTTGCAAAATTGATTTTACGAGCTTCCAGAGCCCAGAGTGGTTCAACAGCATGAACCTCGCTCTCGACGCTGACCCTCACCGTCCCCCTCCCTTGGCACATGGCATCTCCGTCCCTTCCGCTGTTCAAGCCGTGAGCGGCTATCCTTCACGTCTTCCTCTCTGTCATCCCGCGCCCTCCTGTCCGCGGCCCCTGCTCCAGTTCCAGCCGCACCATGTGCCATGGCATGGCTGGACCAGTGCGTGCCCCCATCACAGCTCCCCGGGCCCATCCTTACCCCATTCTCTGTCCAGTAGCCACAGTGCTCATTGGCTCATTTCGAACATGAGCCAGATATGCAGGCAGAATGTGCTCCCCACAAAGAGGGTGGGCCCGCAGACTCTGGGTGGGGAGAGCATCCCAGGTACACCTGGGTCATCCCTGCATGTGGAAGAGGGAGCAGAGAGATGGCACAGTGAGAAAGACTCAGGGCACCGTGGCCCCGTGGCCAGCCTGAACGATGGAAGACATGGCCACGGGCCACGAGAGCCGCTAGCAGCGGGAAAAGGCAAGGAGATGGGGGTCGCCCCTGGAGCATAGCCCTGCTAGCATCAGGATCTGAGCCCTGGGAGGCCCTAGGTGGCCTCCAGGACTGTGGGAGGGTTGATGTGTGTTGTTTTAAGCCACTGTGTTTGCAGGAATGTGTAAGAAATGCAGTAAGAAGGAATTCACCAAGTGGAATCACTCACAACCTACAGTGCCCAGCACGTTCTTGGTGCTTTCCGGAAGGTCTCAGCTCCTTGCTGTGGCTAGCGCCCCCGGCGGGGGGGGGGGGGGGGCGCGGGGGGGTGTCTACCGGAACCGAACCTCCCTGTGCGTCACGTCCCCTCTCCCCATTCACTGTACCCCAGGCTCAGGGCCCCTTGCACCATAATCACGGTGTCCGTGGCCACTGAGATGTGGCCCTTGCTGCCCCTCTCTGAACCACTCTGCCCCTTGTCCTCCTCCAGGCCTCAATTTCTACGTCACCTTCTCCGAGTGTTCTGTGCAGCTCCTGGGATTGCTGCAAATGACATTCTCAGGCCCCACACCAGACCTGCCAGAGCAGAGACTCTGGGGCAAGCCCCAGGCATGCCCACCTCCCAGGTGCACTTTTTACGGAGCCTTGTCCCCCCCCAACCCATGCTCCCAAGGGGGGTGGCGGCCTCATCCATCTTGATCTCTGCTCCCTAGAATAAGGCAAGCCACATAGCAGGAGCTCAGTAAATATTTGTGGGATGGATTACGGAATTTATTTTCTCAAAGCTGCCAAGCAGGCATCAGGCTATGGATAAAAAGATGTGCACAGCAGGGCTTGCCCTGGAGAACTGCGCTGGAGTGGGAAAGGTCTTTTCCCCTGCAGCGTGGTGTCCATGAGAGGTGCCTGTGGCAGCCCACACGTGTGCCCTTGAACCAGGCTGACACCAGGCAGACCGTATGGAACACACACTGTCAACCGTTAATTACACACGGTCTCTGCTGGTTAGAAGAGAAGCTCTGCTGGTATGGGGCCCTCATCGGGCTCACCAGAGCTGTACTGACCCCCAGTACTGGGACAACACCTGAGTCTACAGGGAGTCATTAAACATGTGTTGAATCGGGGCACCTGGTGTTTCCATCGGTGATGCGTCCAACTCATGAGCTGAGCTCAGGTCGACCTCTGGGTCGTGGGATGGAGCCCCGCACCCAGCTCGGATTCAGCAGGGAATCCGCTTGAGACAAGCTCTGCCCCACCCTGCACTGTCTCCTAGGTGTGCTCCCTCTCTCAAATACATAAATAAAATCTTATAAAACAAGATTTGTTGAATGGATGAATGTGTGTGGACTCAGAAGGCAGAAAAGCCTTAGCAAGGCCCCTACAAGTAACCAGCTTCGGGTTCGCTCGAGGCAGTTGGGGATTCCTGCTAGAAGGTGCGGCAGGACAGAAGCACAGAGTTGTGAGTAGTTTGAGGAAAGCCCAGAGGGGTGGGCAGCGGGGACACCAGAGTGGCAGCGGGGTCGGCAACGCTATGGTTCTTCCAGCTGAGGGGCAGAAGCCTGTGGGGAGGGTGCCACACAAGCCTTGTGGACAAAGCTCCCGTCCGCCACTGGCCACACAGGCGCAGGCTCCCCATGCGGGATGAGGGGTTACAGCAGGGAAGTCACCGGATGACCCAGCCTCTGGAGATGCAGCCCAGCGTCCCCTCCCAGCCACCAAAGATGCTGCCAGAAGGAGGGAGGAGACTCAGCCGAGATAGCAGGTTCACTTCCCCCATTAACTCTGAAGATAAGGAAGCAGTTGGTTTAAACTGTGCAGGGAAGTGCGCACGGGGAGACACGTGGTCCTTTCAGGGCCCCGGGCTAAGTCACCGGAACCCTTTCCGCAGAGCGGTGAGTAATTTGAGACAGATTCATCACTGTGTGTCACCAGCGGGCCGTGTGGGGACTAATTTGATAATGTATCTCCCTTCGGTGAATTTCCAGTGAAGGATTTCGTGCGCTACTATTTATTTAAGATGAAAAAGACAATACAACTCCTTATCATCAAACCTGTCGTGATTCAATAGCAGCCCTGCAGGTAAAATGTCCCCACGGGCCCGTGGGCAAGCAAACACGTACACTGTAAGCCTGGATGCAGGTGGTTCTCGGTACACGTGCGCTGGGCCCGCAAAGCTGTAAACAAAATCACCAAAACAGAGCCTTTTTCTCTCCTTATCAAAAGCGCAGGAGGGGCGCCTGGGTGGCTCAGTGGGTTAAGCCGCTGCCTTCGGCTCAGGTCATGATCTCAGGGTCCTGGGATCGAGTCCCGCATCGGGCTCTCTGCTCAGCAGGGAGCCTGCTTCCCTCTCTCTCTCTCTCTCTCTGCCTCTCCATCTACTTGTGATCTCTCTGTCAAATAAATAAATAAAATCTTTAAAAAAAAAAAAGCGCAGGAGCCACAGCTCAGTGAATATACTTGGTGATCTAAGCTATTCATTAAAGGTAATAGAACAGAAAAATGACTTTTGATACACAGCCATTCAACATGTTCGTTTTAGAATCCTTGCTAAATCATATTGTCAGAGTTCACTTTATTTTACTACTGAGTCAATGTGAAAGAATGAACTCTCTCTCTCTCAGAATTTCTCTCCGTAGTACTCGGGACCCGCTCTGCTAAGTTTAACGCCTCGATAGTTCCCGGCTTAATTTACTCCTCGAAACAAGCCGTTACGTATGCTTCGTTGCTTTGCGTCTCCTCTGCAAACTCTTTCCTTCCTTCCTTCCTTCCTTCCTCCCTCCATCCCTTTTTTTTCTTGTCTTTCTTTTCTTTTCTTTTCTTTTTAATATACAGCCATGTGGTAAGGGGCTCCTAGGAGGGGACTGTTTTCTAGGTTTGGAAGTTCAGGGAAAACCCTGCCCAGCGTGTGTGCCCACCCAGATCGCGCGTGTGACAGCAAGGTCTTCGGCTCTCGTAAAAAAGTCAACCGCACGGCTGTTCGGATGGTGCTTCCTGCTGCATGGACGGGTTGAGAATTAACAGAAGTGACTGCATGATTTACCAGGTGCAGCACTGACATCATCACAAGGTGAGCGCAGTCACTTGAGCCCACTAAATGGCGCTGCCATGGGAGGCCGCGCTGGCCAGATATGAGGACGGAGCAGGCTTTTTGGAGAATCCGCACGTGCACAGCTAAACACTGGGCAGGTGCAGCCTGGCAAGTCCTGCTCGTCACTGCCAACGACTTACCACAGCACGCCGGCCCCGGGGATGCCTGCAATGCAAGCTGATTCCAATTCGGGTGCCGACATAAATCAATAAAAGCTGCAAAATTGAACAAATAAATAATGAACAAACAAAAAACACGTCTCTAACCCCTAGTAAATTTTATGGCACAGAATGAAAAAACATGTCATTTTTTTTTTCCCCAGAACAAAAGACCCATGATTTCCAAGGTAAGGTAATGTGGCAGAAAATGTGAGGGGGAAAGAGTATCGAGCTTAGAAGCACGTCAGACCCACTAGGTGAGAACAATGAACTGAACAGTTAGGAAAGACCTCAAATCCCACGTCACAGCACAGCCTCCCGCACGCCAACAGCGGCGCTGGATCAGCACGAGCTCTGTCGGCTTTCTTGCCTTCCTTCTCGCTTCCCTTCCCCAAGTGCTCCCGGGCCAGGACCTGTCACGGACCGCAGGATTCTGTCCTGAGGAGCTGGGAGGCAGCCCTCGCTCCCATGTCACTCAGTCCAGGGGGATCATGAGTCAGAAACAAAGTTAACACACCAGAGTGGTTTTGAAACATCCCTCCATTCCCAGCTCACAACGGCCCCAGAGCATGTAGCTGGAATCCACAGGCCCAGCCGCCCTCCCTGGCCTCCCTGCCCCCACTCGGATCAGCCGTCTGGACTCCAAGACCAGCTTCGTTCCAGCCTCAGGGGCCGCACTGGCGGTCCCTCCGCCTGAAACAGTCTTTAGTTTGTCACTGTGCGGCTGGCTCTCCGTGCATCGCCTGCCGCTGCCTTCCTTCTCACTGGGTGAGCCCCATGGCAAGCTCGCTACAGACAGCCTTGCAGACAGATGTGTCCAGGCGACTGCAGGACACGTCCAACGAGATGGTTCTCGGGGAAGGAGGCTCGCATGAATCCCGGCTCTGCTGGCCCCTCTGGGAGCTCTCTGGATGCTCAGGGACAGGTTGGTGCTCACAGCCGCCCAGAGTTGTAGAGTGGGAATGACACAGGGAAAGCTAAAGCCCACAAAGCTCATTGTTCTTACCAATACTGAGCTGCTTTTCTTTAAAAAAACAAAAACTAGGAAACAGGAAAAGCTACATTCTGGAAGGCTTTGGTGAATTTCTAGAGTTGTGGAAAAGCTCATTCCGACCCTTTTTGCCCTCTTCTTTCTAAACGGAAGAGTGGATTCTGGAGGTGCACACTCTGCCATTTCATTTCCCATCTCCCTTCCACACCTAAACCTCCCCTCTTGGCTGGCTCAGCCTGTCAACCGCGACATAGCCTCAGTATCTCCCCTTTAAAAATAGCTCCCATTTCTCTTGAATGCCCCATCTCGAACACAACTGTCCACTCCTGCCTCCACTCCCATCTGCCTCTGGCCCCTTGCTTGCCTGTGACCCTCCTCCCAAGGTCTCTAGAGGCCCCTACCCGCCGGCACCCAGTGACCATCCTCCAGACCCGTACTAGGCCTCCCAAAGGCAACTCCCTTCCGCAAACACTCTGCGCTTGGCCACCGTCTGCAGGATCCCCCGAGGTTTTAGCCCCTCTGAGCAGCCGCTCCCCCACCTCCTCCTAAGGCAGATTCCCTTCCCCCCAGGCCATGAGTGTTGCAGTCACCGCCATGAGACAGCGGCGCCATGAGACAGCGGCAGAGAGACAGAGGAGGGGGAGCGAGGCCAGTAGCCCTCACTTCCTCCCCGGGGAAGTCTCCTCTCTCCCGCTAAGCAACCTTGCCCTGGCGCTGGCCTGAGTCACACAGGGCCATTTGGTTCTCAGATGTTTCTCTCTGGCCCAGCCCCTTCCTCTGATCTCCAGCTCATGTAGCTCATGAACCCACCCTCTGCAGAGAAGACGAGGGAGACACCAGGATGGGCGGACACAAGATGGGGGCTGGCAGACCAGCCGCTCGGCCCTGAGACCCTCTAGGACTGCTGGTCCTGATAACGTTTTCTGAATTTCCCCCTCAGGGCTCCAGACCCCGTCCCTACACCTGTCCCTCTTCCATGGTTTCTGTCTGTGCACGGTTCCATCATTCTTCCCGGCTGGAAAACAGGAACCAGCACTCCTTCCCGGCACCCCATACCCTGCCTTCTCCATGTGCGATCCATCACCACGAGCCGACAGGGTGCTGGCTCTCACCGCTTCCTGGGAGCCGACTGGCCGCGTCTCCTCTAAATCTGCTTCCGTGACATCAGCTGTAGCCTGAAGTCAGCAGACGCCACAGGCCGCTGCTTTCCGCTCAAGAGGTGGCTGCTGGCACTTACTAGGGTGCTGCCACCCCCAGAGCTCCATGGGGTCCACGGTCCTACCCCCCTGCAGTCCCACCGTGACCACGCCTGCCCAGCCTGTACTCCAGAAGACAGGACACCCTTCCTCCCCCTTACGCCCCACACGAAGCCAGGGTGTCTCACTGAGCACAAATCATAACACGTTCCTGATTCGAAATCCCGCTGACCTTTAAAAACATGTCTATTGTGGCCACTAAAGTCCCACGTCTACATCTCTGGTTACCCGACCACGTCATTCTCCCAGTTCCAGAGGACAAGTGTTTAAAAAAGGAGGAACAGCCAGCATCGTGAACTGTGGGGAAGGCGTCAGGTGGACTGAGTACTAGAATGCACTGAGGGAACTCACAGGGAAGCTCTTGGGGTCCCGGAGCAGAGGAGGTCCCGAGGGCATCCCCGCCATCAGGGTGTAAGTCCATGAAGGTAGGAAATGATCTGTTTGTTCACTGGTTTATTCTCAGCGCATAAATCACATATGGTGTGCAGTTGGTGCTCAATAAATGTGCTGAATGAATAAATGCGAGACGTGAACAGAACCATCCCAGAGAGGACAACAGCGGCCTGGAGGGATCCCCACCTCCCCACATACCATGGGCCAGGACAACCCACCACAGAGAGCATTCTAAGCTTCTCATGTCTACATGCATGTTGTGGATCAATTCAGAACACCACGTTTGCCGCTGCCTGTGAACTGCCTTTTGCCTCTCAGCTAAGCGCATGTCTGCAGGTCTTGCGATGCTGTCCCGCGGGTACCATGCCACAGGCTTCGCCGTAAGCTCACCATACGCCAGAGGACTCTCAGTGAGTCGGCTTTTGGGGTGGGAGGCGGGACGCTGCACAGATTTTGTCCCAGGTCTCTTTGTGCAACATTGAAATAATACTTTGTTTCTTCTTCTTAAAAAAAAAAAAACAAAACAAACAAACAACAAAAAAAAACATGGGTTATAAATCGAAAGAGATGAGATCTGGAGCTGGCAGGAGAGTCCTTGGAGAGGTCTTGTGATTCTCCCAGAGCTCAGCCTCCACAGTTCAGGAGGAATGCCGCCAATCCCGGGGTGAATGGGTGAGGGCCTTGTCTAGAAGACACAGGAAGAACCAAGCACATACTGCCTAGGTCTGTCTGTCGAGAGAGTGTCTAATGCTGGGCATCCAACCCCTGTAGGGACAGGAAGCTCTAATTCTGGAATCATTGTCCTAGCACTGATTATGACAGAGGGTTTGATCAGGAATCTCCAAAAGCGATGATTGCATTTAAGATGGGGAGTCCCTCCCAGTTGGCAGACGGAGTCTGCTTCTCCCTGACTGTCCCCCAGGGGCCCCACTCGGTGACCTGTCCCATGAGCTCCCCAGTGCAGCCGATGACTGCACCAGAGCCAGCAAGGGAGAGCCTCCTAGCCCGACAGCTGTCACCGTGTTTCGAAGAGCGATCACGGAGAAGATATTCCATCCTCTGCCACATGCAGTGGTTAAGAGCAAGCCACTGATCACATCCGCACTCGAGGATGGGATTATATGGGCATGACTTCCGAGAGGCCACCTGAGATTCTGTTCGCGACACCTCTAGACCCCAGTCCCCCGGAGGGGTCTGATGAAGATGAACCCAAATTCCCCACAGCAGAAGAGCTCACGGCCATGCACACGCCCCTCCCAGGAAGAGGCAGGAGAGCAAACGTTGCTGCAAGCCAGTGCCTGAATCCTCCAGATGTTTTTAGCCAAGTGCAAAGCTACTTATTTACCAAGTGAGGAAAAAACAGTCCCAGCCCTTGTTAGTTTCCAGTCCGCTGCCGAGTAGCACATTCAGTCCAATAACAAAACACGAAACAGCCAGCAACAGCCATTTTTTACAGGAATTTTGTAAATCTGAAGTCCAATACAGGTGCTAATAATTGCTTTATTTACTCCGAATAACTCATCATAATGCCAAAGGTCTGGTTCATTTTTCCTGTCTGTTCGGTAAAGCGTGTTTATAAATACATGTTGAGGTTCCCGGAGCTCAGGCTCCATCCTTCATTCTGAGAGACAATGGATTAGTAGTACCGAAGTCATTTTTCAAGGAATAACCATCAATATTAACAGTTGCTAGCCCTCCCCATTTATAATCCGCTCTAAACAGTTCTTCCCCATGGAGAAAATGTTTACATTTCCAGCCTGGGATTAGTTTCTCCCTCCCAGGGTAGGACTCGGGCGGTTCCTTGGAGACCCAGCTGACGGGGAGAGCCGTGGGCGGTCTGGAAGGGGGCTGACCGGCAAGGCTGCCTGCCCCGCACGCCTGCTCCCTCCAGCCCGGCGCTGCGTCTGCATCGGCTCGGGGCTGGACGCCCGCAGCGCGGAGCAGAAGAAACCCGCACCCTAGGGTCAGAAGGACGTGAGCTTCCATTCCTGCTCCGCCGCTGACTTCCTCATGCCCCCAGGTAACTCCTTAAATGCAGAGTCTCAGCCTCTCTGGTGAAGCCACTGGGAGGCCAGCACCAGCCTGGGGACGCTGCCGGGGAAGGAATACGGAATCCCAGCGCGATTCCGTACCTTCACGGAGGCGATTAGAATCGGGCCGGTGGAACTCCATGGTTTGGGGCGCTGCTTGTTTTCAAAAACCTCTTTCTCTAATGAAAAATTCCAAACATGGACAAAAATAGAGGGAACAGAATAATGAGCCCCACACACCCACCACCTGGGATCGACCATTACTAACTCGTGCTAATGTTACTGCATCCACACCCACAAACGCTCCCCCTCAAGTTATTGTGGAGCAGAACTCAAACACCACTGCATCCTCGGGTCCGTCAAACCGTGTTTCTAAGCGAGGCTCCTTTACATCTAGGCTCAGTGTTACACTACCCTGGAGAAGGCCTCCCTCGACACCACAGGACATCCAGCTGGAGTTGTTTCCTGATCTTCTTACATGTTGTGTTTTACTGTTTGCAGTAGGTCCCCACGTTGTCATTAGTGGGTAGCTCTCTAGAGTCTTCTACCTTCTTCGGTGTTTGGGTAGCTCACACACCCTCCTGTCTTCCCCAAAGCCTAAATTTTGGAGAGGGCAGTCTCCCAGTGCCACATAGCCTGATCAATGCCCCTGAGTTTCCTCCTTGTAAACGGCAATTAAACCTAGAGGCTTGCATGACCATGACTCAGTATGTAGTAAGGTTGTGTGTGCGTGTGCATGTGCGTGTGTGTGTGTACTGCTGTATGTATTGATGTTCAACTGTTTGTTTTTTAACCTCAGGCACAATTTCTCAACCCTGAACTACTGACGTTTGGGGCTGGGTAGCTCTCGGTTGTGGGGGCCCCCTGTGCCTTGTGGAGTGTTCAGAAATACCCCTGGGCTCCACCCATTCGATGCCACGAGAACCGCCTTCTCCCAGCGGTGACAACTGAAAATGTCTCCAGATGTGGCCAAATGTCTCATGTTTGAGGGATCACCCCTGTTGAGCATCACAGATCTGGAAGCTTGGAGGCACCACATCAGAAACAGTAAAAGGACAGCGAGTCTCCCCATGGGTCCAGAGACGCCCCCTCCAGGTCCACAGGCATTTGACTGGGAAGGAGCCTGAGCCATGCACACTTCCTCCATGAAACTCCCTCCACACTGGGGTGCACACTAGTGATTTGTAAGGTCACTGGAAACCCCGGAGCACAGTCGCTGTACCAGAGTCATAAATCTCTTAAGAATTCAGTTCATTAAGGGACGCCTGAGTGGCTCAGTGGGTTCAGCCGCTGCCTTCGGCTCAGGTCATGCTCTTGGGGTCCTGGGATTGAGCCCCGCATCGGGCTCTCTGCTCAGTGGGGAGCCTGCCTCCCCCTCTCTCTCTGCCTTCCTCTGCCTACTTGTGATCTCTGTCAAATAAATAAATAAAATCTAAAAAAAAAAAAAAAGAATTCAGTCCATGAAAAGTATTAGATAGAAGGTTTTATAACAGAAAGATATGCTTGTATATTATGTTTTATCCGTAGAAAAAACTGTTTTTCTTAGTCCCCCCACCCCCGTCCCCGCTAGTCTAGTGACAGGCAGACTGAACGAGTCCAGCCAGGCCCACGCGACCCCACGTGTGGGATGAGGATCCCCTGTGTGGCTCTAGGGGACTAGATGTGCACAGCTCACTGCCGTCTGCTCTCTGTCCCCGCCACCACCTCGAAGGCTCCAGCTCCTGTTGTGGGGACAGGACAGGTGGACCTGGCAGCCCACACTGGCTGAATGGAGACACATTCCGTGTGTGGGTCACACTGTGTCTTTGGGCCTCCACAAACACTCCACCAGCTGCCTTCCAGACACCCTACGTCCGGCCTCTGCGTTCTAAAACCGCCCTACCTCCTTCCAGAACCAAGAGCCAACGAATGGCAGGGACGACAGCAGGACCCCGCCGTCTTCAGAGGGCCCCATGTTGAGGGGCGTCTGGGAGCCAAGCCAAGGCAGGCTTCTCGATCGCATGAGGGCATTCACCTACAGAATGCTCGTGAAAACATCCCAGTGCACACGTGCGCACACTCACTCGCTCACACATTGAAACACACACACACTTCTCCGGGCGACTACAGCAGTGTCAGCTCTGAGTGTGTAAGGCATGAATTCTACGCAACTGTTTCTTTTAACAAACTACAAGCTTTTGAGGAGAAAAAAAAAAAGATGCGAGGCCGTCTCTGCGGCAAATTGGTGAATGATCAACCATGATGGTGACAAGGAAGGGCCTCAAATACCAGCTACCCCGGGAGTCTGGATGGATTTGCACAACCCGCAGTGCGTGCGGGGGCAGGGACTCAGGAATGCTCCGTCCCAGCAGCTAGCACGCGGCGGCACTCCCCGTACTTCCTCACGCTGCGAGCCTTCCCGGTCATCTCAGGAGCTGAGAGCAACGCTGCCCCCTTTTCAGAGACGAGAAAACAAAGATCTGAAATCTTCCTGCAATTGTCCCTTGGTCTGACGGCTAATACGGCACGCAGTGGGCACCGGAGTTTTTCTCTGATGCCACTTCCCAGTCTTATTTCATACTGAGGACGGCTTCTAGAACACGCCCAAGAAAGGAGCCAGCAGGGCTTACAAGATAAACATTGACTTGCTTGAAATGACAGCCCCCACCCCAACCTGAGATTTTTTTTTTTTTTTTACTTTCACCGTTTTTTCTCCTTTACCTGGAAAAAACAAAACATAAGAAAACACTGGCGTTATCATTTGAAAAGCTTACAAGTGACTCTTGCCGGTATTATAATAACACCACCGCTCAGTAGGCTTGCAGACAGGCATGTGTATGCGCTGGGACACAGTCCCTTTTCTCCCAAAGGGACAGCACACTTAGCAGTGAAGTGTCCATTAGCAAACCTTGCCCAGGCTATCGGCACAGAGCCAGTGAGGGGTGTGTGGCGCTCTCAGCAGGGACACAGAATTATTTTATTAGAAAAAGACACTTGAAGTGAAATTTTGCTGAGAGAAGGACTTGGCCGGGAAGGAGAGCACTTTCCACTCCGATTTCTTTATTGCTACTCCACGGAACTCTAAGCGTCACACGAACTGTCAGCATAAACTCTGCTTTCAGGGGGTCAGACGCGAGCTATAAAAACTCACTTCACGAAGGCTGCAACTTGATAATCTTCCTCAAAACGGACAACCAGCGTCTTTCCCATTCCTGGTGGTAGCTTAAAAATGAACACTCCTAAGAGTTCCAGATGTTCAAAGGAAATAGAAAATAGAATCTTCCGTCCATTCCCTTCAAACCCTTTATCCCCCGGGACACGGTGAGACTCCTCCTCGGTGCCCCTGTGTTCACAGCCTGGCAGCAAGGCTCTGCGTGGAGCAGGGGGCAGCTCTGCTCCCTCCCCGCACCTCCCCCCACAGGCTGGACTCCAGCCATCATCTCCCCAGTGACACCAGCTTTGGCTTCCGGGCTGCAGCCTGAGGATCTCTGATCTCTTCAGCTCGTAGGCGCTAGGAGCTCCCAGGCCTCTGCCTCTGCCAGGCCAACCTCCTTCGGGGAGGCACCTGGACTTACGCGCCAGCCAGGGCCAGGACACAGAAAATGAGGGGGGACCCTTGCTGATTATCCCATGGTAGTCAAAAGACAAGATGGGACGTAAGACACCCATCTATCTCTCACACATACGCACAGAGGAAAATCGCTTCATAATTCAAAAAAGTCAAATGCAATAAAATCGGGACTTGTACAGTTACAGAGTCAACACCATGACCACAGCAAGGTTGCCGGAGCAAAAAGCGGTAATCACAGTGACGTTGTACCCTGCGTGTGGCCTCAGGCCCATCGGAAACAAACTGTGAACAAACCGCGCCACCAGCACACTCCAGGGAACCAGAGCCAGGGAGGACAGGAGACGAGGAGGGAGGGACCCTGCGCCCATCACATGTTTCTGAAGGAGCGTGGGACTCCCCCTCTGGGCGGCCCTGTTCCAGGGGGTGTGGACCCAGGGGTGACCAAGGTGGTTCTGCCCCACACGACGGACATGGCAGGACCCAGGGCAGGACAGTCGCACAGGAATGCATCAGGTTATGCAGAAGCTGCTCTCCGCTTTGCTCTAAGAACAAGGGCCCAGAAAGAGCCTGATGGCCAGCAGCGGGTCTGCGATTCCCTCAACAGTCCCGTCCCCACGTGCTGCTTGCAGGGGAACAGCTCTCTGGGGCTCTGATTCCAGGATTAAAGAGACTTACTTACCACGTAATCAGACTCTAAGATGCCGGCCACCCCCTTTCATTTTGGAGAACAGCTCTGAACTCAGACCACGTCTGCACAAGTTCACGAGCTGTGTGAATTTGCACGAGTTCTTTCAGCTCTCTGCTCCCTCGTCTATACATGGCGATGACCCCAGCACTCTCTTCCTGGGATTGCTGTCCAGACTCCGTGCGCTACTGAGACACGGAAGGCTCCTATGATTACAAACGGCTACTAATATGATTTCTTCTAGGACAGGATGGTTCTGTTCCCAAACAGGAAAGGGCAAAAATGGGATTTATTGGAGTTACTTAGTTTCCAAAGCCATTATGCCTCTATGAGTTCTGCTTCCCAGTGAGACTTGGCCACGTGAGCTCACCACTCCCACAGTAGCCGCGGCACGTGCTCTGCTGCACAGGGCTTGGGGCGTGGTGTCACGGGGAGGGTGGCCAGAGACGGGGATGCGTCCGTGGGTTCGAACGGAGACGCCTTGCTTCCAGCCCTGCTTTCAGACTGTACTTCCCACCGCGTGCGTGACAGTCCCCCCATGGGAGCACCCCAGGTGCGTCTTCATGGCCAGCTTTGGCTCATCACGGTTATCCACAAGGCTGTGCCATGAATTCTGAGGCGCTAGAACAGAGACGGGTCCTGCAAGCACAGCCCTGGTTTTCCTCAAGGCACAGAGGACAAGCCCCGATGGGCCAAGGCTTTTGTTTTCAAAGCTTGGCCCTCAGAACCCCAGGGATGGCATCAGCTACAGATGTGATGGAAATGCCCCTTCTCACCCCATCCCAGACAGGATGAATCCGGAGTGGCCTATCACGGGACTCCAGCCACGAGACCTGCAAGGGAGCAGGCTGAGAGAGGGGAGGGACATCAGTGAGTCACTAGGATGCGTCGGCACCTGCCGGTCTACAGATGCCCATTTCTTTAAACTGAGCGTCTGTCCCTTAAAACCGGATCACATTCCTAAATGAAAAGGAAAGGGTGATGGTGTAGCTGCTGTTTGACCTCTTGCTGATGGAGAGGAGAGCCCGGCTGAGACACGGTAACGGTGGGGAGGGGGACTGAGAATCATGCTGGTGAGTAGTACCAACCACCCCCGGCATGGAGTCTTTCCCAAGCGAGTGTCTGAATGTGTCACTCGTTTAAGGTAATCTCAGCATCTCTGAAAAGCAGGCATTACAGATCACCATTTGAGGAAAGAAAGTGAGGTTCAGAGGAGTGCCGGCAGGGAGCAGCTGAGCCGACTCTGAAGCAGAATTCCGCCCTGGGCCCCGCTCTCCCAGCACCACTTAGGACCTCCTGCTCTGCCGGGGGCTCCCCAGGGCCGGATGGGACGCCTGCACTGTCCCTTCCTTCTCTGGTTCTCCTATCATTGAGAGCAGCCCAAGCTCAGGAAATCCAGAGTTTCCTATAAGCAAGACTGAGGAGGATGTCGTGGGGAATGTGTGTCCCAGGGGTTCTCAAACTGGCCTGCCCCGGGAGCCCTGGGGCCTGTTAAAGCACAGCCCTGGAACCCCCAGCATCTGAGTCGGGAGGCCTGGGCTGTGGGGGTGGGGGATCTTACATTCCCACTAACCTCCCCGGTGATTTGCTGGTCCTGGTCCAGGCACCACACCTGGGGAACCCCTGGCCTCTCCCAGAGTTGAGGATGTGGGGTGCGGCAGGGAGGCCCCGGGAGCCCGCACTGGTTTGTCCACAACACTAAGGAATGAGCTTCAGTGGCTCGTGACAAGCTGTGAAGTCCACCGGTGTCTCCGCTCCCGTCTCACCTCATCCCCACATCCTAGAGGGGTGGACGGGGTCCACAATGAAGGAAGGATCAGGGATGAGAGGGGTTTTGGGATTTATGGAGCTTCGGGCAGATTTCTACTCTCCGGCTCGGTCCCCACATGACCAGGAAACCAGCTTTGAGGCCATCAGGCCAGAGGTTTCCATCTTAATCCCCAGCTGCCCCGGCCTCGGCCGCCGCTGTGCAGGAAGGGGCCAGCCTGCGCTCCTGGATCTGCTCAGTGCATTTTGCTTCGTGAGGCCCCGGAACACGGGAGTTCAAGGGTTCCACAGCCCCCCATGGGAAAAGTGAGCTTTTCTCTATTCCTTAACTGTCACTCTGGAATCGCGGAGAAGCGGGGTGCCCAGGCACCCATGCCTGTCTGTTTGTAGACAAGAATGTGAATTAGTAAACAGTTTTCATGAGCAGCAAAGGGTTTTGTTTTCATACTTTTTAAAAAGAAGACGCTCGTTCAAACCTGGTGAGCCGGAACCCCTGCTCCAGCAGCAAACGGTAATTATCTCCTCCCCTCAAGCTGTGAACGGACCCATTCAACGGACACGCTGTAGCAATGGTGACAATCCTTTGGGAGACAGAACAGTGTTCTCCCATGAACTAATTAACACATTTACTGAGCACCCACTATGTAAGCAGCCAAACAGGATTTACTGGTTAAAAAGCTTGTAATCACTAGAGAATATAAAATTAAAATACCTTTTGTAAAATTCACTTTTTAGGAACACTCATGGCATGAGAAAACGTTCACAGAATCTCGCAAGTCAAACGACCAGTGGTAGCCAGGGATTCTGGAGGGATCGTTAGGTGGAGCGCAGGAGACCTGCAGGGTAGTGGTCCCCAGGCTGGTCTGGGGGTGGAGAACACATGTCACCATGTGTCTGTGATAGCCCGCGGCACGTCCAGCACCAAGAGGGACCAGGACACAAACTACGAGCGTCACACTGCCGACAGCGCGTCTGCACCGACCAGCATGTGGACCCGATGCACCCGCCTAGCCCGGCTGTGAGCAGGAGGAGCCAGGCACGGGGGGGAGAGAAGGCGCACGGCCACCCTCCACGCTCTCTGCATGTTCTTCTATAAAACAGAACTACTCTGAGAACTGCTCTGAGAAGTCCCTTAATTGAGAGCCTTAGAGCCGTAGATAATAAAGTAGGTTACAGGTATTGCGACATCCACACTGCTGTTCCCTTGATGCCATCAATACTCCTCACGTAAGCCCCCAGTGCCACATCTTCCTCCCCAGAATGACTAAGGACGAGGGACAGACACGCCGCCCATCACTGGAAGCTACTGTCTAAGGGCAGGGACAAGGGCTGGATGGTGTCTGTGCACAAGGAAGTGGACAAAGTGACGAGTGACAGCACGGGCACTCCTCTGTTTCTTCTATATGACAAGGGGAGAGATGAGCGCCCTCCCTCTTCCTGTGAGTTAACAACCTCACAGGACGGAAGACTCTGGGCCCCCTGCTCTGCTGGGAGGATCCGAGCTCTGCCACCAGCGTGCTGTCCTGCCGGGGGCTCTCTGGGCTGACATCAGCTCCCTCACACCATGGCTGGGGCTGAGGGCGGCGGTGGCCGGGGGCATTCACAGGTGACCTGGATGGAGGGAAGGACTCGGTCGCCAGCCCACACCAGCTCACTGGGCTTCTGCTTTGGGCTTTTGGCCAAGGGCCTGGGCTCAGAGGCATCTGGGCAGCGCCGGAGGCCTTTGTGGAAACCCCGTCGTATCCCTTTTACCACGTCCCCATGCAGCAGCGACGGCCCACACATGCTGTAAGCACTTGCCTATGCGCAGACGCCCACGGCCGGGAGGGAGCAGCCACTGACCAAAACAGTAACGAGACTCAGTGCTTATTTTTGGAAGGTGGAATCATGGCTAGTTTTCTCCCTAACCGTTTGTTTTCAAAATTTCACGCCTGTAGAAAAGTTAGAATAGTACAATAAACAGTTGTCCCACTTGAGTGTGTGTTACGTTTCACATGGATATACAGATAGTCATTAGATATTTATATAATAATTATACAAGGATTTTTTTACAGAAGATCGCACATACACAAATACACTTTTTTTCTGAAGCATTAGAAAGCTGGTTTCAGACTCCGTGCCCTGTACCCCGAACACTGAAGCCCCCAGGGCATTTTCCAGCAACGTCCTCTGGCCCTGGTGTTGACAAGTGCGAGGTCTCCCCCGCACCCCAGAGCCCACCTGCGGGGTCAGAAGGAGCCGCCCTCCCCAGGGCTCTGCCTGAGACGTGCTCGCGCTCCTCTTCCGCCCCGTCCCCTCCCTGCCGCGCTCCCCCCGCCTCGCCGCTCTCCCCCTGCAGATCGTCTGCCGGGAGTGAGCTTGCGGGCCGCCGGCCGCGGAGGCAGCATCTCCGGGAGAGCGGACCTTCCGTGACAAGCCCCGCAAGCGAGGACGTGCTTCTCTTCCGCGTCTTCTGTGTTGTTCTCGTGTTGCTGTTATGTGTTGAATTTATGAAAGAAAACTGTGCCCGGTCGTATGGATTCCGGGTTTCTTGGGGCAAATAGGAAACATCCCCTACGTTCTCAAGTATGTGAAGTCAGACCAGGGAACCTGGGCTTTGGCGCGAACAGCTTGGGAGGCAGCAAAGATCACAGCGGAGGAAGTTCCAGAGGGAGAACGCGGCTATTCCAACAGGCTGGCGGCGCGCGGCCCGGCCTCGGGAAGCCACGGGGCGAGCCTACACCTGAGGCACAAGGGCGGCCGCGGTAACCCACAGGGGCTCCCGCCTCCGGGGCGGCCTCGCTTCTGCTGAGCGGCTGCCGCTGCTGGACCAGCTTCTTCGATCCGGCCTGAACTCCTCTCCGGTGCCAACTACCCCGGCTCTGATTTCTAGAGCCACAGGAGACAAGTCATCCCTCCCTTCACATCGAAGGCTTTCAGAGGTGACAGAAAGCTCCTCTGCTCCACACCTCACTTTGTCCCCATGCCGAGCAAACATGGCCTCAACCACATGTCATCCACTCCCTCATCCAGCAAGCACTACCAAGCGCCCACCGCGCATCAGAGGCTGCGGTCGGTGCTGGAGCCACAGCCACGAACCAGACGGGCAGGCGCCAGCCCTCCAGCAGAGTGGGGACACTGGGCTCTGGCACCTGCAGGTGTGGGGACACTGGGTTCCGCCAGGTGTGGGGACACTGGCCTCCGGCAAGTGTGGAGACACTGGCCTCCAGCAGGGGTGGGGACACTGGGCCCAGCACGGTGGAGGACACTGCTCCTCACACCACGGCCGCCCCACAGAACGTCCAAGCCAATGCAGCGAGAAGACACTTTGGCCACTTTTCCTTAAGATGTTCCCATGAACTCTTCCACAGAACAGGTAACCCTGCGAGCTGCCCCCACACAAAGGTCTGAGGGGCCCCGAGATGAGCAAAAGCTTCTGGTGCGCCGCCTGTGCACAGTGTCTTCGAAACCCGACTAATCTGCAGCACGAAACCCATCCCGCTCCATGCAAACCACCGTCTCCCCACCTATTCGAACCACACACCCTGCCTTTTTTTTTGGAAGAGAAGTTTCCTATTCTACCGTTGCCCTTGGAATTCCTTGAACATTCCTGATTTGCTCTACTCTAAAACGTGGAGACAAAATTAGAACCGAGGTGGGCACATTCCACACTCGATCCCCAGCTGAGGGGAGGGGTTGCAGGTGACCATCCACTAGAGCCACGGCCTGCGATCGCCGGAAAAGGAGGGGCAGACCCTCTGGGCACCCCTGGAAGGGCCTTCCCATGTCCTCAGGGCAGGTCACCTGGTCCCTCCTGGGCTCAGAGCTTCGGCTCAGAGGGGGCTGGGGCCACCATTTGGGGAGACAAACCTACGGCCAGTGTGTGACTGTCCCTCGCAATGCGTTTGGCATCAAGGGTCACCTGCGTGTCACAGGCCCCACGGGAAGGCCCATCACCTCTCACCAGCACCCGTGTCCACTCAGAGCCCCAGGCCAAGCTTCTCTAGTGTCCATGAAACGGAGGTGCGAGGGGACGCCCAAGCACTATAAGGGCCCCTCCGGGTGTTCGGGGCAGAAGCCTGGTGCCCACTGGCTTGGAGGAACAAGAAAATGACTGGCTCCCAAGGCTCGGCCCCCTGGGACCAGGCCCTTCTGTCAGCCTCGGCCCACCTCCATGGACGCCACTCCAGGGAAGCTCCTCAGGGGGATGCGAGGAGCCCCACCCGTCCGTCTGGGCTCACCTCCCACCGTCTCCCGTCCGGGTGAAGGGGAAGAGGGAAGCGCTTCCCGACCGCCCAACACAAGCCCCAGGACCCCCTCGACTGGCTGATGACTGGCCAGGCCAGGGCCGGGGGGCTCTCTGTGACTGGGGGGAGTCAGCGCCCACCCACACCGCACAGACTAAGAGTGGGTGCAGAGTGGCTCCCCCAAAGGAAGAGGTGAGGGTCCTTACCCAGACACAGGGGCTGTGGGAGAACGGAGCAGCAGTCCGCCGGAGGGGAAGGGACACAGCTGTGCTCCGGGCTGGCTCCAGGAAAGCGGAGGGAGGACTCCGAGACCTTGGCCTCTTCACCAGTACTAAGTCTCAGCTTGACCTCGTTTCCCCCGATCGCCAAACGATTACCTTACAGCTGACACAGGTGAGCCCGGGACAACACGTGTTCCGTGGTGCTCAGAGTGGGGTTGTGTGCAGACCCTGCAGGGGGCTTCGACTCCCCCAGCCCTGGGCCCCACTCTGGAACCTGAGTGAGCAGCAAACACCCCAGATAGTGCTCATGCACCTGGTCCGGGAACGGCATTTTGAAAAAGCCGCCTTCGATCCACGGAGATGCGAGTGAGGCCTGGGAAATTACTGCGTATCTTTAGAAGAACAGAATAGCCCAAGGATATACACGTAACCTGCAGAATCAGAGGGAAAGGCGGGCGTGAGGTAAGATGAAGGAGGACTCTGCTACTGAGAAGAAATGAAGATATCTGAGACGCCTCCCATGCCATGCTCCGAGATAAAGCAAACAAAAAAGTCCCCTGTCATCAGAGAAAATCGAGAAAAAATGGAAATGGTTAGCCAGGTAGGGCAGTGCTCTTTGGGGAGGGGGAAGACCTAGTTCTGTTCCCTGGCTGCTCTGTCCTTCAGCTCAGAGACCCTGGGCACCTCAAGGCCTGGCCTTGGGCTGGAATCTGCTTCCTTGTTCGGGTTAGAAGTTTTGAAAGTGTAAGGACAGGCCCTGACCATGGAACACGGGTCAGGCACACAGACAGCCTGGCACGTCTCCCCGCCTCTGCCAAGGCTGACAGACACGGGCACAGACACACACACAAACACCCAGAACAGCTCCCCCTGATTTCCATGATGTGGGAATCTCCATGTCATACTTGAATTTTACATAAAGAAAAAACACAATGAAGCTAGAAATCAGGATGGACCTGGCTGTTAACTACACGTCAGAGGAACAAACGTTTTCCCGACCTCCGGGGGCTGGAGCAGCATGGCATCTGTGCTGGGGGGCGCCCGCCCGGGACCCAGGCTGAGCGGGGGCTCCGTGCTGTCCCCCGGCTGCTCGGGGCCGCTGCGGAAGAGAGGCTCTTGGGGCGCTCACACGGGCAGGGACATGCTGGCAAAGACAGGCCAACGCCCCTCACCATGGATGGGCCGGAGCCATCCTCTGACCCCACCCAACCCGGGGCATGGCAGGAAATGGCATCATGCTAGACGCACGGAGAGGGGCGGCTAGAAATGCACCTCGCTTCGCCCAGAGGACTAGCACACTGGAAACGAACAGCAGGACATGCTCCGTGGGTCCATGTAGTACCACGTGCACACACAGATCATGTTACGTGCACATATCTGTACACGCACACACTCCCCTTGACGCTCATGTCCGTGCAGAGTACGAGCCCTCACACCTGGCCCACAGTAAACACTCGCAAAGACTAAAAACAGACAATGATCCTAACTCCAGACCCTCCGGCCGACCTTGGGCAGTGTCCCCAGGACACTCTCACCCACCTCAGCCGCACCTGCTTCCTCGAGGAGGGGGGCACAGAGGACCACCCCAGCCCTCGGTCAGGTGGAGACGTGCACCGCTGTACCTGCTCGCCAGCTACACACCCGTTGCAGGGCCTGGCGCCGTTCCAGGTACCAGCCGGCAGCGTGAGCCAGCCCTCCCCTTCTCCAAGCTGACGGTCCACTGGGGAGACGGATAACGTGTGAATAAACCATCAGGTACGACCCTCTCCAATGGGGATAAATGCCCTGAAGGAAACTAAACAGGTGCTGGTGTAGGCGGTGAGGGGAGGGCGGTGGCAGAAGCCTCTGCAGGTGGACAGGCAGGAGGGCTCTCCAGGGAGCCGGCATGGAAAGGAGGGGCCGTAGCCGAGCGGCTGGAAGAGGCGCTTGGGGACCTGCACCACTCCCCGGGCAGCGGGCCCAGAAGGATGCGCTCGGCCTCCCGAGCATGGAGCAGGGCAGGCAGGTCTGGCCAGGGTCACAGGAGCTCCCAACCATCTACAAGGCAGCTCCACCCAAGGGGGGCAGCAACCACTCCCTGGACATCCTCAGCCCCCCTTTCCTCCTTTAGGCAGCTGCTCAAAGATGTGCAGGCCCGCGTGGCTGGGTGTGCAGGACCTCCACTCAACGGCTCCCGCCACCCCACGTGGCTGCCTTCCATCGGAGATGAACAGCCACACGGCGCAGCCCCTCCGCAGCAGCTTCCCCTTCTGCAGAGCCATCCTCACGTCACAGCCTGTGATGCGCGGCACATCGCCTGCTTACATCTTCTTTATGGCCTCATCAGCAGCAACTGGATGATCACAGAGGCGTCTTCTGTTTTTAAAAACAATGATTTATTGGCTCTCTTCAACCCCTCTTTCCCGAGTCTGTGTGTTACTCGGGCTTGTTTTGCTGTAATTACATTCCTAGATTACTGTCAAGCCAATTGTTTTACCCATCCAATCTGTAACAATGCGTTTTATTGTCTCTTCTTATTTTTTAATTAAGATAGAAATAGATGTATTCTATGAGATCCAGAAAGGAAATAAAACAGCCCTTGTCTCAAGGCAGAGAGACTCAGGAGTAGGGAGGTAGGAAATCATAAGTGAGCTGTACTTAGCATAGAAGGAGCCAGACTTTCTGGGTTCAGCCATCTGTCACTCAACAGGGGTTTTATTGAGCACCTACTACCTGCCAGCAACTGAGAAGGTCACTGGGGAGTCAGAGTTGAACAGCTGGGACAAGACTATCCTCAGATGCTTACACATGATGAAGAAGTAAGGGTCAAACTGTAAGATGGTGGCGTACGTTACAAGGACAAGCCAACAAGTGCATGACAGGAAGGGACGACGACTGAGAACTATCAAAATCAAGGGACCATGGAAGCCATTCTGAAAATTATATTGAGATGAGATCACAATTAGGATGCAGCTAAGCCCAGGACGAGAGCATTGATGGCAAAGGGAAGAGCAGGTCCAAAGGCCCTGGGGCAGGGAAGACCTCAGCAGGTATTAGTAGCTGCAGACAGTGGGACATCTGGGTGGCTCAGTGGGTTGAGCATCTGCCTCTTGATTTTGGCTTAGGTCGTGATCTTGGGGCTGTGAGATGGAGCCCAACATCAGGCTCTGTGCTCACCAGGGAGTCTGCTTGAGATTCCCTCCGCTGCTCTCTCTTTCTCTCTAATAAATTAATCAAATCTTAAAAAAAAAAGTGGCAGAGTGGGAAAAACACAAGGTGAGGTTGAGAAGCTGACATGCAGTTGAATTTGCAGGAAAAAAAGGAAAAGGAGCTCCTCCTGGGAACAGATAGGGAAGAATGGATTAGGGGGTTCTAAACGAGCCTGGCTTGGCTCATAGGGGCCTGTACAGTACACCTGCCTTACACCCCGGACCTTTTGACCAATGACTCTTGCAGCCTGGGATGGGCGTGAACCAGCATGGACCTTGGCACTGGGACACAGGCACCCTGGCCTGATGAGCAGTGACCAGAGCGGCTCCTCAATGCCGGACTGTGGCCTCAGATCACGGAAGGTCTCCAGAACCCCATCAGAAGCTGATCCAAAGAGCAAGTGTGGCTGAGTTTTCCTCTCACTGGGAAGGATGGAGGCTCAGCGTGGTTGCCCCCTCGATGTACAGAACGTACGAGCATTCGGTGTTCTATGCACGTCCCAGTCTGGGGACCTGATGAATCTGCATGTGTAGCCTCAATACCTAGGTTGGTTCCTGACACGTCCTGGGTGCTCAAGAAAGAATAAAAGAAAGACCGGCCTGGAGGGAAGACCTGGCCCCTTCTGTTACCCCCTCAATATGGCCTCACCACCGAGTGTTCATTCCCATGGACCCTGCAGCCACGACTTGTCCACACTCGAGTGCACTGCTCATTCCCCTCCATCCCCTGCAGGGACACTGACCATTGGTGCCTGATCAGCGTCAATCCTGATCACTTTCTTCCCTCTGAAGCCCTCCTTTTCCAGCCCTCCCGCTTCCTTTCTCCTCCCTGCCGCCGCAGAAGTGAGCTGTGTTCTCTGTCCAGGGCCCACGGCAGGGTTTCCTCTAAGTCCTGCCGGCTGCTCAGAGATCCTGGCCTCAGTATTAGACTGACTTCCTTCCTGCAACACTTCCTCTCTGCAGGGATGCTGGACACAGAAGTAGCAGCGGGATCCACCCAGCGAATCTAATCTAATGTACAGAAACACGACACATGTTGGCAAAGTGAGGTCCCAGCCTGGGCCAGGGTCCGGCCCAGGTCGGCCACCCTAAGATGCAAGCAAACCTGTGTGTGTGTGTGTGTATTTACGTGGGTTGGTCAAACCTCCCTTGGGTTTTCCATGTCACCAGGACACACAGTGCAGGGGGGAGTCAACCCACACTTCTGGAATAGGCAGCCCTTTGCTCCTTTTCTCTCTCGGAGGAGAGGAGGCCACCCCTACCCCCGACAGCCCACAAGAAGAACAAACTGAGGCTCTTCACAGACTCCCTACAACAGACCCAGACTGTGCCAATCCAATGATTCCAAAGAACAGGAAAGCTTCCAACTCCTTTCTAGCATGTTTTTAGCCAGAAAACAGAGTACAGAGAGGTTTGCTTGGTATGTGTGTGTGTGCACGTGTGTGCATGTGTGTGCATTTGCATGTGTGCGGTGTGCATGTGCGTTCATGTGTGCATGAGTATGTGTGCATGTGTGCATGCACATGTGCATGAGTTTGCATGCGCGTACTGTGTGCATGTGTGTGCACCCATGTGCGTGTGTGCATGTGCATGTGTTCTGTGTGTGCATGTGTGTGTGCATGTGTGTGGTGTGAGTATGCATGTGTGTGCACATGTGCATGTGTGTGCATGAGTGTGCGTGCACGGGTGTGTGCATGTGTGTCCGTGCGCATGCATCTCTGTGCACACATGCATGCATGTGTGTGCATGTGCACGTGAACGGGTGTGTGCATGTGTGCATGAGTGTGCGTGCACGTGCACGGGTTGCTGTGTGCATGTGTGTGTGTGTGTGCATGTGTGCACACACATGTGTGCCCAGGAATGTGTTGCAGTGTGCATGTGTGTTTGCATGTGTGTGTGCACGTGGCATGCTGTGCGCACATGTGTGTGCATGGGTGTGTGTGTGCGTGTACATGTGCATGTGTGTGCATGCATGTATGTAAGTACGTATGTGTGTGTTTGTATGCATGTGTGTGCCTCTGTTCAGAAAACCATGTGCAGCCGCAGCCGCACTGTGTCCACATATGTACTAAGAATAGCAGCAGGAAAGAGCTTCTCTGCTGAAAGTCAATTCTCATTTCTACTCAGACACCGTTCTGGTTTACAGACATGGGCACTTTAAAGGCTCCGTCAGGTTTTTAGTCAAAACAAAGGCACCTTCTTGCTTGCTTACTTTTCTTCCGATGTAGAAAGTTCCTGGATCCTGAGCCCAATTTCCTGCCTGAACAAATCCTGCTCTTGGACTGGAGAGTCCCGGGTCCCAGGTGAGAAGGGCTCCTGTGGGCCCTGAAGCTGGCCTGCCTGCCCGAGAAGGTGCAGGGTGACACGAGCCAAGAGCCGGCCTGGCATCTGGAAAAGTCCACAAATGGGCAGTGACATTGAAATCAAGGCTGACTGTGTAGGGTCCCGGGCCTCAGGTGGGGTGGGCTCCCGGGTGGGGCTGGGCCTGGGGACACTCAGGGCCCAGGGGGCTGACGGAGCCCCTGGGAGCGAATGTGGCCACACCTGTGCTTGTGGCCTCCAGTGCCATCCATGTTGCTGTGTTTAAGGAATAGGTGCGAGCTGAGGAAGGGCTGCAACGAGGAGAGGCAAAATTTTGAGGGATGTTGAAGAATTCGTCACTCAAGACGCACCGAGACACTAAAGGGGAGATTTATCAGAGGAAAGACATGCATGTGTTTACTACTCAGATGGATGAAGAGGAGCTTGGAAGAGCCAAGCTTCTTCCCTTCGGTCATGACTGCCATGTGGACGCCAAGCAACACTCAGGAGGCCTTGGGCAGGCCCGTGGGTGCTCCAAAGCCCCTTGGAAGGTGGTAGGTGAAAGTAACCAAAGGACTCTTCTTAAACGTCATGCGCAATCCAGTCGGCGGCTGGTGAGGGAGGAGGGCAAGCTCCATCATTTAGCAGCACCCACGCACCAAGCACCGAATGGACCCCAGGAGTCAGCTGCCCAACCCAGGACCCCAGACACACGTCCTCAGGACCCCACTCACAGCAGGCCTCACTTTCTCGTGTGTACGACCAGAATGATGATAGTGTCTCAGCTGTCACAGGAAGGAAGCCTCAGTGCCTGACCCATCAGAGCCCACGGTCATTGCCCGGGATTTCACTACCCGCCCCCGCAGGGCTGGCTTCGAGCATCTGATTTATACCATCCTCTGACGGGATGGATGTATTTTCCCCCAACACAATAATCATCTGGTTTATATTTTATCTCACGGCTCATTCGCTGAGACTTTCCTGGGATCAGAAAAGAGAGGCACAGGACCCTCAGGCCACCTGCCTCTCTGTGTCTTGGGGCTCCTGGGGAAGAGAGTGGCGCTGAGAGTCAGCAGGAGCTCTCCAGCCTCAGTAAGGGGTGGGGAATAAGCCCCCAGCCCCCCGCAGGCGGGCCACAGCCCAGAACGGCCCCAGCTGAAGCAGGAAACCCAGCTGTCTCGAAGACAATACAAGCCCCACAGTGTATAAATAGACAAGAAATACAGGTTAGCTGACAGGTATATTTCATCGTACGTTGTCTTGATTAATTTCTGGAAAGAAAATCTTCAGATGTTTTATGTTATTTTAATTATAGGGAGTGGTTCCAAAGCCCCTCAAATATTATTTTCTCATTTCCTGCTATAGATCTTTATGGACTATTTCTCTCGCATACATCTTTATAGACAATTGAAGCTCTTCTCGATATATTTCTATCCTCTAAGTCTTCAAAGCCACAGTTTCTTCTTATTTTTTTCATGACTTGTACCCTTTAGCATGCTGAGCTTTTGAAGTCAGCTATCAATTTTTAACTTTTAATTTTGTCTCCAGAAAGTAATGTAAAGAGAAATATAAAGGTTAAAATAATACTTCTCATAAGAGTACAGCTGCAAATTTCATGGCTAAAAATGGAAAATTAATAGTACCTTTTCCTTTTAACTCTTAATGTGGTAACCGGTTCTTGATTCCAGCATCTCAATGAGATCCTTTCAGAAAGGTGTTTTACTGGGGTTTTATGGATTCAGCATCCAGGACACGAGCCCTTCTCGGCTGGGACCTAGCAGAGCTAAGGAGAAAATTGCTGCTTTTAATGCAGATCTTTCAAATGGACTCTAACATCTTGGGTTTTCATCCTTTAAAGACTTCAGATTATCCGTGGAACCCAAGGGTGCTATCGGGGCGAGGATAAAAGACCTGGGGGAGAGAATTTCCGGGGTGGTTTCTCGGAGGTATCTCGGAGGTATCGTGTCACACCCTCAGACGAGAGGAGGAAGGAGCCAGGAGCAGAGCCTTGGTGCTCTTGCTGGGAGCCGCCTGGTGCTGCTGGAGGGGCAGGAATCCCACTGTAGAAACAGGCTTGGCTCTGGAGAAGATAGAGACGGAGGGGGTGGAGGAGAGAGCACATGGGGTCGGAGCCCCCGACACACACACGCCCCTCGTAAGTTTGTGTGTGTGAGTCACAGGGAAAAGCCTGGAGTCCTGGTTAGGTCAGAGGAGAAAGGGAAGAAGAGAGGACAGGAAAGGCGCTCACGGGCCTGCCAAGGGCTATGGGGAAGGCCCCCTGGGTGTGCAGAAACCACAGGTCCTGGAGCCGCCAGTCAGGCCCCCACCCCAGGTACTGTGCTCGGCCGGGCCAGCCGCCTGCGTACACCATAGTGAGTGGGCAGTGGCAGGAAAGGGGCAGAACCAGAGTCTTTGCTCCTCTGCGCTGAGCTCAGCGTTTAAAGGTAGAAGTCACAATGGTGGTTAGTATCATTAGTGGGACTCAAGGTGGATGTGTGATTTCTGAGCAGCTCCCACTTCACAGACAGGAATACTGAGAGTCAGAGAGTTAATGGCTGAACCCATGGAGTGAATGGAGCCTGGGCGAGGATTCAAACCCGCACCTGTCGGACCCCAGGGGTCTTGTTCCATCTCCGCGCCCACACCGGGCCAGATGCAGACTGCACGCTCTTTCCGGATTAAAAGATGAAGACGTGAAAACAAGAGCCTCCTGAGGAACTTGTTAACGCCGCGCCTTTTACTAACGCCGGAGAAGGGGCTGGCTGGCTGCCGCCACCGCAGGTCAGCTAGAAAGTGCAAACGGCCTCCTGATGGAAACGTCACCTGCCAGCTCTGACAGTCACTCCCAAAGTGCTCTCGGGGTGCCTGGCGCTGCGGGGAGACGCCCAAGAAAGCAACAGAGAGCACTCCGCAGGAGCCTTTGCGCCCAGCAAGGCCCCGATCACGGATCCAGGGCACACGGTGCTTCGGTTTAACGGCGCCCGCAGGATTAACCCAGAACAAAAGCTCCCTGCACACCACTGGCGTGATTCCGAACACACACGTGTGATCAGTCTTCGTGGCAGGCTGCCACTCATGCTGGGGATCACGATTTCTTCCCCGAACTACAGAGGGAATATTTATCCCGTTTCACCATGGGCTACTTCTCCCTGTGCATAATAATTTAATGGGGGAAAATAAGGGCAAAGGGAAAAAATGAAGGGAAAAAAAAAACTTTAGTTTTTAATAGATCTTTAACAATGCAGAAATCCACAGCTGGGAGTGGAGAAGAGGGCTCACTCTTTCAAGTCAGGAAGTATGGGTTCGAGCCATTCTCTAGCCAAGAACCCTGAAACTTAACAGCCTTATGCCTCATTCTGTCCTATCTCTGGATCTGCAGCCCTGCCCTCCTATGCCCGTCATTGCGCATGCAGACCCCTGAGCAACAAGACAACAGAAGCTAAGCCAGCTGAGCCAATACCAGCACCTGAGGATTGGAAGAGGAGAGGCCCCGCAGGAGGAGGGGACACGTCTTGGAGGAGGACCTTCAAGGAAGCCCCACCTGTGTCTGTGTCCCGTCTATTCTCCTCTGTCCCAATCTAGGACTCTGCTATCCTCTTGGCTCCTCAAACCAAAGAGTGTGGGGCTCTCCACACCCCCATCGTGGCCTCTTCAACCCAGCCTCCTGGCCTGAGGTCCCTCTTCCCAACCAGTGCAGGGGTGTGGCTGGACTGTGCACACAGCTTCCAGATTCCGTGTTCAGTGACATCCCCTGAGTGGCTTGGAATCAGCTGGTGATGGCAGTGTTTACACCATGGGACTGGCAAACCGTCAAACTCAGGGTGTCCTGTTTTAAGAGAGCTGGCTAACCAACATACTACTCACACACCCCCATTTGTTTCTCCCCATTCCCACCCTCTTCCTCCCCTCCCTACCCTATCCCCACTATGACCCCATCCCCAGCACCACCCCATCCCCACCACGACCCCATCCACACCCGACCCTGTCCCCACCATGACCCCATCCCCAGCACCACCCCAGCACCACCACGACCTTGTCCCACCCGACCCCATCCCCACCACGGCCCCATCCCCAAAATGACCCTGTCTGCAGCATGACCCCATCCCCACCAAGATCCGACTCCACTGCAACCCCCATCCTCAGCACAACCCCATCCCCATCTGACCCTGTCCCCACCACAACCCCATCCCCAGCACAACCCCATCCCCACCAAGGCCCCATCTCTACCATGACCTCGTTCCCAGCACAACCCCATTCCCACCACAACCCTGTTCCCACCTGACCCTGTCCCCACCATGACCACCTGACTTCAAGTTATCACCTCTCACTTGGATAGGCGCCTTCTCCTATTTCTGCTCCTTCCAGCACACTCCCTTTACCAGAGATAATGAGGAGTTTTAAACCTAAATTGAGATGTCACATCCAATCCTTGCTGACCTTCCTATTAAATTTAGAAGAAAAGTCCAAACTCCCATCTGTGCCACAGGATCTGAGGGATCTGGTCCTATTTGTCTCTCCCCAACCCACTTTGGTCCCTGTGCTTGCACCATGCTGAACCCCTTCTGTACTGAACCATGCTGAGTACCTCCTTACCACAGGACTTTGCACATGTCCCGTGTCTGCCTCAAACAGGCTCTCCAGCACTTTGCCTGCGGGGCTTAGAGGCCACCTCCCCACGAGTTTCCTCCCTGGTCAGCTTTCTGGCGGATGACCCCACACACCCATGCCAGCGCGCTCTACAAACGTGGGCATGTAGCGCCCGCAGCCGTCGGAACTCTGTAGTGGCTCATTCATCTCATTATAGTCTGGAAACTCCCCCGGCCCTTAAGCCCTCAAAGGACAAGATCTGTGTATTGTGTTCATCCGGGCACCACTACAGCCTATTACCTACTCAACACCCAAAACAGTGTTCACCGGACAGATGAACGAATAGGCGGGTCCGCAGCACAAATGAGGCTAGGGCTCCGCAGGTGAGGCTCTGAGGAGGCAGGTACCCCTTGGAAGTCCCAGAAAGTCCTGAGCCTCTATGCAGTTTTCTTTCTAAACCTTTCCAACCACGCCCCCAAAAGAGCAGCCTGCTCTGGAAAATGTCAAGGAGAGAGCTTCCCCCGGATGGTGATCACATCAGAGTCCATCCCCACCTTGCACTTAGCCACCCACGGCACCCGAGCTGTAGTCATGTGCATAGAAATGGCCAGCAGCTCTCCAACCAGCAGTGCTCATCCCAGTCTCTGCAGCCGATCTCTGCAGCCAGCACTGAGTTCTTGAGCTGCGGTGGCCCGGTACCTGTGACGGCGCACGGTGAGGGGCCCGAAGAAACTTCCCACAGAAGAGATGGAGAAGGCGGGCTCAGCCCTGGCTGAACGCCATCATGTGGTGGCTTCCAGAGCCCTGGGCAGAGCCGAGGAGGATCAGACGCCAGGCCGGCCTCCATGGGATGCAGACTAGGGCGCCTGGCATCTCGGGGAGCAATCGGGAGTCTGGGGAGCACTGCACAGGGAGCGCTGCTGGCAGGTCTCCACTATGGGTCTCCATGCCTCTTAGACCAATACCTAATGCTCCTATTGATCTCAACGGGTTCTAGCAGAAGTGGTAAATGTTCCCCAAATAAAGGAGACAATAAGGCAATCTGAGCAGAGGCACATTAAAAAAAGAAAGAAAGAAAGAAAACAAAAGGAAAAAAGTTTTTCTCTAAAATCATAAAATGTTTATAACAATAGCAGATAATGGAGTAGCATCATCTTCAGAAGGCAAAGGTACCAATTAAATCTCTGTTGGGTAGAACGCACCCTCCTGCCTGAGATGCGCACCCAACCCTGGAACCGAATCTCTTCTGTTGTTTGATCTTCTCCCTCTCTGATTACAGAATCTGCAAGGACTTGGCTGGGGGTGGAGAGGAAACTCATCTATTCAAAACCATTAAAAAAAAAAAATAAGAAAACGTGAGAACAGGACTCAGGAGGAATGGATTACAATGTAGCTCCAGACATGGGGGGAGGAAAAGAGAATGCGTTTCGCCAAAATGTCAGAGCTCCTGACCTGTAGGCCCCTGAGGTCCAGCTATGAGTCCCTGCGGATAGGGAAAATTGGAAGTGTTTTCTAGAATTCTCCCCCTTGACACATGGCAGGTCAGTTTTTCCTAGCAGGAAACAGATTTTTGCAATAATGCATTCTGATTTTAATTTATCCTGCTGTAAATTGGATACTCTGAGTCTAGACCCTCATATTTTTTTATACTTAATGGGTGGGAGTGGGAATGCGCTGCTATTTTAAGTCTCTCAGCAATTTTCTGAACCGTCTTTGGGAGGGAAGATTGCTCTTTTATTTCAGAAAAACAAAACAAAACAAAGCATTTCAATGAGCCCTTTGATTTTGCAAAGAAGAAGCCAAAATCCTATTTGGGAGTGCAGAGGTTCCAGATAAGGAGATGTGAAACAGGTCTGCATGAAATGTTGGGCTTGTCAGTGGATGGAACTCACCCCCGAGCTGGCAGGGTGACCCTAATGTGGGAGAGGAGCCTGGGAGTGTGTGTGGGGCTAGGGGATGGAGGACTGGGTTCCTTCTGCTGGTTGCAAAACACTGCTGTTGACAGCAGGCAGGAGAGGGGTCCGGGGACTGGTGGCCTGGCTCCAGAGACACCGTGTCAAGTGGAGTGGTGAAGAGAAGCGTATCCAGTAGGGACCTACTGTATGCTGGACTTGGCTTGAGACCATAGCCTTCTTTCAACTTCTCTCTGTCCCTCCAAGCTTTCAGTGAAATTTTGATAAGCGTTAAGGGAGGCTGATTTACTCCCACCTTAAGGAAATAGGGGAGGACCTTAATCCACATTTAGGATAAAGCTACATAGGGAGATCAGTGTTCTTCTGGAGAAGGTAACTGCAGAATGCAGATGACATGTGGAGGGCCAGACCACCAGTCTGAGAAGAAGGGCAGAGGACGTTCGTGGACGTGAGTTGCATCTGCCCCTGGCCCTGTCTTCCTTTTCCAGGTGTGACAGCTTCTCTTTCTCATCTGAACCCCTCTGCATGCAGACTCAGCCCGTCGGAATGTTTTAGTGTTTGGGCTCAATCCTGGCCAATGAGAAGCCTTCGGACTTCCACTGGAACCATCAGCTAATGGCTGAGAAAGTTGCTGTGGAGGTGATGGAGCCTGCAGGGCTGGCAGCTGGCTTCGGGCTGGCATACGGGGGACCCAGCTGAGAATGAAGGATGGTAGAGTTACTTGTTCCTCTGGGTTCCTCTCCACCCCGCTGTCAGGAGCCGGCTTCTTCCTTCTTCTAAAGCCCTCATTTCTGTCCTGGCTCCCAACAGCTCTCCTCCCTGGGGTCCTGAAACTGCTCCCTCCCCTGCTCCTTCCCATCCTGGGACAGAAATAGTTCTCCCACTGTCACAGCCTAGGGATTCCTCAGTTTGGGGTCTGTTTCCTTCCTGAACCCTGATCGGGTAAAGATCGGACTTCTGTGGTCAGACAGACACAGGCTCTTCAACTGTCAGCTGGACAAAAGTGGGAGCTCTGAGCCCTAAAGATGGAGAAGTTAGGAGCCATGTGGGTTAACTTCATGATGAACACAAGTTATCGAGTCCAGCCTTTGCCCACAGAACCTCCTGAACCTGTCCGGAGTTGCCTCTGGACCGCCTTTAACACACTTACTAGGGCTCACCAGGGCTGCTCCTGAAAGCCAGGGCTGGGTGAGTGACGTCAGCAAGATGGTGGGACACATTCATATCCCCCTTCAGCAACAATAACTTGGCATCTATCCATGGACAAAAGTGCTTCTGTGGGAGCCTTGGAATCCAGGTAGGAAATTATGAGATCCTGTGCAGTGTAAGAGCTGGTTTAAAAATGTAGGCCCACACCCAAGTGGCTGACCCACTGATGACAGTCTCAGCTATGGACCCAGAAACAGCGCCGTGCCCCGACAAACTCAGCTAGAACATCTTCTGCAGTCAGTGCTGTCATCAGCCCCAGATGTCAAGGGGCCTGGGAGAAGTCGCACCCATGGGTGCAACAGCTGATAGGCCCATAGACCATGGTCTCTGCTGTGTACCTTGAAATGGCCCACAACCCAGTTCCAGCCCCTCTCAGTCACACACCAAGGTCCAGTGGGGATTATCCCTGGGATAGAAGGATGACTCCATATACACAAGTTGATAAAAATGTTATACTGTATTAACAGAATAAAGGATAAAACCAAATGATTGTCTCAATAGACATAGATTAAGCATTTGAGTTCAACATCCTTTCATGATAAAAACTTTCAACAAATTACATATAGAAGGAATGTACCTCAACAAAATAAAAGCCATATATGACATACCCACATCGAACATCCTACAATGGTGAAAGCTAAAAGGTTTTTCCCTAAGATCAGGAAGAAGGCAAAGATGCCTACTCTCCCCACTTCCATTAAACATGGTACTAAATTCCAAGCCAGAGTAATTAGGCAAGACAAAGAAATAAAAGGTATATAAACTAAAACAGCAGTTAATTTGTCTCTGCAGATGACATTATCTTACCTACGGGAAACCCTAAAGACTCTACCAGAAATCTGTTGGAACTAATAAATTCAATAAAGTTGAAGATGGGCACCTGGGTGGCTCAGTGGGTTGGGTGACTGCCTTTGGCTCGGGACATGATCCTGGAGTCCCAGATTGAGTCACGAATTGGGCTCCGTGCTCAGCAGGGAGTCTGCTTCTCCTGCTGACTTATCTCCTCTCATGCTCCCTCCCTCTCATTCTCTCTCTCTCTCTCAAGTAAATAAATAAAATCTTAAAAAAAATAAAGTTGAAGAACACGAAATTGACATACAAGAATCAATTATATTTCTATACACTAACAACAAACTCTCTGAGAAAGACAGAAAATAGTATCATTTATAATAGGATCAAACATAATAAAATACTTAGCAATAAATTTAACCAAAGAGGTAAAAAATCTGTACACCAAAAACGATGATACTGATGAAAGTAACTAAAGAAAACATGAAGAAATGGAAAGAGGCCCATGTTCATGGATTGGAAGAACGCTGTCAAAGTGTCCGTACTACTTAAAGGAATCTACAGATTCAATGAGATGCCTAACAAAATTCTAATCACATTGTTCACAGAAATAGAAAAAAAAATCTTAAATTAATATGGAATCATAAAGACCCTAAAAGCCAAAGCAGTCTTGAAAAAGAGGGGGAAAAAGGAAAAACATCACACTTTCTGATACCAAACTATGTTACAAAGCTGTATTAATCAAAATAGTATGGTACTGGCAAAAGAAAAATAAAGATCAAAACAAAACCAGACACACAGACTGAGAGAACAGGATTGGGAGCCCAGGGAGAAACCCAGGTATATGCCACTGTCAACTAACAGTACTTGACAAGGGAACAAAGAACACTTACTGGAGAAAGGATGGTCTCTTCGATAAATGGTATTGAGAAAACTGGATATTTTCATGCAAAAGAATGAAGTTAGACCTTATATTATACCACTCACAAAAGGTAGCTGTAAGTAGATTACAAAGACTTAAATGTAAGATCTGGAGCCATAAGCTCCTAGAAGAAAATGGGAAAAAAACTCCTTGATATCGGTCTAGGCAAGGATTTTCTTGGATGTGACGCCAAAGGCATATGCAACAAAAGCAAAAATAAAAAGTGGGACCACATCAAACACAACCAAAAGGTTCTGTGCATCAACAGAAATGATCAACAATGAAAAGGCAACCTACAGAATGGGAGAAAATATTTGCAAACCATATCTCAAATAAAGGGGTTAATATCCAAAATAGCTAAGAAACTCATACAACTCAATCATCATCATCATCATCACCATCACCACCATCATCCTTATCCTCATCCAATTAAAACATGGGCAAAGTACCTGAATAGCTATGTTTCCAAAGAAGACATACAAGTGACCAACAGATATATATGAAGGCATTCGACATCCCTGATCACAGGGAAATGCAAATAAAAACCATAATGAGACGCCACCCCACACCTGTCAGAATGACTATCATCAAAATTACAAGAGATCACAAGTGTCAGCAGAGATATGAAAAATGGGAACAGACCCTTGTGCACTAGGTAGAAATAAAAATTGGTATAGCCATTATGGAAAACATAAAACATGGAGTTTTTTCAAAAAATTAAAAATATGATTTCAAAAAAATATATATGATTCCCACATGATCCAGAAACTCCATTTCTGGGTATATATTCAAAGGAAATGAAACCACCATCTGGAAGAGTGACCTGTACTCCACATTCATGGCACCATTACTCACAATAATCAAGACATGGAAGCAATCTAAGTGTGTCTGTACATGACTAGATAAGGAAAATATGCTACATGGGCACACACACACACACACACACACTCTCTCTCTGTGTCTCACACACACGCACATTCACACACACACACACACACACACTCAGGCACAAAGAGAAACATTACTCAGCCATGAAAAAGAAGGGAGCCCTGCCATGTGTGACATGGATGGACCTCAATGGCATCGTGCTAGGTAAAAGAAGTCACACAGAAAAAACAGTGATCACGGAGATCACTATATGATCTCGCTTATACGTTGAATCCAAAAAGGTCAAACTCCTAGAAACCAAGAGGACTGGTGGCTGCCGGGAGCTAGGAGCTGGTCAAAAGGGGAGACACTGGTCAAAGGGTATACATTTCTAGGTATAAGATGCACAGGTTCTGGGGACCTAAGGTGCAGCGAGGTCACTATGGCTAACAACACGACACCGTGCACTTGAAAGTTGCTAAGGGAGTAGAGCTTACACGTTCTCAGTGCCACAAAGAGAAAGGGGGACTTTTGAAGTGATGGATGTGTTCCCTAACCCTATTGCGGTAATCATCCCACGGTATGTACGTATATCAAATTATCACGCTGTACACCTGCAGTTTACACAATTTTGTATGTCAATTATATCTCAGCAAATGTGAGGAAAAGGGAAGGAGAAAACAGAGCTGCCCGCTGAGCTCCCACTTATTAGCAAGCAGGAGCTGATGGGGAGGAAAGCTCCTTCCTCTCTCCAAATTGAAACAACGTGTGGCACTTAGGGGCCTCCTCCCCTGCAGGCACATTCCCTCAGCTCATCCCCTTGACCCTGTCTTACAGGGGAGGGCGGCCTGATGGCAGGGCCATGTGCCCGTGCTGACTCTGCTGGTGCGGGACAGAGACGGGGCGCCCCGAGCCTGGGGCTCGCCCCCCACACTGGTGGTCTCACGGGCCCTGCTTTCCCCGGGGAAGCAGCCAGTTTATAGAGCAAGCACACTCTGGTCCTTGACAAGAGTGGGATGACACTAGCTTTGGTGTGGGCTGGAATCCGAGCCGGTCATGTCGCCATTAGGACTTGGGGTGGGTTCCTTCTCTGTCCGTGCCCCCACCCCGACGCTCCGACATAAACCAGGGAGCAAATCTGTGCTGCGCGGGAAGCACTAGCACAGAGCACGGCGTAAGGCAGCCCATCAATGGCCGTCAATACTATTATCTTGACATTTATGCCTTATTTGTGCTCCCAAACTGCCCCAGGGAGACTGGGAAGGAGAAACCCTAGTTTCCCTTTTACGAACTGGGAACCGGGGCCTGAGATGGATCAGGGCTTGCTCAGGTTATGAACAGGGACGGCCACAGCCACGGCCACAGAAAGGGCCTGCGCTCAGTCTCCCGCTGCCCACGCCCACAGGGCACCAGGCACCGGGGGAGGGAAGCGGAGGGGACAAACATCAAGCCCAGATATCAAAACCCAACATGTCCCCACAGTGCCTGGCTCTGGGGACAACCTGAGCTTGTCTGGGCCTCGCAGGGGTGCGCTCGGCACCCGAGAGGGGGTTCGCCGCACTTCCCGGACCCTGTGAATTTTGCTGCTAGAGTGCCGGCCTCGAAGCGGCAGCCCTGGCTTCCTCCAGGTGGAGAGGACCTGCTTCTATCTCCTCCTCCGAGCTCGGTTCTCCTCAGCGGCTCCTTCCTCTGGTCACATTTGCAAATTAAAATTAAGCCCCACCAGGAAAGGGCCCCTCTCCGGCTTCGGCTTCGTGCTGAGCTGGCTCTCACCCTCTTTGAGGTCTTCAAAGCTGCTCTTAAGCAAATCCTTTAAATCCTCTTCCAGTGCCTTGATGTCTTCACAGGGCAAGTGCTTCGTGCTTCGGGGTGAACTGCGGCGTTTGTGAGGTTCAGGCGGAAATGACAGTTCAGCTGTCATTGACAAGCAGTTAGCACAGCCCCGCAGTCAGGGACCTGCGTTCTCGCCAGCAAACAGAGGGGACAACTGCTGGAACCTGCTGGCTGATCTGTGACAATGTTTATTTCCTGGCGTCGGAGCTCTGGCGACGGCTAGACGTGACACTGAGGAATGTGCCCGCGGAGGCGACCCACGCAATTCAGTCCCACCTCCCCCCTTTCCTGGGGGTGTTTGCACAAAGGAGAGCAGGAACGGTCCTACTTTTACAAGTTTGCCTAAGACCAGAGGTGCGGACGTCAATTTAAAGGCAGTGAGCCTCTTAGGAGGTGATTTCTCACCCCCCAAACGCGCGTCGGCCTCCTCGTCTGGTGTCCGCACGTGCGAGTGGCCAGCCAGCTCGCTCGTGGAGCTGATTTAAGTGCTTCTGCAGCACAACTTATAAAAGCCATAATTTTGGTTCTTGGAGAGAAGAGCACACAGACTCCACGTTACCCTGAATTTCCCTCCAAAGACCCCAGCAGAGGCTCTGCTGACGTGATCTGTCTTCCTCCAGAGCCGCACAGGGCAGGCCCAGGCAGGCCAGCATCACAAATCGGTGTGTGTCTCAGACAAACAGGAGACACGAAAGCCCTGGGCTTCATGTGACAAAAGACAACATGACGGCTTCCTGTTGGGGTCGCTGGAGGGGACAGGCTGGCTGGGCTGCTTACAGGCTACTTACAGGCCTAAGAACAGAGCCCCTCAGTGTTCAGGGCGCAGCTCTATCTCTTCCCTTTGGCTGCTCACCAGTCACCACCAATGAGGCTGCAGAGAACAACAGATGTTTACTGTCTCACTGTTCTGGGGTCCAGAAGTCCAAGACCAGGGCACGCAGCTGGCTGGTTCCCTCTGGAGGCTCCGACAGGCCATCTCTCCCTTGCCTTTTCGCAGCTGCTGGTGGCTTCTGCAAGCCTTGGCGTCCCTGGCCTGTAGAGGCCGACAGTTCTTGGTACCTCTGGCTTGTAGGAGGGTAGGGGCGTCACGCCAGCCTGTCCCTCAGCCTTCACATGGCCGTCTCCCCTCTCTGCATCCGTGTCTCAAATCTCTCTCTCCGTTCTCTTCTAAGGACTCTGGTCACTGCGTTCAGAGCCCACCTTCAACCCAGGATGTTCTCACCCTGACCTCCCGAGCTTCTTTACATCTGCAAAAACCTCATTTCCAAGGATGGGCGTGAGGACCTGGACCTACCACTTTGGGAAATGATAATGAACCCACAACTACAGCCAAAGGCACACGGGAGCCCCATGGTTGTGTCACGAGCTTACTTGCTGCCCTCAGAAAAGGGACAGTGAGCAGGACAGAGAAATGAAGAACCAGGCCAGGATGGGGGCCCAGCGGAGTCCCCCCGGCCCCACGGCTTTCCCGCTGGGTGACACTGGGTGACCACTGGGTAACCGCCAGTGGCTGGGTTTGCATGGTTCGGGCAGCAACAGACACTAGCCATGTGCTTTGTCACTAGATCAAGAATCCAGGGTGGTGTCTGGCAGAGCGCAGGTTCTGTGACCAGGGGCTTTCTCCTTGCTTCCTGATGACGGAGAGGCTGGTGGAAATGACAACGAGGTCCGCTCTCGAATCGTTCTGGGTATAGGTGGCAAGATCGTTTATTTATTTATTTATTTATTTATTTATTTATTTATTTACTTACTTACTTACTTACTTACTTATTTATTTATTTATTTATTTATTTATTTATTTATTTATTGCCCTGACTTAATTAATCATTTATCCGTGAGCATTTGGAATGACACACAGGCTGAGTGAAAGCTCATCAGAAGAATGGGTTCACACTTCCCGTTCGTCCCAAGGAGGCTGGAGGTGCTCTGCAGCCTGTGGTAAGTGGAGAGGGGACGGGCTAACTCCGTGGAAATGGGCAAGGCAGGAACAGTCACCACTCAGGTCCAGGCCTCTTCACACAGAAGGGAGCTCCCTTCTTCAAGGACCCTCTCTCAGAAGCTTCCCCTGGTCTCCCTCCTTCTTCTGTCCTCAACTCCAGAGGTTGTGTTCAAAGCATGTCCAAATGGACACTCAGGGTGGATGAGGGCTGCCAGATCAAATGCAAGGCACCCAGTTAAAGCCCAATTTCAGAAAAACAACAACTATTTTTTAGCATAAGTATATCCTAAATATTGCATGGATATGATTATACCTAAAAAGCCATTGTTTATCTGAAATTCTGGTTTAACTAGACATTCTATGTTTTTATTTGCTAAACCTGGCCACCCTGGAATGGTGGTCAGCTAGAAACAACCAGCGCATCCCCGCTGAGGAGCAGCTGGGCTGGGTCCTAGAAGGACACGGCCGCTGGCTTGGCCAAAGCTCGGTGCTCAACTCTCCCGGCCTGCGTGCTCCCTCCCTCATCAAGGGACGGGCTTTAACACCCTCCTGTGAGTCAGGGATGGAGGCGCTTGTAGCTGGCTTAAAACCAGTGGCATAAATGTCACCTTGTGACTTCCGAGGTAATGCAGATCCTATGTCATGGCTTGGACACTGGCCTCTGGGGCCCTCAGCCACCACACAGGAAATTTGAATACCCTGAGGCAGCCAAACTGTGAGGAAGCCCGAGTCCCAGGGCCAGGCCACTTGCAGACCTTCCAGCTGAGAGCCAGAAGCCCCTCCGTAGTCCCAGACAACTGCTGGCCTCAACTGACAGCCACACGGGGAGAACGGCCAGATGGCTGCAGCCCCCTGCTGCGGGCCAACCCCAGTTTTTTCATCTTCCCAAATGAGACATGAGACATCATGGAGCAGAGACAGGTGTCCCTGATGTGTTCTGGATGGACTTCTGACCCACAGACTCCAGGCACAGAACGGAACAACTGTTTCGCTCCACAGAACTTCACAGTGTTTGTTACGCAGCAGAACCATGGTCAGCTGCGCCCTCGGTCATGTCCTGCCTCATCCCAGCTCCAGTCACTTTTGTCCTCCTCCTCTCTTCTGAAGGCAGAACAATGGTCCCCCAAAGACACCCACACCCCAAAACCCAGCAGCTCTGTCTCTGTCACCTGATGTGGGAGGAAGATGAGGGTTACAGAGGGATTTAGGAGTGTTAAACCAAGAGCTGATAAGCAAATCCATTAAAGCTGCAGGGTACCAAGTCCACGTACAGAAATCTGTTGCACTTCTATATGCCAAAAACGAAGCAACAGAAAGAGAAATTAAGAAAATAATCCCATTTACGATTGTACCGGAAATAAGATCCCCAGGAATAAACATAACCAAAGAGCAGAAAGATGAGTAGTCTGAAAGCTATAAGACACTGATTGAAGAAATTAAAGATGACGCAAAGAAATGGAAAGACATCCATGCTCCTGGGTTGGAAGATTGAATACTGTTAAAATGTCCATACTACCCAAAGCCATTTACACATTTAACACAATCCCTGTCAAAATACCAAAAGCATTTTTCACACATAGAACTAGAACAAACAATTCTAAAATATGTGTGGAACCACAAAAGACCCTGAACAGCCAAAGCAATCTTGACAAAGAAAAGCAAAGCTGAAGGCATCACAATTCCAGACTTCAAGTTATACTACAAAGCTGTCATCATCAAGAGGGTACGGCACTGGCACAAAAACAGATTCACAGATCAGTGGAACAGAATAGAAAATCCAGAAGCAAACCCACAATTATGTATGGTCAATTATTCTTCCCCAAGAAAAGCAAGAGTACCCAATGGGAAAAAGACAGTCTTTAACGAGTGGTGCCGGGGGAACTGGACAGCTGCGTGCAGAAGAGGGAAACCGACCACTTTGTACACCGTACGCAAAAATAAAATCAGAATGGATTAAAGACCTAAATGTGAGACCGGAAATCATAGAAACCCTAGAGAACACGGGCAGAGACCTCCTTGACCGTGGCTGTAGCGACGTCTTACTAGATAGGTCTTCTGAAGTGAGGGAAACAAAAACAAAAATAACTGTTGGGATTTTATCAAAATAAACAGCTTTTGCACAGCAAAGGAAACAATCAACACAACTAAAAGGCAACCGACTGGGAGAAGATACTTGCAAATGACATATCATAAAAGATCAGTGCCTAAGATGCATACTTATATAATCCAACAACAAAAAACAACCCGATTTTTAAAATAGGTAGAAGATGTACAGATGGCCGACAGACACACGAAAAGATGCTCCACATCACTCGGTGTCCGGGAAATACGAAGCAGAACCACAGCGAGATCCCACCTCACACCTGTCGGAACGGCTCCACTTCACAGCACGAGAAACAGCAGGGGCTGGTGAGCATGCGGAGAAAGGGGGACCCTCCTGCACTGTCAGCGGGAACGCAGGCTGGTACGGCCGTTCCGGAGAACAGCATGGAGTTTCCTCAAAAAGTCAGAAGTAGAGCTACCCTACAATCCAGCAATCACACTAATAGATATTTACCCAAAGAGCAGAAAAACACTAATTCAACGGGACACATGCACCCCGATGCTTATGGCTGTATTATCAACAATAGCTAAATCATGGAAACAGCCCGAGTGTCCATCAGCTGCTGAGTGGTAGAAAGGAAGTGGTGTATACACACCATGGAACGTTGTTCAGCCATAAAAAAGAATGAATTCTTGCCATTTGCAATGACATGAAGGGGTCCAGAGGGCATAATGCTGAGCAAATTAAGTCAGAAGAAAGCAAATGCCATATGATTTCACTCATAGTTGGAATTTAAGAAACAAAACAAAACAAAGAAAAAAAGAGAGACAAACAAAAACACCAGGCTCTTGACTATAGAGAACACCCTGAGGTTCCCAGAGGGGAGGGGAGCAGGGGGACGGGAAAAACAAGGGACGGGGAGCAAGGAGCACACTTGTGACGAGCACTGGGTAACAGATGCAAGGGCTGAATGTCTATACTGTGCTCCTGAGACCAATACAACACTGTATGTTTATTGACTGTGTTTTAAATAACAGGTCACTGGTGTGATTCTGAGATGGGGAGATCATCTGGGTTACCTGGGTTGCCCCATGCAATGATAAGGATAAGGAGACCAAGGCAGAAGGGTAAGAACTAGAGGCGGCAGCATGGTGTCATGGGCTGTGACAATGCTGTGGTCTTGAGGATGGAACGTGGGCGCCCCACCGGCTGGAGGAGGCCAGGAAGTCCCCTAGAGCCAGCACTGTTCCCTGGACCCTCTAGAAGGAGCCAGCCCTGCCAGCACCTTGCCTGCAGCCCTTTGGGGCCCACTGCAGACTTGGCTCTAGAACAGTGAGATGTTACACTTATTTTTGAAGCCACTGAGTTTGTGGAACTTGTTCTAGCAGCCATGGGACATGAACAATGGCGCGCTGCCTCAGATTTCTGGGAAACAGTGAAATTCCTACCTATAATGACACTCTGTAAGACCAGCTCTTCCCAGCCCCCGCTCCGTGAGGCCTGGCCTCCGCTCCCCGCCACCACCCAGAACGGACTCCACGCGCAGCCTGTAGACCTTTCGGGCGCAGTCTGTCTACCAGACATCAGGCCCCGGCGCTCCCCGTTCCGTTCTGCCTCCCCGCCAAGCTCCCACCTTACAGGGCACGGGGTCGGCCACCTGCTTGTCCCGTCAGCGCAGCTCACCTGACACCAGCCCTCGAAGTGACCTGCCCGGCTCCCGCCACCGCAGCCTCTGCTTCTTACCCACCGCAGCCCACGACCTTCCCCACCAGCCATTCAAGTCTCCTGGGACCTCTCCCCAGCTTCTAAGAGCTCCTGTCCTGACCGCGGCCAGCTGCTCTCCCTCGGATCAGTTAAGGGCGAAACACAGTCTCAAGAAGAGAAACCGTCTGAGCCCCGCTGGCATCTGAATGTGGCCGTAGAGGTTGTCCCGTTGGAACTCGAACGCACGCACAGGAAAATAAAGCAGAGCGTCCGAGAGCGCAGAACAGCAGCTGAGCCCGTCAAGGGGCGTCAGGGACCTGCACTGCACAAGGCTCGCCCCGCACCAGGACAGGTGGGAGGCAGTCACCCTGGAGTCGTAGGTTGAACACAAGTGCGTTCTGTCCTTCCGACTTCAAGTCTAAGTGAGGGAGAAGGAGCTATTGCAGACGGATGGTCCATCTACGGTGAACTTGATCTTAATTCAGTCTATAAAAATGCAAAAGGATGAAACTGCTTACAAATTCAGCCGCTCACGCTCAGCAGTAATTTACAGAAATGGACTGGATGATACCTCACGGGGACTTGTTTCCCAATCTGCTTTCCATTCCCTCGTGCCTCTTGAAAATAGACATTAAAGGTCAGTTTAAAAAAAAAATGTAAATATATCACCCGGACTGAATATTACCAAAGATTCCTGTAAGGACTTGTCTTATATTATTCAACGTTTTAAGCACAGTTGCTGGGGTTAATTAGATTTCCGACCCTGAAAATTTTTAAGTGCCTCTGATGACTTACTTCCAACTGATAATTTTGTGTGAGAAACAGAAAAAGAATAACAAATAGACAGAGAATAAATACATTCTTCATATCCCTCCTTGTGAGTACAGAGAATATATTTCTGAAATTTAATTAAATATCAAGATGTCCACAAGATCTATAATAAACCACTTTGCAAGACCTGTAAATGTCAAGGAAAAACACATTTTATGTGAAGCCCCCCCTCCCCACCCCGTAAATCTATGAAGATTCAGGACTTTTTCTCAACCTGCAGACCCTACAAGCACATATTTTATCTCAGAAGTACTTTTTCAAAGACCTGGGAGTAGCTACATGTTTGCAGTAGGACAGAGTGGAAAGTATTTTAATTTATCACACGGCGGTTTGTACCATTAGTTTTCGAGATGCGCCAGACGGCTTTAAAATAACACGAGAGCCGAGGTGCCAAAGCGGACAGTGGTGGGACTTGGGTAAAAGGTGGTAAACAATCTCGTCAGCGCTTCCCACTTTCCTGATGCAGACATGCCAGGTCCTCAGCGAGACCAAACCATGCGGGAAAGAAGGTGGCATCTTGTGGGGGAAACGTAAAACAAAAACAAAAACAAAACCATTTGTCAGCCCCGAGAGCTTTATCGCTTGAATAAGTCCTGCTGTCTCCGTGCCGTGGTCTCCGTGCCACGGTCCCCACGTGTGGGCCACATCTCACCAGCAGCAGCAAGCACTCAGGGCAGCACGAACAGGACACAGGACACCACGGACCACACGGCGTGGGAGCAGCGCCTTCTCCGTGACTGTTCGTGTCTCTTCCTACGTGCAGGACGAAGTCTTGCTTTGCTGCCAACACGTCTTTAACATGGCTGGGGCTCTTGCTAATGTCTTCACAACAAAAAGAGACATCAGGCTTGGAGCCTTTGGCAGACTACAGAATCTGGCTAGGATTCTACAATATGGTCTAGTTTGCCCTGTTCTCCTCTTCAGGGCACCTGCTCTGTAGGGCAAGCACTTCCGATTTTCTGTTCGTCTGTGGTATAAGCTGGTGGCCCAGGACCAGACGCGAGATCCACCTGCTCATGATGCCGGAGAAGCTCCGGTCTCAAGTAGGAGCTGGCACGATTCCTGCCATGGACCTGGGAATAAACACTCCGTGTTTGCGGGCCATATGGCTTCTGTCCTAACTGCTCAGCGCCGCCCCTGGGGCCTGAAAATAGCCACAGACAATATGGAAATGAATGTGGCTGAGTTACTGCAAACTTTATTTATAAGAACAGATGAAGGGTCAGCTTTGTACTCTGGGCTCTAGTTTGCTGACCTCCGGTCTAAAGTTGACTTTGCAAAATAAACTTATTTTTCATTTTTTTAATGTGAATTTTTTAGAAGAAAATATCTCAGGAATCCTCAGCTGCCGGGGGTGTGTAGGTAAACGCTGAATGACTGGCCGCCCAGGACACGAAAGCCCCAACTTGGAGGAACGACGCATCTCTCTGGGGTAAAGGCCCACCGGTTCTCATAGATCACTGAACAGAGATGGACAATTAGGGTTCCCCAGAGAAACAGACGAACAGGTGACAGATACACACATATATAATTTATTTATCCTATTATGCATTTATGCTTATTTTACCCTATTATTTACCCCATTTAAGAGATTTATGAAGAATTGGCTCATGTGGTTATGGAGGCCGAATTACAGAGAAGGTCCATGGTCTGCCACTTGCGAGCTGGTGTCCCAGGAAATCTGCTGCATAGTTCCAACCTGAGCCTGAAGTTCTAGAACAAAGGGATCCATGGGGGTGACCTCCAGTCTCAGGGGAAAAGGGCAGAAGACTCGCGTCCCAGCTCGAGCAGTCGGACAGATTGAGAAAACTCACCCTCCACCTTTCTGTTCTGTTCAGACCCTCAAAGGATGGCAGGTGCCCATCCATGTGGGGACGGCCATCGGATTTATTCAGTCTAAGGACTCAAATGCTAATCACTTCTGGAAATACTCTCCCACACACACCCAGAAAAAAACGTGCCAGTTATCTGGGCCCCCGTGGCCCCACCCAGAGGACACATCGAGGCGCCGTCACCACAAAATTGGGAAGTGACGTGCACAGTCCCCTCTCTGGAGCCGTGGGAGAACCTTGAAGGTGTCTCCACCGGGTGGACTCTGTCCCCAGCCCATCATGTCCGCCTGAAACCTCCACAAGTGAACTCATTTGGAAACAGGGTCTGTGCAGAGGTAATCAGGTGAAGATAAGGTCACATCTGCTTGAGGCATGCCCTCGTCCAAAGACCGGTATCCTTACAAGAGGGAAGAAATCCGCACATGGAGGCACACAGAAGGAAGATGACGCGAAGGGAGGCAAAGACAGGGGCCATGCGGGTACAAGCCGAGGACTCTGAGGACGGCTGGGGGTGGGCGGGGGGCAAAGAAGGCATCTTCTCGGGGCCATCAGAGGGCAGATGGCCCTGCTGACCCCCTGACTTCTGATTTCTGACCTCCAGAACCAAGACAGTAAGCCTCTGCTGTCCGAAGATGACCAGTCAGCGGCCACTGGACACTCACACAGTGCGACCCAGGGGTTTGTGGATATAGTGGAGTCTGGGAAACACAGCCAGCCAGCGTCACCCTGGACATTTGGGCTCAGCCGTGTCCCACAGGAGAGCCCACATCCTTCACGATTTGACTTCCCGGCTCCTCGGAGAGGAACGCAAAGGGAGATGCTGTGACGTCCAGCCAGCTTTGCAGGTGCCCAGAGCATCAGAGGGGCTCCCACGTGAAGGCCAGACAGGACCTCTGGCTTCTCCATCCAGGATATCAGGGCATGTCCAATGGCATAGACAGGTCCAACCCTGGGGTGCCCAGCAGCCTCGCCTCTGAGCTCAGGGTCATCTCAGGACTCCCCCCATCAAGCTTCCACCGAGAATTTCTGCCTCTCAGCTACTGGGCAAAAGCAGAGCTTCAAGTTGAGCACAGCCGCCCCTGAAATTGTGCTGGTGTGGGCGGGAGCTCCTGGAGGTTGTGCCTCCCACCACCTCCCCTCCTTGGAGTTTATCTTTTTAAAAAAATTCTCTGCAAATCCTTTTTTAAAAAAGCAAACAACCAACATGGCTCTTCTTTCTTTCTTTCTTTCTCCCTGTTTATCCCAGGAGGTCTGGCTCTGGTGGTGGTTACTCTGTTTGGAAGGCAAGAGGAGGTTAATTAGCTTTTGTGACCTGAGAACTCTCAGGGAAGATGTCAACTGATGCATTAATTGCTCCTCAAAGCTGGATACGCCTGGAAGGGCAAGGTCCAGGAAGCAGGACGCCAGGCCAGTTTGGGGGTGAGTCCCACCCGGCGTGGCGGGACAGCACCCTGCCATCCTCCCGAGCGGTCCAGGCAAAGGGCCGTCCCTCGCCGGGGTCCTGTCAGCTGGCAGCCCCCAACCCAGGCCACTGTGGATTCTGGGGCCAAGTCTCACACTCTGTCACAGAAACCGACCCTCAAACCCACACATGTCATGTTCGGCTTCCTGAGCATCTGCAAAACATGGCATCCACACCGTCCCCACTTGGCCCAAGATATCCAGGCAGACACCGGTGATGTGCCCGGCCTCCGCCTTCCCAGTCACCAAACCTCCAGACCGCGCTCTGAGAACCAGCCACCTCAGGGTCACCTGGAGGCTCGCTGGAAACTGCAGAGGCCCTGACCTCCCCGGGGGGCATCTCCACATGCTCTCCCCGTTAGCCGGAGGAAGCCTGAGTCGTGTTGCTCAGGACCACGCCCCTTCCTGCCCATCTGAAGCCGGCGGAGCAGAAGTCACCACCGTCCCAGACGATCTGTCAGCAGGACGTAAGCCAGTGATGGGGATGGAAAGCGAGGTCTCCATGGGAGTAGCTTTTGTGACTTGATGTTCCTTGGCGAGCACCCTCAGCATGTCCCGAAACCACCAAGCAGTGTGGTTTCCCGCCTGTCCAGGCCTGGCCGTGTATTTCCCGATTCACCTACTGTTGACCATATTCTGCCACGATTACAAATGCACAGTCACAGTCATGCATGCTCCCGAGCCATTTCTCTGTCCTTTGCACAAAGCTCTTTCCCCCCGGGGTCTGCTGAGGGCAGCAGACACAGTCACCCAGCCACCGTGGCCTCCTCAGCAGACTCCCCGCCCCGGCTGGAGAAGGCCTCCTGGGCCCCAGCCGCTGCCCGGGGAGAACTCAGCTCGCCATCCGTGCTGGTCTCCCCGCGGCCGTGAGGTCTGCATTCTTGGCACAATTATGCGCACCCCCATCTGCCAAACATAGGCTCTGGGTGGCCCTCTGTGGCCACTCTGCCCAGATGTCACAGAACCAGCAGCAACGGCCTGTTGCAGCTGAAAGTGCAGCCAGGCCCATGCTGTCTGCACATGCGATGTGAGGAAGTCCCTTACGTTTGAGTTTGAAGCAGACATGCCGGCAGAACCTCGGCAGTGAGCGCCTCGAGGGAAAGGGGGTCTGCCTCTGATCAGTTTGTCCGGGGACACGACAGCCTGTGGCTGCTGGAGTTCCCCGGTGATGGGACTGGGACAGGACTGCAGGTGAGCAAGATGGGAGGCAGGGTCAGCCCAGAGCCCTCACTTCCACGGGGCTCCTTCCGGGACCTGGGAGAGGCTCCTGTGCTCCCACACTTTGCAAAACTGCCAGGAAGGCACTCTTCCACCTCCGTTGGATCAGACCACCGTCCCGGGCTGCTCTGACTCCCCATCCCGTCTCCGTTGTGCTGGATAGTGGTAACAGTGCTTGGCACTTCAGGCAACACCCATTTAGGGACTGGCGGCAGCTCTGGACAAGTTCACTTCCAGCAGAGTAGCGTGATGCTGGCCGCCCCTGCGCTGGTCTCCCACGTCGTTTGATCAGGTCCAGGGCACCCAGAACCACCAGGGAACCATGGATGAAGGCAAATAAACAAGGCATTGAGTGTGTGCAGCCAGAAGCCAGACCATGGGAACCTTTGACCGCAGGGAAGTCACTACGAGGACAGGATCCTGTTCTCATCGGCTCTCATCAGCCCCTTGTGCGAACGAGTGTTCCCGTGCCCCTGCAAGGGGTGGTTCACAAAGCATACGCACAAGTGTCAACATACCATGTATTTTTTGGTGGGTTGAGATAGACTTTGTGTGAATTCGTGTGTGTGAGTGAGCGTGCCCGTGTGCCAGTCTGTAGGGTGACGCATTCCACTGCCTGTAATAGTAAAAACCCCACTTTCAGCCAAGCACACAAGAAGACGTGCCCAAATGTCTTTCTGTTCTCTGTGCGGGAACAACGGCGCACAATCTTCGTTACATGAAAAGGCAGCAAAAGAAGGTGGCGGGGGCGGGGGGGCGCCTTACATGATCAGGTGACTAATTTAAAAATTCTACAATTTCATAGAATTTGTGATTTTTTAAAAAATATTTTAGCTTTTTAGAATTTAAATAAGCCCTTTTCCTAACTCACTTTGAATGTGTCATGTTGTGTTCTTCTCACATTTCAATTTAGAGCCCACAGCCTGCATCTGGAACAAGTCACTTGTTCGTGCATTTGCTCAGCAGAAACCACCGAGCTCATGCTGTAGGCGCCAAGGGCACAGCCGCACCCAGGACCGCCAGACCTGCCCCCTCGGAGTAAGCATTCTGACGCAGGGCTCAGAGAGTCAGCATGGAGACAGATAATACACAGAATGGATAGAACTGGCCAGGGTGGTGGTAGGCAGAGCCCTCTAAGGAGGTGATGCTTAAGCAGAGACAAGATAAATGCAGAGGGACCAACAGGCAAAGCTTGGGAAGAGCAGTCCAGGCAGTAGAGCCGCATGTGCAAGTGTCCTGAGGTCACAGGGAGGAAGGGAGTTCTCATGCTCTGTGAAGAAAAAGAGGTCAGCAGGGTTACACAGAGGACAGCAGGGGGCTGCGTGGTGGGGAGAGACAGGTTAAGACGCTCCGCACAGCCCACCATGTGTTAGCGCTCCATGCACGTGGCTATGACCACACACGTGGTGACCAGGACACAAGGTCCTAGCCTTGAGTAGAGCTGACACAGACGCCCATGTTCCCCTGATGCACCCTTCCTCAGTCCGCTCTCACTCCATACAGGAGCCCTTCCTGACCAGGCATCCCAAAATTCATGCGCAAACCTGGTTCTGAGAGATGAGCCCCACCAAAGTGGGAGGAGAGCCTTTCATGGGAAATGGGAGGTGGGGCCCCTGACCTCAGCCAGCTTGTGCAGCCTGAAGGAAGCCAGGCAGAAGCACCGCATGGTGTGCACACTCTCTCCAAAAACCAAAGCTGGATGGATTCTCTTTCAGCCTGGAGACCACGATCCTTCCCCAAACACCACCACCCACGAAAATCCCCATTTTCCTCCTCTGGAGACTTCTACACTATCAGACCCTTTGAGCACACTTGCACACTTGCAGGAATCTGCATTCTTATTTCTCTTTGGAAATGGTGGCTAGAGCCCTTTGCTGCACAAAGAAGGCCTGTTCGTACCAGAAGGGAGGCCATCTGGGAGGACAGAAGGAGGTGACGTGTGTGACTACTTCCCCAGCGGCAGGAACCCAAGAAGTGGCCATTCTCTGAGCGCCTCAGGAGGCCGGACAAGCACCGTCTGCAGAGCTCACCCCAGATGCCAGGGAGATGCCCCAGCTCAGGCCCTCCTTGCAGCTGTGGAGGAGCCCTTCAGGGGGCAGCTGGGTCCTTCTCTACCAGGCGGCTGTGACCACGGAGGACAACAGTGGGTCACAGCAGCGGCCACCAAGGAGAGCCTGGGGAGCAACCCCCACAAAGCCGGGCTGCAGCGGGCGGCCCGCCTCTGCCCTCCACAGGACCCTCGGGGCACTTCTGTGGCCGCGTCTGGTACCGGGGCCCCTAGTCTTCACAGCCTTCTCTCCCCCAGGCTTGAACCACTGGAAGGCGGGGGCATGAGCGGTCTGACTCTGTGCAGTTTAAAGTAGCCCCAACAAACTCACACGGCGCCCAGCACATAGTAGGAATGCAGGATGGCTGAGTGAACGCACCGAGCCCACACCTGCCCCGGACAGAGGAATGCGCACGGAGAGCCACGGGCCAGAGAGAAAGCCACAGTGTCTGTCAGGCATGCACTGACCCTAAGTCACCGAAGCTTTCCCCGAGAGCACACAAACGCACCCTGGGTGAGCACTGCTACCCTTTACCTCTGAGCGCACATCAAGGCACTGACGCGACAGTCACACGGCCGTGCCCACTGCCCGTCTTACCCAGGCCAGCTTCCATGAGAAGCCGACATGTGGAGGGAGAAATCAAGATGATCCGAGGGGCAAGCCCGCAGGACAGAGAAGGGAGAGAAGCAGGTGGGGGTGGCTGGGCCCTCCCAGGCAGCTGTCCCATGGGAGTGGAGTGGGGCCGCCCACAGGTGGGCACACACAGCCAGAGCGCCGCTGCCTCTTGGTCCGGTGCCCCCCATCGGTATTACTGACCCCGACACAGCACAGCGACAAACGTCCGCTTGGCCGCCGCAGTCAGAACTGATCAGGAACAGAGCCCAGACACGTCCCCGCAGTCAGAACCGATCAGGAACAGAGCCCGGACACGTCCCCGTAGTCAGAACCGATCAGGAACAGAGCCCGGACACGTCCCCGCGCAAGCCCACTGCTCAGACTGTCGCTCGGCAGACTTCATGGAAAGAAAACCAGAAGGTTGCCAGGTGGGATTTCCTTCACTCAGTGACTTGTTGACTGGGTTTCCAGCCTGGGCCCAGCACTGCACTTGGCCAAGGGGGGCCCGCGAGCAGGAGATCCGTTCCAGTGGAAGCGAACAGCCGGAGCAGGTGAGAACATCGGGGGAAACGGCCACAGTCAGGAGCAGTATCACAAAGGACACCACATGGCACGGAGCAAGAGAACCCAAGGGCAGGCCAATTTAGGGGTGGGGCGGGGGCAGGAAGGCCTCTCTGGGGAGACAACACCACACTGAGAAAGGGCAGGACTTTCCAGAGGCAGGGGCAGCATGAGCAAAGGCCCTGTGGTGTGTGTGTTGTGGGGGGTGGCCACTATGGCCAGGGCATGAGGTGGGGGATGAGCTAAGGGGAGACATAGGCCGGGGGGGTCATTATGACCGAGGCCCCAGGGGTGGCACACAGATGTCATTTGGCACGAGCCCAGCTTTGTGACAGGAGAACTGGGGACTAAAGGAAGGCATGTGAGGTTCTTCTCATGCATTACATAAAAGTCACATTGCGAAGGCCCTGCTGTGTGTGCGCCTGAGCCTGGCTGGCCATGGCGGGCTGCAGGCGGCCTCCTCGGCAGCCTGGCTAGACTCCTGGGCAGGGTTCTGCATGAACGCGGCGGCAACGTTTCTGCCGATCTGCTGCCCACAGGCAGGAGCCCACCACTCTGGCTCATCCTGCCTGAGGTCTTTCCACTCTCCCTAGATCGCCGGAGCTGGGCTGGGAAGAGAGGATGAGAGAGAGGGCCACCTGCTGTATAAGAAAGTTCCAGAACTGCCTGTGGATCTATCTCCCCCTTCTAGGCTCTGTACCTTAGAAATGCCTCATTCTCTTCTTCCCCTTTTGGGTGACAGACAGTTATTTCATGTACTGTTGAGAAGATAATTCAGAATTCTGTTTATTCTAATGCGGTTCAAAATGTCTGTGACTAGCATTTGAAAATAGCTCTGGGTGTCAGGCAGCGGCAGCCAGGAAGCTTCTGGAACCTGCTTCTCACCGTCTCCCAGTCTGGCAAGTCAGGAGTGGAATCGCAGAGACATGACTGCCAGGTCAGATGGACAGAGCTGGGGTATGGAGAGGAGATCTGGGATGCTCCAGTCACATGATCGACGTCCACACTCCAGTCACATGATCGACGTCCACACCAGCCTCCTCTGTATGTGTTGGACACCATTCCGCTTCATTTCCTGCTACTTCCCCTTACTCTGTGACTCACAGCCATGAGGACTGCCTTCCGATTCACCAAATTCTAAGCTCCCACCTGCCCCGAGGCCTTTGCTCATGCCATCCCCTCTGCCCAGAGCAATGATTCTCTCTCTCTGAGCAGTCATTACCTCCTCCAGGGAAGGCTTCCTTGCCTCCTCCTCCCAAGGACTAACACAAAGCCTCCTACTATTCACTCTTGCAGCCTTGAAACTCTATATAAAATTTTATAAATGTTTAAGAGCTGTTATCTGTCTTCCCTATTCGATTTCAGCTCTTTGAAGATAGGCAGTGACCACATCTGGCTTTGCTCACAAGCAATTGTTACAGGAATGAAAGCGACACTTTTGAGTGTATGCACAAGTGCAAACTCTTAACAGAATGCCGTGACAGCCCAGCCCACAGAGGAAGCGGGTCACCTCCCTGCAGTGGGTGTGTTCCCTCTAGACCCTGGTGGCGCGGCTAGAAGAAGGCAAACTGCCTTTGGTCACTGCACAAAAATCTCCGCGATCCCATTCTCAGGAATCCAGGCCTCCCCTGAGCGCTTCTTCCTACCTACCGCTTGGACTACAACCGCTCCGCTGAATTTGGAAAAATGAAGTCAAGCGGTTTGGCATTTGATCCATAAACCATCAGGTAATGCAAATATTTGGACTGAGTTTGTCTTGTAAACAGCTTTCAGTGTGAAAACCCAACATCGAAATGCAGGGACCGCAGGCTCCCCCGGGCTCCCTGGGCACACACTTCAGGATCACATTCTGGGAACGTTTCCCCCGGTGCCAGGGCTGGGACCCTAGAGCCACAGCCGCAAAGCACCACTGTCCCTTCACGGTTGACGTCTTTATTCTGCCCACTCTCACCCAACCCCACAAGGGGCAGCCCTGGGAAAGAGCTCCTTAGCCAGTGTCCATCCCCGGTTCCCTGCAAGGGAAATCCAGGATTCTGACTGCACATCAGGAACGAAATGACCTGGCCCAGCCCTGGTGTAGGCCTGGAGTCACCAGCATCCTCCCAAGTTCAAGCCAAATGAGCTGCAGTGCGATGCCAGAGCCTGATGAGTGTCTTCCTGCACCCAGGCCCATGGACACTGTGGACACCGACTGTAAGTATCTCTGCATCCCCAGAGCTGGGGACGGAAGAGCCACGCACGTGCCCAGAACGAGGAAGGCTTGCGTGGAGGACGCTCCGGCCAGGGACTGCCAAGTCGCTCCTGAGAAACATGCCGCCTGGAGGCAAAGAGGAGAGGCTGAGAGCCTGGAAACAATGGTCCTGGCCCCTTGCCTCTGGCCCTGCCTTCCACTCCCCTGGGCATGGCTGTACAGGGAGCCAGCAATGGGAGGGCACCCCAATGGGTCAAATTCAGAATGCCCTCGATCGCCAGAAGGCATCAATTCCCCCCAAAAAACCAGGGATGCCGCCATCCAGAGAAGAGGGACGGATGCTGCTCAGAGGTGAGGAAGTGGGTGCCCACTGTGGAAATCCTGCCAAACCAATTCTTCTTGCCGAAGTTCTGTCAAAACACTGGTTTTCCAGCAATTCTCAGTAGGATCTTGACACAGGATTATAAAATAATATCAAAGCAACAATTTCATATCTTTCATATTTCTCCTATTCCAAATTTAATTAAAGTTTTAGAAAAGACAAGGCTCTTGGGGGAGGTGCCTTCCCAGAAGAAATCTAGGGAAGTGCACCCGGACTCGGGGGGGAAGGGACACGCCCAAGACTGGAAACTCAGATGCTGTGAAGTCAACAGTCATGCTCAACTGCCTAAAAATTGGGAGATTTTACATGGCAGAAGCTTTTACAAACCTGTCAACAGATAAATGGAGGATTTGTAAAAAATAAACACAGATCCTTCTGGGTGCACAATGGGGCTACATCCTGATAAAGCCATTCTAAGTAGAAAATATCTTAAGTTGACGATGTACTAATACACCTGGCCTACCGCCCATCACAGCCCAGCCTGGCCTGCCATGACCATAGCATGCCAGCAACACCCCAGCGGCCACGACCGTGCTAGCGATGCCCTCTGTGGCCGTGACCGCACCAGGGATGCTCCCGGTGGCCGTGACCACGCCGGGGATGCTCCCGGTGGCCGTGACTGCGCCGGGGATGCTCCCGGTGGCCGTGACCATGGTGGGAATGCTCCTGGTGGCCGTGACCGCACCAGGGATGCTCGAAGTGGCCGTGACCACGTCGGGAATACTCCCCGTAGCCTGCAGCTGCACAGAATCTGTCAACCCAAAGCCTGCCTGGTCACCACCTGTCAACTGTGTCACCTAACATACCGGACACTGTCCCGAAGTGGGAGGCGGAAGGGATATCTGGGGCAGGGTGACTATCCACGTATGCGTGACAGGCAGGGAGCCGCCGCTGCCCAGCCTCACGGGACAGGAGCCTACTGCATATCGCTAACCCGGGAAGGAGTCCAGATGCAAAATGCCAGAATGGTTTCCACCGAGTGCACACTGCTTTCAGGCCACAGGAGAGGTGAGAAACGGTTAAGTCAAACCATCGTCAGCTGGGGGCCACCTGCCTTTGCAACACAGAATAAGGAAGGGTTAGTAGCTTTAACACAGGCAGACCTCTTACAAAAAGGACAAGCAGCAGCAACCTAGTTGTTTGTAAATGAATAAAAGGATGTGAGTAGGTAATTCTCAAGAGTATCTCCAAGTGATCCACAAACATGAATAAGTCTCCAACTCACTCATCCAGAAATGCAAATTCAAGTTACAGCGAGTGATCACTTTGCCCTCATCAAACTGGTCACGATTTCATGGAGGAGTCCAATGCCCCCCTCGCTGGTGCAGATTCCGGGAAAAGATCTCCCAGGGTGTGGGGTGGAAGGGCCAGACCACTGTTCACTCTAGGAGACCCCCCTCATGCCCATCAACACCGGCTGCGCCTCCGCGGACGCTGCTCCTTCGGGAACGTCTCTCCTGGCACATTTCAGGCGCTCAGGCACATCTATCAAGTGACTTCTTTCACTTTGGCTTTGCCAGGACACAACTGCAGAAGCTGTCCCCGTCACATGGCACGTTGGTGGTACAAACTGCTCTGAGACACCCAGGAAGGGTCCCTAAGAAAGCCATCCCCACTCACCCCTGATGCCAGCACGCTCACCGTCCTGGAAGGGGGGGCCGCGCAGCACCACGTGCTTGCTCATGGCGTCTCTGACTTAAGGTATCTGAGAGTCCAGACAAAGATGGGACCCCTAGGCCCTCCTAGGCATGCTTACCTCCTCGCCAGCCAGTCCCACAGGACACGAGGAGATAAAAGACATGCAGTGGGCTCCATGCTCCCTGTATCAACCAGTTTCTCCCCACTGGCCATTCTCCATCCACCTGAAATACATTTATTTCAACCCCAAGCTGCTAACTCTCACGAACCGTCCTCCCCCCCTGAACTTCTCAAAGGCACAGCACCCGCTTACTGTCTCGTGTCTTTCCATTCATACGTCTGGCATTCTTTCCACCCTGGCTTTCTCAAAGGCCCGGGACGGCCGCTGGCAAGCCCCTGTGGCCACAGTCAGTGCTGTCCCCCATCAGTCTCTGTGACCTTCAAAGTGTTTGATCTAAGAGTAGGGCTCTTCCTCACATGCCACATCTGGAACTCGTGGGTGCCAGACATGCGCGTGTGTGTTGGAGGAATGCTTGGAGAAAGCAATAAACACATGCGTGGGAGTGAGAGAAGAGTCCCTGGGTAAGGTCCGGGCTAAATTGCCGCTATTTACGATCGAACAGAGAGGAGGGGAGGACGGAGGACGAGGCAGATCAGAAGCCTCAGCACAGCTGGTGATGGCCATGAGCTCTTGTCTTGCTTGGCTGGGTACAGAGACGTCGTACCTGGTATGCTGGCAGCACCCGTCTCCTCCCATGTCACACTGCACTGACAGTTTCCATGGGAACTGGAGCCGCGGCCGAAGTACAGCCACTGCCTGGGGCCCTGCCCACCTGCCCGAGGCCTGCCCACTCCCTCCTCTGGGTGATGGATCCAACCTTCCTATGATCTACCCCCCACCTCAGACTGGAGATCAGCAGACTGACCACACGGGATCAGGACACAAGCCCTTTGACTTTGCTCTCTATTGCTTCCAGAAACTTCTCAGATAAGAGAGCCAGGCCCCCTTGGCCATGTCCATTTACACACTTCCCGCCACTCAGTTCTGAACATAGGGCTTCGAGGCAGTAGGTCCCATTTCCATCTTCCCCCACACACAGCCTCATAATGGGGAGGAAAGAGACCCCCGGTGCCCCTTCCTGATCTCCCTGTAATCGTGCACACTTTCCTTACACAAACACACACACACGCAGTCATCACAACCATAGCCTGGATGTAAGCACCACTGTTGTCTCTGCTTCCAGACGGGGACAAGGCAGAGCAAGGCAGGCTGCACCCATGTGCACGGGTGGGAAGGGTGGGTGCAGAGAGCCTGCACACTTGGCCACCATGCCCTGTGGCCCACTAGAGCCAGAAATGAGGGCTGTGTACCCCCTCGAGTGACACAGGGCCTGGCATGTAGGAGCTGAGCTGCAACAGGTGTTGAAAGAAGGGAGGGGCGCAGGACGCGTGGGAGGCATGTCAATCGTCCTGCTCAGAACCTGAGGCACAGCCACCCCAGAAGACCCCAGAAGACCAGGACAGATGCTCACAGGTCTGCCACCATCTCAGTCTGATGCATAACTCAGTACATAACTTATCCCCAGGTCGTAAAAGTTGGGGGGCACCTCCTTCCGCGTTTGAATTTCATGTATAAAATTTGCATGTGTAATAACCCCTGCCAGATGCTCACAGGTGCCGGCCGTACAGCGCGCGTCCTTCCGAAGAGTGCAGCGGGTCACTTCCCGGGTGACTGGGAAGAAAACCTCCAGTTGCCGGGGCGGGCACTCCAGTCATCCCGGTAGGTACATCCCCTGCTGCTGAGAAATCTAAAACGAATGCCAGACCTGTGGAGAGCCTCTCTGAGAAAGTGACTCCGGGTTTCGGTCCTAATCTTTCCAGGTGTCATGCATTAATGGGGCAGGTGCCCTCAGGCTGGGGAGCTCTGCCCAGAGTAAAGAGTCGCCCTGTGCCATTCCTGACCCTCCCAGGACATGTGAACACGGAGAATGCTTTCAAGGCCTGGAGCCCTTGCCAGGGAGATCCGCCCACACAGAGGCCTGCCTGCGCTCTGTGCCAGAGAGCCAGCCCAAAGATGGGGAGGGTGCCCGCCTGGACCCCAGGGGTGGGCGCTTTAGTGGTCCCCAACTGAGAGCACCCCAAGACAACGTCCTGTTTGCTGGAGGCTGAGGCCGGGGAGCCCTCGGACCTAACTGCCCCCCCTCCCCCAGACGCACAGACACGAGGTTCACGAGCGTGAGACCTGAGGCCTAGCACACCGGCTTCAGACCCCGGCTACACCGCCTCGCATGCTGACACAGTTATCTGAGCCTCAGTGTCCCCATCTCTAAGCTGGGAATGATAACATCTATTCCAGAGTAAAACCAAATGATAAGATAAGGATGGGCACGGCTTGGCCGCTCTTCTGTGTGCCTCACCCTGGTCGATGGATGTGGCTGTGGGTTCTTTTCCTTTACAGCTGGTTTTTAACCCTCCTGACAAGGATGAAAGTCCCCGTATCACGGTGTTTGCATCTTCGACACCTCACGTATTTATCTCTTCAATAAAGAAAACAGATCTTGGGCTCTGATCCTTTGTTAATTAATGATCTGCAGCTGACATGTATTCACTTTTTACTGTATTCACTCCATTATCCCCCATGACTATAAATGATACTAGTTTTCCATCTACGACACTGATTCCATTTAAAACAAACTGTTCAGTTTAAAAGTCACCCAAGGAATCAACATATATTACAAAAGGAAAGAAGCCAGTCTGATTCCCATCTATGACTTTCTGCAACAGGCCAGACTGGGGAGACGGCGCAGAGATCAGTGGTTGTGGGGGGCTTGTGAGGGGGAGGACTAGTGGGAGCACAGAGAGCCCGCAGGAGCGTGAGACCACAGTGCATGGCGGTGTGCCAGGGCCATGGCATGTGGAGACCAGAGCGTGTGGCGGTGTGCCGGTGGACCGTGGTGTGTGGTGCTGTGCCGGGACCACAGCGCGAGGTGGTGTGCTGGTGGACTGTGCCCGCTGCACATCCGTCCAGACCCACAGAAAGCACACCCCAACAGTGAACCCTGGGGACTGTGGACATTGGGTGACGATGACTCGTCCATGTGGGTTCGTCGACTGTAACAGATCCCCCATGGGTGCACCGGTCACAAGGGAGGCTGTGCCTGTGCACGGCAGGCAGTTTTGGCCAAAGTCTCTGTACCTTCCTCTCAACTTTGTTGTGAACTGAAAACTACTCTAAAACATAAAGCCTGTTTTTTAAAAAAGGCACCTAAGAGGAGACAATAAGTAAATTATAAAAAAGGTAGTATTTCTCAGTGGAAAACCGTGAAGGCGGGAAGTGGGGTCAGGGAGGCGTGGCCAGAACCGTGGGGCAAGGAAGGAAACGGCTGAGCCTAGGAGAACACTGCGACTGGCGACCCATCAGGGGCAGCACCAGGCATGCAGGACCATGTGGCTCGTGTGCGTGTGGAGCCCAGGGGTGCAGGAGGAGAGGAGGACCTGGAGCCCAAAGCAGGACATGACACTGGGTAGAGGTGCTGGACCGCCCCAGCACCCAACAGCCTACCACAGGGCCTTGGATGCCATGACAGCTGTGCACGTACAAGGTCCCCTACGGCCCTGGCAGGGTCTCACCCGGCTGGGGGTGGGGCGGGGTGGTGGGCACGGTCACTTCTTGCTACCTGGCTGTGTCCATCTTCCCGAGGGCAGCGGGTCAGGGAGATGCTGGCTTGCCACTCGGTGGCCAGCAGCCTCCAGGAACTGTCCAGGGTGCTGAGAGGCAGGGGCGGTGTCCTCAGAAGCAAGATCAGGGACTGTCCCCTGGATTACAGCTAAGGGAGAGGCTTCCTACAGGCACCACATCCAGGGTTGCTTCCCGGTCCTGACCTTCTGAGCCCTTCAGGCCACGGTGGTCAGTGCTGGCGTGGCCGGCCGGCAGTGCCGTGCTTGGGGAGTGTCCCCCAGCCCCGCCAGAGCCCCCTCCAGTTCTTCCAGTAACAACCTGTGAGCATCTGAGAACCCCACCCTGAGTTCACTCCCACCCCACCCCACAGAGGGGCTCTGTCTGGTCATTGAGTCCTGAGGGGAGCAGCCTACCCCTCAGCTTTGTGCATGACATGCAGAGGCAAAGATGGCATTGTCACATGATGTGACGTGTTCAGGACAAGTAGTGCTCGATGATTCAGGACTTCTGACCTGTCCTTTCTCTGCTCCTCAGGAAGTCCCTGGATAGATTCTCTTAACCTTCTCAGAGACTTCCTCCAGGCAAACCCATGCCCATCAAAGCCACCAGGAACCCTGTCTTTGCCCACACACTTGTCCAAGTGAAACGGGGCCATCTGTGCTCTCCCAGCAGCCCTGAGCTTGGAGACTGAGGCTACACGGTGATGGGGGGACACCAGGTCTCCCCCTGCAATCACTGTTCTCACCTCTGCACTCCCCCAAGCAGCTGCAAGGCCCCTCCTACAGATTTAAGGGCGGAATGATGTTTTACCGAGAAAAGATGTGGATAGGCACAGTTTCTATATGAGAGAGAGGGAGGGAGAGAGAGATGAGCTGGATTGCAAAGGGTCACCAGGAATTTAATTTTTTTAGCACTATCAGGATAACCCTGGCTCACCCCGGCTCTCCCCATCTCTGCTTCACTCTGATTAACTTTCCCAGGACAAATATATGGAAACTGCCCACCCCAGGCCCTCTGCAGCCAATTCATCCTCTTGCGGTGACTGAGGAGCGGCCTTCTGCCGGTCAGGAGCGCAGCACGGTTCCCGAGGGGGGGAGGGTCTCTGCTGCTGCCACAAACCCATTTGTCAAGCAACGGGATGTCGTGTTTCAACTGCCGTTTCTTGCTGCAGTTTCTACCTGGAACCGACACTGACTCTCTGTGCGTGGGGACCCAAATCTCTTCAGGCCATTTCTTCTAAAATGTATTTCAAGGGAAGTGGAGGCACGTGGTGGGGGCGGAGCAGTGCCTCTCACCAGGGGTGGCACGTGGGGGCTGCAAGGACACCCCTGCCCCTGCTTCACCAGGTCTCCCAGCAGAGCCGCCAGGATGGACAGGAGAACCAGAGCCCACAGCTGGATCCTCCCCACTCTCCATCGTGAAGCCTGTGGCGCTGAATGGACCGGACAGGACTGGTCTGTTCGCGCCTCCTCTCTCCACACTCTGGGACCCGCCGGAGTAAAGAAATATGGCTGTTAGTTTCCAGTGTAATTGAACTTGGCCACGGTGTGCGTAATACCCTCCCCCAGCTCTGGGAGGTGTATCTCGACCGCGGTCTGGTGGAGGGACCCAGAGCTAGGTACAAACGCTTTGTCTCCTGAGAAGCAGTGAACTTGTGAGGGCTGAAAACAGATACAGAGGCCGGATGAGCTAGGAAGGAAGGCGGTCACGACCGGCTCTGCCTTCCTCCCACTCTCTCGGGACAATGTGATGGCTTTAAAACACACTGGCAAATCTGCATTACTCAGGTTGTCATTTTAAGCCACCTTCTTCATCGGGTGGCAAGCAATTATCCCACCCAGAACGGATTTAACGTTGTTGTATTTGTCACAGAAAACAGCTGTGCAAGCGTAGGGGCTGAAAGGCCATCTTGTACTTTTGTTGCTCTGAATGCATCTCCCTGACGCTTTCACGCCTCCTAGCACGATTCCCCGATGCCCCACGTACACACATAACCAAGAGGCGGCGTGCATGGGCAGCCGCCCAGGGCAGGCGTGCAGACACCCTTGTGCAAGACGGCCTCACCTGGGAGGCTGGTGCTGGGAAAGTCTCGGTACACTTCGTGGACCAGGTGGCTCACCACCCCCACGGCTTGCCCAGTGCCTAGCACATAATAGGTGCTCAATTCATGTGTGTGGATGGGTGAAACAATGGACAGTTGATCACCCGGAGCCCTGGTGTCACTCTAGATGAGGGCTTAAATGTCACACTTGAATCTGGACCAAATGATCACATGATCATCGATACCAGTGAGCTCTCTTGTGAGGCAAAACACAGAGCTTTGTCTTGGGCCACACTCTTCATGGCAAGGCTGACATCGTCCAGTTTCAGACCCTCTTGGAGGTTTGTGACAAGTCTTCCAGACTCGACACTCTTTAAGAGCAGGGAGTCTTTTTAACAACTGTCCCTGATCGCCAGCATGGTCAAGGACTAAGTACTAGGACGTGGCCCCAAATCACCATTGTGAGGGTCCTACCTTGGATTCTCTCTTCTTTGGTGCATTTATTTTTCCTACACCAGAATACACTCATTGACATTTCACCCATCTGCCCTGCTATTTTCTCTCCCCTAGAGACACCCTTTCTTTAAAAAAAAAATTATTTGAGAGATTGAGAGAGATGGAGAGAGCACAAGGGGAGGGGCAGAGGGAGACGGGGAGAGAGGGAATCTTAAGCAGGCCCTCTACTGGGTGCAGAACCCAGTAGAGGGCTCAAGACCATGACCCTAAGATCATGATCTGAGCCAAAATCAAGAGTTGGACGCTTAACCCATAAACCACCCTGGGGCCCGAAGCACCTGGCCTTCATGTCCACTGCAGCCCTGCCCTTGGAAGCCTTCCCTGGTGACAATAACGTGAGTCGGATAAGTCCTTGCTCTGGCATCAGAGGGATAAGGTCAGAACTCTAAGCTCCCGCTCTGGCCGTGGGCCCTGTGCCCTTTGTCCCCTCTCCCTTCACCACGCCTCCTCTCGATACCTCCTGTGTGGTAAGAGTCTGTGGCTCAGCTCGGCACACCGGCCCTCCTCTCATCTAGCCACGTGACCCGCAGAGTTAGAAAAGAGCCATCTGATGATTAGAAGCAGAGTGCCATGAGTGGGCTCCCCCTGGCTGCAGCGTAGACACTGACGCGGGGTCCCACTGACGCGGGGTCCAGTGGGTGGGAGCAGGAAGTTTAGAAGCCAGGGGCCATTCCCCGGGGTGGACAGCATGTACCGGCTGGAAGCAGTGAAGGCGGAGCTGAGTGGCGCAGTCATGGTCATGTGTGAGGGGTGGGGAGGGGCCTCGAGGAAGCAGGTTTTGGCCCAAAGCACCTGGAGGATTTAAATCTGCTGATAAGGGGACGCTCCGGACCCGGAAGTTCTGGAGGTGGGAGCTGAGCTCACTCCAAACTTCAGATGGCTTCTGGCCATCCAGGTGGAGAAGCGAATGGCGTCTGGTCTTGAGTGAGGGAGTGAGCGTGGAGGGAGAGGAAGTCCCCCCACTTGATATTCGGGCACTGCTGGCCATTGGAGAGACCCTGGAGCTCCTTTCCCTGAACTCAGCTGCTCTCACAAAGGCGCAGCAAAGGCATCCGAAGGAGGGAAACAAGCAACTTCAAATGCACCTTCAGGGCGCCTGGTGGCTCAGCTGGTTGGACGACTGCCCTTGGCTCAGGTCATGATCCTGGAGTCCTGGGATTGGGTCCCGCATCGGGCTCCCAGCTCCACGGGGAGTCTGCTTCTCCCTCTGACCTTCTCCTCGCTCATGCTCTCTCTCACTGCCTCTCTCTCAAATAAATAAATAAAATCTTTAAAAAAAATAAAAAAATAAATAAAATGCACCTTCATCTGGTTCCACATCTCTAAATTAAATTTCAATGACTCGCTAGGAAAATGTGTTCCTTTATGTGTTCCCATAAATTGCTCATTGCAATGCTATATGTTTCTTTTTTATTATAGAAGGGGCTAAAAAAAAAGTTAAATAATCTACAAGAGCAATATTTTAACTTTTAAAAGATATTGCCGTCTACCTAGACACTGAGGGCAACGAGCTTTGCAAGCCAAGCATCCCTACACTTGGGCACAGGCACCCGGGCGGCCACTCCAGGAGCTGTGGTGTTTGCACGTCAAGGGGCCAGCGGACAGCTCCCAGGTCACCAAGCAGACCTGACGGGGGGCTAACTGCTGCTTACGCCTCAGCTCCTGTCTACACTCCCTTGTTCTCTCTCAGAAGTGAGGCCCCAGGTGCTCAGGACTGCCCTGTGTAAGCCCGCTGGGACGAGAGCGTTCTCAGGAGCACAGAGAGGAATGCACACAGCCACGTGTGTGTGAAATCCGTGAGCACTGTTGGATACTTCTCCATGGAGCCATGACAACAACCCTGGCGTGGGTCCCCTTGGAAGGTACAAGGCCCCGCTGAGGCCTGCACACGCCACCTCTGGGTGCCATTGCTCTGTGTCTTCAGGCTGTGGGCAAAGGCCTGGCCCTTGGAGACACCGGGGCCCCATGAGCTCCCACGGGGCGTTGGTGCTCTGGTCACAGTGTCCCCCACAGACAACTGCCCAGCTCAGCAGGGATTAGACGGGATCGGGAACATCCTGAAGTGGACCGTCACTGACGGGGATATGTGCCTTAACTCTTCCAGCAGGAAACACAGAATGTGCATTCACGTATCTGTCCACCCACCTCTGCCCTCTGGCTTCTGGGCCCATGATGCCGTGTCCTGTCCACAGAGCCTGCTGTGAGGACACGGAGGCTATCAGAAGCAGCCGTGGGTACCGCCAACCATCAGGATTGTGACTTTTTCACCGATCCTTTATTGCAGATTCATAGAAACTTAATTTGAAAGAAAAATTTTAGTACCTTGCCTTTTTTGAGCCTTTCCAAAAATGCAACTGTTTTTATAGAAACAACCGCCTTCTTCCTGTTTGCACTGAAATGTCATTGTTTTATGTGATATTTAGTTACATGATATAATTACACTAGCTGGTACAACTGGCATAAACAGATTTGGGAACAAAAATAACCACTCTTTGCAAGCACACAACCCCAGAGCGGGAGACGCGCTCGGGACTCCAGGGCTCCAAAGCCAGGAGAGCCCACAGCCGGCAGACGGCCAGGCAGGGACCTACAAATCGGTAAGCAGACGCAGATGCAGACACAGAGGGATGGCTTCTGCCCAGCCTGTGTTCCCCGCCAGCCACAATGTTTGCCGAGCACAGCACCTGGGACAAAGTGGCCCACGATCACCGGAAGTCAGAACATGGGAGGGCGTGAGTGCACGTGGGTCAACCATGAGATCCGGGAGGCTGGGCCAGAGGCCTGGGTGAGAGGGCCTTGTGCAGGGCTCAGGATACAGACCCATCTAAGAGCACCAGCAACAGGTCAGGAGCCTCCAGCCCTTCAGTCCCGGTCCTCTGGCTGCCAAACATCCCGGTCGGTTCCCTGAATTCACCCACTGGGAGAAGAAGAAGGCTCAGACAGACTTGGAGAGCTCAGAGCCACTCAGAAGCCTCAGACGATAGCAGGGGCCAGCCATGCGCTCACCACATGCGGCCATCCTCCTGGGCCCCACCTGCCGCTCCAGTGAGAGCAGGTGACTATCAGCCCCGAGGTTAGGCACTGCTAGAGAAATGGCTAAGGGCAGGACAGCTGAGCCTCTCAGGAGGGAAAACACACTCAACCCTCAAAACACCAGCTCCAGAGAGACCCACCGTGCAGATGCCAAGAGACAAGTTCAACCGAAGCTGATGGGAGCGAAGGCAGGGAGCCCCGTCGCACGCAGCAGGCCAGGCAGGGGCACCCGGACTGTTCTCCCCCCATCACGGTGATGCCTTCTCTCCTTTTCCTCTGCTCAGTTTTAACCAAAGGGCCAGAGGGCTGCCCAAGCCCTCCCCCAGGAAACAGGGTTATTAATGTCACAAGGACAGACAGCATTCCTTGAACACCCACTGGGGCCAGGCACTGCGCCAAGTGCCTTGATGGAATGACTGCTGCGGGGTTGAACGGTGCTCGCCCCCCATTCCGGGCACATCTTAGAACCTGTGAACGTTACCTCATCTGGAAAAGGGTCTTTGCAGATGCAGTCATGTTAAGGGTCTCAAGATGCACTTGTCCTAGATTACTACAGCGGTGTCCTTATACAAGACAGAAGATGACTTACGGTGGAGGTGACATGAAGAGGAGGCAGAGGTCAGGGTGACACCATGAAACAGAGATGACGGCTGGGGCCACTATAAGCTGGAAGAGGCAAGAGGGAGGCTCCCTTAGAGCCTCCAGAGGGAGCACAGCCCTGCTGACACCCTGGTTTTGAACGTCTGGCCTCCAGAACTTGTGAGAGAGTGAGCCTCTGCTGCCTGAAGGCTTCAAACGTGGTAGCTGTTCCGTCTGCCCAGGAAACCACAACAGTCCCATCTTCTCTTTCTCTGGACGGGGATAAGCAGCTGCATCTTCCAAACCTATTCCCCAGGTGTCCCCATCATGTGAGTCCCAAACACGGACACGGGGCTTTCTCCAAGAAGGTCTTCTTAAAGGCAGGAATGCAGTCACCCCACAGACCCGGATTCGGGACCTGTCTCCACCACTTTCCAGCTGAGCGATGCTGGACGAGCTCCTTAGCATCTCCGGCCCAGCGCCTATGACAGGCGATCACAGGACTGACATGGGGCCAGGCCAGCGTGTGGGGTCACAGTTACTGCCAGGTCGCTGTGCTCACTCTGCCCCAAGCCCCTCGCGACGAGCACAGAAACCATGTAACGAATGCCCTCTACCCTGGCTTCTGCCCACCGAGAGCTGTTCCACGAGAACCTGCTTTCCAGCCCTGGTGTGGGCAGTCAGAGTGGAAGTTCGTCACCTTGGGGGGCAAAGCAATCAATTTCATCACTTGTATCCTCATTAATTGCTGGTTTTAAACACCATGATTAAATAATTAATTGCAACATCCCTATGAGTGTGACCAATAAGCCTAGGAAATGGATGATGTTATGCCCTTGAAAGGTTGGCCTGAGACTCCAAGCATGTCACCCAAATGGGGGCCTCTGAGCCCCAAATATTTTCCTGTGAACTGCTGGTCCCCAAGGGACAATAGGCAGCCAGCACCCCCACCCCCGCACATCCCATCACACCACCAGCTCCCCCACACCGTGGGCGCTCATCCTGGAAAGGGTAGCAGCAGGGAAGGGGTGCAAGGCTGGGAAGAAGCAAGCTGAGAGTAAGTTCTTCCAACCTCAAAGACACAGTCGACCTCAGAGAAGTTCTTTTCTGTTTCTAGAGCAGCAGCATTTACGGTGAACATGGATGGCTCCACCCGCCATTGCACTTGCTCCCAACCTCGCAGCTTCAGAAAACACAGGCTCAGGCTCGAACCTCTCCTTCCCTGGCCAGGGCAAGTAGGTGGGGAGCTGCAGGAAGGTCTCCTTTCCGTGCAAGAGAGAGGAGGTGGTTGGAAGTCTCCGCTCCGGAGCCTGCCTGCAACACTGTGATGGGATGAAAGTCAGCTCACGGTCTCCCTCCTCGGCCTACAATCCTTCAGTGACTTCTGATTACGCTCCAGTTAAAACCAGAATCCCAGCCACAACCCACCAGCTCTCGCATGGCTGCTCTCCCCGACTCCTCCAGCCGTGTGTCTACATACACTCCTTCTCCCTCTGGGCCCTACACCAAGAAGACCCGTGCTACCCCAAGACCTCTGCACATGCCAGGCCCCCTTCCTGGAACACTCTCTCCTACCAACTCCCCACCCCTGCGCCCCCTTGCTTATCCTTCAGATGTCACTTCTTTAGGGGAAATGCTCCCTTACTCCCCATCCAAACTAGACCCGGACTACCTAGTCATGCTCCCGTCGAGCCCAGGGTCCCTCCCCTCCACCGCACGTACACAGGACCTAGCCACTTGGACTGGCTCAACCACTGCACTTGTCTCTGCCATATACTGCTCCGTGTGCAATATTTATGTTCCTCGTTACATCCCAACACCCAGCCAAGTGTCTGGCACACAGGGGACAGCCCCCTGCTCTTTATGAATCAATGAACAAACAAGCTCTCCCTGTGACCTACACAGAGTCACATGATTACTGGCCACTGACTCAGCTGGGACACACTCAGGTTGCATTAGAAAGTTCTAGTGACGGCGTTAACAGAAGCAATCATTGTACACATAACCCAGGTGTTTAAAACCAGTAGCAGCATGGCCTTGGGTCCAAGGCAATGAACTTCGTGGAAGGGTGTCCCTCCACTGGATATGGTTTTAAAACAACAGAAATGTTAAGGAGACTCAAAGCCAGGCTGGGGAAGGAGGCTGGAAGGACACGGCAGGTACTGAAGGTGGTTACTGCAGGAACGTGAGCACCACCTCTGGCTGCCTAAGGTCTGTTCTCTGGGCAGGACAGGCGTTTGATGAGTGGCTCCAAGTGGGGAGCCTGGACTGTGACGGAAGGTGGCCCCAGAAGGAGGCACAACACATTCCAGAGGTTGGAACTCTAACACATATCACCTACACTATTTGGAGCACCTTAGCCCCACTGAGCCTCGTTTCCACAGCTGTGAAACGGGGTGATGGTATTTTCCAGTTCATAGATTATTATGAAGATAAAATTAGAAATGACACTGTTTCAGTCCACTCAGGCTGCTATAACAAAAAATACCATAGACTGGATAGCATATAAACAACAGAAATTTATCTCTCACAGTTCTGGAAACCAGGAACTCCAGATAATGGCACTGTGTAGTCAGAGCTTAGTGAAGCCTTCCTGGTTCAGAGGAAGTTTCTTCTTGCTGTGTCCTCACATGGTGGAGGGGTGACGGAGCTCTCTGAGGTCTCTTTCTGTAAGGGAGGTACCGAGCCACCGTTACGACCCATCACTTCCCAAAGAATCACCTTCTAATACCGTCACATTGGGAATCAGGGTTCAACATATGAACTTGGGGGCTACACACATCTAGACCACAGCAGACACACACATTTGTGTTGCTCTGCAAAGCACCTTGTCCACTGAGGGCTCACAGCCATGGTCTTACCAACATTTTTCTCAGAGCAGGGACCTCGGCTGCTTTGGAGACCTAAGACGGGCCCTTGCTCCTTCAGGATTAAGGAGGCGGCAGAAATACTGGGGTAACACCCAGGGCTGGGCTTTGGGGCAAACAGGTGGAAAAGCCAAACCCCCGCCAGTCACCACTTTCTTTTTGCTCACGAGTCTTTGGACTCTTCTTTCCAGTAACAATTGACCCAAATTCAGCCGCTGCTTTTCAGGATGTTTATCTTAGGTCAGGAAGGGCCGGTGTTGGGTTTGCATCAGAGTCTTAGGTCTTTGCACAGATTGTGGGGTCCCTGGTCTGAGCCACTGTCATGCTCTCCCCACTTCCTCCTCCGCGGATTTGCTTCCACGTGAGAAGGCGCAAGCCTCAGGGATCCTACTCTTGATGGAACGTTCCTAAGTGGGCTCTTTGCTCTTAGCTTGGGCGCAAGGGTTCTGTCCGCAGCCACCTGCTCTTCTAATGCAAATATTCAAGGTCACGCAATGCCCTCTGTATTTTTGGCAAAGGTACACATTCGAACAGCTGGAAGGCAGCTGGCGTCTGCAGCAGTGAATGACAGGTCCGTTGCCTGTGAAGATACAGTGTTCTGCAAAACCAGGTCTCCGGTCCTCCTAAGGCCATTACTGAATGGAAGTGTGTCTGCCGCTCACTAGGATGTCAGAGACAAGACATGCCACAGCAGCGAGTTAAACTCTTTATCTCACTTCAGAGCACACGCGAGAACGAAGACGTGGTTATCTGTCAGGAGGAGCCATGGCCTGAGGACTCCTGACTCCAGTAACAACCGCCATGGCAGCTGCTGTGCACGGAGGCCATGGCTTGGTGCCGGTCCCTGTGCGCAGCCCCTCCTGTGAGACGAGGTCCAGGCACGTGCTGTCGATGCCAGAGTCACCTGCTCACAGATGTGACCTCAGTCCCCTGGCCCGGCTGGGACGGACCCCTGGCCACCACTCCCAGCCTCTGCACAATCTGGTTGCTTCCAGACATGGTCAGTTGTAACTGCGCAGAACACCCTCCAAAAACACTTAGTCGTGGGGCTTTAAGTTAAACGTCTGTTGAGGATTTTTCCCTTCTTTATGCATTTTTCAGTATTTAGCCCTTAGACGAGTGGATGCCTTGTTGGAAAGTTAAACGGGATTCAGAATTCATGATTCTGTGTGGGAACATTGCTGAGAGCCCGCGTGCGGAAGTGCCGTTTCTAGAGGTTGAGCACAGCAGGCCAAAGCCTCGTGCTTCTCCCTCATGAGATTCTTGCGATCAGAGTCCAGAAACTCAGACACAGAATAGCACAGCCAAAGAGCAGCCCCATTGGGCCTGTGTGCTGACCACAGGGCTCACCTCCGGGCCTGAGCCAGGCGTGGTCCTCCTGCAGCGCGGGAAGGCTCCTGCGAGGGTAATGGGAGGGCAGCGCGGGGCTCGGTGAGCTCCCACAGCACACCCCACCCTGGAAGGCTCTGGAGGCACCAACAGCTCAATACTCAGGGTGCCGTCCACAGAGGGCACCCACCGCAGCTGGAGTGGAGGACGCATACACAGTGGGCAGAGATGCGGAGGGTGGGCTGGACTGAGACACAAAGAACTCTTCGCCACTCCTTGCTTCCCACATGGTGAGCCCCATCCTCACCTGCACTCGTCCCACTTCAATCTCGAAATAACCCTATGAGAAGGGGATTCATGTACCCTTCCACGGCTGAGGCCTGCTTGAGATGGGCCATCCACCTTCCAAGGGATGGAGCTGCATTCGAACCCAGGTCTGAGTCCCGGTCCCATGCAGCCCACAACATGCCCACGCGGATTCACAAGTATTTCCACCCACACCACCACATGGAGTGGTCCAGAGAGATGGAGGTCACTCTGTGTTTAGGCAAGTATCTCAGAGAACATCAAAGATGATGCAGTGTACAATGCTGACAACCCTACCATCCACCCGTTCCTCTTTCCACTCACTCTCAGTCTGGTCCTCACCCTGTGGCCATCCTCAAAGTCCCTTATCATCTCCCTCTCAACTTCCAATCCCAAACAACGGCACAGTTCTCCCCAAACCGGGCCCCTGCTCCCTTCGGCACCTCACTCTGACTCTAGTTCTCCAGAAGCAAATCTGCCCCAAGCTTTTCAACCACATGACTTCCTCAGACCCTTCTGGGTCCTTCTAGGCCTTTCCGCCCACCGCCCTGATTCCCACACCGGGCTGGGCCCCAAACAGGCAAAGAACACCCCCTGGAGCCTTGGCAGACGCTACGTCAGGGCCACAGACAGAGTTCTCTTGAGGGGCTCGGCACAAAACAGGTGACAAACTTGGCACGTACTTCCCCCTCCGTCCTCACCCATCCTGAGGCCAGAGCTGGGGAACGGCGTGGGAGACGCTTCAAGGGCGGCTGTGGCCAGAGGCAGACCTGCTCCACCCAGGGGCCACGCTCGCACACCTCCCAGAGGAGGGAGCTCTGGGTTCCCGAACGCAGGATGGAGGCATTTACAGAAGAACAACATAGAGCACACAAGGGCCAGGAAGGCAGGGAGCGGGGCGCCGGCTGGCACGCACCGCTCCCCCTGGAATTGGCCGGGGTCGGTCCCGTGAGACGGTGTCATCACTGGCCTGGGTCTGAGGCCATGCTGGCGAGAAGGAGCGTGCACGGCCATCCAAGGCGGTTGCTGCTCTCAGAAGGACCTATTACCCGACGCAAAGTCGCAAGCTCAATTTGGATGGGAAAATGAGTTTCTACTTCATAAATACATAATGCAAGCAGTTTCATTTTTTTTTCAAATTGACTTATCTCAGCAAATTGTGTCTTCCTTTCATGTAAAAAACCTATAGAGTGGTTCTAATTTAATTATTGCAAGTTTTTATTAGAATTATTGACAAAATTCACAAGCAGAATTTGAAACACCTTTTTAATCCTGCGTGGGGTGTGGAGCCGGGGGCCCCGCCCTGTCTGTCAGCAGATGGGACTCACAGCCCCATGCAAGGCGGTTACTGGAATGGCAGGCGGCGGACCAGTGTGTGTAGCACACGGACACGAGGCTCCTGCCGATTCCGGCTGCTAAGAAATCCATCCCCTCCACTGCAGGGTCTAATTTCTAGGGACCCAGAGGCCAGGGTTGCGACACTGAAGCCGGCCCCCGGACGTGGCCGCACGCGTCCCGGACAGGAGCGTGAGGCTCCACCAGCAGCAAGGTCAGGACAGGACCCACAGGGGAACCCAGGCCCCGGGCTGCTGACACACTCAAGGTTCCAACACTGGATAAAAAAGTGCAGCTGTCAAATCCTGGCCCCAAAGCAGGGACCCAGGCTAGAGGCCACAGGAACAGAAAGCCAGAGGCAGCAGGGACAGCGTCAAAGGGAGAGCAGGTGAGAGCCCCATGCTGAGACCTTCGCAGGGCAGCACGGGGGCACGGGGCACCGCCAGGAAGCCCCAGCGCACCGCAACAGCGAGCCGCCCTTCGTTTTGTTCTCTCCCACCTTCCTCCATCCTTCCTCCTCCTCCTGCTCTGTTTCCCCATGTGTGTCCCTGTCTCTGACTCTGCGCCGAACCCCCGATTAAAAATCAAACCCTAAGACCCCCCTCCAAACCTCACTCTGTGCCTTCACCCTCTGGAAGCCCCTCCCATCAGACCCTCCGATGTCCAGCCCTCCCCATCTGCCCGGCCCTTCACGTGGCCAGCTGCTTGGACCCTGCCCTCACCAGCCTTCCCTCACCGTGCCCCCACGCCTCAGCCCACTCCCCCACCCTATCACTGCCCCCCATTCTCTCACCATCGGAAAGTGCCTGCTTGTTCACGGGGCTGCCTCCGTCTCCCCACCACACGTTGAGCATGGAGAGCAGGATGCACGCCTTCCCCAGCACAGACGCGGTACTTGGCGTGTTCCACAGATGCTCGCAAAGTGAGGGTAAGGAAGTGAAGGAGCACGTCCTTCCCCCACCCCAAAACAAAACACCTTTAACATCAAGGTCATTTCTGTTCTGAAAATCCAGGCTTTCCCTACCTGGTATCCTGCCCAGGAGTCTCCGACCACCTGGACGGTGCCCAGGACCCTCGGGAGTTGGGAGCAGGCAGTCTCCACGCGTGGCCTAATACTGTCTCAGGCATCTTTTGGGAAGGCTGGAGCTCAAAATGCCTGGAGTTCTGAGACAGCGAATCTGCTCCATTTTCCTGGGCCCCCAACCAGGTCAAACAGAAACTAAGGGCCATCTGCCCATCAATACCGGGTATCGGTGCTCTGGGTAAAATGCGCAAGGGGCGTGGCACAGGGAGGTCACACACGTGCCTGCCCATGCTCCCCAGGTCCTCTGATCACCCGAGCAAACCAGACAACGTGCCTCCGCTCTCCTCCCACTGAGGGTGAAATCCGGCCGAGGCGCAGGCCGTTCCGCCGGCTGGTGTTTTCCTGTTCCTGCCATGTCACCTTGACTCCTCTGGCACTTGTGATTTAGGAGCGTGAGCTCTGCTCAGCACAAATGAATTTTCAAGGCATATGCGGGCTTTTGTGATGTGAGAGCCGACGAGCTTTTATTGACTTGTGCCACCGCTGAGCATAATTAGGGAAAGGCAAGGAACAACAGTCACGGAAGGAGACCGTGAGCAGGCTGTGGGGCAGGGCCAGGGAGAGGGCCTCGGAGACGCTCTCCGCGGGAGGGCCAGACCAGCGGCCCCAGGCGGCCTGCGCCAGTCCGCAGACCCATGTGCACCTCCGGCCTCGGGGGCAGCGGCGGCGAAGGCGGAAGGACGACCCGAGGCTCCGTCTGGGCGGCTCGGAGATGATCCGCACTGACGCTGAATCGAGAGCCCGCAGCTGTGCCCTCCATGATGACCGTCCCCGCAGGGCTGTCCAAAGACGGGCAAGCCCTGGAGCTCTCCCGCCATGAGGGTTAGAGGACGTGCCCTCCCGTGGCTGTGCCTAGAGCAGTCATCCCAGGAGAACGCACACCAAGCATCCACTAATCCCTGCTCAGCAGCCCGTCTCGTTCTCCCGCCGCTCGAGCCTCAACTTCTCCCCTCCCCATGCCTCCTCCCAGTGCCCTCCGAACACCACTGTCTCCCTGGGCTCCACGCAGATGTGTTCGCGTTAACGTCAAATACAGGAAAACACACGAATAATAGCACAAACGTCCAGTAGGCATCATCGGTAATTAACAAGTGCTCGCGGTTGGTCATTTTGGCTTTCTCGTCCCGACCCCAGAGGCAGCCTCTGTTATGAACCTGGTGTGTATCTAACCAGTTCCAAACTGTGATTCCTTGCATATATATAGAAATGAATAAATGTGCACATTTATATAGAAACTATATATATATACACACATTTACCTATGTGCTTCAATGCAAGCAAATGTATTAGAGATTATATGTGTATATATATGTATATATGTTAATAAACAACATATGGCATTGTTTTATTCTTTGTAAAATTGGCATCAGTGCTATCACACTGTATATAATTTTATGGAACGTGTTTCTTTCCCTCAACCTCGTGTTTTTGAGGCCTGTCAGGCGGCAGCATGTTGCAGAGGAACTGGCCAAGCTCCAGGGGATGACACAGTCCTCCAGATTGCCAAGTAGGCCTGAGACTTTAGATGCCAGACACACAACCGGGGTCCCCCAGGCCACCGTCACTTCTGACCACCTGGCTACAATTTGGGGTCCCCAGATTCCCTCAGGTTTGATAACAAACTAGAACACCTCCAAGAACTCAGGAAAGAAAGCACCGTGTTTACAATTACGGTTTTATTATAGTGAAAGGACACAAATCAGAACCCACCAAAGGAGAGAGGAAAGTCTGGGTGGGTCCACGTGCAAATTCCCAGTCGCCTCCCCGTGGAGTCCTGGGCCATGTGATGTCCTCCCGGCTTCCACGTGTGACCACACTCCAGACTACAGCCAGCCTTATCACGGCCTTCAGTGTCCAGAGTCCTCCCTGGGGCGGGACCACATACTGCCCACTTGACTGACCTTTCGTCTCAGCCCCTCCTGAGGTTAGCCTCAGAAGTCCCAGGATCCATCCTAAAGGCCCCATCATAAATCATACCACTGGACTCTCCAGTGACCAAAACCTCCAGCAAACAAGACATTCCCGCCGGCAGGATGGTGCAGGGTCCTGGAGATCACCTCCCTGAGGCTGAGGGCGAAGACCAGACGTCCCCGGGGTAAAGTGAATTCCTCACACGCACGTATAAACACAGCTCCTTCACTTGAACACCTGCGTGGAGCTCCGTCTCCCATGCCTCCTCTCAATGCTGGATCCTCCCTGGAGCTCCAAGATTTGGTGTGACAGCTACTTCCTATATGTTCACAGAGTGGGTTCCTGGCCCCACTCCGGGACTCCAGGAGAAGATGCCCAAACATCTGTATTCGTAATAAACTCCATGGATCATTCCAATGTTTATGAAACTTCGAGAACTACTTTTCTAGAACACACACCAAGTTTTGTTGACTTAATCACAGCGGTGTGCATCCCCTGCCCGTACACCACGCAAAGGTGTTGATGGCCCACTCTCTCCGCCTCCAGCAAGGATTTCCCACCCCGAGTCTGCCTCCAAGCGTAGAAGGCAAAATGAAGAAGACACGCGCCCAGACATATAGTGCTGTGTTTCCAGAAAGAGGTCATCCCCAAGGGGACGTTGACCAAACTGAATCAAAGAACTCTTGGGATGAGATGAAGGAATCCAATGTCTATTAATAATATTTAGGTTGTTAACGTAGGCATATATGCGTGTTTTTATCACATGGAAAAGATCAGTTTGGAAACATGGGTTTTTCCATCTCGCATTTGCTGAGACGACTTCATTCAGACTCTGTGCACGTCTGTGCCATCAGCATCCTTGCCGCGTCTCTAGGGCGCCCATCGGAATCATCTCACACACTTTTCCAGAGCACCTCATTTTATCTTTCATCTCAGATGCTTGCAATTAAGCACTTTTTGATTCCACACATGAATGTGTTTCTGGAAATTGCTTCCTAATCCAAGCACTCATTTATATGACACAAGGACGGTCTGCTTTTCATTTTTATTTTTCCTGTAGGTGTACATCAGCTAGCTCCAGAGTAACTCCTTGCTGTGTCGCTTTTTAAATAAAGTGGTTCTGGAAAGACCCGTGTCCAGTAACACACGAGGCCTGGAAACGTGACGTCCCACCCGTGGAACAGCTGCCAAATCTGTGCTCCATTTTCTTTATTGCTGTTAAGAAACCACCCCCACTACCCATCCTGACACGTGCCCTCCATCGGCAGCCCAAGCTGGGACTGAATGAGGCTCTTCTAGCCTGAAGTGTCTTCCTGAGTCAAAACTGTTATTCAAAACAGAGCGAGAGCCGCAGGAAATGAAAGGCATTGACAACTCAGACATGAAGTCACTCCCAGTTTCTGAGGAATGATTTTTAGAAAAATAGTTCTTATACTCAGGCATACGGGATAAATAAAATCTCCTAGTTGAAATCTGAGCATCAGGATACGCAATGGGAAATGCCACAAAATTTTAATCTGGATTTTTAAGTATGCTCTTGAAGAAACAAAAAGAAGGTAATAGCACAGAATTGCATTATGTCCCACAAAGCCTCGAAAATAAGTCAGACCTTCTCTTCAAATACCCCAAACATTACATGAACATAGCAAGAGAAACAGTCTATTTTCCCTTATTAGAACCCCCTCCCAAAGGGATCTGCCTAATCAGCGGTCCCTGGGGCGAGTGCGGGAAAGAATCCGCCCCTTCTTTTGGGACGGCTGACACCTCAGGAAGGCAGGACAGAGGTGGGACACACCGTGGCCTACATGTTGCCACTGACTTGCTCCACGGACGGCCACACAGATGACCAAGATTGACGTTAGAGCTTTCACGCACCACCCCTTACAGATCCCTGTGTATCCCTCACCAAGAAACATGCTCCGAAAATACAGCTGCGAAAGAAACGTCACGGAGAGGAGCTGCGTTCTCCAGGTTACAGAATGCCTGTCGGAGGTCTGGAGCGGCGTGCTACGCGTGAGCACGAGCCGCACACTCGGACCAGTCTGGGATCTGCAGACACAGCCTCGGTGCCCTGCGGTCCGGGACCACACTGCAGGGCATCCCCCTCCATCTGCAAACAGCGCACATCACTGGGCTACAGTGCCTTTAGGTGAAGAGAAGAGGGCCATCCTGGCTGGCTCACCCACTGGTCCAGCAAATCACGTTCTGTGCCTCGTATGTCCGCAAGGAGCACGGGTCTGCCTTCTTTGTTCAGAGATCGCTCTTATCTAGGCACGATTTTGCCCCCTCACTGGGATGCCCCACCACTGCAAGCTTCTTAAATATCTGCTCTAGTTAGACGGAAACTAACTGCTCCTCCGCTCATCACCAGCTGGGAGAAGGGAGTCGGCTGCACGACCGGACCTTGGCATTCTTCTCCAGGAAGCACTAGTTTTTAAATTATTTCACATAATTTCAAGATATGACATAGTTGCATCCACATAACAAAGGTCATCAAGCAGGTGGGATCCCACATGCCAGGCCACCGCCCCCGAGGTCCGATGATGAATGGGGTGAGAAAGAACTCCTCCCACGTTGGCTTCCATGTCCCGAAGCCTAACTCCCTGCCTGTGGACAGAATAAAACCTCTCATCCAAGGCTGCCCGTCAACAAGGTACACTCAGAAGAATTGAATACAGAACCTGCATCCGAAGTCTTTGGAAGTGCCATTGCTGGGGCTTCCCAGGCAGCTCAGTGGGTTCAGCGTCCGCCTTTGGCTCAGGTCATGATCCCCATCTTAGGGATCGAGCCTCGTGTCAGGCTCCCTGCTCAGCGGGGAGTCTGCTTCTCCCTCTCCTCCCTCATCTGCTCTCTCTTGCTGTCTCTGTCTCTCTCTCAAATAAATAAATCTTTAAAAAATTTTTTTAAAAGGTGCCATTTCCAGACTGAGAAAGTGGGGATTAATCCAGAAGCACACGCATTCGAAGGACCAAAGTCAAAAGCAAGCGTTTACTCAACGAGGACCACCTGTTAAAGAGCAGCAAGTGTGAACACACATGCCGAGGACACACACGAATAACCCTTCTTTCCGCTCATTGTTCCTGTCATTGTGCGTCACACACTCTGCCTTCTGCTGGCGCTCCCCAAGGAGACACCCAAACAGGTGAAGGAAGGAGAGACCAGCAACGAGAAAGGCATTCCAAAGGGCCTCAAGGTGGAAACTTTGCTTTCGAGATTCTTGGCCCCCCCATTCCCCAAACCACCAGACACGGTTGCCTTTATTTGCATTTTCGTAGTTACCCCAATTCCAAACTTAAAATTATAGACTTTTCCCAGCTGCTTTTTAAAATGCTACATTATAATTTTGAGGAAGCATCATACGTAATTACATTTAATAGACAGAGAATTGATTGAAACACTTAGCTGGAACAAAAAGCCCAGACCTAATTCTGTAAACATGTTATTGTACAGTAACCCCCAATGAGTTTGTTCTTAAACCTCCTAATTAATTTTTAATTAAAAAGCTCAAAGATGCTATTACAATTGTTGTTTTAAATGGTGGTCTCACGCTAGTGGAAACGACAGAGCGGTGCAGACAGATATCTCCCATTAAAATCTGTGTTAATGAGAACTGCTGTGTTTGGTACTTCTGAGATGGAAACAGAAGCAGGAAGCACCATTTAAGGGAGCCCTCGGATGGAGGCTTTTCTCGCTCGACGCGTAGAGACGTGTGTACCCGGAAGGTGATGGGTTTTGTATACAACAAGCTGTCCGAAGCTTTGCTTAAATATATCCTCCTCCTACCCTGTCCGGAACCCAGCTAAATATAGCTTGCGTGTTCTGTGGCAAAGTACGTGTAATTCCTCCACAAGCAAAGCCAAAGAAGGCTTCTGCTTCCAGAGATGCTGAATCTCTCTCTGGCTCAGATGCCATCCTGCTGTGAAGGCGCATCGGTCCCGTCCTCTCTGCCCGGGGCAGGCACCTCCAGCCTCCCATTCTCACTGTCTCTGTCTCTCCGCCGGTGCCAGCGGCAGCTTTGTGGGAACACAGCCATCGAATCTCGGCTTCTCGGGGGACGTGGGTGATGTCACAACAGAGAGTTATTAATAGCAGCAAAGACAGCAAGTGTCTCTTTTCAGCGCCATCTCTTAATAACAGGAGGGGAAGTGTTTCAGAAAGAGCAGCTGTACCCCTGTAGCTCAGCCGTGGCCGGGACATCACGAGAGGGCCCCCTTGCCCCCGGCTGCTCTGAGCACCAGGTCCACGGCTGTACTTAGTTAAAGGGGAGAGTGTCTACGGCTGCCGCGGTCGTGACTTTATTAGATGCACACGCCTCACTCTGTGTGTGCGGCACGTTTCTCCTCTTCCGCTTTCCCAAAGAAAGTTCCGAGGGCTATCGACCAATTCTGGGCCAGACTCCCTCATCAGAACCAGCCGTCCTTTTGCCTTCGCGCTCGGCTCCCCATCGCGCACCCTGGCACTACCGACATTTGGGGCGGGCAGTCCTGTCGCGGGGCGTTCGGTGCACAAGGACGCTTAGCAGCACCCTCGGACTCTACCCATGAGAGGCCAGTAGCCAGCCCCAAAGTTGTGCCAACCAAAAATGTCTCCAGCCTTTGCCAAGTGTGCCCTGGGAAGGGGGCAAGATCAGCCCCAGCTAAAAACCATTCCTACAGACTGAACAAAGCTGGACTCTGGGTTAAGGAAACCATCCAGGGAGGAGCGCGAGGGCGGATGCCGGTGCGGCAAGGAGGCTACTGACAGAAGGGCTCCCCATGAGGGTCTCAGATTTGCTCCAGTAACTAGGAGGATGGCTTCATGTTTGTTTGTTTGCTGAGGAAAACCTGTGTGTGCGTGTGTGTGTGTGTGTGTGCGCGCGTGTGTGTGCATGTGTGTGTGTGCACGTGCGTGTGTGCGCGCGTGTGTGTGCGCATAAACACAGTGGCGTGTGTTGGCACCAGAGGCGGACAGGACGTACAGGGCACTGGGCAGGAAGAGGTCCGTCAAGCTGAACTGTGACGAGCTGACCTGTGCCCAGACCCTCAGGAGCACCTGCTCTGTCCGGCCGTCGAACGCGGATTAGCTGGAGGCCAGGCTGGGGGCTGCGAGGCCCCGCTCGAGCTCGCCGATGATGGACCGTGGGACACACGCGGGCACCAATCCCGGAGCAGCGCGCCTGGCCTGCCGCGGGGAGGGCGAGGCGGGAAGCAGACACACAGGAGGTGCAGGGCCACACGGGCGCTGCTGGCAGGGCGGCCCGCGCGGGGAACAGGCTAAGGGACGTGCGGGAACTCTCCCTGAGCGTCTTCTCTTCGATGGGCCTCGGTCTACCAGATGGACGTGTTCTGGGACGTTCTGCCATGTTTTTGTAAATTGAATGACAATTGGCAACATACATATATATTTTTATTTAAAGAAACATGATAAATCCTTCTGAGAAGGGGAGAAAATCTTCCTGTGAAGTGAGACATTTCTCTTCACTTCTGTTTTTTTTTTTTTTTTCTAAATTCAGACACAGAGGTTTTGCCAACAAGGACCACGGCTGTGCAGTGGGCTGCTTCCCCCGCAGCTGGAGAACGGAATCCACGACGCCCGAGAGACAGAAGATTCCAGGCCTTCGGCAGCCAGGAGAGCTGGACTCGAGCCCCGTCTCAACCAGACAGCCACAGCACACAGTCCTTCTCGATTTTTCCAGGGCAATGAAACCCATTCCCTTCACCTCCCAGGGTGCGTGAGGGCCACATGTGCAAGAGGCCAGGGACAACTAGATCGCATTGCACGCGCTGGTTACTTCTTCATAAGAAAACATTTCCTAGTGGTCAGCGGCGGTTAACCAAGTAGGAGTCTGGGAGACTTAAGGCCTCTTTGGAATTAATGTCTTAGAAATCCCTTGCAGGCTCCAGCAGCCTCAGCCCCCAGCAAGGCGTACTTACCTCCCTGGGTTTCGAGGTCACCTCCAGTCCTCTGCTTTCTCAGTTGATTTCAGTCTCTAAAAGTGCCTATTTTTAGCTGTTTTCACAGGGGTGGCCAGAGGCAAATATTATACAGAAAGTGCCACATTTGGACTGTTGATAACCCCTGGGTGCCGGCGGGAAGCTAACCTTGGCAGAAAGAAAGGAACCGGCTAAGTCAATTTAGGGCAGGCACAGTTTGGGTAAAGCAAAGCCACAGGGACTCAAGTCTTTTTCAAGCATCCTAAAGCATTCCAGAAGCACTGGACAATTAATACGTTAATGACGAACCATTCTTACCTATTCAGAAAACGAGAGGAGCCTGTTGGCTTGATGAAAGCCACAGTGTTGGAGGACATAAAAAAGACTCTCCTTCCCAGAATCCTATCCCTCCATCGAGCTCCCAAACCTAAACACAGGGGTCCAACCTCACTTTGAAGTTCCCAGTGAGGGCTGCATTGCGTTTCTTCCGTGAGAAATGAAATCACCTGGAAGTAGGGCAACCACCATCTTGATTTCTGGCCCTTCCACGGCCCACCTCTCTGAGCTTCAGGATCTCTTCTCTGATAAATCTCCTCCGTCACTCATATGGACATTTGGACTTACTCCTCAGCAGAACTAAGCTCCCACACCCACATTTCAGCACCCATCGCTATCGCCGATTCTCCCACGTTCTGGAACTCTCCACCCTTCAGGGCTGCCTTGCAGCGATCTGAACCCCAATGATCATTACCGAGACCAGTGCCGTCCTATGGTCCCAGGCCGTGAGCCATGGCTTTGACACCGGAGTAAGTATGTAAGTATGACAGGGATTTTTTGTGAAATTCCCTTCCTCTAAGCAGGACTGGGAGTTGGAAGAGTTTGCCCTAAGATCAGCCTGGATCTCTGCCAACTATCTGATGAGCCTCACAGGCTCCACTGCCCATGGCTGGCATCCGGGGTCTTGAGGAAGAGGAAGGGGAGTTTGTATTTGTCTTTGTTTTCGAACTTCACTTTGGACCAGGCTTTTCCCTTCCAAAGGAGACACACCAGTTCTGCCTGTCATTACCAGCCAACCCTCAAGGGGCATTCTGGAACCTAAGAGAAATTGGTGCTTTTGCCCTGCGATGGTGGTTATTAATTCCAGCATTCTAGAATCTAGCATGACAATGACTCTAATAACCCACCGAGTTTATCAGCTCACAAAGACTGCAAACGTCTACAAGATTCATTCACTCTCCATCCTTTGGACTCTGCATCAAAGAAGTTGGACCAGGGTAGATTAAGAATTTATAAGCCATGATATCTCTCTAGGACAAGGGCTCACACATGAAGAGGACCCTATTTTTATGCAAATAGATTGTTCCTAAAGGGACAGAGAACAGGGCAAAATTTGGGTGCATTCAGTAGTAATTTTCCAAAGACGTGTCTCATCATTGGAAGGATAACGCACATTTCTTTTTAGTGTCTATCAACAGTGGTATGATTCTTAAAATACCAGTGTTTTTTTCCCTCCTGTCAAGACTGCAATTCCGTATTTCAGTCCAATGACCTATGAGAAATAAAGGCTGGCATTTCTGGCTGTGCCGGGCACTGCATATCTTCCATGTGTTTAGCACTGGCTCTCACGACAAGTCTCAGACGTAGACTGCATCATCACTTTATTCCCAGATGAGAAACTGAGACAGGGGACATCAGCAACTCTCCAAGCGCTATGGTCTGTATGTCTGTGTCCCCAGCACAAGCTCCGGTGTTGAAATACTAAAGCCTAATGTGTGGTGACAAGAGGTGGGGACTTTGGGAGGTGGTTAGGTCCCGAGGGTGGAGCCCTCATGAATGGGACCAGTGCCCTCATGAAAGAAACTCCAGATAGGTCCCGTCCCCCTCACCATGTGCAGACCCCTAGGAACCAGGAAGCAAATGCCGAACACCAAACACCAAACCTGCTGGTACCATGACCTTGGACTCCTCAAATTCTGAAACTCTTATAAAGGTCGGTTTGTCATTTACAACTCATTCTGTGGCACTGCATCGCAGGAGACAAAAATGCACTGAGTGGTGAGAAACAGGCAGACAGGGCCCCAGTGAGTCTGAGGGGAGCCCCTGTGCTCCTCAACACTGTGTCTCACTTACCAGGACCCCCGAGCACTCTCCCCTGCTCTTCCTAAAATGCGCCCCTAAGAAGTGCTTAACTCATCTCATGACAAAATGCACAGCCTGGGTGTACGCCTGAGACTTCCCTTCACACACAGACACAAACGAAGTAACAAGGAGCCAAGTGACCCAGCCAGTGTGGAGCAGCCCGGACGGATTCAAGCAAAGGCAAGACCTGGAGGTCAAGCCAGCCCGGTACCCACAGGTGAATCTCCAGAAGTGTTCCCCCTGCCAGCATCTTTTCTCTGAAGGCCCCCCCAAGTGACCTAGAGGGAGTACTCTTGGCAGGCCCTCAAAATGACCTAGAGGAGGTGCCCCTGGCGGGCCACTGTCTGACATTGCCCATCAACAGTTGTAAGACTTCAGGGAAATCAGAAGTCACTCCTTGGAAAAGGCTGGAGACCCTCCCGCAAGGATGCGGCGAAGGCGCAGATGCTCGGAGCTAATGAAGCAAGGAGAGACAAATCGGATCTCCTTCCTTCAGTGTGGTCTACAGTGACCTCCGGATTTTCATCGCTCTGGGGATAATTGATTTGTGAGCTCTTTGATTGGAAGCAAACCACTTCCACCCGATGGAGGCAGTGCTCTGAGGGAGGGAAAGAAAATGTTTTCCCGGGGTTTCTGCAGAGCAGTCCCAGAATAAATAAGACACAGCTGAGTAATGAGGTAATGACAGATTTTGTCTTAGTCTGGGAGGGCGTCATTATGTAGGAATAATTCATGGCTTGGTACTGTCAGTCCTAGTTATATGATGCTAGGCCGTCAAGCTCTATGAAGTGAGAGTGCATGGGAGCCTGTAGGTGCCTCACTCAATTTACTCAGGTTCTTGAAATTCTGAGAGATTACCAATTGTCACTTGTTCAACAAGGGGCTTAACTAGTTTGACTTTTGTTTAGCTCATCAGAAAGACCAATGCTTGTAGGAACTCGATACACTCTGACCCTAAAACGTTGACTCAAGTTACATCATGATTACATTCAACACATATGAGTATTGAAGTCTCTTTTCTAGAAAGGCAAAGCTTTTCTCTGCCTGCAATCCATGGATAAAATACCGTTTTCTGCATTGCTGAAAAGGAATGAATTACAAGAGAAGTTGGGAATGAAAGTGCATTTTCATTAGCATCTATTGGTAGCCAGGGAATTCAGGAAGGAAATCTGTCTCGGAGCAGCACTAAAGAAATGCATGTTCATTCAGCTGCCATTCTCGTGATGGGAGCTCTCTCCACCCTACAAGGCTGAACACTGAGGGCTTGAAAGAGGCACCTTGTGTCTCTCCCAGACGCTTCAGAAGTCGGTGGCCTTTGTGATGGATGTGAAGGACCAGCACACCTCTCCACAGCCAGCTGCCGCTAGACCCTGCTGGGGAGCCGAGAACCACTTGCTTCTCCTCCCAGAGCCCGGAGTACAGTTCCCATCCCGAAACTCCCCCATCTGCTCTGTGCCGGTCACTGTGCACACTCTGTCAGCTGCTGGTGACAAAGACTCAAACTAGCCTGGGCAATGCGGGAATGAACTTATAGACCCAGAAATCTCCCAAAGGATGTGAGCTTGGCTGGGCTAGGCCTGGGTCAGGGGCCCATCTCTAGAGGGAGGGGGAGAGACTAATCCAAATGAAATGCACTCCCCAGAGGAAAGGGGACCTCGCACGAGCAGAGCTGGAAGCAGCACCGGGCAGGCAGGAGCAAGCCTCATCCTAGAGTTTCCATTCTGAGAGCTGTGCACACAGCTGGTACCCTCCGCACCCTACAGTAGGGATCGCGGGCACAGGGAAATGACACACCTCGCCCGGCCTCAGGGCTGGCAAATGCTGGTCCACAATCCAAACAGGGGCCGTGCAAACCCAGACTCTGCAGCGTTTCCTGCAACCGGCTCTCAGCGCGGGACTCCAAACCCTGCTGAGGCCGCAAGCGCACCACGCTCTAGAGCAGAGAACAGACACGGAGGTGTGTCACAGGGAAGGCAGGTTAGGAGCCTGTCCACAATCCCAAATGGACAAATGGTCTTCTAAAAAATCCCTGTTCCAGCCACAGCAGAGTGTGACAGCAGGATGTGGCTCCTGTGACCACAACAGGGCGTGTTGGTGCCAGTGACTGGGACAGAACCCAGGGTGGGGGGATCCGACGAGCCCTAAAGGTCAGCTACAGAGCAAGGGAGGGCAGAGCAGGAAAACTGGTGGAACAGGTACCTGGGGTCTCTTGGGGGAGGAGGTGTCAAGAGGCCAGGAACGAAGAGCAAACACAGACCTTCTTGCCAAAGCAGAGATTCCGCGGGTAAGGTGTGGGGGCTCACCCTGGGGCCGAAACGGCAGGGCTCTTCCTAGCAGCCCATATCACGAAGAGTCCCGTGGAGGAGCCCCGGGCTCCTTACCACTTCCACAGACTGTCATGTAACGTCACGTATGCCACCTTCCCAACTGCATTCCCCCCTGCCAGCCCGCCAGCCCTGACGGCAGGCATCGTTGCCTTGTGTGACTGTGGTCTGGGCCCTCACACACAGCAGGTGCCCGCCCAGGGCCAGGGCACACTCTCCATGCGTGCCAAGCTGAGAACGGATCCAGGGACCCAGCTGCCTTATTATCCGTGGCCCTTCAGAGTCTCGGGTGACTTTAAAGGCGACAGAGACCTTGGCCTGTGGAATCCAAGAAGAATACTGCTGACCTTGGAGGTGTCACCATGCCCCGGCCCCAGCCTGAATCAAAGGGAAGCCATGAAAGTAATATGCTGCCACGTCCCATTGCCTTTCCCTCATCCCCCCCATCTCCATGAACAAGAGGAGAACCTTTCGTCTGTCCCTGCCATGCATGCACTGGCAGCTGCCCGAGGCTCGGCTCGGCTAAGTCCACTGGCTACACCGAGGAGTAAACAGAACAGACACAGACCTGCTCCCTCGGCAGAGCTCAGAGGACACAAGTGGACGAATCAAAGAGGTCTTTTCAGAGGGTGACAATGCTGTACCCGGAACCAGGTTACAGGAGGCAGACTGATGATGAAAAGGCCCTTTCTCTGAGACTCTCAGGTAAGCCTAGAAGAGGAGGTGACAGGCGAGCTGAGACCAGGGTCGGGGGGAGATGCTGGAGTTCACCAGAACAAGAGAGTCCTGAGGACACAGGGGCTAGACCCCCTCTGGACCCAGAGCTAACCCACACGGTCAGAGCGAAGGTAGCAGAGGCATCTCAGACCCCTGGGCTGGGCCAATGGAAGCCCAAGCACACAGAGGGAAGATCTTTATGCAAATATATAGTCTGTAGTTCCGATACTAAGTATCAGCTAACAGAGGCGGCTTCTCTGCCCTGAGCTCATTTCCAAGAATGATGCAGTATGAGACCTTCTGACGCACTTCTCTCCCTCAACTTGGGCTCTTGAAATCCTCCTAAAGTGTATTTTCACCAGGTGAGAAGCCCCCGCTTCAGGGAAGGACTCAGGAGCAGGGGAGAGGGACCCTCACACTCCTCACATCCCCTCCGCCCTGTTCCCAAGACTCTCAAATCCGGAGGGGAGAACGTCGGGCCCCTTTCCAATGCCTGGGCCAGGCTTCGTGGACCCCCGGGAGGGGGACGAGCAGGTGGCCTGGGAGCGGACCGGTGAGGTGGGCTCTGAACGCTGAGTCACCTTCCACAAGTCCTGACCGCGCTGGAGAGACGCGTGGGTGAGGAACCTGGACACTTCCCTGGGAACAAGAGACGGGGGCAGCCGAGGGTCGGCTCAGACACTGGCAGGGAGGGCCAGGCTACGGGCGGCCTTCGAGGGGAGTGGACAACGGTCTTGACGGGAAGCAGAGCAGCGCAGGGAGCCAGCGAGGGGAGCGGCCCTGAGTGAAGCCGAGGCCTGCGGCTGCGCAGACGATGGCAGCGTCCAGGCCGCTCGCTCCTGCGCGGCCACAGTAAGTCTGCCAAGCACTTCACGCGCGCTGTTCCAGCTCATCTGCACGAAGCCACGCCAGGTCAGAGCCAACGGCATCTCTTTTCTGGTTCCAGTTCACAGTCGCGCTGCTAGGAGGTCACACACCCTGAGGCAAGGCTGTGTTACAGACCGCGGCGGCTCCACCTCCGCACCACTGACCTCGGGGCCTGGGCCATTCCGAAACGGGGGCTGTGCCTTGTAGGACGGTAGGATGTCCCGTGGGGAGGACAGACGACCCTCTGGTTGAGAACCACTGTTGAGAGCCGGGCCCCATGTAGGTCATCAGCCCCTGAGAGCGAGTCCGGGCCGGGGCGCAGGCGAGAGCCGTGAGCACCCGTGAGGGCTCTCGGGCACCGGGGAAGAAATGAACGGGGCGAGAGCAGAACTGGGTTTGACGTGTCTTCAACGCACCTGTCAGAGATCTCTGGCGGGCCCCGGAGGCCTGGGGGAGGTCTGGGGCCGCACTGTGTAACAGGCTCTAAAACAAAAAAATGTCAAAGCGGTGAGTGAGAACCCAAACACCGGCTGCACATAAAGGCTGCTGGGCACGAGGAGAAGGACGTGTCTGGAAGAGGCTGTCGGAGACCGAGACCAGGAAAGGCTGGGAGGAGACAGATGTCCCACCATAGACGGAGAGCAGAGCCGGCATGCCACCGGGGGAAGCAGAGGGACTCTGTGAGCGGGGGCCGGACGTGACAGGAACCAGAATGAAGGCAGGTTTGACTGGTCTCAACAGGTATTTACTAAGAGTCACAGGTGCTTATAGACATCTGTGGCCTGGTGGCCTTGGATGACGCTCTCAGGATGACAAGTGTTAAGTTCTGAACTTAACTTGTGGCAGCTGGGGCCCGACGGCAAGCAGGAACTCAGCACGTCACCTTGACCAGAGGGGGGCAAAGGGGGCAGGTGACCTGCCACCGGCCCTGCCTCCCGTCCCCCAAGTTCGGCCAGTGCTGGGCTTCCCGAAGGCCTCAACCCCTCTCCCCAAATGTCTGCTTTTAGTGCAAAAGCTAAAGCAACTACTCCTCTTCCCGCTGAACTGTCTTGGAAACAGAGTCACCGTTTAACTCGCTCCGCTCTCCTCCGTGGAAGCGCTGGGAGCACGTTACCTTCTCCTCAGGACCCAGTGCTATTTATTCCTTCCACCGCGCGTTACAAAAACAGCCTCCCGCAGCTGTGTTTACTGTGCTCACAAGCCGTTGCTTGGACTGGGAAAATCTGAACCTGTGAAACCGCTTTGCAAAGCATACGGACGTTAACAGTTAAAATGTTCCGGTCTCAAACGGAACCGTTCAGCCGAAACAAGAGAACGAGGCCGGCAGAACTTCCACGTGAATGGCTCACTGCTCGGCTCTTCATTGGAAACGAAGTTGGGTCCCCAAAGCAAGAGGCCATATGAGGAGAGAGTTAAGAGCGACTGACATCTGGGCACATCTTTCTGTTGGAAAAGAGCTGGGACTCCGGCCCTTCTCTGCAGTGCTGTTCTAGAATGCCGCAGCTCGCTCTGCCGTGCCCGCACCGCTAACGCAGGACAAACACGAACAAATGAATATGGTGCAATCATATCCTTATTATTTTTCTGTATCTCCAATTTATTCAGGGAGCAGGAGAGATATTTAACAATTACTTAGCAGCCTTCTTTACAAAACGAGAGGATGAATACAGATAACACTGGGAAAGATTATTGAGAGCAGAATATTGAATTATCTGCAGACGAGAGCCGCCGTATGAATAATGCATTCTCCACAGGCGGGTATCCGCCCCTCCTGGGCCTCAGAGGCCAGGCCTCGGGGCCGAGTAAGGGCAGGGGGAGGCAGGGCTGTGGGCTGACATCCTGGCCCGCCCCAGTGTGCCAACAGCGCAGAGCTCTCCCCGCAAGCACAGCTGCATGGCCACCTCTGCGCTTCTCTGCAGCGCATACTTAATTTCTGCGTGGCTGTGGACACTCATCAGTAATGAAGTCATTAAATGCAAGAGGGGTGGAGAGAGAACTGTCTTCCAACCTTCTCCATTAAATTCAGGTACTTTGGCACATCTCTAATTAAGATCGGGAGGCTCGAGTTCCAATTGACAAAGCACTCCATCCCCATGATACGCGGTCGAGAGCGCTCGAGGGCAGAGCTAATACAGTGAGCGGGTAATGGCTTGGGTAATTCCAATAAAGATTTCGAGTTACGCTAGATTCCGGAGGTTAAGCGGCACTACCCAGAGACAGGGCCCGGTTCTGGGTGTGTGTCCGGGCCTCTCCCAGCCTTCCCGAGACCATGGCTGGGAGATCTGCCTGGAATCCAAGGGCACTACCTTGGAATTCCTGCATCCGGGATGCCCTTCTCTCCCTGTGAGCTCCAAGACCTGCAGCATAAAACATTCCCAACTGGGGGCACCTGGGTGGCTCAGTGGGTTAAGCCGCTGCCTTCGGCTCAGGTCAGATCTCAGGGTCCTGAGATCGAGTCCCATGTTGGGCTCTCTGCTCAGCAGGGAGCCTGCTTCTCTCTCTCTCTCTCTCTCTCTGCCTGCCTCTCTGTCTACTTGTGATCTCTCTCTGTCAAATCAATAAATAAAATCTTAAAAAAACAAAACAAAACAAAAAAAACATTCCCAACTGGATTCACTGTGGGGAACAGCAAATAGGTTCGTCATGTCGATGGAAAAACGGTGGCCAGGTAATTCCTGAGGGGGATTATATTGTTTTATTTTCCACTCATTTAGAAAGTTGGAGAAAACATTTTGACATTTGCTGATTATCCCACTTTTTCCCTGAGGAACCGAGCTCAAGAGCATTAATTTTAGAATCATATCTAAGAAATACATCTGATATGTGAGTGGGGAAGTGGGGGGCGGTGAGAAGGCAGGGCACTGCTGGGTATGGACTGCTGCGGCTTCAAGAATGCACTTGTACTGGGACGAGTGGAGAGGCAGGGACCTGGGGAATGGGGGTGGTGTGCCGTGGGACGCGGAGAGGCTCCTCCTTCAGGGGTTGCTCTCCACGGCCGGCTTCGCCTCCATGGTGTCCTGCCCCCCAAGGCCAGCAAGCTGACTCACCTGCCCACCCGCCGGAGGTGGACACCTGCCCAGGTGAGAAATGAACCCAGCGAAGACCAAATACTCGGGCTTGCTCTGCTCGTCCTCTTTTAAAAGGCCACTCGCCATGTGAGTCACAGAAAGTCTCCTGGGTTTTCATAAACTGTCCTTCCATATGGTTTCCGGTGACGGCCGACACGGAAGTCATTTGCTTGCACGGAGTCTCGCGCTGTGCTGTGAACATGGGAGCAGGCCGCCGTGCCTCTGCACCTTTGGATGATCTGACAGAACCCAGTAAAATTCCCATTTGCGCTGTGAGTGGCAGGGAAGCCAAGTGGCCTTAAAAATCTCTGGTAAAGCGTATTCCCGAATTCCACATGGCTTTGAGAACTGCTAATTTCACTGGAAGGACTGCCAGTTGTCAATTTTTTTTTTTTAATGTGGAGTTTTAAAAGTTTATTTCACAAAAGACTTGTTACATTTCTACATCTGTTGACTGCTTTTAAAGAAGATTATAAGAAAAAAAAAATTAGCATTACCAGGCTGAGAAGCCTTCTTTTACTGCTTAAGACAATTCAATGAAATAGTCTGCGATGATTATAAATAATGGAAGCCAAGCAGAAACGTCCAGAGCCAGAGATAAGAGCCTTCTCTAACCCATGCGCCCAGCCCGGCCCCATCCCCACCCCCCAGGAGGCCCCAGGAAGCCTCTGGCCTGCAAGTTTTTTGAGCCAAGTTGGAAAAGTTATACTTTTGTCATGAGGGAAGAAGTGGCTTTAATAAGATATTTTAAAATTTAATAAAGTAACCAAGAAAGCAAGTAATAAAGCAAGAGAGAGGAAATCTTGATAAAATTATCCCAATGAACATGACCACAGCAGGAATTAATCTAAAGCCTACAAAGGAGGCACAGAGGCCACAGCGCGCGGCTGCTCTCCAACAAAGCTAATGAGTCCGCACTCCCAGTAACAACAGACGATGATTTCCGAAGGAAGCACCAGTACATTAGAATGAGCGTCAGATGAACATCTTGTCACAAGGGGAAGAAAAGATTATGGAGATAGAAGAAAATGCAAAATGAGCAGGAAGCAAATAAAAATGGACTGGTGGGTGGTTCTGACATCCCTGGAAACCGAGCTCTCTCTGCTCTCAGTGGCTGATGCATTTACACGGAATCGCCTCCTTCTGGCGTTATTTCCAAGAAGGCTCTGGGGGAGCACCGGGCACATCCTTTGTCTAAGTGCAGAAACGGATGCAGCCCCCCGCCCCCGCTAGCTGGGCGAGGCTCCTCACCGGTGCTGGGCAGTAGAAATGTAGTGCCAGGGACCTGGGACAGAGGCAGAGCCTGGCCTTCTGCGCCCTCCCCTCCCAGCTGCCCTACAACCCGGTGGAGGTCAGAAGGGACTTGGAGTCAGACTGATGTGGGTTCAAATCCCAGCTACACCATACAGTAGCCACGACATTCAGCAACACACTAAAACTCTGTGACATTCGCTTCACACACACACACACACACACACACACACACACACACACACACACGGCGGGGAGGGAGGAGGTCACAGAGAACCACGAATTAAATATGACATTCTGGGGAAGGTGCCTGGAACACAGTAAATACGGAAAACGTTCAACAGCCAGTGGACAATGTGGTTAATGAAGAATGCTGAGGTATGAAAATAAGGTAGAACAGAGATTCTTAAAAGAAAATCCCAAGTGCTTTTTTCCCCTTTCTCCATGCACTGACTTGGCACTAAGGAACAGAGGAGCTTCCTTCTGGCTCACTGATTGATTCATCGATTGCTAATGGGCACGCAGCATTTCCTGAGCACCTGCCTGTGCCCGACCCTGTCCTCCGCACTCCACAGGCATCATCTCCAACCCAGTGGGACAGACTCTTCTACTCACCCCACTTACTGACAAGAAAGCCAAGAGTAAAAGAGGTCAATCTGCCCAAATCCGTGTTGCTTCTGGGATTCCAGGCCCCAAGCGCTTTCCCTCGACCTCAAGCCACCACGTGTGCACCCCGACTTGACCCGAGGACCGCCGTGAGCCAGGCATGTGGGCCTTCATCATGCCCATGGATGGTGGAGCCGGCACACATGGCTTGGCCAATGGCCTAGGGACTCCCACGCCAGGTGCAGGTGAACTTACAGGGCACCAGTGTGGGAAGGCAGCCGGGACCCTGTCTAGAGAAGATCCAACCACATGTTCACCCCTGGCTGCTTTTGCTTCCCTCCAGCAAAAATCCTAGGATGTCTCTGCTCCCCTGGTTTGGCCCATCTTTCCCATGAGCCCTGCCCCCGTGTTCCCATCCTCTGTCTCGCTAATGACGGTGAGATGGACCAGTGGCTATCAGCTGGAGGCTGCCTGAGCACCATCCTAGTCCACGGCTCTGCCCTGTCTCAGTCTTGGTCTCAGGTCCTCACCCCACACTGGATGTGCAGGGTCCCGTCGTGCGTGTGTCCTAGCTGTGGGCCGTGTGAGCTGGGGTCGATAGTGGCAATCGTGTGGCGAAAGGCAGCTGGGACGGTGGGCACTGCCAGGCCTGTGGGCAAGCAGCGGAGGGTTGGGTGTGCTCCTGGGCGTGTGGCCTGCAATCCCAAGTCTCTGACCTTCCCAACGGATTCTGTGAGCTCACCTAAGTACTTTCACGGACTCCCTTCCCACTCAACGAGCTATGAGCTAGAGTGGGTTCTATTGGGAGACAAAGAAAAATAGAAACATGGCTGATCTCACAGTTGCCAAAGTCTTTGTCAGAAAAGTCCAGCTCCTAAACCCTCCCTGCGGTCCTGTGTTTCCTTTCACTAAAGACTCACGTCTTCCCTGGTATATTTTCGTAGGAGGCTGATGCCCAGGCTTAGCCCTGATTCTTGTCCTCCACGAAAAGAGCCATTTACATTGTAGGCATGGACTTCCCTGGTAACCAGAATTCTTGGCGAAGCAAGCACAAGGTTTGATTATTCCCCTGGACCGTGCTTGGGCACACAGGCAGGAGAGCAGGGGGGTCTCCCGGGAGAGCAAGCTGAATGACGATCCTGGGTCACCAGAGAGTGCCCACATCACATCACGCATCTGCCACTCAGGCTTAGTGGGTCCTGGCTTTCCGGCACCAGGGACAGAATTTGTCGGAGTCCAGTTGCCCTTTATAAGGAAAATGGTTTTCAACTGCGGAGCCCCCTAGGCAGAGGGAGAGAAAGTGTCTGTGGGGAGGGCTGCTCAGGCCAGGGCTGGGGCATGGGCTGGAGCAGGGGAAGACGAGGTGGAAAGCTCAGAGGCCGCCCTCCCTCCCGGGGTCACCTCCCCAACCTGACCACAGAATGGTGACACAGGTAAGATGCCACACACAGGGCCATCTGCCACTGGAGGAGGAAGTCCTTCTGAAGGTCAGACTGTGCCCCACCGAGCAATCAAATCAGAGCAAGAACAGGACTCCCGGCCCTCAGGCTGCCCGAGGCAGGCTGTGGAGCATCTGTTGATGGGGCCACGTGAGGAGCTCCAGCCTCCGGGGATCGGCTACATGAGCAGGCAGTCACCGGTAAAAAAGGATTAAAGTGCAGCTCTGCCCTGCCCCCCACCCAGAGCACCCCCAACCCCGCACGCCGAAGCAGTCTGGCTCTCAGTGACGCCCCAGCTCATCTGTCCTCAAGTCAAAGCAGTAGGTGGGGGCAGACAGGGGCACAAGCAGGGCACTGCCCTCGTGGGCCGGGGAGGCCGCACTCCAAGTGGTAAAAATAGATTTGTGTTGGGTTTCATTTCTGGGGCTGCAGAAAATCTTCATTATCTCCTTGTCCAAGTCCTGGTGCTTTCCAGAAGGATCCGGAGGTGGGGAGGGAAACACCCTTGGGTCCCTCCTCTAAGGCAGGAATGGATGAACATCCTAACAACAGAGCTTTGGGATCCACATTTGGGTCTCAAAGAGACCTCGCTGCTTCTGGGTGAACCTTTCCCCACCTGCCCGCCGAGCCCGAGCACTGTGGGGGCTCCTGCCACAAGGTCCTGTCCTTGAGCATCTGGTGTAAGTGAGGCTGATGCGCATGCAGCCAGTGCTTTCTGCAGGAGAGGCTGCTGGACACGGACCCCCGGCTTGCTGCGCAGAGCACCCTGTGCTCGCCAGGCACACCCCTCACGCCCTCCTCTGCGTGGTCAGCAAACAGCAGGAGCCTGCTGTGAGGACGGCCCCATCGCAGGCAGCTCACGGCCGGGGCCTGTACCAAGAGGGCCGTGCGTGGCAGCTGCAGGGAGAGGGGCGGCTGGTCGGTGCAGAAAGGGCTCTGGAAGCCAGGAGCCTGGAGCCAGCCAGCCTGACAGCAATCCCCAGGGGAGGGGGAGAGAGGGAGGGAGGAGCCCTGGAGGAGGGGCAGGTGAGGAGGACGGTGACAAGAGCCAGTGCGCCCTGCACTTATGCACTATACATGGGTCTCTATAAACAGACCACACACTCAGGGAGGGCAGGGCCCCATGATCCATTTAAACACCCGCCATGCCTGGAACAGGTCTGACCAGCTCAGTGATGAACCTGAATGTGAACAACTGGCAGAAGTCCCCACGAGCATCTATCTACGCCTAAAGAACCCCCTCCTGTCCCCACTGTCCCCATCAGCCCACCCGCGGATGGCCACAAGCTTAGGGAAGTGGGTGAGACATCGAGAAGCAGGTTTCTGTGAGCTGACACCAACCGGGACCCACCTACCCACCGCTCTGGGTCCAAGGGAGTCACACCAGATGGGACAACAGAGAAGGAGCCCCTGGGGGAGCTGCAGGAGAGGGCCAGGGAGGGGCTGGGTGTGCTGACTAGGAACAATGCCCGTAAGACCTCCCATTTGGGTCCTTCAGTGCCCTTGCCGAGGTGTCCCCTAGGATGGCCGTCCAGGTGCTGTCTGGGCAGGGACCCTTGGACAAAAGTGAGCCCGGGTGTGCCCGCGGGTCTGCCACGACATCCTTCAGACTGAATCCATTTGCAGAGCAATTAAATCAGACCCCCAAGTGCTCTCGCAGTGGGGGGTCATCAGGCTCCCCTGCCGTGCAGGGGGTCCACGCACCTCCATTCCGTGAACCACCAGCTGCCTGCTGGAGTCTCGTAAGAAAGGGGCGTGAGGCTGAGGGACACTCGTCAGCACAGTTTACAAACCGAAAGCCGAGGGAGGGATGGTACTTGTAACGCTCGGAACCCCCCGTTCCCACATACGGATCGTAATTTGAGCAAGTTGCTGGCTGCTCAGTCAGTTTCCATAATCCCAACATCAAGATGTCGTAACTCCTGGCTTATCTGTGTCTGAGAGTTGGCTCTGGATGAGTCATGTCGAAATAAAGAGCTTTCTTTGTTCTCCAGACACCGGCTAAAGGCCTGTTCTCTGCCTGGGCCACCAGCACAGCACCCAGCATCAGGTAAGAGCACAGACTGTGGGGTCACGGCTAGGTTCAAATCCCAGCTCCCCACCAGCCAGCGTGTCACCCAGGAAAACGGCCCTCCGTCCCTAGTGTCGGTTCCCCCAGTTATAAAAAGGAGCCATATCCTTAATAGGATCCCTGTAAGGATTAGAAGCAGCAAAGAACATGCGGCTAGCCTCGGTTTCTCAGTCAGCAGTGCGCGTGGGGCAGATGAGTCTGTTAGGGACCTGTCCTGGGCACTGAAGGGTGTTCAGCGACATCCTTGGCCTCCACCCAGTAGACGCCAGGAGTAAACAGGCACAGTCACACACACACATGCACACACGCACACACACAAACACACTGTCGAGCATCCGCTGGGGAGAGTCACCCCGGGTTAAAAAAGCACAGACCTCCTTCAGGCCCACTTTCCCTGGTCCTAATGCCGTGACCAATCGTGAGAACAAATGAGGGACACGGACACCGTCCACAACTCCGTCCGGAGGACAACACAGAAGCCAAAGCCCAGAGCAATGACTCTAGCCCCGGGATGACCTTGGTACCCATCAGCCGGCTGCTCCGCTCGCCCCTGGCCCCAGCAGCCACTCTTCACGTCAGTCTGGCCATGACCAGCCCCTGCCCCAGGCTGCTGCACTGAGCTGCCCCAGCTGCTTGCCTTGTCCTGGCCTGGGTGCATCATTCCTGCCACGCCTGGCCCTCCTCTCCTCCCCACGGTGCCTCAGAACCATGGCGCCAGCTCTGCCCTCTGCTGGGAGCCCTCAGGACACAGGGCTGGTCCACACTTCCTTCTTGGCTCTGCTCGCCAACCCCCTTTCTGGGAAGACCTCTGACCTAATCCACAGCCTCTCCCCTGCCTGGGCTTTCTGATTTTACAGCACATCTCCTGCAGGACACAGGTCATGATTCTGTTTTCGTCTCCTGTCCGCCTCTGAGGCAGAATGGGAGCCCACGAGGGCAAGGACTCCACCGCTCCGTTCACGGCTCCAGCCTGACTGCCCAACACATAAAAAGCTGCTCAAGAATATTTGCTGAACGCAGCTCAAGGACTGAGATCGGCCAAGGTCCACCGGGGCTGGAAAAGGAGTGTGGGCCACCCAGACATAGCCACAGATTTGACTCGTTTCTGCACACGGTGGGTGGGCTCATGGCCGGATGGCCTGAAGCCAGTGGATGGGATGGAGGAGGCAAGGAGAGGACCCTGAGTTGGCCCCCCAGGGCACAGCCTCTCCCAGCATGGAGAAAAGACAGCAGTGACTTCACAATAAAAGGCACATTATTAGAAATGTAAAACCCTAGTATACAGTGGCCAGTCCCCTGCTGGGACCCCGCCAGTTGTCCTGAGATCATTTCACATCGACCCACTGGAGTGCCATGTCCTCCTGACCTTCCCCGTGCCATGTCCTCCGGACCTTCCCCGTGAAGAGCATCCTTGCAGACCCAGCAGTGGGCAGACCTACGGGGAAGACACCCTATCTGCGTATTTATGGATTCCTAGGAGTCCTCATTCTGTTTTTAATTTCTGTCCCTGTAGTCGCCTCACACCCCCAGTGCAATCTCCAGCAGCCACACCACTCAGCACCCCCAGAAGCACCCCTTCCCCGGGGGCTGCACACACTCCATCCCGTGCAGACACTGCTTCCAACAGGGCCCAGCCCCTCTGTGACCGCATCCTCAAAGGGACACTGACAGAGGAATTCTCCCAGTGTCACGGGATCACAGAGGATGGAACGCTTTGCTCCCTGGCCCGGTTCTACCTTGTGTCATTTCTGACACAGATCTGCTGGGCAGCACCGGTCCCTGAACACCGGCTCACCCAGCACCAGCATCACGACGGTCCCTGGTGAACATCTGGTCCACATTCTCCCCGCTCCAAGGAAAGCAGCAGCCCAGGTCCCGCTCTCCAGCCACAAAATACCTTCCCAAGGGTCTGGGGGCATACTGCCCTCCCCCTGCCTGGCCAGCTCCAGCAGCCAGAAAATGAAGTATGTGTTGTGGCCTCATGCAAAAGGGCTGGGCAGGCTGGTTTTGGAGAACACATCTGGGAGAATGTGGCTGAAAAGAGGGCTGGGTGGGACACTCCTGACTGATGTGGGGACCCTGGGGCTCACCAAGGGAAGGCTTCAGAGCAGCCAGCAGTGCACAGTGCCACGGGGATGAAGACGGCGAGGGCTGACTCAGGCCTGGGTCTCACGTGGGTGCTCCAGAAGGCGGGTGCTGGCAGCCGAGCTTCTGGGACAACCCACCGACTTCACCAGGGTGGGGGTGGGGAGAGTGGACCAGGTTGGGGACTAGTTTCCCGAGGGGTGCAGGGGAACACTCTGAGTGTGTGTGTGTTTCTAGACCTCACTGACTTGTAACTCCAAGTTCAAAATTTTTTTCTTTTATTTTGCTATTTTTTTTTCAAAGTTATAAAAGCCGGGAAGGATAGTACAGAGAATCTCCATAAGATTTTTACCCCATTTATCCATTTCATGAATATTTCACTTGGGTTTTATATGTGAACATATGGACATGTGTGTGCTTATATTTCTAAATCATGTGAGAGTGGGCTGCACACCCCATGCCCATCTCTCCATTCTACCCGCTGTGTACATCCCAAGAACTAGCCTATTCTCCTACAAACTCACAGCACAGTGAGCACTGCGAGACATTTAAGCCCAGTACCATACAACCATTCACACCGCTGGTCACATTCCAGTGCTGTCTACGGTCCCTGTGACGTCCTATCAAACCGTTGCCCTGCCCAGGATCCACTCCAAGATCACTTACCGTAGTCTGTGATCATGTCTCTTTATTTGCCTTCTATTCCGGAACATTCCTCGTCCTTGGTCATTCATGCCACAGAATTTCTGAGGAACAGAACCCTGTTCTTTTACAGGCTGTGCGTCCGTTCGGGTCTCCCTGTTGTTTCTTCATGATCACATGATGAGCACAGACACCCTTCCTCTGGCCTGACAAAGTGAAAAACCCCCAAACACACCCAGGAATTTCTGAGTCTCAAGGCACTTCTCCTGCGGCCCATCGACCAGCCTGTGGCTACCACTCACCCCTGCCACCTGCCAGTCCTCTGTCTGTCTTGGCTCCCACCTGACTGTGCCGGTGGCCTGGGAAGCCACTTGAAGAAGCCCCCAGGGGCTACCCTGGCCCCTGGGAGGATGCAGCACCCTGCGCAGGGGAGGCCTGGGCTCCTGACAGGGGTGAGGGGATGAGGGCGTGAGGGGAGAATCTTCCCCTTGCCAGTGTCTGGGCCTGAAGCCCCCACACTTGGGCTGGAGCCAGGGGTAGGATACCCCTGGACTGATGCCACCAGCTGCTCCCACAGGAGTTCCTCGCAGACAGAGCCCTGCTCCCCACTCCCTACTCCCCTGCTCTCCCAGGCTGCAGAGAAACACACTGGAGTCAGCCTTCATAGGCCACTCTAAGACTCATTATACAGGGTTCCTTTTAGCGAGCACAGTGATTCCACCAAGCCCTCTGCCTGTCGCGACCAACACTACAGTCAGGACTTCGGGCCCCAAGTGCCGGGGGCATCCAGAAGTGAGGCAGGAAGTGGGAGGTCCCAGGGTAAGGGCAGAGCTGCCCCCAGGTCTCAGGGCAGGTGCCCTTCGTGCTCCCCCACCCCCCACAATCCCCTCCCCAGTGCCCCAGCAGGGGAGCAGGGATGGAAGCAACATCAACCATGAAGGAGGGCTCAGCAGACACACATTCCTGTCCTCGGCCCTCAGCAGGCAACCCTGAGCCATCTTCTGTGCTGCCCCCGTAGTCCCTCCCCTGCTCCATGTCCCTGCTCCTCTACTGGCATTTCCTCCCATCACTCAAATCTTGTCTCAGGAGAAATCCCAGACTCAGAGCCCCTGTGCCCCAAGAAAGTTCCTGGAAGGTCTTCTGCAGCTGGGCCTGGGGTGGCCTCGGCCTCGGAGAGACACCAGCTGAGCCAGGCCCGGCCTTCCGGGGCACACTGGTATATTACAAAATTCAACTGTGCAGATTTTAAACATGTAATTGGCTTTAGTAAGCAATTCAGGAATCAGGCAGCATCCCACCGCATGAGTAGAGGGGCTCCCCGGAGTTGCACAGAATGGAAGGATTTTTCTAGAACGAGGGCTGGTAAGAAAGTTACTAGCAAAAAAGAGGATGTTTTCCTGGGGGGGAAGCAAGTGGTCTTAGCATCCAGATGACCTCATCTTTTTTGGGGGGATGGAGAGGGCTGCTGTGGACGACTCACCGACACTGAAGGAAAATTCCTGGCTGTTGAAGACTGCATCTCAAAGGTGCTGAAACTGTACCTGAATTAGGTAGTAAGCCCCAGAGAGGGAACGTCAGCTAAGTGACACTATTTGGGGGCCTGTGGTTTTTTTGTAACAAGACCCACAGGCACCCAGCTCACCTCCAGCACACTGACCTTGGGACTGACCTTGGCCTATCAGAAGGGAGGGTGGTGTCAAGTCAAACAAAACTTGCAGGCAGGTCTGAGAGGGCTGAGAACTCCTCAGAGGCGGCAGGACAGGAGGGAGGGGGCAGCTTGGGGTGGAACAGAATCTGACAGGTGTGTCAAGGACACCCACACCCCAGACAGGCTCAGAGGAGGGGCCCCTGAGGCCCCGTGGCCCCCCAGGCACTCCTGCTGGACCACTTCGGACGTAGATGGCTTCGCGCTCATCGGAGAGGATGACGAACACAGCCCTTGTGAGTCATTAACAGCACTGGTGATGGTGAAATAAAATAATCATGGAAACACTGTGAGGCGCCTTGAACTGCCGTTCAGTTGCAATGATCATTGTTATTCCAACAGTGAGTGAGAAAATGATTTTATGTTAATGAACCAACGAGCGAAGACTGATCCCATCATGGTGCACATGAACCTGGCCTGGTTGAGTGATTTGAGGACAAGGGCTTGTTCAGGGTATGGGGAAGAGGCTGGGGTAGGGCAGAGGAAAAGGACTATTCTCAGGGCACACACTTCTAGAACAACAGCAAGAAACCAAGAGCCGGAACACCTAGGAGCCAGAAAGTAAAGGACACGCTGGTAAGAACCTGAGTCCTTGAATCTCCACTAACCTACGAGATGCTGGAAATGAAAAACACCAGCGTGGGTCAGACAGAGGGTCCTCGGGACTGCGGAGGGGCCAGTGTGGACAAGAGTAGGTTCAGCCTACAGATTCAGGGGACTGACTCTGCTAAGTGCATTTCTAGAATCTTCTGTTCACCCTGCAGCTACCCCACCAGTCAAAGAGCTATAATTACCAGTCTCTGGCTAAAGGTCAGGGTCAGAGACACATGGAGGGTCAGCGACCAGCCTGTGGTCAAGCCCTCCCAGGTGCTGAAGGCAGGACTCAAACCCCAGGCTCCAAGCTTCCATGTCCTCCCAACGAGACAGGGTGAGAATAAGTGAGTTGTGTAAAGGATGGGGTGCGTGGGAGGGGAAAATGGTGCAGAAGAGAAACACATATCCAGCCTAGTGCAGTGTGGAACGGGCACACCTGAGCTTCCTTCAAGGTGAGCCTTTTAATATAGAAATAACCCGGGATTAACGGGCTTGGTTTTCCACTTTCTGCAACGCCATAACCGAAGCGCGTGGATCTGACTGCGGCTTTAAATGTCACAAAAGGGATGTGCTGGCCGGTGGAACTTTAAACTGATATGTCCCTTCTTTCCACCCCTCACATCCTTTTTTGTCCAGAAAAATAAGGTGTGGCCTTCTGCATTACCTTCTGATGAAATTTCAATGTATTTGGGGTATTTTCAGTACTCTACAATTTTATAGAGATGAAAATATAAAAGCTCTCAGAAGACCCCAAAACTGAATTAGCCTGCAGCATATATTCAAGCTATATTTCTTTTTGACCTAGTTTATCTATTAAAAAAAAGAAGAGGAAGAATTCCACAGCGCGGAGCTGACTCTCCATCTCTTCTGTACTCACCCACGTCAGGCCAGCCGCCCCTGAGCACGAGTCCCTGCTGGACCCCCCAGCTGCCCTCACCAAGGAACAGACGCCCCAGGGCTGCAGTGCACTGTTCTTTTACAGGAAAGGCAGGAGCAGAGCCTCAAGAGGTCAGGCCCTGCACCACAGAGACACTGAGCTGGAATTTGCAGGGGAGCCCCTCTCTGGACTGGAGACAAGTCATTCCATGACTCAGCATCCTTCATCTTCGAGGGGCAGTGGTGCGGGGAGTCCCTTCAGCCTCGTCCCTCCAACCTCTCTCGTGCCTTCCTCTTCTGCAGGTGAGGGCTCATGAGATGACACTGAGCCTGCCCGGACAGTCTGGGAGAGCCTCCCACCCCCGGGTGCTCATTCAGTCCCACCCTCAATGCTCCTTGTGCCACAGGAGGCCACACCCCCAGATCCAAGGGGTTAGAGCGGGAGGCAAAGCTGTTGGGATGACCTGAAATCCACTCTTCTCTGAGGCTGACCCGTTCCCCACCTTGCTGCCCTGCCTTGTCCCCATTACTCATTTTTCAACAGAAATTCCCAAAAAATACTTCCCCCTTTGAAGTAATGGTTGTTTCTTGGCTCTCCTACATGTTTTCCCAGCTCTCTCCTTTCTCCTCCCTGGTACCAGCCCACCTCGCCCCATGCCAGCATTTCTGGTCACTCAGAACCTCCCCCGGCCCCTCTGTGTTGGGAATTTACAGGAAGACTGTCTTCCTCCGTGATGGGGGATGAGGGCCCGACATGGACTTCTGGTTCTGATCTCAGAGGAGGTGACCTGGTCCCCACACACCCCGCTGACCTTAGAGAAGGTCCTGCAGTCTGATCGCGGTCAGCTTGGGGTCACTTTCCCACCCGGAAACAAATCACCACGGCCAGGAGAGAGTGTGCTGACGGAACAGGCCGGGTCCCATCCCCGCCGGGCTGACAGGGGTGAGGAGAAGGGGGCAGTTTCTCTCATCTCAGACCCACAGATGACTCTCCAACAGAAGCGGGGAGATGATGTATGCCCCAAAATACCACCCTGGGCACATATTCGATATTCAGGCTATGAGTCAATTACTACCACTTTACTGCAACCGTCACAGCCATTCTCCTCGTCACAAAACATAACCAGGAATCTCTAAAGTTTCCGGAGAGGAAAATGTCTCTTGGGGAGGGACAGAGGGAGAAGAGTCTTCTGTAAAGGCGCATTGATGAATGAAAGCTCAGGCCTAAAGCAAAGGTCTGGACACAGATCCAGAGTAAAACACAGCCCGGGGACTTCTCCTAAGGCCCTCGGTTAAACCCACACCAAAACACAGTGAGAAAGCCAACGACATTTTTAGTAATTTTGAAAATCAGTAAATGACAATCAACCAAAGGACCTGAACCATAAAACAAGAGCTTCCTTTCCCTTCCTCCTCCTGGAAGAAGGCGGACGTGCCTGTGAAGACTAGAGTGTGTGAGTGTGAATGTGTGTGTACGTGTGTGTTTGCACACGTATTAGTTATTTTTTAGCAAAAAATAAGGCCTTCTGTCCCCAAACGTTATCACTCAAAATTCCAAGAATCAGGGTTCTCATGCCCCAGGGTCCGCTCCTCCCCATACACTGTCTCTGGGAGAAAAAAAAAAAAAAAGATTTAAAATTCATCAGTGTACCTTAAACTGAGATCACTTCTGTAGAAAAATAGTCTGGGGAAATTAGTGTCAAAAAATAACATTTTATGGTTCAGTGTCCTATTTTCCTCAGAGAGGCAGATGTCAACCCCAGGCTCACTGCAAGCGGTTGGGGTAAAAGAAATGAGTCTGCACGTTCTGCGGCCACACACGGACTGCAAGAGGCCGCGGCGGGGCCTTCCTGACCGCGCGGGTCGCCTCCCGGGAGAGGCCCTGGTGTCCCGGGAGCTCGGCGGCCAGCAGCTCGCACGGCTGACGCGACTGTGCTCCTGACCACGGCTCTTCCTCCCACTCGAGAGCTTTTCTGACGCTGTTCCTCCTTTGAAACTACTTCCAGTTCCCTATGAGCAATAGGGAATAACCAAGTCGGTCTGCTTCTGGGAGAACCCACTTAATCCGCGAGTTCCTCACTGCATAGACGCGCCTCCTATGTGCGTTTGGCCGGTAACACGGTCAGGAAGAGAGTCGCACCGAGGGTGCCGACTCCTGCGCTCGCACGCTCGCCCCGACCCCGCACCGGCTCTCAGCGGCGTCCGCGAGCGCGGGAGCCGGACACGGGGGCACCAGGGCTGGCCGGAGGGCACGCTCCGCGCTGGGCCGTGACCTGTCAGCGTGTTCCCACCAGCACGACAGCCGCTGCTCAGGGCGGGCTCCCGGGGGACTTTGTGCGACCCCCGTCTCCCCTCCGAGAAGACAGCTGCCCTTCCAGCCCCCCAGTAGCCCACACTGGCCTCCGGCCTCACCGCCGGGCCGCCAGCAGGTGCCTCGCCGCACCTCCTCACCCAGGACTGAGCCGCTACGGCACCTGGCGCCCCGCTCACCAGGCGCATCCAGTGCTTGAGCAGCCACCGCACAACTCCGAGTCTCTGACCCAGGAAGGTGAGGCACGGTGTCACCGCTGGCCACTCCTGGCAGCGCAAGCCCATCTGTGCGACTGCCAGCAGGTGAGAGACAGAGGGAGCCCCCCATGCCCTGGCCCCCGACGCCCACTCCCGCACTCCCTGCCTCGGGCGGCGCAGCTACCTCCCTCAGTGTCTGGACGCCCTGGGGAAGCTGCCAGGGCACCTGCTCCTCCACAACGGCACAGGCTTCATCAGCCCCTGGGCCCTGCCAGGCCGCACCTCACCCCTGCGGGGTCCCCATGCCCTCTGCTCTCCTCGCTCACCCCAAACTTGCCTCCACACCAGAGACGAATCTCATCAACACGTCCAGTGCGGTCGGTGGTCCCCCAGGTCCTTCCAAATGAAATCCCCGCTCCAGGGATGGGGCCTCACGTCGACGGCCTCTCACCCGGCCTCTCCTTGACAGGCTGAAACCCTCTGCCGACAGCGCGCTCCTGCCTCCAGCCACAGCCGCCTGCCACCCCACCCCGTGTCGCTGCGGGCCCATCACCTAGGTGCCAAACTAGAAAAGAATGGGATAATCCCCAGTCCCTCATAGAGTGGTCTGAAAGGCGGAATGACATTAGATACGGCATACAACCTTGAGACGCGTGGGGCCTGGAGGTGTTAACCCCGAGACCCAGGGCAGCTGGCGACGGCATGACAGGGACAAGTTACACAGCCTCTCGTTGCCTCGCATGCCGACCTGAAGCCAGGGACCCAGAGCAGGACCCGCCCCACGGGGTTTCTATGAGAACGGGGCGGCTCAGAACCTTCGCTAAGCCCCCGGCTCGCGATGCATAACCAGGAAGCATTAGCTGCCATCATCATCACTGATGTGGAGAACAAAGGCAAAAAAAAAAAAAAAAGTAGATAAAAATAAATGTCCTTATGACTTACCTGAGACAGGTAGAGTATGACATTCCCAGAACTCCCCGCTCCTTCCTGCTGGAGAAAGCAACCTTAGCTTGACAACACCCAGACGTGCAGGATCCTGGAAATCTCTGACACATGAACAACCTTCTGGAAATATCCTTTATCTCTATCTGCCCCCCAACTTGAAAGTGCATAATCATCACTCCTCACAATCCCAGGGCAGCTCTTTCTGCCCACGGGTCCTGCCCCTGTGCTTTAATAAAAACACCTTTTTTTTTACACCAAAAATGTCTCAGGAGTTCTTTCTGGGCTGTCTGCTCCTGGCCCGCATCAATCCTCTTCAGCACCACCATCATCCCCCGTCCTCCAGGAGAGCCTCTCCGGGCTCCTCGAGATGAGCACTGGATTAGCACATGGCCACTCTGGGGTCCAGGGCGGCTCCCGAGCCGAGCTACTGAATGGAACCAATAAGCAACCTTGGCTTCTTGTTTTCAGCACTTGCCACGCACCAAGCACTGCCCTGTGAATTGGACACACACGCCGCGGAGCATTCTCTCTCTCCCAGAGAGGACGGAGACTTGCCTTGTCCCAGACAGCAGCAAAGCCTTTCCGTTCTTCCCACCACCTGCCACCTTGCCACCTGCCAGCCCCTGACCCTGGAGTCTGTAAGGACCTGTGGGATGGGGATTATCATTCTGACCATCTGGGGACCATGCCATCTGCCATCATCAGGCTCCCAGGCAGCATCCCGAACCCACTGCCGTGGAGGCTGACATTTCTCACTTGCCCGATTTTGAGATCCGTCCCTCCCTCTACTCCAGGTCAAGATTTTATCCCATCCTGAGGCAGTAAATGCCCTCCCCAAGCAGTCACCCATGCCTCTGACTTACACTTAGATCAGCGGCCCTTGAACATCATTGGCCACAGTGCGAACTTGGGTTTCTTCCTCCTGGAAGATCTGTCCGACTGCTGGGCTCAGTGGTACAGTGGGAAGGGCACCCTCCGGGGCCAGTGAAGAAAGAGACGCACACCCAAGAGCAACTGAAAACATCCCCCACACCTGACCCTCCCTACAAAATATTCTCGTAGGGTGAGCCAATGAAAATGCGACATCCTCAGGTCACAGAGCTAGAAGATGGAGGGGGTGACTCTGGGGTTTGAACCCAGGCATCTGACCCCAAACAATGGCATAACCCACATCCAATGTAAGCGTCATAGCAAGATAGCCTCTGCATCTCCAAAGCCCTCGTCAGTCACCTGGAAGGTGAGCACTGTTGACACAGGTTGCTGAGCCCTGAGGCTTGGGGACAGGGAGGGGATAGGAATGTGCATTTCTGCCTTGTTTATTTATTTAAGATTTTATTTTTAAGTAATCTCTATACCCAACATGGGGCTTCAACTTATAGCCCCAAGATCAAGAGTGGCATGTTCTACCCACTGAGCCAGCCCGGCACCCAAAGGATTTTCATTTCTGACAAGCTCCCAGGTGCCTGCCTCGGTGCTCTAGTCCACAGGCCTCGGAGAACAGCCGTTCACTCAGCATCTGAACAAGGAATGCTGCCGCATCACCGATTACTGTAAAAAAATCAAGTCAGAGAATTCAAGAAGGAAAATGTGTTTCTTTTTCCTCTGAATACAGCAGGAAATCACTGCATGAGGAATGAATATAAGAAGCCTAAGCCTTTGTTAAAACTTAAACATATGTTTATGAACGCATATGTTTTAAGTGTATATTTTTAGTTCATAAACAAAATTAGTTTCCCTTTTAATAAAAATTGCATGTAATTTTTTTAATCAAAGAATGTAGAGTATGTCTCTGAAAAGTAATCAGCTGTATGAAAAAGTAAAAGATGGGTGTAATTACCGTTAGTGACACAGGCAGCATCTGCATGGTCTGGACCCCCTCAGCGGCCAACGGCTGTCCACTCGGAAGCTGCCCACAATCCCCTCATCACCAGCTCAGACCGGAGCCACGAAGTCCCAGGCCACAGCTTTCTGGGAGCCCTGTTTTTACCATTATTATCCTAATAAGAAGTCCCAAGTGGTATCACTAGGAAACCCCGTGAACTATCTGTGTAAAAGGACAGCAAACATTTTTTTATTATTGTCATTTCAATTTCTAGATATTTCATTGTAATGAGAGAAATCACAGGCCTGGCTGAGACTTAATCTGGTATTTTGTGGTGCCGTGAGGAATATTTTTCCCTCCTAATCTCTGCCTAAAGTGTAAGTAGGAGGACCTCTATCCACTGCCGTGAACAAAAAGCACAAAAGGTTCAGAAAGCGATAACAAAGATAAATAACTCGGCAATAAAATTTCAGCACCAGTGATTTTCCATTTATATTTTCTCACTGAATCATGTTGTCCCGAGCTCAGCGCTTGCGACGTCTGGGCCACACGGTCAGAGTCATCTCATATCTAATGCTTCCCAGGGAGCCTGAAACCAGGGCCCTGTTCCGCGTGTGGGCGCAGCCGGCGAGTTCCACGGTCGCCCTGCGACAGGCCTTACTGGGCCACTTCCTGGTCTTTCTCAGGCAATCAGTCTCAACCACTTAGAGAGCGTGAATTGTCAGTCAAACACCTCCAGCAAAGGGGGGCTTCAGGTGTGATTACCGAGGACACTTACCCTTGGAAGCGAGTGCTGAATGTGGTTTTCCTACATGAAACGACAGATGTGGTTTTCAGCCAGTAAGTGTGGGCCTTACTAGCAAAGCAATCGCCAAGTGCATTAGGGGACCTCAGGGAAAAGTTCCAGAGAGAGAAAGGTAGAGGGAGGGAGAGGGAGCAGAAGGGGTTGGCTCCTCAGGTGCCTACAGGAACAGCACTTCCGCTCTGTTGAAAGGACTCCCTCAAATTCAAGATCTCTATCATTATATAGTAGTGTATATATTATATATTATTATATTATTTAGAATACCCATTCATCAGTTGATGGACACTGGGGTGGTTTCCACTTCCAAATACTGCTGCTCTGAACATTCTATGGGTTAAGCTTCGCCGTCATGGAGAGAAGGGTGTTCTGCAGGAAAAGGTACCAAGACAGAAGGGCAGCATGGACATGCCACAGCCTTCAAAAGACCAGCCCCAGGGCATAAGGAGCCCTGCCAGGCTAAGCAAGGCCTCTGCAAGGAAGCTGTGCCAAAGCTGGCCATCCTTTGGCCGCTGTGCACTGAGCTCTTTGCACCAACGGCCTCATCTAATCCCCTCCCCAACCTGTGACCATTTCCTCATTTTACAGATGGGGAAACTGAGGCTTGCCCAAGGTCACAAGCGAGGACTCAAATCCAAGCTTTTTGGGCTCCAAACACCAGGTTCTCAGCTAGGACACTATCAAGGTCCTGGAGCAAAGCAAGGGGTGAGGGGTATGCACGGACCCCGGCAATGTTTATCTCTTGCCAACTTCCCTCCACAGACCCACTGCCCAGGAACACCCATCCCCTATGGCCAGAACACCCGATACCAGCTGCTGAGTCCCTTGTTCCTAAACCCCAGCCAGTTCTTAAAACTGCCTTCCAAGGCAGAGTTTTAATTCTCCCACAAGATAGTTTCCCTGAACCAAATCTCATTAATAAAAGACGAGAAAGACATTTTAACAAAGGCAGCAGCACACGCTCACAAGCTTGCCCCCTCGAACAAGGAGTTTTCTCGCAGAGCAAACTCGTCTCCCTCCCTCCCAGCAAGTCCTCGGGTCACCAGCCCAGAAGCGGCCCGAGGGTGAGCTCATACGCGCACGTGTGCTGTCACCTGGCTCTTCCTTGTGGAAGAGCACAATCTCTATGGCATATCTAAAACATGCCGTTAATTACTGAACACTGTCTGGGTTTGGAAAGGAAAAAAAAGGGGGGCACCTAACTGGAGACTCCCTTTCAGTCTGAAGATGTTCTGGGGAACATGGGAGGAAGTCACTGGAGTGTGACTGACTGTCACCCCGGAGCCGGCTGCTGACAGAAGATGAGTGCCACGCAGCAGAAAGCCGCAGCCACATGAGGCCCAGCAGGGGCACTGCTCCTGCGGCTCAAGGCAGACTCTGGGCTGGCACCGATGGAGCCGCTCTGTTTGGCTGCGTGGCCACTAAGCTGCCAGGGTGGAGGGGCCAGCTGCAGGCCCGGACGACGCATCCAGCAGGCGATACGGGGGTCTGCTCGGCTCCAGAAGAAGCGGTGCCAAGGCCACTGTCTGTCAGCCACACCGTCAAAGAGGCACCGGGCGCCCACCTGCTCGCAAGTCTGCAAGGCACGTGCCTGCTCCCGTCTTCCCTCCACAGCTTCCTGCTGTCCCTTCAAGTCTACTCAGGCCTGTGCCCCGCGTCGCGACTCAGCAGACAAGAAGACTCGCGAGGACAGCCCTCCGCCCGGCCCGGATCAGGGCAAGCAGAACAGGGAGCCATGCCTCCTGGCCACACGTGTCTGCCGGCGGTTTCAAACGCAGGGACGGCGCCGGGCGCCCCAGCCACACACGGCAGGTGGCCCCACCCGCAGCTCATGTCCGGCCGCTCCTCGCCCGCCACACGAGCCTTGTCGTTCGCATCCGCGCGGTGCTCGGCAAAGCCAGGCTCAGGTACCCCCGAGGCAGGGAGAAGGAGAAGGGAAATCAGGGAGAGGAGGACTTGCGGACGCCCACCAGCAGGCCTGAGCAACGTGGTAACGCAGCCTGGGCTCCGCGCAGTTCCCATCAATCAGAAATGGTGTCCCACGTCCCCCTGCATCCAGATAGCAGCCTGCCGCCTCCTTCACCGTCAGGCTGTGAATTGGGGCTCAGGGTCCACCCTTAAGGAATGGGGTGCCATGGCCGGGATGCAGATGCCCCATGTAGAGGCTGCTTTTAGGCCACGAGCTTGAGCATCAAAGCCTGAGGAAGGAAGAAGGGCCCACAGGGACCCCCTGCCCCCAGGCTGAGTGCGGACGGACCCACTAGGTGACCCACCTCAAAATACACATAAGCCCGGGCTGACCAATAGGTCACTCACACCCAGACACAGATATCAAAAAGGGGAATTTCCTTATGTTCCCATCCCTCCTTATTCCCTGCCTTAACTACAGTCCTACCGCCACCGCCACCACATGGCCGACAGCCTCTCCTTCCCGCCCTGCCCACCGCTCCCTGGTGACGTAGTCAGTGTTTCCAGCTCTTCTGCTCCTCCTTGCCACCTCCTCGATCTGTGCCATCGGCAGACCCCACTCCACGAAGTGAGTGTGCGGGACCAGGCACAGCCGCCCTCTGATGTCCTCGCAAGACCCTGGGTGCTCACTCCCTCCATGGCTTGACTTCGCTGACTGAGGACATTCAGGGAGGTTGTCATTAGGATGACCAGCTTGTCCCTGTCTGTCCGACTCTCTCCATTTTAACACCAAAATTCCCACATCCTGGAAACCTCCCAGCCTTGGGCAAACGCAACCGGGGCAGTAGCTCCCCACAGCCAGCTGTCCGATCCTTGCAGGACAATCCCCCCGCACCTTCGGTCCCTCATTGACCGATCCCTCCGCAAGCGCTCCGTGAGCACCTACACGTGCCAGGCCCCCCTGCAGCAGTGCACAGCTGCGAACAAAGTGAAGGCAGCTTCCATGGGAGACAGACAACAAGCAGCTCCAGGAGCCCGTCCGGAACACGCGCCATGTGGTAAGTGCGCTAGAGCCAGAAACAAAACTGAGCAAGGGAGAGAGCACGGCAGGCCCGGCGACTCTCTGTCAAACGTCCGTGAAGGGACCACTGATACGCAGGTGGTCCAAGGTCTCAGGTGGGAGCCAGAGGCGTCAAGTGGCACCCCAGGGAGTGGGCAGAAGCACAAGGAGCACATCGGACGGCTTGTCTTTTCTAAAGAAGCAGGGTGACCACATCTGACGAGGAGGTTTCCCAACCCCTCCTGGGAAAAATCCACCACACGCCCACCCTAGCGAGTTAGACTGTCCTCAAGCAGGTGTGCACGCCGATGTCATGGGCGACCCCACCTGTGCGCCCTAGATACCCAGGGCTGCTCCCATACACTGTGATCAGGGCAGGGCTCTGTCAGCCTGGGCACAGCAAGGATGACGGGCACCAGGGCCAGCTGTTTGGTATAAACTCCCCTGAACAGAGCGCCCGGGAAAGCAACAGAGGGCAGCCACAGGGCCCGAGCAGGCGGAGCGGAGCATGATGGGATTGCTGAAGAGCTCAAGGCTCACCAAGGGGAAGACAGCTGCTCACACTCAGTACTCTGAACCCTTCCGTACAACCCCAAGTGTTCACGGTAATCCCATAATGTACCAACCTGATGTTATAAATCAATTTCTTAAAATGTGCTAACTACGAACTGAGGCACAAAAAGAATCCTAAGAGACCCAAGTCACGCCACGTAGCTTGTAGCACAAGCCCCCGGGTGTGAGCCCCACTAGTCTGACTTCTGAGTTCCTTCCAAAGCACCACAGGGATGCAGCAACCCCTTACGCATCTCATAACTCTCACCTCCTGAGTGTCAATGGAAGTGATGACGAGGTAAATAATTACATAAACTGCAACATAAATAAATCTAAACATACCAGACTTTGCAGACAAACACAGAGCCTCAAACAAGGCTTGCTGCTTGTGCACGTGCTCTGGGAAACACAGAGGGGTGGTCTCGGCCAGCGACCCCCTGCCACTTTGTGGCCCCTTGGATCTCTGTGTTAAATGAGAAACGCTCCGCGGCCACAAACAAGTTAACCAGAAGACACACCAGTGTGTGTGAACACAAAAGCACTGTAAGATTAGAGCGCAAACCAGCAGAAAGAGGTGGGCGTCTGTTGGTTTACTCCTGGCAGTATTGGCTTCATGCGTTTTTTATTGGAAGAACTTGCTTCATAGATAACTCAAGACAACTTACTTGAAAACATATTTTGCTTATACTTGGAATAAGAAAAGGCAGTAATGTTGGAATGAAATCCAGATTAAAAAATAAGATCAGAGAATAAATGGTATAAAATTTGGCAACTGAAGCATGGCCACCAAAAGGTAGGTGATTCATGAATTGGCTGAAAAGATAGTTCAGCTGATGGATTTTAACCACCTACTATGTCCTGGGGAAATTTTAAATCATCCTCCGTTTTAACTGATGTTTTACGTGATGTGTTATAATCCACGCAAGAAAATATTCATTCTGGGGGAAAGTCCCCAGAGTCGGCATTATAATGGGAGAAAAGACAAGTGTGGTAATTGCTCTGGGGCACCCTGCCACCCACAGTCCCTGAGCAGGACAGCTGCTCAGCTCTCAGCATCCTCTGATGCTGTGGGGAAGGGACTTGTGGGGAAGGGACGTGTGCCAGAGACCGGACAATGAGATGTTAATCAAAGTCTCCTAGGAATTGGGACTCCCACAATAGAAACAGTTGGCATAGACCTTCCCTTATTCTTACTGCTTTGAGTGTCAGTATGGTGACTGGAGCTGTGGCAGCCGTTTGCTACTGTAAGGAACAAAAAGGCGGAGATGTTCACTCTGATATTGTGGAGTGATGGAACCAATGCTAAGAGCTTACTGTCTCCAGAGTTCTGTCACTTAAGAAAAATAAGCTTATTTAAGCCATAGTGAACAAGCTTCTGTTTCTTTTAGCCAAAAGGATTTTTTAAACATTTTTATTTATGTATTTGAGAGAGAGAAAGAACACAGGTAGGGGGTAGGGAGGGGCAGAGAGAGAAGCAGTCTCCCAGCTGAACAGGAAGTCCAGCGTGGGGCTTGATCCCAGGACCCCAGGACCATGACCTGAGACAAAGGCAGACACTTAACTGACTGAGCCACCCGAGCATCCCTCAGCCAGAAGTTTTCCAAACTGGTATTTCCCTTGCATTATGTGAAGGGGATGCAACGGCTACTTAGTCTTCTTGATACTGGTTACTACAAGTTTTTGTAATAACTACAATTGTAGTAACTACAATTACTACAAGAAATACAAGTTTACATCTTTAAAGGTAATTATTAATGTCAACACAGAGCAGGACACACATCTTCTAGGAAGAACAAACAAAGACAATATAATCCATATAGCAAAGAAAATCACAAGGAAGCGTAAATACAGAAAATAGGATGATAAAACAAAGGTCAAATGTATTCTATCCATTGTGACAAAAAAGTAAATGGGTTAAACTTTCTATTAAATGATAACGTAGCTCACATCGGCACAAGTGTATTGACACAGCAGCAGGAAGCAATGAGGAAGAGTTAAGGGCGGAAGGACATTCACACAAGCACTTACGTAGTTAACGTAACATACTTCAGAAGAGGTTAGATCACAAAGCCGTATCATCACCGAGCACATGTATATAGGCGTGGTAGGCATCTGTGAAATACGACACTCATTCCTGACAAAATTTCTCAGTAAAACCAATTTGGAGAAAAATTCATTGTCATGATAAAAAGTAACTGTCCTCACGAAATACTACACAGCAAAGTAATGCACTTAATCCATCAATGCCTGCCAAAAGGTGAAAATCCCCATATTTGTTTCTATCATTGTTCTACCAAAAATAATGAAAAATCTTTAAATGGCCTATTAGAAAAATAAAAACAAGATTATTATTTTCATGTAAAAAAAAATGTCTAGCTGGGAAACAAAAGGCTACTGAGGTACTGAATGACCTGCTAACATATCAGCAAGATCCTTTATCCATAATAACAAGCCGGAGACTCTGGGAAGGAGTCCATGTACGAGAGCCACAAAAATATAACATATCTCAGGATAATCTCGACAGGAAGTGTACAGGACTTCATGAAAAATATTATAAAATGTTGCTGAGGAATAGAAAAGACAATGGAAGAATTGAAAGATATATCACATTCTTGAATGAAAAGGTATGATGTAGTAAAATATCAAACATTTTAAAATTAAGCTATAAATTTAATGAAATTCCAATTGAAATGCTAACATGAGGCTTTCTGGAGCTTGACAACATGATTCTAAAGTTTATCAAGAAGAATAAATTATAAGATCAGCAACCTAAAAGATACAAAAGGAATGAGAGGGAGAGGGGAGTGGAGGGAGGGTACAGAGGGAGACAGAGGAGGATGGAGGGGCATGGAGAGAGATGGAGGGGGGTGGAGGATGATAATGGGGAGGGATGGGGATGGAGGGCAGATGGAGGGGGATAGAGGGAGATGAGGAGGATGGAGGGGGAAGGAGGGGAATGGAGGGGGAGAGATAAGGAGGGAGGGGAAGAGAAGGGTATGGAGAGAGATGGAGAGAGAGACGGGGTATGGAGGGGGATGGTGGAGATGGGAGATGGAGAGAGATGGAGGAGGGATGGAGGGGACTGGAGGGATGGAAGGGGATGGAGGAAGGTGGAGGAAGATGAAGGGGTTGGAGGCAGGTAGAGGATAGAGGGGGATAGAGGGAGAGAAGAAAAGAAGGAGGGAGGAGGGTAATGGCCCTGTTTGGCTTGTCTCAACAAAACATGAACACTAAATTTAAATGGACTGTTACTATCCAAAAACTATCATAGAAATTTAGAAATGAGCCCAGGCATACTGTGTGGTAAGAGTGATATTTAAAATCAATAGTACAGAAGTGAACAATTCAATAGATGTGACAACTAGTCGATCATCTGGGATGAAACAACTTCATGACTTGCACTGATATAAATTCCATGTGGACTAATGACCACAGAGTTATAGGGGAAATAATAACATATAGAAAATACTCGTATTATATATGTATAATATTCTTAAAACAGAAAAAGTTCTCTTAAATCAGAAAATGAAAAACACCCAGTAAAAAGTGGTCCAAAGACATAAACAGATAATCACAGAAGAAATAGCAAATGCTCAAACTCATGAGACATGGACTGAATTCAATAACAACATACAGTTTCTCACCTAGAAGCTTGGGAAATATTTTAAGAGCTGTAACGCTTGTTGGTGGTCAAATACAGCTGAAACGGAGAACATGCAGGGCTGGGGAGTATGAATGAGTAGCCGCCAGCATGGAAAGCATCTGATGCTCTCAAACTTACAGGAAAATATCCTAAGAAATAATCTTAGATGAAGAAAAAGAAATTAAGATTGAGGTGATATGCCAAAGATGTGAGGGTTATAATGGTGAATACTGAGAAAAAATTTACGTGGCCAAGAATACAGAACTGATCATCTAAATGATGACCGGATGTGCAGTCACAACAATTTTCCAAGAACATTACTGTGAGTGCAATCAAAGATAGGGGAGTGGAGGTCTGGGGATTTAGCCTGATGCTCCAGCCGGCCCCTGAGAGGTGAGGAAACAGGCCACAGGCCACAGAGACGGAGACATCTCAGCTGTCAGTACGAGCTCTCAGTAAATGCAGCGACATCCCCCCATTAGATACACAGCATATAAAAAATGCAGATGTGGGAAGAAGCAAGGAACTTGGGACCTGCATGTCCTCTGACCACCTGGGTGAGTTTACATGATTTCTGGTGCCCCTTGATAGGGACACTCATGTCCAGCTTAGCACAGGCTGCTGCCTTTAACCAAGGATTCCTGGAGCCCAGGGTTTGTCAACAGGGGACCCTGAAGCCCCTGAAATCAGCTATAAAATCACGTTTTTTCCAAACCCACAGATTTCATCAGATTAAGGGGCTGTCACTCCCAAAGACTCTAGGAGCCATGGAGGTATGGTTAGCTCCTTTGTCTTTATTTTTTTTAATTTCAGTATAACTAACATATTGTTTTATATTAGTTTCAGGTGTACAATATAGTGATTTGAGAATTCTATACATTACTCAGAGCTCATCACAATAAGTGTACTCTTACTCCCCATCACCTGTTTAACCCACCTCCCACCCATTTCCCCTCCGGTGATCATCAGTGTGTTCTCTGTAGTTAAGAGCCTGGTTTTTTTTTTTTTCTTTATTCACCTGTTTTCTTTCTTAAATTCCACATAAAAGTGAAATCATATGGCATTTATCTTTCTCTGATTGACTTATTTCACTTAGCATTATACTCACTAGGTCCATCCCTGTTGTTGCAAATGGCAAGAATTCATTCTTTCTGATGGCTGGATAGTACTGTGTGTGTGTCTGTGTGTGTGTGTATAAACACCACATCTGTGTATATACACCACATCTTCTTTATCCACTCATATTTTGATGGACACTTGGGTTGCTTCCATACATGTGTTATTAGAAATAATGCTGCAATAAACATAGGGGGGACATATATCTTTCCAAATTAGTGTTTTCATTTTCTTTGGGTAAATCCCCAGTAGTGCAATTACCGGGTCACATGATAAGTCTATTTTTATTTTTTGAGGAATGTCCAGACTGTCTTCCACAGTGACTGCCCCAGTCTGCGTTCTCACCAGCAGTGCACGAGGGTTCCTTTTTCTCCACATCCTCGCCAACACTTGTTTCTTGTGTTGTTGATTCTAGCCATTCTGACAGGTGTGAGGTGATACTTCATGGTGGTTTTGATCTGCATCTCCTCCATGATGAATGATGCTGAGCTACATTTTCATGGGTCTGTTGGCCATCATATACCTTTTTGGAGAAATGTCTGTTCATGTCTTCTGCCCATTTTTAACTGGATTATTTGGGTTTGGGGGTGTTGAGTTGTATGTGTTCTTTATATATTTTTGATACTAACCCCTTATCAGGTATGTCATTTATAAATATCTCCTCCCATTCACTAGGCTGTCTTTTCTTTTTGTTGATGTTTTCCTTTCTTTGCAGAAGTTTTTCATTTTGATGGGTCTGACAGTTTATTTGTGCTTTTTCTCCCTTGCATTAGGTGACATATCTACCTCTTGATTTGCTGGGTGGTGTTTCATGGAAGCACAGGAGAAAGAGGAAGCCACAGTGTTTCCCAAGGTCTGCCCGTGCCCTGGTGGGGCTGGTGCCTTTGTGGGAGGCACAAATGCCTTTCCAGTGTTGCACATCAGCTCTCAGTTCTGGGTGCTAACAGGAAGCCCTAGCCTTGCTTCCTCTCATGCTGGGCCCGAGGGAAGAGCCAAGTGCAGGAGTACAGAGGCTGCAGCCAGGTGGGAGAACTCATCCCCCTCCTAAATCACTGGTGTTGGTGCTCTCAGCTTTAGATCCTCACCTGCCAACAACAGCACTCCAAGCACCAGTCACAGGGGGCTGCCAGGGCCTGTAGACACGTGAAAGTATCTGGGAAAATATCAAGTAATCAGTGTGAACAGAGGTGGGGGACTCCCCCAAGGTATATGCCTGGGGTGACTCTGTTGGCTGCAGAGTGATGGCTGGACTCCAGTGCCCCACTCCCTCATGTGCAGCGAGCACCCAGTCACAGAGCCTCAGTCCCCTTCCAAGGGTGGGGGCTGCTTGGACAGGATGCGGTGGTAATAATATCTTCATTTGTCTAACATTCCGTACTATTCAAAGTGAATCTGCAGATACTCTGCTCAATTAATCCAATTAATCTTCATGGTCCCAACTGTAGATATTTAGACAGGTATTAGTATGTTCACCTAAGCAAAGAAAATGAATGGTTGCTTTGCAAAAGAAGAAATGCAGGTAACTAATAAATTCAAACTAAAACAAGACACAATTTGTCATCTGTCATATTGGCCAGAATTATTGTAAAAGTTAATGTTTGTTTGGTGTTTTGTAAAGCTTACTGAGTCACTGTTAAGCACCAGGCAGTGGGAGAGACAGAAAGGACATATAGACCTGGATTAGTCCAACTAAGTCCTTGTCTAAAGCAGAGTTTTTCAACCTCTGCGTGACTGACATTAGGGTTAGGGTCACACTTGGTTTCAGGGGAACAGCTCCTGAACACAAAGGATGCTCAGTAGCACCCCAGCCTGCACACACGAGATTCCAGGAGTGCCCCATCCCCAGCTGAGAGAACCAAAAATGTCTCCTGGGCAGCACAGTTGCCTCCAGTTGAAAACCACTGGTCCATGTTAACAAGAAAACTGGGAAACTGTGTTTAGGAACTGTTGGTGGGAGTCGTATTTAACTGGAGAACAATGTCACAATGCATCTTGACAATGTGTCTTGAGCTTCCTCAGACGCCTTGCCCCAGCACCTGCACTTGTGGTAGTCCAGGGGAGCAGCAAGAGAGCTTTGTGTGGCTTGTCTCTGAGTGAAGAAAGCAAGCCTTGCTAGAAATTCTAACCCAAGTCTACACCAACCAGGACATACAAGTTCAACACAAAAAACAAGTGAACTGTACCCATTCTCAGATGCAACACAGCAAAATGAAGATTGCCCAAGAAAAAGAAAAAACTGTAATAGCAGTTGAGGGGCAAGTGATTCTTTGAACAACTTCTCCTCAGCCGTAAGAGAAGCCCACAGGAATGGAATGATATCTGTATGGGACTATAAGGGAAAAAAAAAATCTAAAATTCTACATTGTAATAAACTATTGTGCAAAAGTAAAGACAAAACTAAGACATCTTCAGACAAATAAAGATTGAAAAAAAGAAGTTACCACTCAGAGCATGAAAGAATTCTGAAAAGAAGCTGTTGACCAATAAGAAATAAGTAGCAAAAGCAAACAATCAAGAGGCAGGGATCAAAATACCAGCAAACATATGGAGAACTAGTTGTTGGTAATAAGAATAACCAGGATTTAATTTAGGGAGGTTAAAAGATAAGGCCAAAGTAAAATACTGACAACAGCATGTTAGAAAATAGAGTAAGTGGTCAAATTGCAAGGTTTCAATGTCTTCGCACTGTTGGGGGAGGGGGAGAGGCACAGTCCTGAGGTCCAGAGTCCACTGAAGCAAGTGTGCACGTCAAAGCTTACGGTCGGCCATGAAAAGAACTACCCTTGAATGGGGGACTTCCATACCAGCTCCAGAAGTAAAGGGAATAAAGGAACTTTGATCAGTTATTCAGTCTGTGCTAGGAGACTGAAAAGAAAGGAAAAAAATGTCAAAGAAAACTGCAATAAATAGAGAGTACAAAATGCCATTATTGAAACTCAGTCTAAATTCATCAATCATCACAGTAAATATAAATGGATAAAATACTGTAGTTAAAAGACAGATTTTGAGATAGGATTTATCCACCTACATACTGCCTAAAGTTGCTGAAATAACATTAGAAAAGATTGATGTGAAAAGTTAGAAAGAAGAAAGATGTCTGAAATTTGGCTGAGCAACACAAAGGTCCAGTGGTCAAACTGAGACCAGGTGGAAAAAGAACCCCGTTGACCGCCCATTAATGTTGGCAAAGCCACAGACGGCTTGGCCTGGGAGGAAGTCCCCAACATGCCCCAAAACTGGAGAGCACCTCTGAGAAGCCAAAGTGTTAAAATTCCTTGGCAAAGGTGAACTTCAGGAACTGGCCAAAAGCCTCAGTTATCAGTAGATGCATAAAAAGGGTTACTAAATGGAACATCTTCAAAATCAAGAACTTCTTACACAAACAAACAAAATGCCAGGAAAATGTTCTAATGGGAGCTGTGGTGTGTCTGGGAGAAAAGGTCCTGTGGCCACATGTTAGTCTCCGGGTCCTTGTGAAGCTTGATAAGTGGATCCTGAAATTCACATGAATAAATAAACATGGGAACTGGCCACGGTGACTTTGGAGAAGAATGTAGATGTAATCCTGGACTCTTCGTCCTCATCAGTTAAGGCCACAGTAAAGACACATCATTGTCCCAGGGACAGAAAAGCAGACCTTGGAACGGGATAGCGCAGAGACAGCTACCCGGGAAGCTGCTATGCAAAAGAAGCAGCGTGACAACCTCCCAGTGAAAAGAAGGATCGGTCGATTACTGGTGCGGGGACAGCAAGCCAGCCATGTGCATGTCCACTGTGCACCAGAACTAAATTCCAGGTGGACTTAATACATGAATGTTAAGAGGAAAATCAGAACGTCTAGGACAGTGATCACCTAACATTTCCTGCGTGATTTTTCAGGCACTGGGAACTCTTTCAAGGGGATTACACTAAATCTGAAAAACAACAAAGCCAACACTACTATAAAGGAGAAAGTGGGGTCCAGAGAGAAGTCTCTTCCGAGTCACAGAGCTGCTAGGTACCGCGGCCCACCAGCACCATGCTCTGATGATGCCGGGCGCTCTCCCCAGAGCGGGAGCAAGTACACACTTCCTCAAGGAGACACCCAGAGCACAAGCCATAAGAGAAAAGATGGGTAAGTGAGACTCGGTTAACTTCAAAATCTTTGACATGAGACACAATAAGCTACGTGACAGAGAACTCATAGTCTAAAAAACAGAAAAGAGAAAAAGAGAAAGTCTTTGGAATGCAATACAGCGGACAAAGACATAGCATCTGGACTACATAAAGAACCAAAAATTAATGAGGAAAATGCACCCCGGCCAGTAGGAACAGCAGCAGGTGACAAGGGGAAGCAGGAGAACTACGCTCACATTTCTGAGCAACACGGGAATGCAAATGAAGTAATAAGACATAACTTCCCCACAGTCAGGTCAGCAAAATGTGTACTCTGACAACACCTTGCTGGAAAAGCCGTGAGTCAGGGGCAGTCTGACAGCGTGCCAGGGGAATGTGGGGATGTGAACGGGAGCAGCCCTTTGGCAGGACAGAGAGACCCCAGCAGCTGTGCATTTTGGAGGAGCTGCTGGGAGCTCGCTGCACCCCGCCTCCTCTCACCATCTCCGTGTAGACAATTTCTGCACAATCTGCTATCAAAAGCCTTCTCCCTCTCCCTACAGCTGTAGGCATCACTCAGTCCATCAGAGCCCCACGGAAACTCCCACACAGAACATAATGAGCCACTAAACATGACTTTGAAGACAAATGTTTAACCACAGGGGAAAACATTCACAGTACACTGTTAAAGAAGGGTTCAAAACATGATGAACAATAAGATCCACATTTTAAGTAAAAGTACAGGAAAGAGAAAATATGCAAAAACTATACACTAAATATTCTCTGTGTTTATTTCTAACTGGTTTTATACATACTTCTTTCCTAGTTGTACATCTTATTTCAAAAACTTAAATCTTCTTTATTAACAGTGTAACTTTTGTGATTAGAAAGTTTTAAAATCCATGTTGCTAATACTCTACTACTTTACATATTTATCATACATACCATATGTTTATGGGTTATGAATGCCCACAGATTTTATACGCACACAAATATGCAAATATGCATTTATAACATATCATTATTATATTATTAAATACTTCCGTTTTTCCTCTTCTGGACTCTGTGCTCAGTGTTTACCTGCACAACCTCAAGGCCCACTCCCGAAAACCAAGGAGCATCCTGGAACTTGCCAGGAGGAGCAGCCAGGTCTGGCTGACTCCAACACCTTTCCTCTGCCACGCCTGACCAAAGACCCAGATGAAACCCCCAACCCAAGTCTCAGGGTTGGTCGAGCTGGAGACAGAAACAGGTCTCCTGGCGGCAATCCCCCCATGACGCAGCTCTGCACATGGGGTTTCCTCCAGAGCTGAAGGTTGTGACCTCAGGTGTGCAATGGATGATGGCTAGGATTCACCTCATTGCGGAGGAGTCCCAGAGTCTCCCAGAGCAGCAGAGAGCGCATCAAGGGAAGCAGTCTCCCTAGAGGATTAGCAGCAGAGGCCACGCCCGTGGGACCATGCACTGAGACTGAGACGTAACTGAGCATGAGCTGTGTGTCTGACACACGTACATCACGTGCCAGGAAGGAGATGGTCTGAGATCCAGTCCTGGCTGTGCCTCTGTCATACTCTCCCGAGGCTGTCGCAACAGAAGACCGTACACTGAGTGGTTTGAAACAACAGAATTGTATTCTCTCCCAGTTCTGGAGGCTGGAAGTCTGAAATCGAGGCGTGGCCAGGGATGAGGACTCTGAGGGACAATGTCTTGCGCTCCCCCAGCTTCTGGTGGCTCCAGGCGCCCCGGGCTGGTGGCCACATCACTCCCGCCCTGTCTCTGCCCACATGAGACCCTCACCTGTGTGTCCTCTGCCTTCTCTTCTGTCATTAGGACAGCGTCACTGAATTCAGGGCCCACCTGGATAATTCAGGAAGATCTCTTCTCAACCCCCTTTATGACATTGCAAAAACCCACTGAAGGTCACATTTCCAGGTTCTCGGTCGACGTACTGTTAGGAGGCTCACCATAACTCACCAGAGCCTCTCTGCAGTACTCAGTGGCAGAGGCCCCGCATTTAACCCCGTGAGCATTAACTCTATCTAGGAAATGGGGATGACAACCCCTGGGTTACTCTGAGAATCTGTTTAGACAATGTACATGCACATATACACGAACACGTAAAAGGAGCTTATCAGAGCGCCCGGCGCATAGTGAGTCTCAGCTGAACATCCCTTATTAGAGTCGCCATCACCCTCACGTTCTCCGTGCCCAGCTCAGCAATGTTGGCTCCTCCCGCATCAGCAGGGACAAGCCTCGGCGTTCCGAGAGGAGGAGGGATTCACCCAAGCTCCGTACTGAACAATGTGGGGTCTGACGCCAACCTCTCGCAGTCCACAGCTCTCAGAGATGTGTTCCCGGGGTAAGCCGCCTCTAGCTCCCGGCAAAGCGGGCGGGGAGCCCCAATGGGCAGAGAAGGCCAGCTTTGAACAGGGAGATCTCCACGTGCAGCTCAGGGCGTCGCTGGCCTCGGGTCCGGGGCTCATCCCAGCCAGGGGACACAGCAGTGCTTTGCTGACTCACGTCGGACCTGATCAGCAGGTGCCGGCACACCCAGGATGCTCTGGAGAACAAACACAGGCGACACGCAGAGGCCACGCGAGGCGGCTCCAAGGCAGGGCTCAGAGGCCACTGCCCCTTCCCAGCTGCTTCACCGACCTACTGTTTCCTCTTTATGAACTGACTGGCCTGCAGAGGGGCACGGGGTGAGCTCTCACAGGCCGTCCCTACATGGGATCTCTTGGTTACATGGGCCTCCAGCTCCCAGTCACCTCTGACAGCAAGAAAGTGGAGCTTCATGGCCACTCCCTTGACCCTCAGCTGGGTGCAGACCCGCGTTCCAGGCCCATGGAGTGGGGGCTTCAAAGCACACTCACGACCACACAGGTGTGTCCCACATAGCGGCCCACTCAAAGCCACCGTTCCAAACCCCCAGTCCTTTGACAGACGTGGGACCTGACCTAGAAATGCCCCTACTCCAATGAAAAGGCATGCCTACAGATCCTGGCCTGTAGACCCCACCTCCCCAAACACTGCACCTGCCCCCACACCAGCCAGCCTGGTGAGCCACCTAACTGGGAGGACATCTGGAGACCCGAGACCACTGAACACCTTTCCCTGCTTCCTCCGGCTCCTCTTCCTCCTCCTTACCTGAGACTCAGACACAGAACAATGAAAGGTAACAGAACTTGTGACAGCAAATGGCCAGAATGCCACTTGCCTTTTTGATGACAGAATGGGGGAGGTGAGAGGTAAGGGTCAAGTATGACTGATCACCCGTGGTCCGTCCGCCCTGTCCATCCAGCTGCCCCCGTAGCGACCTTCCTGCAGGCATCCCACACTGCAGAGGGCAACGGCAGAGCTGACAGGCCGGGGGGATTCAGCACCCCCCCACAAGGCGATGCACTTCACTACAGCTCCCTGAGCCAGGGTGCAGCAGGACAGCTGTGCTGAAGACCAGGACATGCCCTAACGCGCCCTGCAGTGTTTGGCACAGCATAAATGTTCGGCCGTGGTGTGCCGCTGTCACTGTCAGAGCAGAATTTTCTAAGCTCTGTGTGCAGCTGCCGTCGGGTCATGGTCATGGGATTTCACAGCGTCGTTTCTGGTCCAGCCCAAGCATCCCATGGCAAGCACGCATTCTCTAGCTCTCGGTTCGACTCAGCAAGTGTACACCAGGTGCCCGCGACACGCTCAGCACTGCACTGGCGAGTATCAGAAATGAAGGAGGAGGCAGGTGCATTCACAGACCGGCAACAGCAGGGTGGACAGATGTGGGCTCAAGTCCCAGGGCCGCCTTTCACCAGAGCAGTAGCCTTGGCCAATTCCTGAAACCTCTCTGGACCTCAGTCTCCTCATCTGGCAATGGAGCGTCCTGGCAACTTGCCTTGTTAGGGACGGCCCAGTGACGCAGCGCTTTCAGCGCTCTCCAAACTGTGTTCAGAGTACGCACTTCATAAATGCTGGAGATTATCCACAGGCAAAGCACAAAGGGAGACGAGGAGAGGCAGAGAAATATGGAGGGGGTTGGGGGAGACATCAGAGATGACTTCGGTCAAGGCGAGGTCTACAGAGAAGGCAGGAGTGAGCAGTGGCCATTCCAGTGGGAAGACTCCCTAAGAAGATGGGAAGGCCACGGCATGTCTGGGCACCACTGGTACCCCATGACTAAGGAGGAGTCCCCCATGACTAATATACTGGAGGAGACAATAGATGGAGAATAGAGAGAGAGGTGTTTCTGGGGCCAGAGCAGACCTCAAACCCAAGCTGCGGTTTTCCATCTAGTTTCAGGAGAAAAGAACCCCCAGCTGTGCTCCCTCTGGGACCCTCTGGGTACGAGAGTGTCTGGGTGAAACAGCCACGTGTGCTCCGGAGCCTGTCTGTCCAGAAGGAAACCGCACCAAGTGTGTTGGGACTAGCGGTTTACCTTCTCTGATAAGGCAAATTTGACCCGAGAACAACGTCACCTTTAATCCCGCCTCACCGGGTGGAAAGCAGCTGGGAGACCGTGAGCCTGTGGGCTGTGCTGCTGGTAAGTGACAGGATGGGGCCTCTCCTGACCCCACGAGTCCAGACCCCAGCATGTCAGTGGCACAGGCTGGCAAGCCCGACTCTCTCAAAGTCAGTAACACTTGCATCAGTGACGGCTGTGGCAGTAATTTCTACGAGCCTCTGTTTTCTGATCCATAAAATGTAGACGATAGTGGGTACCTACCTCATGGGGTTGTACCAAGTAGTAAATACACAAGAGACTGTTAACACACTGCCCCGCGCACAGCAGATAACCAACAAGCACTGTTGCTATAGTGATACCAATACTAGTGCTTGTTGTGATTATTGTATTCATACTTCTAGAAGAAATCTTAAACTCACACACTTCCTCTCCACTGCCCTCACCCTCTTCTGGGCTGCCATCACTGCCAGCCTCATCAACATTCACTAAATGGTCCCTTCGCTTCCACTCCAGTCCCTCCAATAGAGTCTTGACATTACAGCAGGAGAAACGAACCTGTAACACATGCCACATTCCTCCCACCCTTGTTCCAAACCCAGCAACAATTCCCCACTGTCCTTCCCAAGCTCCTCCCTCCCACTTCACAGCCCTGCATGACCTGGCCCTTGCCCATACTTCTCCCAGACACTTTCCGTCAATTTCCTTTACTTCCTGTAAAATCGTAAGCCTGGCCTGCCCCAGGGCCTTTGCACAGCTTTCCCTCTACTTGGCCTTGCTCCAGTGTGTCCACCATCTTGGAATGGTTGTCTCCTCCTCACCCTTTTGGCCTTCTCAGGGACAACATCCTCCATAACCACCAACTGCAAAGCATCGTGCCTCAGACTCCCTCACTCACCACACTCTCAATAAGACGACCATTGGTTTAGCCAGTCACTCCAGTCCAACAGAAATAATGACACATATTCACCAAAGACACATATAAAATGCTCACAACACGACTCAGGATCCCCAAGCTGGAGACTCCCAAAGGCCCCCAGCCAACGGACTAGATAAATAACTTGCCATGTCTTCAGGTGGTGGATTGCTGGCTGGTGAACTTGACACCTGCCCCATAGAGGGAAAGGAGCCAGGTGCAAACACAACACATTCTTCACCACTCTGTGACCTCCAACACACCAGGCAAAATGAATCTGTGATGTCTGAGTCAGGACAGCGGTGAATTTGGGGTGTGGAGAGGTGCTGCTCCTGTTCCAAACCTGCGGCTTGGCGGGGACGCTGCATCCACTCCCAGGGCTTGTCCACCCTGTGAAAATCCACCATGCTGTGAACTTCCGACGTGTGCGCTTTCTGTCCGTGCATCACTCATCAGTGGAAACGGAAGCCTCACAAGGCTGGGGAAGGGCAGTCTGAGGCCTCGCTCTGAAGGAGCGCACACTGGCTTCCCGGTGGAGAGGCGTAACTCAGAGCTGCAGGAAATGGAATGCACGGGTGTGAGGGACTTTGAACTCCCTCCTCTGCGCGTGTCACCACAGCATCTAGCGCTCAGCAAGGTCAGTGGCGGGACCAACCCTGCCCTCCAGCTCCAGGGACACCTGCAGACATCTGGGGTCCCATCTGAGGGTTGCTACTGGCAAGCGGGTAGGGGCCAGGGCCGCCACTCCCCAACGCACAAGGAACCACGTGCTACCTGCGCTTCGCTGCAAGAAAACCAAAGGGACACCGCTATCACAGGCCTTGTGGCTCATGAGAGCAGAAACCAGGCAGCACCAGGGTTCCCGACTTCTGGCCTGTTGCTGGGCCCATACCCTTGACCCAACATTCTGAGTCCAGCTGTCCGAAGGATGAGCTTAAGATGCCCATCCCACCCCTTCCCTGGAGGTCATGGAAAGTAAGAAGATTCCACCCAGTTCCAGAAATCAGACAGTGAGAGCACTTCTAGGAGCAAAGAAATGCCCCGTGTTCCTTGTTATTACTTTTGTGTTTACAGAGAACTTGGGAGGGAAACGATCAGCCACAGAACATGATGAGAGACCTGCAGAGCGACGCGCCATGCCAGGCTGAGGCCTGCGGGACAAAATGCTCAAGAAGTGGCACATGCCACGGGAGGCAGAGATGGGCCCCAGGTGATTTCTCTTCATCACCTGGTCATGTTTTCCAGGGGCAGGAGTGGGGAAACACCTTTCACTGAAGCTATTCATCTTCTCTCACCGAGAAGCTCCCAGCTCGTAGCTGTGAAGCCTACGCGACTCGGTACAAAATCTCAGCGAGAAGCTTTCTGGAAACAGCAGTCGTGGGATCAATTAATCTGTACGTTCCAACAGAATGGAGCCTCCAGGATGGAATGGTGTCATCCAGTCATCGCAGACGGAGTCATACACCAGCTCGACGCGTCATGGACCGTAATGAATTTCCAGCCTGTTGTTTTCCCCAAACCTCTGCCTCCTTGGCTCGGGAGGCTGACTCGTGAATGCCTGCGCCATCCATCGCTATTCAAATGCGCTGGGGGTTGCCTGGGGGGCTCAGTCGTCAAGCTTCTGCCTTCGGCTCAGATCATGATCCCAGGGTCCTGGGATCGAGCCCCGCATCGGGGTCCCTGCTCTGTTGGAAGCCTGCTTCTCCCTCTCCTGCTCCCCCTGCTTGTGCTCCCTCTCTCACTCTGTCTCTGTCTGTCAAATAATTAAATAAATCTTAAAAAATAAAAAAAAATGCCCCAAGCCCAAAACTATTGGCTCAGCCCCTCATCCCTGCCAGGCAGTGTGCTGGGCACGGACGGTTCCAGGGAGGACCATGGGGTGCAAGGAAGTGTTAGGTAGGTACCCAGGCTCCCTGCCCTCAGGAAGGAAGGACACACTTCCCAGCAGGCTACCTAAGAACACAGTAAGGCACTATTCACAGGGAAGCCGTGTGGCACGCCGTTTCCAAAGACCAAGTGTCCCTATCGTCAATCTTGGTCCCCAAGATGGTTTTACAGACTTTCCACACCCATCACCTACCACTCCCTCCTTTATAACTTGCCCTTCCTTGGGGCACTTGTCTCTCTCTGGTGTGCTTATCTCTGTAAACCAAAGTGCCTGTCAGTCCCCAGGTGACAGGGGAGACACAGGACCCGAATGAGACCAGACAGACGCTCTCTTGGTCACGGGAAATGGGGCGGTGTAGCTGAAGCCCAGCCAGAACTTAGTTTTCCATTCCACAAATATTCACTAACACCTGCTCCGTGCCAGACCCCTTCCAGGGGCTGAGGGTTCACAGGGAAGGGGCCGGGGGTGGACCCTTCCCACTTCCATGCGGGAAGCAGGAAACAAAAATGACGCACCGTGTCTCCTTGAGTAACAGCTTCTGTCAACAAAGCAGCAGCAGCAGGTTTAAGAAGGGGCAGGAACGGAGGGGCACCATTGGGGAGCACCAGGGAGGACCCCCCCGCCCCCCACACCCCATGGAGGGGGCACTGGCATGGGCCTGATCGTCCCTCTTCCTTTGCATTTCCTGTTGAGACTCAAGGGTGGGTCAACCCCCCAGGTCAGGGCTTGCAAACCTCTGTCAGTTAAGTGTCAAATGGTAATTATTTCCAGCTTTGCAAGGTGTGTGTGCCTCTGTCAGGACTCTACCCTCGTGACAGCAGCCGCCGGCCACACACGGATGAATGGTCCAGTAATACCCTATTACAACACAGACGGCAGACCATTGTTCCTGTACCTTACCCTTGACCTTCACATCTGTGCTGAGTCTGTCCTTCCCCAGGTCAGTCCTCCAATGGCAGCTCCAATTAATTCAATGTAGTCTCTGCTATTCTTCAAATAAACTCTTTTCCTACCTAACCTGGCAGAGCAGCTTCTCTTGTCTGCAACCATGGTGGACATAACAGGGCTAGAAGGTGCTTCCCAAATGAGGAAGAGCAGCAGCATCCCTGCGTTTTTTATAAACAGCAGAAGTCATGAAGGATGTGTGGTGCCTTCAAGTCCCCAATGCCACACTTTATAGGTTGAAAGGGAAAGAAATCTGCTTGGGGCCACTCAGCAAATACAAAATAACCAGAGCAAGAGCCCATATCTATGGCTTCCTTAGTTCAACGTTCACATCTTAGGCCCCTGTCCACTGGAAATAGCAGCAAAACTACTCAACTTCAATAAAAATGAGGCCAATTTTACCTGTACAACAAGAAGTCTTCAAAGGTGCTGCTGACATAATTCCACAGGTCTAAGGATATCAGGGCTGAGGTCTCCACCATCTCCCTTGGCCTTCCCTCCTGAGTGCAAAATGGCTGCCACCACTCCAGACATCACATGGATATTCAAGGCCAGAGAAAAAAGGAAAGGGAAGTATCTAAATAAGTCCTTTCTCTCCCAAGAGCCAAAGTTTTGCAGCAATTGCCCAAAACACTTGTGTTTGTTATATACGGCAACTTCTAAATGGAGGGTTCTGAGGATTCTGAGAAGGTGGACATTTACTTTTCAGCCTCTGAAGTGGACACAGAGAAGGGAGAAGGACTCAGGAATGATGTCAGGCTTGTTAAAGCAGTAGCCTCAGTTTCCCTTCTACAAACACAAGGCTGCAAACGGCCACCTGCCAGAGTGGCCACTGGTCCCAAACCACTGCTGGGCAGCCCTTCTGATGCAGGGTCTGAGTCCAGAGGGTCAGACACTCCACTTAGGGAAGGAACTTTGTAGAAAACACATTCCCAGATTCCACTTGAAAACCCTAGGGTCAGAATTTTGGAAACAGAGCCCAGGAACCTATATTAGATGAGCTCTCTAGTTACAAATTAAAGCTGTTACAGCTGACCCTCTAGTCCCAATCCCAGCCCCTAGCCCCTTTCTGTGGGTCCCCTTGTGACAGTCCCATGAGGCTCCTTCTGGAAACAGCCTGAAGCCTGTACAAGCGTGGACCTGCACCTGCCCACTATTCTGCACAAGTAGAAACCCCTGCTCACTCAGCGGCACTCTGCTTCCTCACCCAGTTATACACCCTGGAACCATGTCGCGCTAGTGTGCAGAGACCTACTTGCACCTTGCCCATGGCTGCCGAGCGGACGGTCCGCACTTGTCCAAGCTCCCCAAGTAACTGAGAATCGGCCGGCCGTGGGAATGACGGGCTGCCAGGCGCTGCCATGGCACTAGTCACACGGGAGCGTAGCAGTAAGGACAGCTGTCTGGATACGGGCCAGCCTCTGAGCCAGCGCCAGCCACGGGTTCATGCACACGACCCTCCCCATTAAGTCCCGAAGGGAGGAGCATGGCCCAACCCCATTTTACAGATGAGGACGGTGCGGCACAGAGAGATTCAGTCACTTGCCCAGTGTGGCACAGGCAGGACTACCCTGCGGTCTGGACTCGAAGTCATGCCTGCACCTTGGTCAGCACGGTGTGCAGCCCCGCCCGCAGCCCCGCAGCCTGGCCACGTCTCCCAAGCTCGGGAAGCAGGATCAGGGTCTGCCCACCAGGATCCTCTGCTCCCGTCGTCGTCTGAGCTTCCTCCTTCTTTCCCGCCTCACCTGTCCACGCCCTACAAACTGTCCCGGACAGTCTCCCCTCAGCAGCTACAGAATCTATGGACCAGCACCCAGCTATGGGTTCTTACTACATGAAGAATCAGTGGAAGCGTCTGTCCAAATGCCTGGTGTGGAAATTCACTCAGCGCCTCCAAAACCTCCATCCTCAACCCAGACTAGAAAGAAGCACTCGCTTTCCTTTCTAGCTGTGACCTTCCAAGGGGCGGAGACGATGGGATATTCACCCCATGGTACACCCCAGGGTCCAGCCCACAATACGTGCTCAATAAATGTATGGGCTATTGATTTACTCCCTGAAGAAGATCCTAGTCCCCCAAACACGCCCAAAATCATGGCTGCAGTGGCAGACTTCAATCTGTCATCTGATCCTGAAGCTGCACGTGGTCTGCTGTGCACCACACCAGGCACAGTGACCGAGGAGAAGCAGGCGGTCCTGGTTTTCAGAGAACTCGCCCCCCATGAGAAGGACAGATGTGCACAGGTGTGTGGTGGGGCAGAACGGGGAAAAGCCTGCAGCCACTGCAGTGAGGGCGCGTGCGGGGCTGTGAGAGCCCGGACGGGAGTGGCCTCCCAGGGCTGAGACCACGTCCGGAGCACCCGTGCTCCTGACCCACAAGCAAGGAAAGCCGACTGGGAACTGCACGGAATGACGACCGCGACCTCCGCGCATTGGCCAGAACCATCCCACACGCTGCGCATCAGGAAGGGGACAGCAACGCCGCCGGCCTGAGCCTCAGTCTGCGTCTGTGAAACGGGGACAGTAATGGGCTTTCCTGGTGGCGCCGGAGGAGTAAATGGGCTGAGCCGTAGGAGGGTGCGACAAGGAGTGGAAACAGTGAGCGCTCCATCTGTGGACGCAGACACGCACACACACATGCACACACGCGTGCACACACATGCGCGCACACGCATACACACAGCGCACGTGGCTCCTTCCTCCGGCGGCAGCCAGCCACGCCTATGTGGGGTGCCCGCTGCTCACGCCCACGGCACCCGGGGTCCAGCCCGCTCCTGACCCCACAGCACCAGCACCATGGCGCCACATGTCCCCGGAACCCTGAGGCCAGCATGAGGTGAGGCGCCAGAGCTCGTCGCCCAAGACGCAGCGTCTCACAGCAGAGCAGAAGCCGGCACGGGGGTAGAGAGTGGCTGCTTGCTGACTGCGGGTTGGCGAGCTGAGGCCAAGGCCAGAGCAGGCTCTCCCTGCAAGTTTGCCTCTGCTCTTTAGTCACATTCCCGCCCTCCTTTCGTCTTAATTTCTTTCCCCTTAGTCTTCCCTGAGAGTTGAGCCGGTAAAAGATGCAATCATACAGGGAACCGAGCCATTCGGTGCTGATTTTAAAGGAGATGAAAAGGATGAAGGTTTCTAAAATTCAACACTTGCTTTTGAAAACTGATTATGTGCCAGCTCCTGGGGGCATGTAATTTCTGAAGCATCCTCTGTTCTCTGAGACTCACAGAAGCGACGTGGACGGGTCGGGGACAGGTACAAGACCGTGAGGGGAAGACCAAGAGACGGACGTGCAGAGGCTCACGGCGGCAACTGAAAGAAAGCGTTAGCGGGCTCGGCTAAGTCTCCAGGGACTGACTTTGCGGGACAGAGTCTCAAAGGGCAGTTAAAAGTCCACAAGGCGATCCAACAGAGGAGGAGTACCCCGTGAAAGGAACGTTTGCAGAACACGCATTCACAACAGCACGCAGCACGTTCAAGGGGCCACGGGAGTCAGAGAGAGACAAGGACAGGTTGACCTACCCCCGCTCACCGCATCTGTGTCCCCAGGAGGCACTGCCAGTCAGCCATGGTCTGGCTCCACAGAGCTTGACCCAGCCTGGGATTCTTCCCGATGGGATGCCCGGCAGCCTCCCGAATAAGAGCTGGAACAAGGAGGACAGGAATCAAGGCCACACTGTAGAGCTGGGACAAAGGGGGCGTCATGGCTGCTTCTTAGCAGAGGAGGATTCAGCCTCTGTTAGTGCTTTGGAAACTCTGGTCATTGGAAAGGATGGATTAGAGCAAGAAGCGGAGGGAAGGCAGGGGACAGGGAGGGCAGGGAGGGCAGGCGGATAGCAGATCGTAAGTGAGATCATCCCAGGAGCCGTCAGACACTCAAGGACAGAGTCTGAGGGCAGCGGACACTTTGGAGGAAGAAGGGGAAGGATCTGGTGCGACTGAGGTGGAGATTAAGAAGTCAGGAAAGCCCTCATCGGGACTGGGAACTCAGAGCAGGGGGAGAGAAGAACCTTAGAGGCAGAGCAGCATGGCCAAGGCCAGGAGCCAGGGCACCCCAGAGTCTGGCAGCCTGGACGGAAGTCCAGTCCCACCAGTTCCTGGCAGCACGACCTCGGGCACAATTAATACCACTCGAGGGCACAGGCTCCAGGGTCGGGGCACCCGGGTTCCAACTCTGGCCTGGCTGGGAACCCTTGTCAAGGCGCCTGACTGCCCAGCACTGAGCTCAGACGGGGCCAGTGCTGGGGCCATAAACAAGGAAACCGTGTGAAGTGCTGAGGGATGCCCCATGCCACGCGGCCCGGGAGCAGCGAGGGGTTGTGTGGCATCACCCGACCCTGCCACTCCTCCGGGCCTGTCACCAGGCTACCCACCCTCCTTCCTGCTTTGCTGACCTCCTGCCTCCCAAACCTGGAGTTTGCTTCAGGCTGAGATTCAACGCTGGCGGGCAGTCCTTGGCCTTGAACTCTGGGCTCCTAAAATACTTCTTTCATCCTGACCTCTGGCCACACCCAGGCATGACCTTAAGCTGTCCGCTCCCTGACAGCAGTCCAGGGTCCTCAGGCGGGGTCAGCCCTACTCCTGAACCTCACACTCTAGGTGATGCTCTGAGACCAGTCCACCTTTGCCATCTATGTCCCTGGGCTGAAATGAGGTCGGAAATGCGACACAGCCCTGCCCTGGACACACGCACGTGGACAGGGCCTGCTCAGCATCTCGTCGCCACTGTCCGCTCTGGGAACACCCACCCTTTAAAATTCCTCTGATTTTCTTACAGGTTTCTGTGCAGGAAGCGCAGAATTATCAAGGTACTGAGAGCATTTCCGCTGCTTGAAGCAGCCAAGAGCCTCCCTTTCAGTGGAATCAGCTATTTCCACAAGAAACAAGTTAACTTTCAATAATGCAACAACACAAAATTCTGCTGATGGACACTCGACCACTGACCCACGGCACGTCTGTCCTTGCAGACAAGGGGAGCGTCAGAGGGCATGAAGTTGGGACCGCCCGCTTAGAGACCTCTGGAGGGATGGCAGCCTGCTGGAGGCGTGCTCTCCGGCTGGGCTGCATTACCCCTGAGTGACTCAGAACCTTCCCTGGGATCCATCAGGTGGCTGCATTCCCGAACCTTCTGCACTGAGAGGAGCTGTGGGCGCACTTCACCTCTAATGCAGGAAACAAAGCTCTGCAGGCAAAGCGTCATCTACTGACCCCGGCCAGCCGGTCGTCGCTCCCCTTCCAGAGAAAGCCCGGGGCTCACCAGTGCTCTGAGGACTAAACCTGCTACCGGACCCAGTGCTTTGCTTTGAGCTGGAAGGGATGGCAGCCCGGGGCACAGGGTGGGTGGGGGGGTGTCCCCGTGCCTTGTGGTGACTGCCTTTGCTATGGGTTGGCTGCTCTCACCAGGCAGGCTGGAGCTGTCCCCAGGTCAGGAAGCCCGACTGTGCAAACCTACAGTCTTTACCGCCAACCACCTGTTTCTGCTTGGGGAGAGGCACTCTGATTCATTACCAGCTGGGATCTGTCACCCACGCACACTGGAGGAGACACACCCAGAAGCCCAGGAGGGACACCCCCTCCCTTACGACAGACTGACTACCCCACACTCCCACCATCACCTGGCTTTGGCCCGTGATCAAGCACCCGTGTGCACAGGAACTTAGAGTCCAATGCCATCTGGAATGCTGAATTCTGCAAGATTATCATATAGTTCTCCATTTGTTCTCTCTGGATCAAGAGCATTTTTTTCCCTTTTTTTCTCTTTTAAGGAAGAGATTAAAAAAAAAAAATAAGTTGAAACCTAAATTATTTCCTCTCTCCTGAAACACACTGACTGGATGCACATTGTTGGAGATTCTCAAAGACTTATTTTCAAAGAATGAAATTCTAAAGATGTCAAAAAAAGATGGTCAAATACAATCTCTTCTTTTTTCTTCTGAAGAAGAGTGGATCACAAAGTTATCTTAGTCGTACAGCCTGGAAGGTAAGGCCATGAAGATCTGGGCTGTCTCGCCGTAACATCAGAAATGCCGCAGTCCACTTCTGCCCACGTTTAATTTCTTTTTGTTTTGTAAGTATGCGGCTTCCCGCGGGCAGGAGAGGGGCGAGCGCCGACCACAGCGCCACCTGCAGGGGAAACCTCACAGCCCGGGTCCCGCCGCCTCCCTGCCTGAAGGGCAGACGCAGGGCTCCGCCACCCGGAGGGCAAATGGTGAGGGCGGTGCGCTGAGATCCAGCAGAGGTGGCCGCTCCTCCCTGTGGCCCAGCCAGCACCCTGACGTTTACCCTGAGCGATATCAGCTCACGTGCCGAGATCCAAGTCCGAGGGAACCCACGGCAATATGCGGTTCATGGTGAAATACAGAAGCAAGGCCAAACACGTACTACAGGGCCCGCTCCAATAAAGCAGGGCCCCCGACGCACAGAAGCCCCGCAGTCTCTACAAAGAACAAGGGAACTTCGTAGGGGAAGAAGCAGGGCGGAGTGCCACAGCAGATGTCAAGTTACGGCAGCAGTTTTGCCAATGTCACGTGGAGCACGGTCTTTGTGTAAAGATGCGTGTTCGTGAACGTGACACCTCCGAGTGAACTGTGGGCGCGTACGCAAGTACCTGGGAGAACATGCTCTTCTCAGGGACTGTGTCCTAGAAGAACGGGACAACGCGACGTTTAACATTCCCACCTGGCACGTCTCCATCCTTATCGGAACTGCGCTGCAAACATGGGCTAATTCTGGATTTATTCTGTGTGTTGCTGGAGGACAGGCCCGAGCGCTCCCCGGAGTATCTCTGGAAGGCAAACCTTCCTTGTGTATCTGAAATGCCTTCATTGCACCCACAGGCCGTGCCACCCTCCCACCCCTCCCCCCCACCGCTGAAGACTGCATGTGTGGCCTGCTTCCCCGGGGCAGGGGTGCTCCTCAGGTCTCTCTGCCCAGCACAGGTGGTGAGCGGCTGAAGGCCCATCTGAATTTTGCTCCTTAGCAGGAAACATTTTTGTGTCTGGGCTTTTGGGCATTCTACACCTCCTTGGCTTTCTGAAGTTCCAGTGCTCGTCCTGGGGGGAGTGCCGTCCTGCGACGGGATGGGAGCAGAGTCCTGGGGGAGGCCATCCTGGGAGGGTCTTCCTGGTGGGGAGCCAGGCAGGGTTCTCACCTTGGAGATTTCCACAGATTCCTCATCTATTTCCATCACGTCCTTGACAGGGGCCCTCGTCGGTCCTGCTAGAATTCTCTGGCTGGATGCCACCCTTGCGGGCACGGCGCCCCCACCTCGTACTCCACCTCTGCTGCCCACAGCCGAGCTCCCTACTTCAGAGCCTCACCGGTGACTCCAGCAGCCCGGGCTGGCCGTCACATCAGAGACAGTGCATCTCCGTGAAGCCCTCTGTGAGTCTAGTCAGGCTCATCCTGGCTTCTCCTCTGCCCTGTGACCCCTGTTTTGTTAGTTTTAGCTTCTTTACCTGGTGCCTTTGGAGCCACACGTGCCTACTGTTGATTTCCCTCGAGCGTTTACCGATGTGTGACTATCTGCCCATCTTTCTGCCAGTCCCCGGATTGCTGTCTGTCCCGCCGATTGATGCCTGGCTCCTGCTGGGCACACTGAAGATCTTGTCACCTGGGTGTGGGGCTCCCTGTCCCTCCCCAGGCCTGGAGCTCCCTGGCCTTGAGCCCTCACCACCTGCCCCGGCCTCGGGGAATGCCCACTCCTGCCTGACACGTGAGGAAGGGAAAGGGCCACCCCACCTAATTAACTAAGACCCTCAACCAATCCCAGGAACCACCCTCCCTGCATCTCCAGGACCTTCCGCTCATTTTTTACCTTAGCCCCCCGGCTCTGTGCTGGCTCTAGTCTTGTTTCTCTGAAACTCTGATTCTATTTGCTTCCTATCTTCCAAGATGTTCTGGCCCTCTGCAATCTCTTTATCTTCTTTGGATTTTTAAAATATCTTTTTGGGCTTTCCATACGATACAGATGGGATTTAACATGCAAAAATAACATCCCTGTGGTTATACAGCTTCCTCAATGTGAAGAAGGTGAGAAAATGTACAAGGTCATCTCACTGACCTCCAGGTGTGGAGTCTGTGGTCCACATCTCCCAGTGGGGTTAAAGGGCATTGCATGGGGTCCCTGGCACAATTCTGCCTCCTAGCATTATTGGATTTGGAGAAGCTACTCTAAATAAATCCAAATGATAAGTGTCAGGTCATAACAACTTATTTCATATCAAATTTGGCCATAACTCTTCACTCATCAAAAGAAACATATTCTCAAAACAAACCAATTAATCTTCTTTCTCCTTTTCCTCCTCCCTCCTTCAGAAGTCCGCTGCAGTGAACATCTGCACCCCAAGTCTGGAAAGCCTTTTGCTGGGTGAGCAAAGTGCGTAGAAGCCTACGTTCCCTCCTTTCTTATATAGACCCCGAGGTAATTCTACATGTTAGACCTAAAGGTTGGCGTTGGTCGTGATGCCGCAGAGTTCTGCACGGTGAGTCTTTCAGATTTCTTACTGAATTCCTCATTCACATTCAGTGTTCTCTCCAGATAGCACAAGAGAAGCTCACAGAAAGAAAGCATTATTTAAAAAAAAAAAAAAAAAAAAAAAGGAAAGAAAAAGGAAGCATTTATTTAACAGGCTGTTTTCCTGGGTCACAGCTCAGGAAGGAGCGTCCTGACCTAGCCTTCTGTCTTCCATGTCTTCAGGCAGGGAGCAGACATCAGCTGTTGAGATGATACAGAAGCCGCTAATGCCATTCGCTCTTTATCTGGTCGTTCGTGCATAATCTTGGGAATGCGCTGGGTGATGACCCTGACAAGCAACTGAAAGTGTGAGGTGAACAGTGCAATCAGCCCTTCTAACACAGGGGCGGAGACAGCGCCATTTCTTTGAAAGCAACCTCAATGTCAAATCAAAGTTCCATTTCCAACACGTGTTTCAGGACGTTGCTAGAAGCTGGAAGAAGTGCCCTGGCACAGGTCCTCCCGCACACACTGTGAGTCGGCCTCCTTGTTTCCACTCCTGGTCCTCCTGTGGCCTTCCACGCCCCGCCCCAAAGAGCAGAAAGACCCTCTCAAAACACGACCCAGATCTCATCAATCCCAACCCAAAATCTGTTGAGAGCTTCCCCTCATTCTGAAGATGATATCCAAAGTTCTCAACATGGTTGACAAGGCCCTGTGACCCAGCCTGTCTTGTCTTCACGTGGCTGCGGCCACACTGGCCTTCCTCACCCTCCCAGGACCACATCCAAGCATCCACACTGGCTGTTCCTTCACCTTTTCCTGCGGCTTCACCCACCACGACCGCTGGCTTCTGCTCAAACATTACCCCGCAGGGGCCCTCCCACCCACCCCACAGCCGTCACGGGAGCTCCGTGCACTCCCAGCTCCCTTCCTGGTCTGTTTTTCCTCACAGAGCCTTCCTGCGTTCTGATCTCTTCTACCTCTTCGCCTGCTTCGTGTCTACACATTACAGTGCGTGTTCCAGGAGAACAAGAACGGCATCTTGCTCTCTGCTGTAGGTCTAGAACCCGCTGGCAGTCAGGAGGCGCTTTGCGAAGACGAGTAAGTGGGGGAGGGAAGGAACACCGCTATCTAATGAAGTGTCTGCAGGGGACTCTCATAGCAGACTGGCAGGTTCCATTCCCAGGTCATTCATTTGGCGTGAAAATATGGCAAACGCATTCCTCAAAAAGTTACACACAGAATTAACATATGACTCAGGAAGTCCACTCCTAGGCATGTACCCCGAAGAGCCGCAAACAGGGGCTCAAAGACCTGCACATCACGGTCATGGCTGCCTGTGTGACAAGGGCCTGAAGGTAGAAACAACTCAAATGTCCGCAGATGAAGGGATCGGCAAAATACGGTCTATACGTACACTGGCATACTGTTTAGCCCTAGAAAGAACGAAACTATGAATGTGCTCGAACAGCGATGGACCCTGAAGACATGCTCAGTGGAGTAAGTGAGACACAGAAAGGCAAAGTCCGGTCCCTCCTACTGGAGGCTGGGCAGCGATCCGCTCCACGCACACAGAAAGGAGCAGGAGGGTTTCCGGGGGCTGGGGAGGGGGAGTGGGAGTTACTGTTCAGTGGGTACAGAATTTCTGTTTGCGATGATGAAATATTCTGGGGATGGAGACAGGACGGCTGTGCCTGTCGTGAGTGCACCCGATGTGAAGTTCGCTGCACGTGTGTATGTAGTAAACCGGTTTATACGTGTACGTACACAGACCACTTATTCTATTTGCCTTGATCTTATGAAATTAGATGAATTTACCCTGAGTTTCTTATTAGATGAATCAGTACAAGGAGAGTCTTTTCCATCTGCTTAACTTAGAATCTTTAAAAACCTCCTGATTTAACATTAGTTATTGGTTTTATAAAAATGAGCTCTGCTAATTATGTACATAAGCCAGAGATGCCTGATTTATTATGCAAGCAAAACACGTCAGCTGCTGAATTATTTTTCCCTGTGTCATCTGTGAATATTACTCCAAGTTTTTATCCATATATTACTTCTGTTCCCTCAAGATAAAAAATAAAATCACTTCTACAAATGTTTGTCAAAATTGGGAGCACTTTAACAAATAGCTTTCAATATAGCACCTTCTAACATGTCGTTAAATATTCTCCTTTGAATATAATTCAGACCTTTCCAGCTACATCAGGAAATTCTCTAATATATTTCCATAAATTACAATAAATAATGTCCTTTTAAACTTCTGGGGGGTTTTCGACTAATGTGTGATGTGAGTAATTCAAGTTCAGCTCTCTACTCTCACTGGGGTTCCGGGTTCTTCATACCAGCCACGCTCATTAGGGCCAGAAGTCCCCCACTGGGGGCATTTCAAAGGATGCCAAACCTGTGTGTGGTCATCGTGGGTGGGGAGGAGGCTGGGGACGGAGGTTTGAAAGCCCGATTTACTGCTGCCTTGGGACCCGGACGCCTTTGTAAAACCTCCTCAGAGCAATTACAAAAGCATTTGTGTCCACAGGCGCACAATAAGTCTCTTTGACTGAACACCTCAGGGGTGTCCCCAAGCCTGCCACCTACCATCCATGGAAGAAAAGAGATTCTAGGTGTCATGAGGACAAATGCTCATTTAATTATGATACATTTTTGAAAATGAATTAGGACAAGATTTTCCACTGCAGATAATGATATAAAATGTTCTTTTAAAATAAATATATTGAAATTGAGAATGGTTACATTGAAGGAACTCCATAAATAATTGACTTGTGGTATAGGATTTAGAGAAAACCCACAGGGTGGTTCAGAGATGACTAGATTTAGGGCCCAGTAAACCAGTACATGTTCCGTGTTCGCCATCAGAACCGAAAGGCTGGGAGGGTGGAGGAGGGCGCAGGGCCCAGCGGGTGCTGGAGCCTCTGCAGGGGCAGCGGGAGGCAGGTTTTGGAGCGTGGAAGGGAGAAGACGGTGACAGTGGTGTGGGCTGGACCAGGAGCGGGAAAGAGGGTGGCCCCCCCCCCGTCTCCTCCAGTGTTGCAGTCTCCTGTTGCTGGGACCCAAGAGACCAGCTGACGCAGGAGAAGGGAGCTCACAAGGCCCACCACATGACAGTGCCCAGTACAGGTGGTGGGCAAGGAGGCCAGACGGGGTTGGCTTGCACTGACTGCTCTTTGAACAAAATGGCTTCAGGCTCTCCTCCTGTCCTTCCGCACCCCAACCTCCAGCCCTCCGCACACATCTGCTCCAACCTGAATCCCTAGCTCCTTAACTGGGTGTCTTGTCATTCCAGCTCTTCCACCTGGAGCTGGGACCCACCAGCTTGGCCCTGTTCCAGGCCCACAGTATGGGCACCATCTTGCCAACAGGATGCCTGGCTCCCTTGCCTAGGATGGCCTTCCACTTGCTGTAGGTTCTCAGGCCACCGGGTAAAGCTCCAGACCTGGAGGAAACCACCTTGCATGAACCTCAGAAGCTGGCATAATTCCACCTAGAGCTCATACACCTTGCAGGTCTAGAGAACAGTTTCAGGGTGTTAGGGTCAACTCTCCCTCATCGCAGAGGTTCTGGAGAACTTGGCACCCAGCTGCTCAAGTCAAGTTGACACTTCAACGGTCAACCTTGACTAAGTTGCTGGTCCTTTCTCTGCTTCACTTTCCACATTTGTAAAAGGGGTTTAACAGTGGTGTCTACCTGGTGTTAGGTGTTGAGAGGATTTCAGGAGATGATCCAGGTCATCTGGATTTGCTGGGTTTGCCGTGTGCTGGCTCATAGCAAGTACTCCCTGAACATCAGCCACGTAGAAAAGAAATCAGCCTTCAGAAGTGAGAGTATAATCATGGGACAGACAGACACAAGAAAAATCCCAGCCGAGCTGAGGAGCTGTCTGCAGAAGCCTGGGCCAGCTCTCCCCGACAGCCACACTCATCAAAAACGAGGAAGGTCTGAGGAACTGGCACAGCCCACAGGAGCCTAAGGAGACGTGATGGATACAATGTCATGTGGTGTCCTGGGTGGGATCCCAAGCCAGAAAAGGGACCTGAGGAAAACACTAGTGAAGTCTGAATGAAGTATGGACTTTAACAATGGATCAGCACTGACTCATTAACTGTAGCAAACGTACCACACGGATGTAGGGGGTTCATAATGGGGGGAAACTGGGTTTGGGGTGGATGAGAGCTCTTTGTACCATCTTAGCAGTCTATAAATCAAAATTATTCTAAAATAAAGGGTTTCCCAAAACCAAAAACAAATAGAAAAAAAAAATTAAGTCTTTCTGTCCCAAAGACACATAGTTAGCATCAAGCAAAGCTATAGTTTGGACCCACTTGTCCGTGATCTGGGGACCTAACCTCCATTCATTCCGAGCCACGTCTAGTCATTCTTTATGCCAAGCACAGCCCGGAAAGAGCAGAAGCTGGCACTGAGTTATTCCAGCTGGGGACTCAGTGGGGACTCAGATCCTTGCAGTCATGTAGGTAGAAGTACAGTGAGAGAGAAGGACCTATGGAAAGAGCAACCTGCAGGTGAAAAGCAGAGTTTGGGAGACCCAGAACCTGCTTGTCCACAGGTCACTTAAGAAAAATGCTTGGTATGTCCACAGCCAGTCAGCTCACCACAGCAGCCAGGGCCTAGGCTGCAGAGAGGCTCTAGAGCAAGGCAGGCTTGTCAGAACGGCAGTCATCTGCCCAGAACAACTGTGAGCTTTGGCGACAGGCTCCTGTGAATGGTACCGTCTCCTTCTCGGCCAGGGCTCTGCGTGGCCCGGGGAGCCTCAGTGACACAGGGGCCTTTCTAACACCAGCAGTGTCACAGCAGTCCAAAGGCAAAGGTTGGATCATTCTGGGTTCTGGTGCTGGACTGTGGCAGATCCTGTGGGAACTGTACCCACTCTGTCCAGACTCTGGCACCTTGTCTGTCCAAGGACCATGAGTGTCAAAACATCTGATTTCCAGACCAGTGAGGTGGAAGGTGGGCAACATCCGTGCACCTTCCTGGAGAGACCACGGCCTGCCATCAGCTGTTCCTACAGTCATTCTCGCATCTAGCATACTTCACAAAGACTTACAAAGCACCTGCCCAGACACACCCCAACCAGACACCGTAGGGAGAACTTAACCTTGATTCCTGGTTCTCTTGCCACTTGGACCCGTATTCATCCTCCATTTCTCAGTGTTAATGTAATGGACAGATGTCTGCTCATGGCCAAGCAAGTGTTCCCCTCCTTCTGGCTATGCCCTCATTTTGTTTTAAGATCCTACCTATCTTCTACTCTCAGACCTGACCCTTACCCTGTTTCCAGGAACAGGTCCCCTAACCCACATCCAGTCACAGAAATTAGTTCCAAGGTGGACACATCACCAAATTGACTTCTATAACGCCATCCTCTAAGGGTTTGCTAGATCCGTGCTCTTCTTCTGGCAGGGGTGCTGGGCGGGTAGGGCGTGAGCCTGGAGCTGCTGGCAGCTCCCTTGCTATGACGTGGAGCGATCCCGAGCGGGAGACATCCTAGAAATGGAACGAGCATCATGGTGGAGACAGAGAAGCAGTCTGACGCCTGGCTTGGCCAGGCCTGTGGACAATTACGCCCCCTTGTCTTTGCCTAATCCTGTTCGAGCTGGATTCTCTTTGTTTTGCCTAAAAAGTGCTGCCAAACGCACTCACTTGGATGGTATTGTCCAGACTGAAGCAAGGACAGTGCCGTGACCATGCTCTGCCATGTGACACTGCACCGCTGGAAACCCAGTGAGCTCGCCGGCCCTCTGTCTTCACGAGACTTGGTGCACCAGGGAGATCCTCCCTTTCCGAACGGCGGGGCGGCCTCTCCACTCAAGAAGACGGCGGCTTAAAGAAGGAAATGATGTCTCACAGACATCAGCACTCTGTTCTCCGGATGCAGGGCCACCTGGTGATCCAAACCCAGGAAAAGAGCATCTCCAGAACATACAGTCCTTGGAATAAGGGAATGTGCTTCCAACAAGTTCAAAACCCACCGGGTCTCAGAAGCTGGAGAGTGTCTTTTGTGCAGGATTTCCAAGGGACCTCAAGGTACTGAAGCGTCCGGCCCTATGCGGGGGTGACACGGGTTCCCTTATCTGACCACAGAACAATTCATTTTTAATAAAATATTACACAGGACTATTTTTGTTTTTCTGGAAACCAATGCACTGAAAGTCCTTTTCACAGGACTCTGTGGAAGTCTGATGTCTCACAAGGGCAGGCCGGTCGCAGCCTGCCCAGCCGGGCCCCCCGGCACTCCCTGCGGAGGGGGGTGTGTGGAGGGTGGTGTGCAGGGGCCTGCCCAGCTCATCCTCTTCGGGAGCTTTCCTTTGAGATTACCTTCCCTACAAATTTCCCTACAACATTTCATGTTGAGAGAAAGAATCTCGTTTTTGAAGATTTCAAAGCCTTATACAAATTAAAAGCAGCTGCTCCCAGTAAAATACCTGGTCTTGCCTTTGGTGGGTATAAATACGCACAATGACCTCACCTCTCCTCAGGTCCGACACTTCACCTCAACACGGTGGAGGCGGGGACAGCGCCTCCCACAGGCTGCTCCCCACAAACAGCCTTTCTTCAGGCTCAAAGGAGTCATCTGGATACTTCTCATCTGACGCTCTTCCTTTTGAAGTACCTTTGAAGTGTTTCATCTCCTTTGGCCTTTCCTTTTGATAAAGCTGTTCCTTCTCAAACTTTCAGAGACATCCCGATTTTTAGGGTAAACTCTTGGGTAATTTCTGAGGCAATTTTAAGGGGCGCTGTCTGATCTGACACAACCTGTAAGGACCCTCTCACCTCGCAGACTTCTTCGACAGATCTTACTCGGTTCGAGAGCAAACGGTGGCATGGGAAGCAAAAGTAGCAGAAGAGGAAATAAAAGATTCTGGATTTTTTTTTTCACTTAATATACCCAAAGTTTGGTTAAAATGTGTTCACTGTTTCCACGTAATTTCTGGAAAGCTGAGTTCTCTTGGGGCCCGCGAGATTCACCAAGGAGACTGAACTTTCTCGGAGGAACTGGCTGGGCTGTGCGGGCTGTTGCCACTGTCCCGCCGCCCCGCTGTTCGCCTCTGGCGTTTCCTCCACCGTGCAGGCTGCAGGCCGCGGATAACCAGGAGACGGAGGCTCCCACCCTCGACTCCCCTTCTCTGAGGACTGGGCCCATTACCTCTCTCCCTCTACGGGCATGAAGTCCAGGGCCCGACCGCTGCTTCGTGGGGTGTAGGTGGGGAGACTGGAACTCCCACGGGGACAGTCCCAGTGAGCTCACTCATGCTCTCTCTTTCACCAGATTTTATTCCGTTAACCAGAGGACACAAGATGGCACAAATCTGCCCTGATTCACACCAGGTGTGCTGAGCTGGGGGCCTGATGGGGGATTCTGTGCCCCAGGCCACAGCTGTGCCCTGGACCGTGCCCCTTCCCCAGTCTGGTTCTCCAGCCTGCACACCGAGTACGTAAGCCCATGGAACATGTTCCCCAGCCCTCTCCGGCAGACAGGACCTGAACCTCTCAGCCACCTCCAGGCGTCTCATCTGCACCCACTGCCAGAGGAGGCTGGAGGCGCCTGCCTCGCAGGATGCCCAGATGGGCCCCGACCCCAGGGTGGGCAGAGTTGCCCCAGTGCTGTCCTGGAACCACACAGGCGGGAAGCGTGCACGCTCTGGGCAAGTGCATTCCAATTCAGCCCCACCTCTGGTACCGCTGTGTGACCTCGGGGGGCTACCTCAACCCTGTGTGCCTCAGTTTCCTCCTCTGTGAAATGCAGGTGATGATCTTAATTATCTCTAAGCCTTGTGTTTCTTTTTTTTTTTTTTTTTCAGATTTTACTCATTCATTGAGAGAGAGACAGAGACAGAGAGAGCACAAGCAGGGGGAGCAGCAGGCAGAGGGAGAAGCAGGCTTCCTGCTGAGCAGGGAGCCCAACATGGGTCTCAATACTGAACCTGGAGATCATGACCAGAGCCAAAGGCAGATGCTTAACCATCTGAGCCACCCAGGTGCCCCTCTAAGGCTTGTATTTATTTATTTGGGGGGGGGGGGAGAGCAGAGGGAGAGCAAGAGAGAGAATCCCGAGCAGATCCCTGCTGAGCTGAAGCCTGAGGTGGGCTCCATCTCAGGACACTGAGACCAGGACCTGAGCTGAAATCAAGAGCCAGACCCTCAACCGACGGACCCCCCGCACCCCTCCCCTCCGGTGCCCCTCTCACAGTCTTGTTCTAAGGACTCATGACAACACACAGAAAGCACAGAGGGCAGCACTGGCCCAACACTCAGTCCATCAGCACAGGGGGCTTTGTTCTCTTTTACCATTACTCCTGCTGTCCCCTTCCACCTGCAAATTCCCTCTGGTTCAGGCTGGGGCCGTTGGTTTACAGATCAAAGACCGATTCTCCAGCTCCTTGAGGCTGACCCCTCTCACAGAGACAGACTCAGAGAGGCCAAGCTTTCACAGCTGGAGGACAAGACCCGCGTGCCAACATTGTCACTATGGGAATGCAACTCTGCGGCTCTGTGGCTAAGAACCCAGACTTGAAGTCAACCCTCCTGGGGTTCAAATCCCAGCTCTGCCACTTGCCAGCTGTGGATGGAAAGGGTGACATGACCTCTCTAAGTGGGCCCTGGAGTCTCAAATCCGGGGAGTCAGACCCTGTGGGGCTGAGGCAAGGGACAGCACGAGATAATGCACACAAAAGGTTTCACAGGGAGCCCAGCACCTAGTAAGTACTCCACAAAGGGCATCGAGATGCCTGTAATTATCATGGTAATTGGAAAATTTTGCCTCTGATGACCAAGCCTTCTCTCGCCACAGACATATGTCAAATCATACTCAGAATATCCCTTGTTCGATTTTACAGTAGAAAGGAACTCTGACCGAGAGAAGAGAAGGCACACAGTGCCCACAACTTTGGCGTTATCTCCCTGCAGACCGACCCATGTGGGCATCAGAAATCATCAGCAGTAGCTGAGGGTCCTGCACAAGCCAGGGGTACTGAATAGCCAATGTCATCAGGCTCGGAAGATGCGTCAGCCTCACACGACAGGCTTTGTCACTCTGGGCAGAAGCGGCTCCAAAGGCTACGCTCTCTCTACCCCTCACAGAGGCTGTGAAGGAGACTCGCAGGGTTTGCCAGTAGGAGTCCCACTTAGCTCTGCTTCTCTGACAGCAAACCTCCTCCAAACAGCACAAGCTCACCTGAGATACGCTAACAGAGTCGGTCAGGCCCCAGCGCCGCCTCCTCGGCCGGCCGTGGTGGTGTGTCTGAGGCCAACGCAGGCCGGTGTTGCTGAATTCTGGGGACCGAGAATGGTGCCTCAATCCCACCTCCAAACACTGTTCGCACCTGGACGTGTGGGCAAGTGTAAGCGCGTCTGGATCGCTTCGACTCCCAAAGCTGCTGTGGAATTGAGCTCTATTTTCAAATACTACATCATGTTCTTGCCTAGAGAGAAATGCCAGCTTCAGCCACAGCGTGTTCCCCTGCACGGTAGTCAGGGCAGGGAGCAGTCCACACAAGAGGCCTTATTCAATCTTGGGGTTTTTTTTTGTTATTTATTTTTTAAGAGAGGGAAATAGAGACAGAGAAGAGGGGCAGAGGGAGAGGGAGAGAGAGAATCCTGAGCAGACAGCTCCTGGCATGGAGCCTGACACAGGGCCCCATCCCATGACCCTGACATCACCACCTGAGTCAAAATTAAGACTTGGACACTGAACCGACAGAGTCACCTGGGGGCCCCACATCCTACTCAATCTTAAACTTAAGTCCACGTGCAACAGTACCAAACAGTGCACGCAAACTCTTGGGGGGGGGGTTCCAGGGAATTACGCAGAGTCATACAAGTCCATCACAAAAGATTACAGAGTGTATGATTCCACTTACAGAACCTTCTTGAGATGATGAGATTATAGAGACAGAACACAGGTTAGTGGTTGCCAGGGGCTGGCAGGGGGTGAGCGGTGTCCAGCTTCTGACAGAGTAGCAGGAGGGGACCTTGTGCTGGAAGCTGTCCATCTTGACTGTACGGGGCCCGGGGGGGGGTGGTGTCACAGGAACCGACACACAGGATGACAGGTGCACACACACAACTGAGTAAAGTAGGAATAAAGCTGGTCGACTATATTAATGCCAGTATCCCTGGCTTGATGCTGCATTACACGACCTTTCGAGATGCTACCCCTGGGGAAGCTGAAGCGAGGGTAAGACTTCTCTGTATTGCTCCAACAACTGCGCGGGACTCCACAGAACTTGTGCGGGATGGCAGCACGTGGCGGCATTTCTGACTTCAGAGCCAGAGGCTCGGTCTGAATGCCCGCGCTGAGACGCACCGTCCGTGCCGTCTGTCACCTGATCTTCAGACGCCGCAGACCTTCAGGTCCACGAGGAAGGTGATGGAAGGGCCTGACCCAGAGGGAAGTTTTTGTTTGGATTTCCTCAAGTTAACCATGGTCGGTTTCCCCTTCTTACTGCAAAAAACCACTTTCTGACTGATCCATGGCATACTATTTTATGAGGCAATCACGTGACTAAGATGACAACTTTGTCATCTGGTTAAAGGCATAAATGACTAATCTGGAGCGAGAAAAATCTTTTACAGAAAAACTATATAAAATACATGTATAGAAAAGCTGAATTTTACATAAATAGCTTTGTTTTTCAAGACCAGAGAACTACCAAAGATGGAAGACCCAAGGTCTCAGAGAAAAGTAAAACACAGGTAGAGAAGGCCAATATTCTACAACGTTCTCACCTTGAGGCTCTCCTTAGTCTGCCAGAAGTGTGACCAGGAGGCTGAGAACACTGGCAGAAAGCCACGAGCCCTGCGCAGGAGGAGGAACTGGAGCTGTGCAAAGTGCTGGGCAGAGTCGCGGGGCCGGACAAGAGCTAGCGTTGCAGGATGTCCAAGCTCTTGGCACATGGAGAGAAGGGAGCACAGCTTGACATTCTGTTCCGACTTTCCCTGGAGACATCTGTTGATTGGTAAGTAGGGATCACAAATGCCTAAGAAGACAAGCAGAAAAGTGTTCCTGATGTCAGAGGAACAGTACGGCTTCAGCCACCCTGTGGAGCTGAGATGAGCACAGGCTAGTCCTGGAGAGGGGCAAACGGGACAGGGAGGCCCTGTCCTGAAATGGTAAGAGAAATTCTGGCTGGCTTGAGGTGCCCTTCCCGACACAGCTGCCCACTGCAAGCTAAAATAAAAGTAACATTCCTTTCTGGAATAATGTAATAACACACAGAGGCTCTACTCCATCACTCAATCAGAAACTTTTTAAAAGCAGCATTCACACTATGTGTAAGACACAGAAAACACAGACGATGGAAACGGAGCCACCAGTAATCTATACATTGCAGTCATAAGGATGGATTTGAAAACAACTACAATACATTCAGGAAAATAACAAAATAAAGAATCTACTGGAGAATTAGAACCTAGAAAATGCTTGAAAATGGACATTCTAGAACTCCAAAATGCAGTACCTGAAGTTGCATTTTGAACGATGAGTCTGGCTGCAGACTCATCACGGGTGAGAGCTGGGATGGGGAACACTCCAGAGAGAAGTGAGAACAGGACACAGGTGGAAACCACTCACGCGACTGGGAAATTAAGCACACGTCTAACCAGAGTCAGTGGGGTGAGGCAGAGAATCAGAGACAAACTCCGGCTTGAAGAAGTAAGTGCAAGAGTATTCCAGAACTGATACAAAATATAGAGTTATTCGTCAAAAAGTTTATGAACCCTAAGAATGTAAATTTTTTAAAAGCCACAGCTGGGGACATCTTGATGAAAGCACTGAAAGTCTAGGACAGGGGCACCTGGGTGGCTCAGTTGTTTAAGTGTCTGACTCTCGATCTTGGCCCAGGTCATGATCTCATGGTCATGAGTTCGAGCCCCGTGCTGGGCTCCACGCTGGGCACGGAGCCTACAAGAAAGAAAGAAAAGGAAGGAACGGAGGAAGGGAGGGGGGAGGGAGGGAATCTAGGACAAAGAGAAAAACTTAAAAGCAACCAGACAAAATAAACCACCTTATTTCGTAGAAGTGACAGTAAGACGGATGAGCAGGAGAAATAAAAAGAAAAACTGAGGTTCTTAAAACAAAGAGCAAGGCTGCTGGGAGCGAGGACAGAAACAGGAAGGGTGACAGCTGACATCAGAGACCGTAGAGTCCAGCGGAATAAGGAATGACACCGTCAAAGGGGCTAAAAACCAAGATCCAATCAAGGACCTTATGCCCAGGTTGAAGGTGAGGACCACAACAAGACTTTCCCAAACAAGTGAAATCGGCAAACTCGTGACAATCGGAAGGAGGTGTCTGCCGGAAGGACCCAAGTGATCCCACATAAAAGGGCAGATGCGGGACGAAATGAGAAACAGACCCGTGTAGCTAGGCGGGTCTCGAGAGATTTCGATTACCTCTATCTCATCGCCGTCTTCATCCTGCTTTGCGGCATTTAAAATCCACTTAGACATACAGTCCATAGCAGCACAAAGAGTGAGAGGGGCCGTGCAGGCGAGGCGCTGTACGGTGAGTCAGTCATCCGGGAAGCAGTGCAAGTGCTAATAAGTTGGGCAGATACACCGTAAGGACCCAAGGATATAGTTAGAATATGCGGCCAGACCGTGAAAATAATAGCAACAGAGTGAGCATAAGCTATAAAGGAAGAACATGGGACAATAAAACCACATTCATTAATATAAAAGAAAGCAAGAGAGGAAAAGAAATAGAACATAGGTAAAACACAGTAAAGAAAACAAATGGGAAAACTGTAAATATAAACTCAAACATGTCAGTATTTATATAATCCATAAATGCACTAAACACTGCAGTGAAAGAGAACAAGGCCTGATCGGGCTTCTTCAGTCTATGCTGTAAGAGACCGGTACCTTCCATGGAGGCAGGCAAGCTGCACATCAAGGCATGGAGAAAGATACACACACGCACACTCATCACAAGAATGATGGCTCGCTGCACGAACACTGTGCAAAGTCGTTCTAAAGAGAGAAGCATCACTAGAGACGCGCAGGGACCTCTGAAAGAATGTATGGAAAGACGGGACAGGGAGACATGTGCGTGCACGTAGCGAAGATATACTCAAAACATGTACAGCATAAATTGATAGAAATAAAAGAGGAAACGAAAAATCTGCAATTGCTTTGATAGGTTTTAACAGGTCTCTCTCAGGAAGTAACAGAACAAGCAGACACACTGCCAGGAGGACACAGACACTTTTCGCACTGTGATTGACAAACGTGACCTCATTTACATGAACATGGCAGCCAGCAACTGCAGAATCTGCATATTTTTCAAAAATATAGGAGACATTTTATTTGTACATATGTAAAAACGTGTGCCATGCAGCTAAGCTCTGTTTAAAGGAAAACGTATGGTCTTATATGTACATGTAAGAAAGAAAAACACTGAAACATCAATGGTCTGGTCATCAATCTCAAGAAATTGTATTTGAAAAACCAGAAAATCCCGAGAAGAAGGAAAGACATATAAAGAACAAAGCAGAACATAATCAAACAGAAAACAAATGGATAACGTAAAAAAAGGGGAAACCAACAAAGTCAAAGGTTAGTATCTTGAGAAGACGAATGCAGCTCTCAGACGAGGGCTCCAGGTCCAACACACCCTGGGCCCCCCTCCCTTCTGCCCAGCAGGCCACAGATTCAGGAACTCCCACCAACACCTTCAATCAGTAATTCACTGAAATGACTTATGCAACTCCAGAAAGTGCTGCTTTCACAATTACAGTCTCGTTACAGCAGAAGCAGACAAGTCAGAAGCAGCCAAAAGGAAGGACACAGCAGAGGAGTCGGGGAAGGTCTAAAGGCGCAGCTTCTGATCTTCTCCCCGCGGAGTCCTGGGCCGTGTTAGGCCGTCAAGCTCCCATGTGCAACAACGGTCCGGCACGCGGCCGATCTAGGAAGCTCACCCCAGCTGTCATGTCCAGAGTCCCAACTGGGCCTTGAGCAAACACCGGTTACTTGGCTGACATCTAGTCTCATATCCGCCTACAGGTCCCGCCAGATCTGAACTGAGATGAGGTGCCCTAAAGGTCCCATCATAAGTCACACTGCTGGCCTGTCCGACAGCCAAAGCCCCCAGCAAACAAGGATATTCCTGTTGTCCAAGGTCACCTCCCCAAAACCAAGGGCAAAACCCTCTTTGGGTCAGGTTAATTCTTGACTTCTCAATCCCATTAGTAGAATGAAGGGGGAAAACATTATATGCTTATCTCAATGTGTACTTGCTAAAATTCAGTAACATTCATGACTTAGAAAAGATCTGGGGAATCTATGATTCTGATTCTATGTTTAAAGAGCTTGGAAGTCACACTCCATTCTAACAAGTATTAAAAGGCTGACCAGATCGAAACATTAACAACTCTTCTTGAATCGGAAAGAGAGAGGACGACACAGGGTAAGCTGTTGCCCCCAACCCTGGAGACAGACAGGGACTACGGGGAGGCACAGCTTCAGGAGCAGAGATCACGAGCTCCGTGAGAACCAGTCCTAGACTCAGAAAACCTCAACTGTAAGAAAGGGATTGCTAGGAGTTTGGTGTGGACTCAAAGCCATGGAAGGCTCAGCGATCGGGATCCGCAGTCACGGCAGGCCCTGCAGGAGCCCAGCCAGGCTCTCGCGGTAAACACTGGAAGGAAAAGCACATTCCTGTTTCCGGCAGGGGCAGGGGAAGGCAGCATTCTGACATTCTGAAACACCTCCAGGCTCTGTGTTCTTCAGCAACGTCTGCCCTCAGAGGAGCCCAGTTCCTGAGAGCATGCCCCGCTCGGGCTTTATTAGAGCCTAACTGACTTGGGGAAGGAAAATACCCAACTCCGCCAGCTCCAGCCCAAGAAGGAAGAGAAATGTCTGAGAAACTCCTGTGAAATTCACCGTGCCGACACACAGGTTCACAGAGACACGGGGGCGCAATCAAAGTGGGGGATGCTCCCCTTCTCCCCACAGCTCACCACCACGTTACTATAGGCCTGTGTACAGCAGTTCCTTTCCCCTTTTTCCTGTTATGCCCTGCTACCAAGAAGAAGATTACAAGGTATCCTAAAAGGCAAAAATCACAATGTGAAGAACAAGGCAAGCACAGAACCAGATGAAGCAGGGATGTCAGAATCATCAGACTGGGAATCAAAACTAGTCAGATTAGCATGCTGCAGGCTCTAATGGATAAAGGAGACAGCACACGAGGACAGATGGACAACATGAGCCAAGATGGAAATCGTAAGAAAGAACCACAAAGAGATGCTAGAGATAAAAAACGCTGTAACAGAAATGAAGAATACATTTGATGGGCTTATTACTAGAGTGGACACAGCTAAGGAACTCTGAGCTTGAGAACATCTCAAAAAGGGCCTCCAGACTTGAAAACCAAAGAAAACAAAGACCGGGGTGGGGCGGGGGGTCGGGAAGGCCAGAACAGAATATCCAAGGACTGAAGGACTATAAAAGGTATAATATATTGGTAATGGGAATTTCAGAAGAAGAAAGAAAGGAACGGAAGAAATATTTGAAACAGCAATGACTCAGAATTTCCCCCAAGTTTGTGGCAGACACAAAACCACACAAAACCACATATCCAAGCAGCTCAGAAACCATTAAGCAGCATACAATGCCCAAAAAACTATACCTAGGCATGTCATTTTCAAACTACAGAAAATAAAAGATACAGAAAAAAGTTCTAAAAGAAACCAAAGGACAGTGCCTGGGTGGCTCAGTTGATTAAGCATCTACCTACCTTCGGCTCAGGTCATGAGCTGGGGTCGAGCCTGAGTCCGGCTCCCTGCTCAGTAGGGAGTCTGCTTCTCCCTCTCCGTCTGCCCCTCCCCCGGCTCATGCACTCTCGCTTGCATACTCCCTCTCCCTCAGCTTCAAATAAATAAGTAAATTCTTAAAAAAAAAAAAAAAGAAGAAGAAGAAGCCAAAGGACGGGGGCGGGGGGGCGGGGACACTCACATACAGAGAAGCGAAGATCAGAATTACATCTGGGGACACCTGGGTGGCTCAGCTGGTAAGCATCTGACTTTGACTCAGGTCATGATCTCGGGGGTCCTAGGATTGAGCCCCATGTTGGGCTCCCTGTTCAGCAGGGAGTCTGCATGTCCCTCTCCCTCTGTCCTTCCCTTCTCTTTCTCTCTCAAATAAATAAAATATTGAAAAACATGATTTAAAAAAAAAAGAATTACATCCAATTTCTCCGAAACTGCAAAAAGAAGAGAATGGAATGGAATATTTCAAATGTTGAGAGGAAAAAAAAGAACCACCAATCTAGAATTCTGCACTCTCTGAAATTACCCTTCAAGAGGGAAGAAGAAATAAAGACTAAGGCAAACGAAATTGAAGGAACTTGTCACCAGTAGACCTGCATTCAAGCAATGTGAAAAGACGTCCTCTAGAGAGACAGAAAACAATGTAGGTCAGAAACTAGGATGTGCAGAAAGTGAGGAAGAACAATGAAGAAGAAATAAATGAAGGTAAAATAAAGACTTATTTTTCTTGTTTTTATTGATCTAACAGGTAACAGTTTGTTCAAAATAATAGCAACAATGTACTCGATTATGTATGCTATTGTACACATTCATGCACTCTTCTACACAGGCTTATGTGCTGCTCTGCATGAGCGAAATGAAAGGCAGCAGTGCTACCGGGGACAGGGAGCAGAAGAGAGGATTCTGCGAGTACAGGGTGTTCGCACTATCCATGAAGTAGGTACCGTTACTGGGAAGTGGGCTTGAATTCATCGTAAATGTGTACTTAAAATTCTTGTACAACCACTGACAAAGGTAAAAAAGAAAGTATAACTCGTATTTTAAGAAAGGAGAGAAAATGGAGTCGTGTAAAATGCTCAGGTAAAGCCAAAAAGGCAGAAAAATTATGAAAGAAAAAAATGGGAACAAAGAACATATAGTAATAAACAGAAAACAGGAACAAATATCGTAGGTATGAATCCAACTGTATCACCAACAAATTCCAACACCACTGGCCTGAATACAGCCGTTAAGAGGTAAACTGTCCGAGTGGACCAAACAAGACTCAACGATCCTGTCTGCAGAACCCCACTTTAAACATAAAGACACATACAGACTAACGTTAAAAGTAAGTGGATGGAGAAAAACAGACCATGCTAATACTAATCAAAAGAAGGCAAGAGGAGCTATACTAATTCAGACATTGCGGACTTTAAAGCAAGAGAAGTTACCAAGGAGAACTTAATGGTGAAAACTTTCTGCCAAGATTGGACACAAGCCAGCGGCAGTCGCTATTCAGAAGTGTACCGGAGGGTCCTAACCAAGACAATCAAAGGCAAGTAAAGAAATAAATACAATAAAACAATTGGGGAAAAGTAAAGCTCTCGTGTTTAAAGCTAACATATAGAAAAAAAAATCCACAAGCTAATAGAACCACCAAGAGAATCCAGCATCACTGCTGTGTGCATGTAAATATACAAAAGTAATTGCATTTTCTATGCTGGTGATGAGTAACTAGAAATTAAAATGGAAACAATTTATAATATTAGTAGGAATATCAAATGTCTAGGAATAAATCTAGTAAAAGCTTCAAAAGATGCCTACTGAGGAAAATACGAAACATTGAAAAGAGCTAGATAAACAAGGATATATCATGTTCATGGATTATAAGACTTGTTTTTGGACAGATGTCAACTTTCTCAAACTGACGTATGGATTAGAGATTCTGTTCAATCTCATCAAAATCCCTGATTTTTTTTTTTTTTGGAAACTGACAAGCTGCCTCAAAAATGCACATGCAAAACAGAAGCAAAAGAAGGGCCATGGTGGACTTGGAGAGATGCCGGGAATTACAGGTTCACAAAACCAAAAGTAATGACACGGTGATGCCAAGAAGATTAGACAATGTGGCGCCGGTGTGGGCACAGTGCAGGTCTCCCCACAATGACAGGTGGTGCTGGAGCCAGGGGACTCTCTCATGGGACTGCCTCTGTGTTGCACGCCGTTTAGCTCCATCACTGGTATCTACGCATCAGATGCCAGAGTACGTACACACACACACACACACACACACACACACATGCAGTCACGACAGCAACAAAAATGTCTCCAGAAATTGCAAAATGTCCCCTGGAGGCAGGCAAAATTATCCCCAGGGAGGAACTACTGGAATAAGCAAACAGAGCCCATAAAACCACATGGAAAATGAGAAACAGACCACATACATATGGCTCCGTGATTCATGACAAAAGCAACAATGCCTCACACTACAGACAAAGCTCAATCCCGAATAACTTATAGATCGGTTAAAGGTAGAAATTAGAACAAAGTTTCTGGATGACGATATAAGAGAATATCTTCACAGCCTCAGGCCAGACTAAGATTTCTTGAACAGGGCTCACGACAGCACAAACCACGGAGGGCAAACATGACATACTGGCCTTTATTAAAAATTAGAACTTCTGTTTAGCACATGGCATGTGATAGAGTAAAAAGCCACTGTGCTGGGGAAGACATTTCTATAAGCATCTGACGAGAACCGCCAGCCAGAATGAAGAATCCGCGCAGTAAGAAAACAGAGGCAATCCTACAGAAAAACTGGCCAAAGACTCAAGACACTTCCTGAAAGAGAATATCCACATGGCACTAAAGGTAAGAAAGCGGTTCAGCCTCCTTAGTCCGTAGGGAAATGCAAATTACAATTACAGTGAGATGCTACTGCAGGTCTCTTCAAATGGCTAAGACAGAGAAGTCAGAGGAGAGCTAGAGCTGCTGAGGATTTGGAGCTGAAACGCTTGTAAGATGCCAATGGATGTGAATACTGACGATGTCCACGAACGCTGATCGTACCCTGTCCCCCAGTCTGGGATGGGCGCTGCGGCTGGTGACTCCTGCGGATCACTTTATAGGCCAGGACACCCATCCCCTGGCCTCTGTGTTGACGGATGCAGGCTCACACCTGCTCCAGAGAATGACTTTGTGGATGGGAGCCATCTCCTCTGCAAGCCCACCCCTTGGGGCTGGTCCACAGCTAATGCCTGGCTGATGACAAGTTCCAAAAGTCCTCCAGGGGCGACTAGACAGCGCCATTCACCAGAGCTCCCCAGGGAGTCAGGCTGAGGGGGACGCCCACCAGATCTGCAGGTTGCCTTGGCTTCTACCCCTGGCCCCGCTCCTCCCTCACTTCCTCCCAGGCTCCTCCAGAGTACAATCTTTCGATAAATCACCTGCACAGCAATCCCCTCTCGAGTTCCGCATCTGGGCATGGCGACCTAAGACGGTCAGCACGCGCACTGCCCAGTGGAATCCTCTCGACAGAGGTATGTGCATTCGTGCACCAAAGACACCCACCAGCATGTTCCCAGCAGCACGCATCAGGCCAGGCATCCCGGCTGCCCATCAACAGTGTGATGGACAAGTCACAGTTTCTTCTCACAGTGCCAACGCCCACGACAACCACACAACATGCATGCCTCCCCCCAAACCTAATGATGAGTAAAAGGAGTTAGGCACAAAAGAAAGCATCCTCCTTGATTACATTTGCATAAAGCTCAAAACAATCAGAAGGAACCCTAATGAAAGCACTTCCGAGAGTGGTTGCCATTTGAGGTAGTAATGGGGGGGGGCGTGGGAGAGGTGCTTCCAAGTGCTCTGGGAGGGTTCATTAAGTCTACAAGTATCTTCATAGACATCTATAGATGTATGTTATATTGTAATAAAAAGGAATTTTATGTTTTTTAAGTAACTGCCTTTTCTTTTTTTTTTTAAACGATTTTATTTATTTGACAGAGAGAGAGAGAGCGCAAGCAGGGGGAGCGGCAAGCAGAGGGAAAGGGAGAGGCAGGCTCCCTGCTGAGCAGAGAGCACAACAAACACGGGGCTCTATCTCAGAACCCTGCGAGTATGACCTGAGCCGAAGGCAGACACTTAACAGAAAGCCACACAAGTGCCCCGAAAATGCATTTTTAGAAAGATATTATTCTTCTATGTTAGGTAATAACTTATACAAATGTACTGCACGCAGCAAGTTTACTGATAATCCTTCCTAGGATTGGTTTCTGGTATTTTGTTAGCCCTCAGGCCACTTGCCACTGAAAAGGGTAATTGGGTCTCAGACATGTTTTCTCTATTGAATCTGGCTACCAGCCAGTCAGTCCAGAAGGACCTGTTTCCAGGTTATTCCTAAAACCCCAGACTTCCCGACTGAGTCATCCCTGGGGCTTTTCCCATGGACTCCTTCACCCAGCAGATACTCATAAACACCTGCTACATGGGAGGCCTTGTTCTGGGCTCTGGGGATGGAGTAGTGAACAGGACTGACCTGGCTCCCGCTCCTGAGGAGCTCACAACCCAGACAAGGATCGCAGCCTAGAAACCAGCATTCACTGGTCACCAGGGAGGCCTGCGGGGGCACAGTGGAAAATGTTCACACAAAGTCACTCCTGAGAGCACACACCCCGGTGACTACAGTTTGTGAAAAACACAACAGGAGCTGCTGGAAACCTGTGCTTTTCTGGGTTTGTTCTCCAGGGATAACAAGTGGTCGTGAGTGAGAGTTATCGGCCAGGGGGCCCAGGAACCAAAGAGAAAGGGCTGCCTCTGATTTCACCTAAACCTCCACAAGTTTTGTGCCCCAAAAGGAGTCTGACGGGGTCCCAAACTGTCTGTGATTGAATTTCCCTTGAGCCCACCAGAACATTGCCTCAGACCCACTTAATTCTGTCTAAAGAGAATTTTAAAAGACGCCCTTTCTCACGTGCCGGATTAGTGTACACAAATCCTGCCTACACCACAGTGCGGGAAGCACGAACACACGGAGGGTCCCACCACCCCACCAGCTGACACACAGGACACTGGGAATAAATGTGGCCACACCACATGCCCACAAAGAATTAGCTGAATCTGAGGAAAGTGCTGGTCCAACCCTGTTTTTGACCTAAAACCTACCTATAAAGGGTGATTTCATAGGATTCAATTTGGTCTCACCAAGCACGTTCTCTTATGGTCAGCAGAGAGCTTGGCAGGATCCCCTCAGACAACCACCTCGGCCGCGTCAGTCCTTCGAAGACTTCCTATTGCAAACACCTTAACTCCCTGCACAAAGCCCTCTCTAGGGCCAGTGGGACTGAGACCGGCCCAATCCCTTCCCTGTGTTCCCTACAGGCAGATCTCAATACCTCAGCAGAGTAACCTTCCACAGAGTCAAAGTCTCCCCAAAGATAATGAACTAAGTAGAGAGAAATGTCCCATTTCATTACAGACAAGCTCTGGTCCAACGAGAAGAGCCTCTGGGTGTGACTCCACCGAGAACACGGACAAACCCAGTGCCCCGCCATGACGTGCTTTTACGCCTGGTTTACCATGAGAATGTGTTTTTATCATGGCGCAGAAGATGCAACCATTCCTACCTCCCTCTTCGTGATTACAAAACTGCGTGTCTGTGCGTGCACGGAGCGATTCGCGTGGGAACCCGTAGGCTGAGTTAAGAAGACGCCTCTGCCAGTGCAGGAGGGCATCATCCCAGCCGCTGAGGGCCAGAATGGAACAAAAAGGCAGAAGGAAGTTCATTTCAGTCTGTGTGCTTGAAGTGAGACATCCATCCTTTCCTGCCTTTGGACATCGGTGCTCCTGGTTCTCAGGCCTTCAGACCCAGACCAAGCTGCACCACTTCCCTGGTTCTCCACCTTGCTGACGGCCGATTGTGGGACTTTTTAATCACATGAGTGAATTCCTACAGTGGATCTGCGTGTGTGTGTGTGTGTGTGTGTGTGTGTACATGTGTGTATATGCATATATATGCAAATATAGACAAAAACACACATAAAAAGATACATTTAGGTATATTATGTGCATATGGGTATGTGAGTATATGAATACATATATCCATCTGTATCTCCTATTGGTTTTCTCTGAAGAAACAGAATAGCCCTGAAATGGTCCTGACTAATATACTAGGCTATTAATTAAGAAGCTCTAAATAAATCCTCTGCCCTACTTCGCTTGTAGACGAAAAGCCAAAATGTATATTCATTAGAATTAGGTTCTCAGAGTGTCCCCTGCTGTGCTGATGTCAAGGGGATTTATCTATACTTCCTGATGCTTGAATAAAATCATTCTAACCACGGGTTTTGCATATCGCTCTCAAGGAAGACCTTAATCCTCATGCAATTCAAACCGCCATTCAGCTGTCTGTAATTTCAGTGACAACTGTCCCCTTCACACATATGTACGCCACTCATCAACGACACAGCGTGGGGCTAAAGGGTAGGAAGATGATCCTCCAGCGGCAAATTCAGGGATTCTCTACAGCAACAGACTTGAAACTGAATACAAGAGGGTCTTGCTAGCTGAATAGACATTAACCCGACGGCCCGTCACAAGGTTGCGCAGGGAAAGTTAGTGCGACAGAGAGACATTCGCCTACAGGCGACGGGGAGAATATTAGCCCCTTTCCAGCAACCCAGCCCACTTACTTCCAGCCCGGGCCCTCGCCCCCGCACCAAGTCTTTATCAGCCATTTCCTTCTTGAGAGGCAGATGTTGGCAGCATCTAAAAGGATAAGACAAACTGGTTTCGAAGGAAACGCGAAAATATTGCAAAGGGCGCACGAGCTTATAAGGCAGACAACCGCGACTGAGGAAAACACAGACGCTTCACGGGAAGCGCTCGCACAGGGAGACGCGGCGGAGTCAAGAACTGAAAGGAGAGCGGACGAGAACAACGGCCGCGCAGACACGGAAAAGAAAAACTCAGAAACGTCCCTGGCAGGGTGGACACAGCAACTGTGTAAGGGCAGTTGGAGCGCAGCCGTCCGAGAGAGGAGGGCGGGTGGCCCGAGCAAGGCTCAGACTAAGTCCCACGGTGGGAGCGCGGACGGAGCCCTGCCGCCTGCTCCCGGGCCGGCCTGCCACATCCACCCCGCTTCCTCGGGGGGACCCGGAGGTCCGTCTGCGGCCCAGCCCCGCACCGGCAGTCGCGGACGGGTCCCCTAGAGGCATCGCCCGCCGGCTGACACCCCAGGCCCGCCCAGGAAACCGAGGCCCCTCTCCCCTCCGCTGCCCCCGGCGGCGGCTCCGCCCAGCCTTCCCGCCCCGGAGCTCTCCAAGGACTCAGCCTGAGCGGGGCGTGTGGCCCTGAGGCCACGTGGGCCAGCAGGGGCCGAGCTCCGTCGAGGCCGCTCTGCAAACTCGAGGTTCCACAGGCAGGGCAGGCCCCCCTCGTCTCCCGGCCGCCCACGCTGGGCCTCACCAGGCAGCCCCCCTGATGCTTTACGCGGCACCTACCCACGCGACCCGCCTCAGCGTCGGGGTCGCCCGGCCCACCACACGCACCTGCCCGCAGTTTCCGGTGAGAGCTCGCTGACGTCGCGTGCCCGCAAGCCCCGCCCCAGCGGGGGGGGGGGCGCAGAGGAGCCAATGAGCTCAGCCACTTCTGGACACGTGCCCCGGCTCCGCCCCCAGGCAGACTCTGCGCCTGCGCACAGCGCTGCGGGCTGAGAGGCGAGCCAGCTGGGGCCACGCTGAGGCGCGAGGGGGAAGCCCCAGAGACGCGGGGCTGGCGGTGGGCACGCAGGGAGCCTCGGGGTCGCGCCCCAGCGCCCGGCCGTGCCTGTGCGGCCCGAGGCCGGCAGATGCCCTGTGAAGGAGTGTCGGGAGCGCGCAACGGTGAGTCGCCGCCCGCGGTTCTCTTTGCGCTGGTGACGCGTCCCGGTGCGGGTGCGACGCGGGGCGCGGTGTCCTGTCGGGGCTTGGTTCGCCTTTCCGCTTGCGCGCGCCGGCGGAGACTGACGAGGACGCGGGGTGGCCGGGTGACGTCTGCACGGCGCGGGGGCTCCCCGCCAGCAACACGTGTCACCAGGCGGCGCTGCGCTCCCCGGAAACAGCAGCCGAGCGAGGACCGAGGCCGAGCTTCCACCGCCTCGAGGGGCGGGGCCGCGTGCCTGCCTGCCTGCCCCTGGCCGCCCGCGGCGGGTCTCGGGGCAGGTTCCGGGGTGGGGTCCCGGCGGGGGCGTCCGCCGAGAGGCCCCTGTTCCCGGGCGCGGCTCCAGAGCAAGTCTGGGCACCCGCGAGATCCCTGAGAGCGTCGGGGCCCCGTGCCCCGGGCGGCGGCCGTCTGTCCGGTCCCGGAGGTTCGGTTTAGTTCTCCGGCCTGTTCCAGGGCAGGTCTCCCCCCGCCCGGGTCCTGACTCTCGTGGAATGCGCGGGTTTTAAGCGGTTTCCGGTGCTCACGTGCGCCGACTGCGAGTGCCGTCAGCACGCGGGCTGCGGAAGACCTTCGCTTGTTCCGCCGAAGACCTTCGCTTGTTCCGCCGAAGACCTTCGCTTGTTCCGCCGAAGACCTTCGCTTGTTCCGCCGAAGTCAGCGTGGCGCAGACCGGCCCGCGTCCGCTCAGTCCGCTCGCCCGGAGGTAAAGCGCCGGCCAGCCCCGGGCCCGCGCCACTGACCCACCCGCGCATCCCCCCTCCGCCCGCTGGGCCGGGAGGGCGTCCCCTGGTGCGTGCGGAGCGTGCGGGGGGGCCGGCACCGACCTTGCGCACGTCTCCCAGGCCCGCGAGCTCCCGGCCGGCCTCGCGCACGTGGTAGTAAAAGCCCCGTTACGGCGGCACAGGAGCGCTCTGAGAATGACCCGGTGGTTTCAGCTCCCGCAGCTCTTCCTTCAGAGGTGCCGGAGCGGGCGCCGCGTCTGCCCTAGAGAGAACTTTCTGTAGTAGGGCGAAGCGAAAAGGGAAGCAGCGACACCCAAAAAGAGGCGGGAAACGAAGAGCCACGAGCTTCTGCCCGCGTGGGGAGCGCAGCCGATCTCGGCTCGTCCAGAACAGCGGGAGGACACCGCGCACCCCGCACACAGCCGCGGCGGACCCGTGCCATCCCCTCCCTGCAGCATCCGCGGGCGCTGCGGGCCGCGGCCAGCCCCGCAGCAAAGATCCTTCCCCAGGTACGCGTGCTGTGGACGAGGCTTTGGAAACGGCACGGGGTTTCCTTCCCGACTCCTTAGGCCTGTGCCCGAGATGGGACCCGGGCTGATTCTCCCGGGGCCCCCGTAAAGAACATTTTTACATCATCTAGTCCAGATTCATGCCGCTTTGTTCAAAAGTTGTATCCCTGAGGAGTTAACTGCGCTACAATGTTTCCTCTCGGCCCCCGGTAATCCGCGGTGTGAAACTCGCCAGGCGGGCAAGCTCAGGAACAGCCACAGGGCACCATGCTGCGTCCCAGGCGGCGCCGTTTATGAGCAGCTTCTCCTTGTATCTTCGTCACAGCGTCGGGTACGTGTGTTTTACTGTCCTCGTTTTACACATGGGGAGCAGAGGAGCAAACGTGTTAGGCAACTGCCTCTTCAGAGTGGAAGAGCCGGTGGGGAAAAGGCCAGGTCTGCCCACCGCAGGCTCGTAAGCCACGCTACCCACTGCCGGGTACTCATCCCTACGTTAATCACCTATAAACCTTTTTGGAATAGGCGTTTATTTGTTCATCTAACCTGGACTAGGTTCTTCCAGCTTCCAAGAATAACAAAGATAAAGTCGGGGTCCTTATTCTAAAAAATTTACCATCTGGCTGAGAATTATTTTGAAATGCAGAGGATCAAACCCTCATCTATTTGTTTTCTGAATTTGAAATTCTTTCTATACTGGGTTTGCCTGTGTTAGTTTTTTGGGTTTTGTCTTCACTGAGCTCAGAGGCAGAAAGACCTGCAATCACAGACTGTAACTTTTTCATTGTTTCATTTTCTGTTATATTTTGGATTCAGGACCACCTTTTCTGCAAACTGTTCCGCTGGCATGTGTCTGCTGCACACATGCAAGTCCCAGTCAATGGGAAAGTAAAAGTTTTGGCAAACCAGCTTCATGACATCCTTGTGTTTTTCAGATTTCTAACTTCTGTGTTAGCTGGTGTGTGTAGACCAGTCTAAAGAGGCCATCCAGGCAAACATGAACTTTGTTTCATTTGTAGAGTATTTTATTTTTAATTCAATCAATGTTTTAAAATTAGGAGATTCTATATAAAAATCCGGATTTCTGGTTTCTTTTGAAAACTTGGAAGTTCTGATAACAAGACAGTGAGCCTACATGCCCACATGGCAACAAGGCCTGAGCTGAGTAGTAACCATCCTTTTCAGTGGGGATGCCTACTCCCGTCCCCAGTCCCCACCGTCCCCTGCAGGGTTCCTGTCACTGAGGCTATGCATGCGGTTATGATTAAGCATCCCCCCTACACTGTTTTCTATGGAAGGAGAGTATTTTTGCATCTATGTCTTTATCCAAAAATGAAGAAACTCGAGCTTCGTCATTATTTTTGTATCCAGTCGGCCTTGCTCATGTGCTTTGCCTGATCCCTGCAAGTAGGCTCTGACCTGTAAGGTGGATAAATAAATTGTATTCCAAATCAGACTAGCAGGAGCAGGTGTAATCAAGTCTTCCCATGGAGCACAAAACGTGTGACTCAAAACTCCGTATTTCCCACTTGGACCAGTTATCTGTTGCTCTGTAACAAAACCTTCCCAAAACTCAGTAGCTTAAAACATCCATCTGTTTGGCCCTTGGCTCTGTGGGTCAGCAGTTGGGTTAGACTCCGCCGTACAGCTTTTGCATCAGTCACGCCTGCTGGACTCCTTCCCACACCCGTGGCCAGCTGGTGGTCAGTGGCCTAACTCACATGCCTGCAGGTTGGCTGGCTACAGGTTAAGAAAATGAAAGTCACTGGCTTCTATGTCTTTCTTTGTCCAGAAGACTAGCCCTAGCTTGTTCCTGTCATGACTATTAGGGGGGTTCCTGTCTTAGTCCTCTCCATTTGCTATAACAAAATACTGTAAACTGGGTGACTTCAACAACAAAAACATTCTCTCATGTTTTGAAGGCCAGAAGTTCAAGGTCAAGGTTCTGGCAAGGTTGCTTTCTGGTGAGACCCCAAGTCCTGGCTTGCAGACAGCTGCATTCCTACTGTGTCCTCTCTCTGGTATCTCCTCTTCTAAACATACCAACCTTATTGGATCAGGACTACACCCTTATGACCTCATTTAACATAAAGTACCATTTTAAAGGCCCCATCCCCAAATATAGTCACACTGGGGATTAGGGATTTAGCCTATGAATTTGGGGAGGAAAAAGTTTAGTCCATCACAGATCCCAAGAGCAACCAGAAGCCAAGCACCTTGTGTAGCATTCACTATTTTCTCCTTGATCAAAATGAGTCCTGTAGCCAAGTTCTGAGTCAATTTGGGATGGGACTCCCCACATGCATGGATACAGGGAGGCATGAGCAAATGGGGAACCATGATAGCAACAACCCACCAGACCCCAGGTCAATTCTCTTGAACTACATATTTAAATCATTTTATTATTTTTAAGAGTGAGCATGTGCAGCATGGGAGAGGGAGAGAACCTCAGGCAGACTCAAGAGCCCAACTTGGGGCTCCATCTCACCACCCTGAGATCATGGCCTGAGTGGAAATCAAGAGCTGGCCACATGACCAACTGAGCCAACCAGGGGCTCCTAAATCATTTTATTTTAAATCAATTCAGTGGTAGTTACTGCGGCTCACTATCTAACATTCAGTTGTGGTCCACTGGTTGTTTTAAACAGGTCATAGATACTGCTTCCCTTTCCGATGGCTGGTTGAGGGGTGGGCACGGACCCAGTGCTGGACAAAATGGAAATGTTTGCTGGGAGGATTTGTAGGAAAGCTTTACAAGCTCCCAAGTAAAGGGGGAAGAGAAGGTTCCTTGTCTTTCAGACCTTTTTGCGTTTATGTGTGATGCCTGAGCAGCTGTAGCCATGCCACTGTCCAAGTTGAGGATGAAGCCTATGCCCAGAGAGGAAGAAAGCCCAGAGAAAGGCAGATAAAGGCTCCTGATGTCCATGCCTAGATCCCATTTTGCCTCTGGATTTTGTTGCACAGCCTTATAAATGTCCTCCTTTAGACTGGCCCGAGTCACTGTTTTCTGTTACTTATGGCCCAATGCATGGATCCTTATTGGTCAACCCATGAGGAACCCTGGAGAGCACAGAAGCCTGGGACCTTATTTTCACACTGGCCTAGGGCAGGTTGTCTCAGCTTCCGTCTCTGAAAAAGCAAGAAATGCCTATTCTATAAGCCCTAAGCATGGTTTTGTGATCAGATGAGATAATGCGTGTGAAAACATTTCAAGCTGTATAAATTGTCAAATCAATGTAAAGAGAGAAAACAGTCTCTTTAAGGATGAAAGGATTGACAGCTAATACTGAAATCATGTCATGTCAACAATCCATCCCTTTAGTCAAGTCAGTAAGAAGACTTGTCAAATGTGTTTACTATTACAGAGAACAAAATAACCACATACTATACAACAGACCTCCACTTGTAATTAATTTCTCAATTAAATAAAGACAATCCTAGCATTGTGGTGAGCTGAGTGGTAAAGGGTAGGGGCAGTAGGCAGACCCAGGTCTGTATCGGTGAGGAGATTTCAGCTGCAAGCCAACACCCAACTTGCCCTGACTTAGAAAATAATCTGTTGGCTCAACTATATAGAGTCAGCAGCATGGCATTGACCAGATTTGGGGGGACGTGTGACGCAGTGGCTCAGTTCAGGAGTCAAACACCCAGCTCTCCTCTCTCTGCTCCTGCTTCTCATGGTATCAACCTCCCATTCACAAATGTCCATCCAGTAATTGCTAGATGCATCATCACGGAAGGTCATGTATAGTCACTGCACTTTGCTTTGAAAAAAGGTATGGTTCAATGCAAATATTTAAAATATATTCCAATTTTTATCATCTTGGATCAAGATTCCCTTATTTTTCAATACTTTAGAAGCCTCGAGAACTGGATAAGATCCCAGACTTCCTTAATCACAGAGTTTTCTGTGGTACTGATGCAACCTACGATTACTGCTAAAACCGCCTGCTTGAAAACTCTCTTTCTGGAGAGCAGTTTGTCTTAGTTTTGGTAGACACACATTTAGAAATATGCATTAGTCGAGCTGGGCTTAAATGCCCATGTGTCAGGTCCCCATCTCCACCCCACACATAAAGAAATCTGTGCACCTGATGTGATAGCAACAGGGACCAATTCTAAAATCTCCCACTGAGATTTAAGGTAGTAAATAAAAAGAAGGAAACCATGTTTCCATTAATTTGTTATCATCCACTGTGGTTGGAATGCTCATTAGAATGGCATTTATAAAGAATCTTAAATTGGCCCGGGTCTTCTGATCCATCACATGAATGATTTCCCTGCACCAGCCATAGATGTTAAGACAATGGTCTTTACAGTTATGTAAATATTTTCATGCTGATTTCTATCGAAAGTTGACAGTGAGCTTGGTGTATAAGAACCAGCGGCAGCTAAGTGCTAACAAGCATAAGCCATATCCCCAGGGTTTTGAACAACCATGGTCTGGTCTTTCTCAACCCAATTGAATATGTATTTCTGTACATAAGCAAGCCAACTCCCAAATGGAAATCATTTTAGATATGCAGAAGCATCAGCAAACCTCAGTCTCTAGTCAAGCAGAAAGAAACAGTCGTCAATTAAAGACTATCCTGATGTTATATAACGTCAGGTGAAATAAACTCACCCATTTCAGAGATTTATACTGTGTTTTCTAGAACTAAGTTTCTTTGGGACAGAAGTTTTAAAATCAAATATTTTTATCCTAGTCACTCTATCAGTGGATCTAGGAATAAAACTATTTATTTAAACACATAAAGTTCCTCTTTGTTTAATTGAATTATTCTGATGAGTCACATGTTATAAGCAGGTCGTAATGTATTAGACAGCAGGAGCCATATATTTGTACCCCCAATTCTGAGACCAATTTCCAGTGTCACTGTTGGGGGGGTTCCACCCAAAACATCCCTAAGTAATCCTTCAGGACACCAGCTGGGTGATGTCCTATCGTTCAACTCAATTCTGACAGCATCTACTGGGAGACAGCATCATGTTCCCCAGGTGAAGGACTGTCCTGTGTGACACCCTCCCCTCCCCCACTTCAGATGCCAGTCATAAGCCCAGGTTGTTAAATTTGACCAAATTGGGTGGACTGTAAACTGGAGTTTCCAACAACACCTTCTTTGGGCTTAAATGATTCGCTACAGCAGCTCACAAAGCTCAGAAACATTTTACTTACTAAATTACTGATTTATTGCAAAAGATATTAGAGTATATGAATGAGCAGCCAGACCAATGAGCTGCGTAGGGCGAGGTATATGGGAAGGGCTGTAGAGCTTCCATGCTGTCAGTGAGCACACCACACTCCCCAGCTCCACTTGCTCACAGATCAAAAGATCTCCAAGACTGTCCTTTGGGTTTTTATGGAGGCTTCATTACATAGGCATGATTTCTTAGCTCTTTGGACAGTGGTGATTGATTCAACTTCCACTCCCTTCCCCCTCCCCTGAGATCAGAGGGTGGGACTGAACATTGCGAAGCTGGAATCACTGTGTTGGCCCCCCTGGCAACGAGCCCCTCCCTTCTTAGGTGCAAAAGCTACCTCATTAACAATAACAAAAGACATCAATAGTTTTCAACACTTAGGAAATCCCATGGGTTTTAGGAACTCTGGGCCAGAAAAACCATATATATTTATAATTATAAATCACCGTATCACACCAATGCACATTCATATTATTTGTTTGTATCCCCAACATGTAGTAAATCATTTAGCACACAGTCAGGGTTCAACACATGTGAGCTAAAGTTATACTAGACTTAAAACTACCCCCCTGTATGACCACTTCACTGAACATCTTATCTCCAAATATCACTTAGGTACCACCTGGTGGCTGACCACATATTTTTGGATGTGTCGCAGACATTGTTTGACCAAATAGAAAGTTCTAGGGCAGCATTTTTCGTGTTCTCCACTGAGTCATTCCATCATGTAGCCTTTGACAGTGCTAAAGCAAGAATAAATAACCAACTGTTACATGCTCCCCACATGGGGAAGATATCTAGTGGGGATTTGCTTTACCATTCCTAAAATCTCAAAGAGCAAAAGGTTTCCTTTTTAAAAGCCTTTAAAAAGGCCAGAGCTCTGCCAGAAAAGGCACATTTGACAGACTGCCTTTGCTTCCTCCAGGGAGGAAATGACCAGACCAGGAGTTTGGCACCTGTGTTCTCCTCAAGCCCCTCCTCCTCCCCACAAACGTAGAGCAACAAAGCTTCCGAAGTCAGCCCTGTTACTGTTCCCTTCACCTGCAAGGGACCAGGTTGGGCCATACTGATGCTGGAAAAGATGTTAAGGCTCAAAGCCAATAGCTAAGAAAGAGTTCTGGAGACGTCTTTGATGCAAAAAGGTGGTTTTGTTAAAGTAAGGGACAGAACCTGTGAGTAGAAAGAGCTTCTCACCCATGACTGGGGTCGTTAGGAGGAGTGGCCCAGTATATACTTTCAAGTTGGAAGAGGTTAGGGATAGCATACATCTCTAAGGAATTTTGGAAGCAAGGTTTCCAGGACCTTGAGGGAGCTAGCTATTGTTGGGAAAAGGTCCTTTTATTATCATCTAAAAAAACCCTTCCTTTGAGACCCTTTAGATGTCTACTGGGGGGCCGTATGCATGGGGAATGATTGCCAACACATATCTTGGGGAGGGGGTGGTTAGAGATAAAGGGAATTTCTAAAGGAGTTTTTATATGTTAAGTAGATTTACAGGATCCTGGGGTCAGGGTAGGTTGCCTTTTGCCCTTAGCAAAGTATTAACTTCCAGGCAGTTAATTCCCTAGAGGAATGTCGCTGCCTGTTTCAAGGACTTGTCTCAGTGGCTTACTAGGTAATAAGGAAATCTACTAATTTTTCTTCTCCCTATGTTTCCCACATCAATATCATGTAGTGATTTTGTATATATAAAATTACTGAACATTCTGGAGTAGATGTCTGATGTGGCATTTGCCTGCCTGGCATGTATTTCCTCTTTCCAAGTAGCAAGGCATGAGGTTCCTTCAAGGAATTGCCCTCCGTTGTTGATGGATTGAACACATAATATGGTTCCAGAGGTATGAGGAGGACCTAGAGTTGACAAAAGGGCAACATGCGCCTGGCCAAGTGATGCATTTAGGGATGCAAATGTGACAGAAACAAGGCAAACAAAAAGCCAGTGCCCTTTCAGTAGAAGATGTGACTGAAGCTACTGGTGACCTCCTGTGCCACCAGGTGGAAAGAATCTGCCAGGGAATGAAGTTGGCACAGAAAATAGCAGAACCAAGAGACTAGAAGGGCAGAGTCCCAAAGACATCCCTATGCATCTGGTCAACCCTGCCTAAGAAGCTGGCCTCCGGTTTTTCCAGTCACTGAGAAAATATATTTCATTTTAAAAGGAAAATGAACCATGTTGGGCACTGGATTTTAGTAACAGCTACCTGGAAGACTTTTAAGAACAGCAGTATCTGTAGGGAAGTCCACAGAAAGACCTTTTAGGGAAAATAAATCAATTAAGCTTTGTAAACAAGTTAATTAGATCAAGGATATGGTTTGGTCTGTTTCAGTGCAATCCTTTTTAACGAATTCAATTTAATCTGCCTTTACAGTTAGTGGCACTATGGAGGTATTTATCTGTAGTGTTCGGAAACCACCATCCTTACTCTAAAATTAGGCTGCTACCATTTGGGTACGCATAGGCAGTTGTGTCTTCATTAACCAATAGTTCTCCCAGATTCCTGTTCTAAAGCATTCCATTAGTATTTCCCAGCAATGACGGATGAAAGTGTTGAGAACATTACAGCACAATTAGTAGTTGACCCAAGAAATAGAATTATTTTTTGTTGCCTTTGTGTAATTGATTCAAATACTTGAAATTATTCCTAGTGATTCTGAAGTTCCTTGCTCAGGCTGCTTCTCTATAGCATAAAATATAACATTTTTTTTTCATGTTTGAAGAGTCTTTTCCATTAGAGAATTATGTATGTAGCTGATGTACTGTCTAGTTGCTGGCATATCCCATATTAGATGGAGTTCCTTTAGCTCAATGTCACCTAATTCAGAGTAACAAAATTATCCTGGAATGATGAATTTAGAGAAGAAAAGAGAAACATAGATTCAGGCGAGGTTACCTTATATACCCAAGGGAATTACAGAATTCAAAAACAGAATAAATGGAGGTGAGGCAAGGATCAGTAAAATAATAGACCATTTCTGAGCATTGAAAATATAAGTCTCATGTTGAGTCTTCAAAATGAAAAGGTCCCAAGAACCTAAAAAAAAATTAGTGAAAGTGCAGGAGAGCCTACATCTGTTATGCGTTCTGGTGAGCTCATTCTTTCCAGAAATAATTTAGCATATATCCAAAAGATAAACATTTTTAAAAATAGTCACAATACCATCATCACATATAACAGATAACAATAACTCCTTAATATCTTTAAATAACTAGTAATTATTAAAACTTCCCAGATGGCCTCTTTTTCTTTCTTTTTACATTACCTTATTCTTATTCTCAAATTAGGATCCAAATAGACCCGTCCCTTGCAGTTAGCTAATACCTCTTAAATCTCTTTGTCTATAGGTTCTCCTATTCTCTTTAATTTCTTTATTGATGATGTCAGAGTCCCCTATATTCTAAATTTTGCTAATTGCATCCCTGTGGTGCCATTTCATGTGTATCTCTGCAGGTTCGATATTTTGGCAAGAAAACTCCGTAAGTGGTGTCATCTCTTTCCATCAGGAGGTATAAGATGTCTGGTGGTTTCTCTTTTTGTGATGCTAGTAGTCATTGCAGGTGATTGCATGGTTCCATGATTGCATTTGAGGGTGAAAAATTGGGGCACTCTGCTTCTATCATCCTGTCATCATTATTGAGTGGGAATTCTTCCATATAAAGAGAAATCTCCTCAAGTAACCATTCGGTTGCTCTGAGGTACAGTATAAAGTAAAGGCCGGAAAATGCTGGATTCTTTCCTTTTGTTTGCTGGCTTTCAGAATAGTGAGCTGGTTCCCTTCCATCCTTCAGAAGAAACCAGCTGCTGTTGCTACATCTTCTGTGCATAGTTTTAACAGAGCTGATGTCTTTCAATCCATTGTTGAGCACTCTGTGGCTGGGCAGTCTCTTTAAACAGGCCGCCAAGCCCTCTGACATGACCCAGGAGCCTTTTTTTCTCATTTCCTTTGGTAAGATAAGATGATCCAGTATCTTCTTGTACATTTCCTACTCCAGTTCTGGAATCCGCCATTTCTCTAAGGAGCTCTGGGTTGTTTCAGTAGAAAATCTTGTGATCACAGTATGGATGCTAGGAGTACCCCTTGCTAGACTGCTCCTGGTTTTCTGGGCTTGTGGAAAGAGGTAGGAAATGTGTGTTTTTAGAGACGATGCATCAGGGGCACCTGGGTGGCTCCAGTTTGTTAAGCTTCTGCCTTCAGCTCAGGTTATGATCCCAGGGTCCTGGGTTCCAGTTCTGAATCCAGCTCCCTGCTGAGCAGGGGGCCTGCTTCTTCCTCTCTTCCCTGCCCCTGATTTCTCTCACTATCTCTGTTTCTATCTCTGTCTCTCTCTCTCAAATTGTTATCTCTGTCCTATCTCTGTCTCTTTCAAATAAATAAATAAAATCTTTTAAAAAGAGAGAGAAAACATACATCAGGAGGCTATACCGATATTTCCGATTCAAATTTAGGGTTGCTTGTTTTTATTTAAATTCTTTTCTATTTTCCACTTGTTCCGTTAAGCTGAGTACCTTATTTACTGATGGCATTAACATAATTGTTGTGTCTTCATGTAATTTACTTAAGTAGCTTCCAAATAGAAATGCCAATATAATAATTAACAATATAATTACTGAAAAGGAAAGAAAATTTATTTGATGTTCTTTTTGTCTTTAACATATATACCACTAAGATGTACAGCCAAATGACTATTTTTTTAAAGTCACTTAAATTAATTCCTCTCTGCGTAGCTTAAACCAGCGACTTAGTGCATACATTCATTTCTTTCATTTTGCTTTTGAGGAAAGGTGATCTCAAAATCAAAATCTCACCATACCACAGGTAATAATTTCTTTAACATTTTAACATACTCTTGTTAAATGACTCTTGTCATTTCTGTACATGAATGTTATTGCAAAAATGGAATTATGGTTACATAAGGCTTTGTATTTGCTTTATTCTCTCCAGAGTAGATTGTAAACCTCTTCCCATGTCATGGAAACATTTCTAAATTACTATTTTAGCACCTTCATAGCATCCCATAGTTTATGTGAATTGTAGCTCTCTCAGCTAATCCTCTGTTGTTGACCATTTAAGGGGCTAACAATTTTTCACAATTTAAACAACACTGTGATGAATATCTTTGAAACCAAATGTGTTCACACATTCCCAAATTACTGCTTTAGCGTAAATTCCCATGAATGTACTCACCAAGCCAAAAAATAAAATAATCACTTGAAGGCTTTTCCTTCATTCTGTGGCATCATTCTCCTAAAGTGTTTGAGAATTCTCATGTCCCTAAATTCTCACCAACACTAGGGATTGTAATTCATTTTTTAATTTGTCTAATTTGAAAAGTAATATAGCATATGATTATTGATTATGTGGACATTTCTTTAAATGGATGACTGAAGGTATTCATTTGTTCACTTTGCAACAGAAATGTAATTCAGCTTTTTCCTATCTGCCATGCCTTGGACACAACACTGTCCAACAAAGACATATTCCTCCCCTCCTCTGACCCAGAGTCCAGAGGAAAAGAAAGACATTTGAATAAGTGGGGCTGGAAGGAGAAGTGCAAGACATCATGAAAGTGCATGGTGGAAGATCAAGCTAGACAGGGTGGTGGGGGTCAGGAAGGATATGGAGGTTTAAACTAAGGCCAAAGCAAAAAGTAAGCTGTAACTGGGGACAAGCAGGAGATGTGAAGGAAAAAGAATGCAGAGAGAGAGTGCAGCATGTACAAAGATCCTGAGGTATGAGTCATGTCTTTTCTTAATATGCAAAGACTTCATCATGAGAGAGAATCCAGGCCTATACTAAGCAGGATCCAATTTGTATGAAATAGAGATGGCCCTGTAAAGGGTAAAAAAGGAGAAGGAGCAACTTGAGCAGCTAGTCTCAGACTCCCCTTCTGAGCCTGTGCTTCCAGGTCTCTTTCTTCCTTTCCAACAAAAGCAACAAGTGCCTCTTCGTCAACCCTAACATTCTCCCAGCCAAACCATGGGATGGAGGTGATTTACAGCAGCTGTGCATTCTGAGCGGATTAGAAAGAGAAATCTTTATAATTATATGGGCTTGCTGTTATTTAAATATTTACCAACATTAAACACCAAAGGGCTGCAAATGATCCAGGGATTCATATTGTTCTAAGCTAATATTCTTTGTACAGTATTATGCAAATTGCATAAACTTTATTTTCCTGTTGTTGCTGCAAGCAGTGTATCCCAAGGCAGTCATTCACTAAGTTGAAACAGATAAAGTTTTAATAATAAATAGTGATGATGAATAAGTCACAAAGTTTGTGCAATGCTAATGTACTCGCTCACCCTAGGGTAGTTTATTAGATAAACAAGTAACATTTCCTGATTTGCTTTTGCTCAAGTGGCGTCATTTTCCTGGAAATGTTTGCACAATAAATTATTTCAACCCATTAGGTGTTAACGGACAAATCATAGTCACTTGCAATCTGTCGTGAATTGCTGAGAATTGAGATTTAAACACTGAAATTATACATTAATTTTGCTTTACAAAAACAAAGCTGGTTAAGAGAAATTAAACTTGGTTGAAATGGGAACAAAACAGTATGTTTGATGCTGAATATTTTAAGCCTGCAAAGGAGGCTGTGAATGGTTTCATTAATATTCAGAACACTTGGGCATTCATGACAAAGAGAAAATGCAAATAACAGCTCCCTGCCTTGGGAATACCAACTGCGCAGGCGGCATTTGCCCACAGGATGCCTGTGCGGCTGCGGGATGGGTCAGGGGCCTACCCACCTGCGCAGTAGCCTGAAACACGCCGTCCTGCCTCTTGGTATCTCCAGCGCAGAACTGATTCTGTGCTCAAGACAGCCTGCTTCTGTTTGGAAGGGTCATTAGAAAATGTCTTGGAAAATAGTATCCGGCAGCAAATAGCCAGAAACCACCTCACCGTGCATCAGAGGGGCAGTGATGAGAGGGAAGTGTCAGCCATCTGTACAGTACAGGTCTCCACAGTGAGGAAGGGGAAGGAAGTAGACCCATATGGTCTGAATTCAGTTTCCAAGATATGTGCTTTTTTAAATTTCTGAATTTTATTTAAGAAAATCATATTATAGAAATGTGCACAAAACCATAAGTGATGATGAATTTTCACAAAGTGCACACACGTGGGTACCCAACACCCACATCAAGTGTCAGAACACTGCAATCCCCCAGAGCTCCCTTCTGCTCTCTCCGTCTCCCTCACACCCAGGAAGACCACCATCCTAACTTGTGACATTCGGGATTAGTGCTGGAACCATCTACCCCTTCATGTCTGGATTCTTTCCATCAGAAGAGTATCTATGAGATTTGTCCACATTATTACTTAGAGATGCAGTTTGTGGATGCTCATTAATGGAAAATACTCTGTTGTATAAATACACCACAATTTATTTACTCATTCTCCTGCTGATGGGTATCTGGGTTCTTTCCTATTGTTTCTATTACAAACATTACCGCTTTAAATATTCTTGAACACATCTCTGGTGAATGTAAAATAGGTGTTTTTAAAGTAAACATAGCCAGGTACATGTCAGAGTGTTATGGTACATTCGCATCAGTATGGGGGATGTGGATAAAAGGGACTGGGTATAGGTTCATACACACCACATATAATCACTGGTGCTGTGCAGAGCCCCTGTCTGAAGTTGAAAAATGATAATCATGCCTGCCTTTGGGAAGAACATATGAAGAAGAGCCAGGGGAGCCTTACTTTTCACTGTTGATATGTCTGTACTGTTCTGAATTTTTCAAAGGGACTGGATTAAGCTTTCAGTATAAAATTAGTTAATCCAAGGTAGAAGGATATAATGAATCCAGAGTCATTTGATGCCTAACTGAACATATGGTCATTACTACAACATTATAATTTACTTCAGCTGTGTGTCTCGGTGCTTTTCCAAAGTATATTTCATTCATTTCTCACCATAAGAGTGAAGAAAGCCTTTGTGACCATTTCTGTAGACCATGTCTGTACCCTGATTTCATTTAATCATCAGAATCAACCTATGAAATACACTTTATGAAACCCACTTCATTAATGAGGTGACTGAGATCAAGGAGGTGGGGTGGTAGTCTAGGGTCACCTGGATTTTGGAGCCTCAGTCCAGTGCTCTTTTTAGTCATGAATGTCCAAGAGATCCTGGAACACACTGGCATCAAAATGAGAAGAGGCAAAAGAAGATGAGGGAAAGAGAAACTTTGAGGTTAATCCCTGTGGGCTTAGAGGGGCCATCCTGGAATAACCATAGGTCCTTCTGTCCCTTCTCATCCCCCAGTGCAGGTCATATCCTTAGTAACCCCTATTTGTCAATGCTTTCTGCCTTAGGCACTCTAGGCCAGGGCCAGCCAGCATTTTCTGCAAAGGGCCAGACAGTAAATATTTTATGCTTTGTGGGCTGTATGGTGTCAAACTTCACAACTCTGCCTCGTTGGAGTATAAAGTAGCCACAGACAATACAGAAATGGATGGGCATGGCTGTGTTCCAATGGAACTTTATTTAGGACACTGAAGCCTGAATTTCATATAATTTTTACATCATGAAATATTCTTTTTATTTTTCAACCATTTAAAAATGAGTAACCATTCTTAGCTCCTCGCCTGGACAAAAATGGTGATCCAGATTGGGCACATTGGTTTCAGTTTGCCAACTGTTGCTTTAAAGAGATACAAAAAATAGGTTAACACAGTCATTGAACAGAAGCTTATCAATTTTAGTCAAAATTCTTTCAGTTGTTAAATGGGAACCAAACTGAAACTAGAGAAATGAAAATAGGGAATTCATAAACTTAAACTGGAAAGCCAAGGGGGTGGTATTCAGACAGAGCTGGTTGAGGGATTTGGATAACAAACTGCTCTCTCTGCCTCCACCCCTTCATCATTGTTCTCCCCTTCTCCTTCCCTTCCTCCTCCTCTTCTCTCTTCCTCCCCCATCCCTCTTGTCTTCTCTTGGACATACTTAGTGTCCCTAAGACTATGTGGTCTTTAGTGCTTGTGATCTCAGCAACATCCAGTTCCTCAGTCTAGGCAAAAAAATCTTCCTTTTTACCAGCAGGCAAAATCCTGTCCAGTTTGTCCTAAAACCAACTCTGTTCAGACATCACCACCTGCTTCTTCCATTTGACACTTATCTTCTGCCATTTACTGAGCTTCTTGCTCTGTCAGATAAGACTAGAAAATGAATAAATGCAGATGCAGCATCAGGAACTTGAGTCTCAGGGGAGAGAAAACAAGGGAACAAGATATGACAACGACTGTACACTCTACCTGGATTTCTCTCACATCTTTTAAAGTCCTTGTGATATTCTTGTTCATCTCCACTATGATACAGGGGGCAGGAGGTGGACAGCAATGTGAGGACTCATTCTAGTATTCCTGGTGCCTAGCATTCATTGATAAATTAATTCTTTCTTCATATGTTTTTTGGGAGTCTACAGTGTGCCAGACATTATATTAGGCATGGGATACAGAGAAGTAAAATGGAACAAATGCCATCTTTGCTCATATGAAATGCATGGTCTGATGCATAACATCTGCCACAGTGTCTCAATTTCTTTATCCATTAGAATTAGAATTTTAGAATTATTAGAATTAGATTTAGAATTAGAATTATTAGAATTATTAGAATTCAGCCTAGAGTCAAACCCTAACTCCACTGCATGCTTCTAGCTTTGTAAACTTCAGAAAGTTACTTAACCTGTGCAAGTCTCTAAGCATATAAAGCAGACATAGGGGCAGCCCCTATCTTGTGGGGTTGTGATGAAGATCCATTGAGATAACGTACATACAACATTTAGCAGAATTCCTGAGGAAACTACTGGTGTTCCATAAACATGACCTAATATTAATTTGTTCTAACCCATAGTCTGAAATGTAATAGATGCTCAGTAAATTCCTTTGGAATGGATTTTGCCCCTTAGATACTCAGAAAAAGCCTAATTTTCATAGGCTTTTTCATGCCACTCCCAGTCTGTTGTCCCATACCCCTGAAATGCATATAACCTGCATGTGGCTCTGGCTTCCTATTTAATCTCCACAATCAACGAGGTCCCGTCAGCCCCTCACTGTGCCCCCCATGCAAGGCCCAGGCTCTTTTGCCCAGAGCCTGGGCTCACTAAAGCCTCAGTGGATTGTTTTTTGGATCTTACTGTGTGACTCACAGCTGGCCTCAGACTACTTGGGTTGAGAGCAGAGATATGGATTCCTTGTGGTGAGTGTAAATTTTTAATAAGATATAGAAACCAGCTGGCACCCAATAGTGCCTGCCATAAATTGTCATTCTGTTCAGTAAGAAACGAGCAGCACTATATTCCACACAGCCCACAGTTTCCGAGCCCTATCCCAGTTTTCCTAGAGACATGCAGCTTATCCATCCATTTATGTTACAGCTTAATTCCTTAACATTGATGAAAAACTCTGTTATAATTGATAAACTTACCACTATAATAATAACAAAGATAATAGAAATCTACTGGCTTACATATGTAGAAAGTCACAAGAGACAGTCGATACCCTATAAATGATGAGAGCAAGATAGATGTGTCACAGTTCTTAAAAGATCCATGACAGCAGTGAGAACAAATGAAACCTAAGTGAACGAATATCCCTCATCAGCTGAACGCTTTCAAAGACCCAGCCCAGACCCACCCATATTAGATTACCCTGCCCCCACACCAGCATCCTGACAAAGAGATTTCAGGGACAAATGCTGTTTATTCAGTGTCAACTGTTCTTTTATGTATGATAGCTGGAGCATAACTAAAAACTATGAGACCTAGAAAAAGGAGGAAAAGATGTCCCATTAACAAAAGAAAGCAGTCATTAGAACAAAGCCGTAAATGCCTTACTGTTGCATAGCAATCATGGGCCTTAATGCAACTCTGATAAATGTGCTCAAAAATCCAGCATACAATGGGGGTGCCTGGCTAACTCAGTTGGTAGTGTGTGGGACTCTTAATTTTGGGGTCATGAGTTTGAGTCCCACCTTGGCACAGAGATTATTAAAAAAAATTTAATCTAGCATAAAATGGATAACATGTGTAAATAGATAGGAAATTTTTGCAAAAAAAAATGGAAAATTTTTAATTACAATTAGAAATGCAATAAAGAAAAACACCATACGAGATATTAATAGTTGATTCAACAGGCTTAAAAAGACAACACAGTAGAAGAAAGGATCAGTGAAGAAAGGATATAATAAACTATTCTCACTGAACCACAAAATGGAAAAGAGCAATTTTTAAAACTGGAGGAGAATATCCTAGAACTATGAGTGAATACCAGATGGTCTAATAGAAAAGTATTTGAAATCATAGTTGGCAATGACTAAAAGCAATGAAGGACATCAACCTGCAGATCCAAAAATCTCTGCTGATCCCAAGCAGAAAGAAACCTATATCCAGGCACATCATAATTTAACTGCCGAAGTCAGACATATAGAGTCTTAAAGTATTCACAGAGAGAAGATATGTAGAGTGAAATACTGAAAAGAGTAGAAGCTGACATCTCAACAAAAATTATGGAGGACCACATTTCAAAATTAAGGAATATGAAGGATGCCTTTGTGGCTCAGTCAGTTAAGCCTCCGTCTTGGGCTCAGGTCTTGATCCCAGAATACTGGGGTCAAGCCAGGCATTGGGCTTCCTGCTCAGCAGGAGTTTGCTTCTCCCACTCCTTCTGCCCCTCCCCCTGCTCATGCCCTCTCCCTCACTATCTCTTTCTCTCAAATAAAATCTTTTTTAAAATTTAAGAAATATGGAAGATATTTTTAGGTAAAAGCTGAAATATCATATATCCAGCAGATATACACTACCAAAAGTAGGCTAGCGTACATTGTTTTAGGTTATAGGAAATGATACCAGATTCTTGACTGTTCAAAGCACAAATAATACAGCATCGAAAGGTTGGTAACATATGCAGAAGTAAAATATATGACAATAAAAGCACAGAGTGTTATGGGGGAATAGATGGGATTATGTATGGTTTGTGAAGTGATAAAATATTTGAAACAGTCTATAATGATTTAAAGATGAATACTGTAACACTCAGAGCCACCACTAAGTAAATACAAAAGCTATAACTAATAAGGATTGGAGGAAGAGTACTGCAGAAATACTCAGTTAGGGGCGCCTGGGTGGCTCAGTGGGTTAAGCCGCTGCCTTCGGCTCAGGTCATGATCTCGGGGTCCTGGGATCGAGTCCCGCATCGGGCTCTCTGCTCGGTGGAGAACCTGCTTCCTCCTCTCTCTCTCTCTCTCTCTCTCTCTCTCTCTCTGCCTGCCTCTCTGCCTACTTGTGATCTCCCTCTGTGAAATAAATAAATAAAATCTTTAAAAAAAAAAAAAAGAAAGAAAGAAATACTCAGTTAACCCAGCAACAGGAGGAGAACAACAAAGAATACACAAAACAAATAGAAAAAAAAAATACAAAATGGTAGGCTTAAATCCAGTTATACTGACAACTACATGAAAAGTTAGAAGACAGAATATTGCATTGGAAGAGAGAGATTGTCAAATTTTAGTGGGGAAAAATCAAGACCCAACTCAAGTCAGTCCAAAGTGGAAAGGAAGATGTGTTCCATAAATGTGAAGCAACTACCTGTGTGGAGAGGAAAGAATGAATTTTTGACCCCTCATTGTTCCATACCAGATAGTGATCATGGCTAGGCATAAATGTGAAAGCTAGAACCATATATCTTTTAGAAGAAAACAAAATATTTTCACAACCTTGAGGTGGGCCAGGATTTTTTTAAATAAAATATATAAAAAAGGAAAATAAAGACTAAATGGGACTCATAAAAAAGTGCTCTTTTAAAAGACACCATTAGGGAAATAAATACACAACCACGGAAAGGGAGAACATTTTCACAACACTTTTATCTAACAAAAGACTTGGATCCAGAATGTTTAAATAGCTCCAACAATTCAATAATAAAAAGACAAATACCCCAATTAAAACAGTGGGGAAAAGACTTGGACACTTCACAAGAGGATAAGTAAATGGCTAATAAGCATGTGAAAAGGCATTTAACACCATGACTTACTAGGGAGATTTACGTTGGAAGTAAAAACAGCTTCACATGCATTGGTATGACCGAAGTCAGGGTTCTGACAGTGCCCAGTGCGGGCGAGCCTGTGGAGCGGCTGCAAGTCTCACACACTGTGGGGGCTGTGGAGAACTGTACTTTACATAACTGCTTGGCAGTTCTGTATAAAATTAAAAAGCCAACTCCTCTGTAACCCAGCATTTCCACCCCTAGAAATTTACCCAAGAAAAATGAAAGTATGTGTCCACAAAAAGACTTGTACAAGAAGGTTCATAATGATGTTCATCATAATAGCCCAGAACTGGAAACAATCCAGATGTCTATCAACAGGTGAATGGATGAACAAATTGAGGTATGTTCATAAAATGAAATCTGTCAAGGGGATCAGCTGGAGAGAGGACTAGGGAAGTATTAAGCAGTGATAAAGTGCCCCCCGTCTTGTTTCGGGTGATGATTACATGAGTACGTACAAAGGACAAAACTCGTTGAACTACATGTTTAAGCCTTGTGCGTATTATTGCTATTAAGTAATCCTTGATTATTAAAAAAATTTAAATGTCTACCCTCTACATGCTGAACAGATGCAATTTAAGAGAGAGGGTAGAATTGAAGAAACAAGATGAGGTAGGAGACTATGCAGCAGTCCAGTTCATTCAACGAACTCTCCAGGACACCTGGCTTTTACAACTCCTAATGCTTTGGGATGAGCCCCGCCTCCTCAAAGGAAGCAAAGGCAAGGAAGTCAATCCCTGCTGGAAAAGCCACCCTTCCAAAAGAGGTCTACTGCTTCTCAGCTCCTTACCATGCCACAGTGCTGTAAGCGTGGTCACACCCTGCTCTTCATTCTGAGGTTTTACACTGGTTTTGTTTTGTTTGTTTGGTTTGTTTGTTTGTTTTGGCTCATCTCACTCATCCTACAATCCCCTCTTTATCAGTTTCTCCTTTTCCAATGTCTTCCTTGAATTTAACAACATATTGTTGTCTTTCTACTCAACATAATGTATTTATTACCCACCTCCATTTCAAAGTCGGGGCAGGAATGGTGAGGTCCCTATCTCAGCCGGGGTAGGCGGGGGATGTAAGCCGAGTGGACAATGATATGCCTAAGGAATTAAAATCAGGGAGAGCAAGGTACTTAATGGTGGGACTAGGCCAGTCAACAGGGTCCTCCCAGCCATACCTTCTACCATTATATGACAAGTGCTCGATACATGTTGGTACAGCCTACTAAATCAAAACTATGGGTTAATTCATACTTAATTTAATTAGCTAAATTTAATTCTATCCTGTATCCATTTTGCTAGACTAGAGGATAGAATTTCACGCGTATTCATTCTGGCAAGAGATTCTGAAATTTTCTTTGATCATCTGCTAATTTTGCTGCTGTAACAATTAGCCATCGCTCCGCTGCCCTAGCTTCCAGGCAGAACCTGATGCTGATTTTAATTACTTAACCTAAGACCAAGGCAAAGTGAAATACCCACTGAGTCCCAGTCCAATTGTACTTTATTTAATGTAAAATCTATTGCTGGTAGGCTTGGACTTTGCTCTCTGAATTAAGCATCACACATTGCGGGGCGTTTAAATATTAGTTTCCTCGCTCCTTCAGTTCTTTACTCATGACCTTTCACGGTCATCCTTATTAATTAGCCCAACAGTCACTGCATTGCCTCTGTCACTGTGGTCCCAGTGACCCTCCCCCGTGGTCCTCTCTGGTGAGCCAGACCACCTCCTGTGTGGGTTTCTAAGGATAGCTCCTTTCAGCCCTCACAACAAAGACATGTAGGGCTTTTGGCTCTACCTTGTCAACACATCCTTGTGATGGTTCTTGCCTTAAATCTTTCACCTTAGGTCTGCTTCTGTCTCTACTGAAAGGATTGTTTTTAATCTTATCAGGTAATTTAGATTAATGTGGGTGGAAGAAGGAGTAACCAGACTTTTATTTAATGCTACCCATAGCCAGACCTAATGATGAAAGTGATGGTCTTGACTGGAGTTCAGTACTAATCTAGCGTAATGGATTTCTTGCATTCACTCCACATTTTAATTCAAGCCCTCACTTAAAAACAAAAATAAAGTTTAAATGGCTTGATGCCACTGAGTTGGAACATCTTTCCAATCCCATCAGCAAACAGGGTCTGTTTATGCTTGGTTTTCCTTCCTGCTGGCCACACCCACGTTATGTCAAGTGGCAGTCGATCATCAGACTCCTTTCCTGAGCAAACTGTGGCAGAGGATAGGCAGCACAGAGAATTTGCAGAGATATTCTTTTTTTTGGATAACTTGCAAATATGCCTAAAGAAAGAGAAATCAAATTCTCTTCATTTTTTAAAGCAAAAAGAAGTGGGAACACACATGGGTGATCTCATAAGAAGTGCTTGTCCTGGTTTGGAAATCCAGATGTCCTCCCAATGGATGTCAGAAGGATCACCTTGGTGTCAGTTATCCAGATAATCAGAATCCACCCCCTGTACCCCCAAAGCCTACTTTGGGGCTTTGTGGGCTTTACAAGATTATTACTCTGGGAAAACAAGCTAAGGGAAGAACAGGTGTTCTTATTAGTCACAAAGAGAAGTCTGTGCATGATGCATGTGTGCCTGCACCCACTGAGTACTAAACATTCGGGGAGCTCGTTTGATCTCAGTGATACAGCACATTGTCTGGTGAGGCCAGATAGAAAGTATTGCCCAACAGTGGAGAAAGAAAGTGAGACACAAGAAGTGGGTATGGAAATGTGAGGCTGTCCAGAAGCTCAGACACACAGAGCTTCTGTGTTCAATCCATAAGAAAACTGGGCAAGTTAACCCAAAAACTCTCAACTCCAAATATAAGAGACCATCTGATTTAGAGCCTCTTCTTCCCTGCGGTTGGCCACCATCCTAAGAAAAGGAGCCATTGAATCCAGGCTCTTTGGGTCACGAAGTGTGGGGCAGTCCAAGCTTTCCCTTTGTCCCTGGGGCATGGCACCAGGTAGCCATTCTCCAGACATTAAGTGCTTACAAAATATGCAGCCCATGATGAAGATGCAACTCAGGCGGCAGTCCTCGGGCTATGGTTTGAGCACGGGTTCACCGCTGTGGAGATAGAGGCCCACCAGCAGAGGTTGTGTTCTAGATAGAGGCCCCAAACTTCCTACTATGAAAGGGCCAGTCCCCTGCTCCCTCCCATTGTAGGTTCTGAACTTCCCACCCCAGTGCCACAAACACCCTCATGCCCCATCCCAGGGTCTCTGCATTTCTGCTGGTTTCTGTCTTTATTTTGCATATTCTACCTCAGTTGTTTCCTTCTACACATTTTTCTTCTTTTCTCTTGCTCTTTGTATCTTTGCCTGTCTGTCTCTCTACTTGTTTGTCTATTATTTATGAAACAGATCCTCAAAGCTCCTTCTTCATGCAGAACACTGAGTTTGAATTGCTTTGAATGTTCTCCCTCTGAAATGAGATGCAACTCTCTGGATACCCTGATGCCCTGCCTACCATTTCATAGTTTCTGAAAGGATCTACTCAGATCATACAGATGCTTGGAATATCATTCAACTATAAGGAAGTACGGGAAGTATTATTATCATCTAAATAGGATCGGCATCCTCCAGTTATTTTGTTCACTAAGCATGTATTGCTCACTGTTTTGGCCTGGCACTGCTGTCTGGAGCAGGAGAGAGCATGAAAGATGAAGAACAAGAACCGTCCTACCCTCAACACACTCCATGCACAGCGCTCGTGGATTGGGATCAGTGCCGTGAAGGGCAGAGGCCAGGTGCCATGACGGAGAAGGGAGTGCGTCTGCTTCATATGTGGCCTTTGTTGGCTCTGATTGCTATAACAAAATACCACAGACCGGCTGGATTAAAAAAAAATTTATTTATTTTCCCACAGTTCTGAAAGGTGGAGGTCTAAGATCAAGGTGCCAGAATGATCAGGGTCTGACAGGGTCCCTCTTTCTCATCTGCAGGTGGCTGCCTGCTCCCTATCTGCCCTCATGGCCTTTCCTCAGTTCTGGCATATGGAGAGAAGGAGAGATCTCTGTCTTCTTATGAGGCCACCAATCCTATCTGATTAGGTCCCCATCCTTATGACCTCAATTAACCATAATTACTGTAGTGGTCCGGGTTCTCCAGAGCAACAGAATCAATACAATAACATAGGTAGGTAGGTAGACAGACAGACATAATACATGTTAGATGGATTCATGGACAGATGAATGATAGATACCCTAGATATGTGTGTGTGTATAAATTTATAATATGTATAATAAATATATAGAGAGGTGTGTGTGTGTAATATGTGTGTATATGTAATAGATACAGTGATAGGACCTAGATATATATCTATATCTGTAATCTATATGTAGGTATATACAATATATACATCTTATATAGTAAGTGTATGGATATAGATATATATAGTGTATGTGTGTATATGGAATAGAGAATAGACATAGAATATATTAAATAGATAGTAAATCTACGTAAAGGGATTGGGTCACAGAATTATGGAGACCGAGATGTCCCACGATCTGCCATCTGCAAGCTGGAGACCGAGGAAAGCTGGTGACAGAGTTCAGTCCAAGTCTGAAGGCCTAAGAATCCAGGGAGCCTGTGGTTTAATTCCTAGTCTGAGTCTAAAGCAGGAGAAGCCCAGTCTCCCAGATCACAGAGTGAATGCGTTCTCCCTTTGGACACAAGCACCCATAGCAGATGGTCAGGAAGAGACTGTGAGCTTTGGAGATTCAGAGGAAATCTGTCATTGAAACTCTGCAGAAAACCCACTGCAGAGAGAGAACCTGAAAAAATGCTAGTGAAATTGGTCCTAGAGATCAGCATCCAGTCTTCTATTTTGGATATGTCAAATTTGAGGCTCCTGTGACATTCAAAGGGATGGATCAGTTAAGCAGTGAATAAAAGAATGGAAAATTGAATAATAATTCAAATCACTTATTTCCTCCCAAAGCACATTGGTGAGATCCCCAAGATAAAATCTCTGTGTCTTTCTATGGCTGCCCTATCTGGATCACTGCCGGAATTACTTAAAACCATTTTGGTGTGGGGGTAACACGGAGAATAAGCAGGCAAGCCTGTGGGCACATCAGCTTCCAGTGTGCCCTAGGGAACCAGGGGGAATGATCTGCACCAAGACTCTGGGTTTCTTCGTGGTAATGCACTTCACATGGCTTACTGAAGGAGGTGTGTTTGGGGTTTCATTAGAGATTACAGTATTCAGAACAAAGTCTTCCCATCTGGGAAGCTGCGGGGTCCTAAATAAATTCCTCATGAGCACCCCCAGTGGCCAACTGCGCATCAGAAAACTGCTGTCACTCTCGGAGACTGTTGCATTAAGTCCACAACATGTGAAATTGCCTTCTTTTTCTTCCTGAAACACCCAGGTTCTTAATACCGTGTAATCCACTCTCTGCCTTCCTACCACACAGAGCTGTTCAGATAAGTCAGTTGAAGACTTCTTCCCACGGAACACGTGATTTCGGGAGAAAGAAGGGCAATGCTCCAAACTCTGTTGAAGGTCTCACCCCTCCCTCGGAGCAGAGGTTTCGGGAAGCACCCTGCCCCTTTCTACTCCCAGTGTTGGACACAGCCTTTCATTTTAAGGAAGCATTCAAGATGTTACATTAATCTAGTGTGTAGGTAGAGCTCATCCTGATTTTAATTGCTTTATTCCTCTCAACCACACAAAACATGTAGGAGCCTTAACAGGCTGATAAGGGCCTCCAGGCACTGTTTTAACAACTTGAATGTAATTTGCAGATTGCACGCATTGGCAAGAAAGGCTCTGGTATAGATCCTGGGGTGGGGTTGCCATGTGGGGAAGAAAGAAGGAGTAGAGAAAATCTTTAGTACGTTCTTAATAATGTATCTTAATCTTAGTGTTGCCAAAATACACCAGTTGTCAAATGTGCGTTGATGTGTTTTAATACGGCATCTCTGGGAAGATGGAAACTGTGGCTAGAAATAATTCATTTAGATAATAGGAAAATATCTGGGACTCAAATAGGTCACCCAGCGAGAAGTGACTCTTGCAGCTCCCTGTGGTCTTTGCCCCTTAACTCCCCCCGACTGAGTGCTATTCTGAATTAATCCTCTCTCATTCAGTGTGCAAGGTAGTGCGGACATGCAGGCATGGGCTTCTGGGAGAAAACCAGGAGACTCTAGCTCATTTGGAAACACTAAGAACTGGGTTTCTCTGAGCACTCTGAATTATCATCTGATGGAGAGGATGGGTGATATATTTTCATGAACATGGGAATTAGCCCTTTAATTATACAGAAGAGGCTTCTCCTTTCAAGTTTTTACATATTAAAAGCTTGGACATCATCTCTCCAACACTTCTAATAAGAAAAAGCTGGATAGACTGAAAATCAATGACTTCTCTTGGATTCATTGTGGAACTGAGTTCCTAGGGTAAACTAACCACTTATGGGGTTCAGGAGATGCTACCCCAAAAGAAGGTACCTTGGAAGATTGAATATTTCAAGCTGAAGGAATTTGAGAAAATGGCAGAAATGGGAAGTCATTATAACCTTCCCCTCACCCTTTCCCCTCAAACAGAGTCACAAAGCCCACGTGGGCATGCTGCTCTCCCTACACCTGAAAGGAGCTGCTTCAATCTCCGAGGACAGAGGACACACATAACAGGCCTTGCTGTTTCCTTTATTTCCTACACTTACACTCCTTAACCTGTCCTGTTCCTCTACGACTGCCCACTCTTCATCAAACCCCATGAAAACACTCAGGCATAACTATTTTTTTTTAAAAGATTTTATTTCTTTATTTGACAGAGAGAGACAGCGAGAGAGGGAGAAGCAGGCTTCCCGCAGAGCAGGGAGCCCAATGTGGGCCTCGATCCTAGGACCCTGAGATCATGACCTGAGCCGAAGGCAGCCCTTTAACGACTGAGCCGTGCAGGAGCCCTTTGGTCCTCATTTCTTTACGAAGGCCTCAGTGTCTCATAAAACTTAGGTCGTCACGTTCTGCTTCTTTCCTCTTGCTCCGCCTTTGCCAGATTACTTTTCAGACCTAGTCAGGGACCCTAAGAGGGTAAAGGAACATTTCTTTCTCTCCCACACCACCAGCCTAACATGTAGAGAGGCAGATGAACCCAGATAGGCACAACTCAGGTGGGGTCCCCAGGAGCCGTAATCTGGTGGGAACGCTTAGTAATTTTGACAAATGGCTGTAACTGAATCTCTGCTAGGTTGAGAGGGAGAAGTTCCTGGGGGCACTCCCCCCCCTTGTGGACTTTATCTCAGGGAAGCTCTCCCACCCCAGGTTCTCATGGCGAAAACCCTGGAAAAGAGCCTCTCCTGGGGGCGCCTGCGTGGCTTAGTGGGTTAAGCCTCTGCCTTTGGCTCAGGTTGTGATCTCAGGGTCCTGGGATCGAGCCCCACATCAGGCTCTCTGCTCAGCGGGGAGCCTGCTCTCCCTCTCTCTCTCTCCCTGCCTCTCTGCCTACTTGTGACTTCTCTCTGTCAAATAAATAAATAAAATCTTTAAAAAACAACAAAAAACAAATGTCCTTCTCCTTAAGGAAGGCCCACTCTGCAAGGGGAAGACTGCCAGCCCATCCCACTGGGGGAAGGGCCGTCCTGTCTTATCTAAGGCAGAAAGAACAGCAGAAGGAAGTCATGAAGGAGGCGGTTGGGGAGGCTGCGGGCAGAAGAAAGAGAACAGGGAAAGCCCTACCACTGGAGAAACAATTGCAGGGGCCACAGACCAGACACCTGGCCTGCTAAAGCGTGGATTTAATGTGAAGACTATAGAACACTCCCCATCCTCCCCGCTCCTCTCCAGTGCCCAGGGCTCCAGCGTAACAGCCAGGTTGCAGCTGAAAAGAGACCCAAGATACAGGCTGTCCATGAGGATGAGGATTTAGGGGAAATTCAAGGTCAAAAGAACAGACAAAACAAGGACACCAGAGGAATTGGAAGCTCTCACCGACAGCCACTGAACATATCAAACACTGCTCAGCTCCGAGCCAGATGGCAAATACTCTTACCGTAAAGCCTGTCTGCCCCTCTGTCTATACCGGCACCCTGAATCAGCAGACCAGGAGTTTAAAACAACCCTGGTTAATATGCTAAAGACTCTGATAGAAAAGTAGAGCACTTGCAAGCACCGATGTAATATAAACACAGAGATGGAAACACTAAAAAGGAATCAAAAGAAAATACTAGAATCACAGACACTGTAAAGGAAATGAAGAGTGCCTTGGCTGGGCTCATCCGCAGACTGGATAGAGCCTAGGAAAGAACCAACAAGCATGAGAAGATGTCAATAGAAAGTTCCCCAGTGGAAATGGAAGAAGAAAAATAAGACACACACACACACACACACACAGAGAGAGAGAGAGAGAGAGAACAGAATAACCAAGAACTGCCAGACAATGTCAAAAGGTTTAACATGTTATTGGAATATGAGGAGAAAGAACAGAGCAGGAGTATTTGAAGTAATAATGGCCAAGAACTTTCCAAAATTAATGACAGATGCCAAACACAAGATCGAAAGAACTGGAAAAGTACCCTAAAAAACACACGTAGACATATTCTATTCAACAACAGAAAAACAAAAACAGAAAATCCCGAAGAAGACAGAGTAAGACAAGAGGGGAAAGAACAAACAATGAAACCTTCCCTACAGAGGACCAAGAATATGAGTCACATGAAGTTATCAGAAACTGTGCTAACTCAAAGAGAATGCAATTAAACATGTATGGTTGAAAGAAATACACTTTTGGGGCACCTGGGTGGCTCAGTGGGTTAAAGCCACTGCTTTTGGCTCAGTCATGATCCCAGGGTCCTGGGATCAAGCCTCGCATTCGGGCCTCTCTGCTCAGCAGGAGGCCTGCTTCTCTTCCTCTCTCTCTGCCTGCCTCTGCCTACTTGTGATCTCTGTCTGTCAAATAAATAAATCTTTAAAAAAAAAAAAAAAAGAAAGAAATACACTTTTTATATCCAGAACAGTTGTCCTCCAGAAATAAAGGAGCAACAAAGTCTCAGACCAACGAACCTGCCCTGTGAGAAATATTCAGTTATTCAGGCAGAAGGAAAATGGAAGAGGTCAGAAACATGGATCACACAAAGAAAGGAAGAACTTTAAGAAGGGAGTAAAGAAGAAAAAGGTTTTTTTTTACTTTTCTTACTGATCTGTGAAAGATAAGTGTGTAATGCAGCAACTGTAAGAGGGGACCGAAAGCAGGGACTGGGAACACTGGTGAAAGGTACCTGCACTATGTGTGGAGAGGTAGGCTGGTGGGTGAGGATGGACATGGATGCAGTGGTCACCAAGCAGCTCGGTGTCCAGAGTGGATGTCTCAGGAACGTAGAGCAGAATGGTTCACCTCTCCGCTCTAGAGCCAGAAACAAGAGCCCTGTATGAGGTCTCCTCCCTGGGAGCCCATGAGAGAGACGGTCATCAGTTGACTAGCCCGTGCAAGGTTAAGAGGCTGTGATCCATCACATACTTTCAAATGATCCACTCCTGAAAGGCTCCAGATTCACTTCCTACCTGATTCAGAGATAAAAGAAAACCAGAACCAGGATCCCAGTGTTTAGGTTCTAGGTTCCACTCCTGAGCTTTCAAATGTTGAGATCTCTTGATGGAAGTATTTTCTCAATTCATTAGTTTAGTCATTTTATTTATTTATTTTTTTAAAGATTTTATTTATTTATTTGACACCAGAGATCACAAGTAGACAGAGAGGCAGGCAGAGAGAGAGGGGAAGCAGCTCCCTGCTGAGCAGAGAGCCTGATGCGGGGCTCGATCCCAGGACCCTGAGATCATGACCTGAGCTGAAGGCAGAGGTTACCCACTGAGCCACCAGGCGCCCCCTAGTCATTTTTATTTTAGTTGTAAAGTTGGATTGGGCCTCTAGTACATGTGATGGTCGTGTGGGGATTATGAGATTATCCTCTCCCAGAAATGATCCTCTGCTGTAGATAGCCCTATGATGAAGCGGTGTGTGGCACAAACGTCATGACAGAGGCACACCCATGATGCTAAGGAGTCTGCCCAGGTAGAACAGGGCTGGCCTCAGGCAGGAGCTAGAGATTAGAGCAGCAGCTGCTGGGGAGTCTCCTTGGAGACATGTTTGCCCTCTCCAGAAGAGTGGAATGTTCCACCTGTCACACACAGAGATGGAATCAACACCGCAGCAGGTCCCTTTTGCGTATTAAACTTGTGTTAAAAAGCCTCTAGGTGGAAATAACCTAGTGCTGACAATGGTGTAATGAAATTAGCATTTTTATGTATTTCTGGAAGTATCTGGTAAACCAGCAAATGGGAACAATTAGCTTTTGGAGAGGATCACTCAACACACATGAAAGGCTATTAGAAATTTTGTATCATTGGGCCCAGTGATCAGACATGTGGGAATCTGACCTAATGGATGTTGTTTTAAATAGAAGGGGAATGATGTTATCCACTGTGCTCATTTTGAAACAAACAGAAGTAGTACAGATGACAGAGAATGGTTACATAAATCTATACCCACTACTCAGTAGTTAGTAGCCATTAAAATAATTTTGCTGAAGAAATTCAGCAACAAAATTTTAAGAAATGTTAAGTTAAAAATCATGACTCAAAGTCTTACCGAGTATGATTGCAAGTATCTAATAAGTAATAACATTGCAGGAAAATATTGGAAAGGAATTACAGCAAAATAGTAGTGCTGTCATTCAGATGGTAGATTGAGACTTTTTATTTATTTATTTATTTTTAAATTTTTGGTCAGTATGGCTAGAGGTTTGTCGATTTGTTTTAAGATTTTATTTATTTATTCATTTGACAAGAGATCACAAGTAGGCAGAGAGGCAGGCAGAGAGAGGGGGAAACAGGATCCCTGCTGAGCAGAGAGCCTGATGTGGGGCTCGATCCCAGGACCCTGAGATCATGACCTGAGCCGAGGGCAGAGGCTTAACCACTGAGCCACCCAGGCGCCCCAATTTATTTTTATTCTTTGTTCTCTCTTCCTCATTAGCTCTACTTCCCACATGCTCGGCCTTTCTGGGCTGCACGTGCGCTCTGCTCTCTGAGTCCGTGTCGCAGCACTTCGCTATTACGAGACCGACGTTAGCCGCTGCTTCACTAACTGAAAGAAATCCAAAGAGGGTTTTTGCTTTTATGAAAAAAGGTGAAAAACTAAAACATCCTTCAGCACTGGTTTTGCAGCAAGCCCTCCGGAGGCAGCGCCCCCAACTCCTTCCCTGGGAGCCACGCTCCGCTCCTGCCCAGAGCTTGGCACGGTGTCCTGTGAGCTCCTGCTCCTCCTCTTGAGGCATTTGGACTGTGTTAGCAAGATGTGTCCTAAGGCAGCAGAAAAGCCTAAGACATGCAGTTTTTGGCATCTGAGAATGCTCAAAAACGTTCGCACATAAATCCCTGGTGAGGGCTGCTGCTTCACTCTCCAGCACGTGGGCTCATGGCAGGTCTCCTAGAACGCGCTCCCTTCGGGCCAGGGGTAGCCTGTGCTTGCAGAGGGCAGACCTGCAGAGAGAATGAAGGGAAGACCACCTCCTTCTGTTTGAAAGGGATAAAAACAGTCACAGGCGCTTCTGATTACCAGCAGCAGTAGCCATTATCAGACTTGATTTTCCTTCCTTTCTTTTTGCTGGAAAGTGGTCTCCAAGGGAGCTGCTGTCTGGGGAGGACCGCTGGAGCCGAAGGCAGTTAAACAGCCCAGGAACGGGGGCGCCTGCGTGGCTCAGGGGGTTAAGCTTCTGTCTTCAGCTCAGGTCATGATCTCAGGGTCCTGCGATGGAGCCCCGCGTCGGGCTCTCTGCTCAGCAGGGAACCTGCTTCCTCCTCTCTCTCTGCCTGCCTCTCTGCCTGCTTGTGATCTCTCTCTCTCTGTCAAATAAATAAAATCTTTAAAAACAAAACAAAACAAACAAACAAACCAGCCCAGGAATGGGACAGGCAGAAGCCGGAGCTGCAGGTTCCTTCAGAGTCTCTCCACCCAGTGACAGCTGAAACCCCCTGAAGTCCTCAGTCTGGGGGTGAGGCGGGGAGGGTCTGACTACAGGGAAGGGGTCCAGAGTGGATGAGAAGGCAAAACCTGGAGAGATGTTGGCGCGTGTGGCCAAGTCCTCCCACGCACAGCAGCGCAGGCACTCGGGCTGAGTGGCAGGGAGGCGCTGGCTCCGGCGGGTCTCCAGCTGCTTCCCGGCCAGCCCCTCAGCGTCTGGCCCCGTGGGACGGCTTCCCAGCCCGTCTCCCTTCCAAACCCAAAAGTTCTTTGTGTTTTCTGGACTCGGGGTTTTTGCTTCCTCACATAATTTTGGATGCCCAAAGCTTAAAGATATTTGAAAACCTCTACTTAATGTTATAACTAAACGTAATGTTATTTCTCATCTGATAACTGTTTAATACTTATTTTCCATTTATTTCAGTAACTATTGTAATTAAAAATTACAGCTTTGAAATAAACAAAACGGTTTCTCTGTTCAGCACCACTACAGCATTTAAACCGTTGTGCACCACAGATGATAAGGTCTAAGCACCAGCCTCCACGCTCTGCGACGCCGGGGACTTTCTCTGCCTGGTCTTTGCTGCGCAGCTCACAGTGGGCGCACAACCAGCCATTTTTCAGTGAGTGCGTGCCGCCCCCTGCTGGCAGCATACCCAAGTTTCGAGCTTAGCATTTTGGTTACTTAATGACATTCTTGGAAATTGAATCAGAAAACCTAAGACATGAATCTTGGTGATCGTAACTCATTTTCCTCATTTAGCTCTTTTGTCTCCCGACTCAGCACAGATTGGAGACATCTGAGTTCACGGTCTGACACGTCCTCTTGCACCTGTCCTCACGGCGCGCAGTTGCGGCTGTTCTCTGGTAACAGGACTTGCCCCTCTGGAGGGTGGAGTCTTTTCTTGTCACCTGAGACCTTCTCCCATAGAGCACTGCATTCAGCAGGCCCTGGTCTCGCCTTTCCTCAGGACACTAGAAAGGTCATGTCCACGGCCACCATCTCCTCAGCGGACATCTGGCCTCCCCGCCCCCACTTCCGGTGTTTCTGCCTTGGCAGCGGCCACCTGCAGGCAAACGAGCGCAGCACATTTACTTAGCTGGGCTGGAAGGACGAGTCCGAAATGCAAGAGACAGCGGTTGCCTCGTGGAGAAGAGGAGTTTTAGATTATTTAAGGCAAAGCAAAAAAGGATGTGGTCTTACCCTCTGAGGCGCTGCCTAATTGGTAGATTCATAGGACATGGCACTGGCTTACGAAGCCACATTATTCTGATTGGTAATATTATGCTCTCTTAATTCGGCTTATACAATTATTTAAGTTTAATTTTTTAGTACTGCTATCAAATATTAACATTGTATTAGGTAAAGGACATAACTAATTGGGGCACACATACCCACACACACTGAGGGGCCCTAATTGCTGGGTACAGTGCAGGGCAATTATCCTAATGAGAGCAAAGCCGACGTCTGACATGTACATATGACCCTGTCCCCGCGAAGTCTGTTAAAGTGACAGTTCCTGGGGCTCTGAGCTCAAGGAGATGGCCATGTCTCCTTCACAGACATGACTCATTGGCAGTGCTCAGTCAGCATGGCTGACTTGACTTGAAGCAGAGCAAGGACAAAGAAAGGTCACGCAGTCCTGGAAAAGTCTAGGGTCTAAGAGACTACGTTTTGCTGTGGTCCTTGCTGTTAATTCCACAACGTCCATCAGGAAGCAGGTGGGAGCCACTGCACTGAGGCCACTCAGGCCAACCTTGTACATAGTGGAGACAGTGTCTGCCCCACCATGAGCACCAGGACTGCCTGCCTGCCGGATCTCTCTCCAGGCTGACTGCCATAGCTGCTAAGATCCCTTCACTGATATTCAGACCTCTGGCTGCTGGGCCTTGAGTAGTTCTCCTGCTACAACTGCACTTGTCATCTCTCTGCGCATGCACTCTGCAGCTGTACAGTGGGCTAGAGTCTGCTCTGCTGGAGGGAGAAGCAATGGAAAGGAAGACATGCAAGGTGCCTGACATGGTACATGCCCCGCAGCAGACCTCTGCCAGGCGCTGTTGTCATTATTGTTCTTCATCATCCTGCTGACAGCCACTTTGCCTCTCTGCCACCTATGGACACAAACTCCACTCCGTGTGCTCGGCCAGGCCCACACACCTATATGCTGCCCCGAGCAGCGGCCTCCGGGGTCTGCACATCACCGGCCCCTTACCCCAGAGTGATGTCCACTCTGCCTGGGAAAGTAGAATCATCCATCCGCGCACTCGTCCATTCAGCAAACACAGACCAGTGTGTACTGTAGACCACGTGCAGCAATCTAAGAGAGAGGAAATACGTATGCAAATTAAAGCACGTTCTAGATTCCATAAAGAAGGTTAAACTGCATGCTAAGAACTCAGTATGGGGGTCACACTGTGAGTTAAAAGGGGATGCCAGACTCAGACCCCAGAGTTTCTGATTCAGAAAGTCCGAGTTGAGGCCCCAAATGTGCTGTATGTTCACCAGCAACTCAGGCTTTTCTGATTCAGATGATCTGAGGACCCAGGTAAGACAGTGAGCTCCTTATGAGCTGACGTCACCCCTGGCCGATTTTGTCACTGCACGAACCAGGTGCTTAGCATTTGATTTGTGGGGTGGAGTGCCACATGGCAGTCTGGAAGGTCGGAACAGCTTCTCACAGAGGACGGAAATCAGAGTCAGGAGCAGGAAGGAACCCCGGGTGCAGGCATTGCTTTTGGAGTCCTAGGAACTGGATGCTTGCTGGAAAGGACCCAGAGAAGCGACTCTGGCATGAAGAGTCCTTCGAAGAAGGCCAGGATTCTAAAGTTCTCATGACTAACTTGGAAGTTCCCAAACAGCCCCACTCCGCCCATGGGGAGAAGAGCGCTTGAGCTAGCAGTGGTTATTGCGTATTAAATATTAAACAAGATTTCCTCTTGGGCAATCATTTGTGGTCATTAGGCTGCTCCGTCTACCACCACATCACAGAAACCCTCAAGCACACGAGAAACATGGGTCTGGGAGACAGCTGCTCAAGTCCAGTTCAAGGACACCATAGCTCACCAGTGGCCAAACCCCAAATGAAGCTGGATCCACTGGGTGTCTTCTGCAGTCTCAGGTGTCCTCTCTAATTATCCATGAGACCAGACCCAGAGCAAATGAAGTCTGTGGAGACCAGGAATACGGTTGTCCCACCTTTGCCTTTAAAAGCACCCTGATGCCCTCCTGCGCAAGCCGGCTGGGCCGGCTGCTCATTTTGGTCAGTGCCTCTTAGGCCTTTCATCCCCTGCAGTGGGTACACTCTCTGCCCACCTGATCGAGCTGTAGGTGCTTCCCCTCTGGACGAAGAAAGGGTCCTTCCTCCCTTATGTCAGGCGTAGCAACCCCTGATTCCCCCTCACACTCGCTCACCTTGCCTGTAGCCGTGCTCTTCCTGTGGATCGCCTGAAGCTGCCCAGAAATCTTGGGGGTGGGGGATGTCTTCAGTGACTCTGGGTCCAGTATTTCTCCTGCCATCACAAGGAATTCATTTTAGGTTTTACATTATTTTTGCCATTTTATTTTAAAGTTCTGTTTGAGGGCAGGACTCAGAGGCCAGCATTTGAAAATTCCTGGGATAAAATTCAAACTCCCTAGCCTGGAAGTCAACCCTGCACAGCCTCACTTCCTGCTTCTGCTTGAATTTGCCCTTCACGTCCAACTGGTCCCTCACCCAAGTCAGCCCTTTTGCTACGATTCCTCCACTTCTATTACCTGCTCATTTGGCCCGCGTCAGATTCCATCCTAACTCCCTCATTCTTTGATAGGGTGGCCAAGGTTCACGGTTCACAATAATGATCAAAAAGTCATGTTGATCACATGCACCCTGATATGATCAGAAAGACACCATTTCTTTGTTTTCTCCCCCTAAAACTCAAAACCCCAGTCTAACCATGAGAAAACCATCAGACAAGTCCAAAGTGAAGGACATCCTATAAAATACTAGCCACTACTCCCCCAAACTGTTAAGGTCACCCAAAACAAGGAGTCTGAGTCTCCAGAACAGCCCAGGGGAGCGTAGGGCAACATGATGACTAAAGGCGATGTGGTATCCTGGCTGGGGTGCTGGACCAGGAAAAGGACATTAATGCAGATATAGTGAAATCTGAGTTAGATCTGCAGTTTGCCTGATAGCAATACACCAATGTCAGTTTCCTAATCATAACAAATGTCCCAAAGGACAGCAGGATGCTGACAACAAGCAAAACTGGGAAGGAAGTACGGAGGCACTCTCCTCTGTAAACCTAGAACTGTTCTGGAAGTAAAAGTGCTCTGAAAAACCCTCTGATAACATCCCTAGCCCCTGGAATAACATCTAGCTCTTCATGGCGACCATCAAAGCCCACATTACTAGCTCCTGCTGCATCCCCTCACCCCTCATCCCACTCGGGCCCTCTGCTTCCACGCCCTGAAGCTCCTTTCTGCCCCACGGCCTTGGAACTTGCTTTTGCTAGAATATGCTGCTCCACTCATCCCAGACCTGGCCGGGACTCATGGCAGGCAGGGACTGGATGTCTCCTTTCCTGCTCTGCTCCCACATTCTGGCTCATGACTCTGATAGGTGTGTCACCCGCTTCCTTCTGCTGCTGACTTTTACTCTCCACTTGACCCCACCGAAGCTAGGGCTGTGGCTCCCCAGTTCACTGCTGCTTCTGCAGTGCAAAGAATGGTGTCCGGCATAGAGCAGGCAGACCCAGGTACAGGGGACCTAGACGTGAACAAGGGAGAGATCCCTCCCCTCAAAGAATTCACAGTCAACCTCTTTTTCTTGGCCTCGCTAAATGTTTAGCTCTTAGGACCAAACTCAGCCCTGTCTTTCCAAGGGCACCTCCTGAATACTTGTAACCTGAAACTTCCTGCTAGGTGTTGGCATCATGGCTCGTCTGTGCTCAGAACTAAGCTGTCTCTCTTAATCGGATAGAAAATAAATGATGCTGTTTTTATGCAGATTTTCCCATGCAATAAATCTATTAAAAATGGAAAAATCAAAATGATAAAACTTCTCATCATGTGAAAACTCAGGAGACTTTATTATTTTTACATATATAAGTAATCATTAGGGAAAATAATTATACATGCCCAAAGGGATACATTTTTTTAAAAACCTAATTAGCTGAAAGCTCCCACACAGATGAGCACAGTTAAGGTTTGGGTCTTTCTCCTTCCCAGTGATGATGCCCTGTTTGTAACGCTTCCATAAACCCACGCGGAGAGCCAGGCATTCTACAAATAAGTGCGGACCCATGCCGCATCTCGTGTGGAACCCAGTGATGTCAACCTAACTTATGTGAGCCGTTTCTCACGGTAGTAAACAGAGAAACACAGCGACACTCTGAATGGCTAGATCTTGTTCAGTCATCTCACATGGTGCGACAGCACGATGGTTTACCCAGGCTCTTCCTGTTTGTTTGGACACGGTGCTTGTTTCCAGTGGTTCACTGTTATAAATAATACTTTACTTAATAACTTTCCATATACATCTTTTCATACTTGTCCGGTTCTTTTTTTTTTTTTAAGATTTTATTTATTTATTTGACAGAGATCACAAGTAGGCAGGGAGAGAGAGGAGGAAGAAGGCTCCCTGCTAAGCAGAGAACCCGATGCAGGGCTTGATCCCAGGACCCTGGGATCACAGTTATTTTCTTAGGATAAATTCATTAAAGTCAAATGTCACGTTAACTCCCAAGATAGCTATATAAATTTATATTCCCACCAGCCACACTATTTTTTTTTAAGATTTTATTTATTTGTCAGAGAGAGAGAGGGACAGAGCGAGCACAGGCAGACAGAATGGCAGGCAGAGGCAGAGGGAGAAGCAGGCTCCCTGCCGAGCAAGGAGCCCGATGTGGGACTCGATCCCAGGACGCTGGGATCATGACCTGAGCCAAAGGCAGCTGCTTAACCAACTGAGCCACCCAGGCGTCCCCCATACTATTATTTTCATACAAACTTGTTCCATTTAAGAAAATTTCAAGCAAGAAATGCAAACAAGGAAATGCATTTGGGTAGCAGGATGTAAAACTCTCCTGCAATAATCACGACATTATCATCCAATATGATAGATTTATTATGCAGTATCAAACAAGTAAAGCATTAAGTAGCTGAACATATAATTATTATATAGTCACTTCATATATACAAATTGGTTCCTTACATTTATCTTTATAGGTATTTTTATTTACTTTAAATGTAAAACTTGGACAACGAGGGTCATCCATGTGTAGACAAGGTATAGCACAGTGGCCATCAGGCTGACGGGGAGACTCCGGGTGGGTTGGGCGTGAGTGTGCCCTGATCGTCCGGTCATCCATTGGGCCGACTGCTACCGAAGCAGGGGCTCTGCCCAGTGAACCATTGGAGCTACTCTGGGGGTTTACTATTCCTTACCACTGCCTCCCCACCTTTTTTTTTTTTTTTCAATTTATTTATTTTGAGGTAGATTTACACGCAGTTCTAAGAAATGATACAGACGGGTCCCCTGGAGCCTTCATCCATTTCTTCCAGTGGTAAATCTTGTCAAACTGAAATACAGTATCACAACCAGGAAACCGACCTTGACCCAGTGCACTCATCTCATTCAGACTCTGTCAGTCGGCTTCTACCTGTGTCTGTGCATGCACATGCGTAAGTGCTTGTGAGTGTTTAGTCCTATGCACTTTTATCCCGTATGCCAGTCCATGTATCCACACCACAGTCAAGACGGAGAGCAGATCTGTTCCAACGGTCCTCAGATGAGTCTTTTATAGCCAAATCCACCTCCCACACCTGACCCTCACCAACCCCCAGCAGCTATTAACGTCTTCTCCATTTCTTTAATGTCATCATTTCAAAAAAGCTATATAAAAATAGAATCGGGTGTGCACAAGTATATCGCTTTGGGGATTGGCTTTATTTCACTCATAATTCCTATGCTATTTATCCAAGTAAGTGCGTATCCATGGTTTGTTCCTTCTGATTACTGAGTAGTAGTTCACGGTTTGCTGGATCCACAGTTCACTTAACTGTTAACCCACCAAAGGACGTAAGAGTTGTTTCTAGCTTGGGGTTGTTATGGATAAAGCTGCTATACACACTCATGCATTGGTTTCTATGTGATCATAAGTTTTCATTTCACTGGGATAAATGCCCAAGGAGCAATTGTTGACTTGTGTGGTAATTACATACAGAGTTTTATGAGAAAGTGCCAAACTGCTTTCCAGAATGGCTGTACCATTTCACATTCCCCCAAGTGACATGAGTGACCCAGTTTCTCTGCATCCTTGCCAGCATTTGGTGTCATCACTGTTTTTTCTCTTTTTTAAGGTTAGCCATTCCGACAGGTGTGTAGTGATATCTTGTTATGGTTTTAACTTATATTTTCATTATGGTTAATGATGTTGACTTTTTGTGGGCTTATTTGCTATCTGTATGTCCTTTCTGTGAACTATCTCTGTGTCTTTTGTCTCTTTTCTTCTTAGATTGTTTAAGGTTTTTATTACTGTTGAGTTTTAAGAATTCTTTATATATTCTAGGTACTAATCCTTTATGAGATATATAGTCTAAAAATTTTTCCTAGTCTGTACCTTGCCTTTTTATCCTCCTCATGTGAGCTTCACAAATCAAAACTTTGATGAAGTCAGTGTATTTTTTTTTCCTTTATGAATTGAGCTTTTGGTGTTAAGTCTAAAAACTGTTCACCTAACCCTAGACTCCAAAGATTTTGTTCTGTGTTTTTTTTTTTCCTAGAATTTTTATATTTTAGTTTTATGTTAAATCCATGATCCATTGTGAGTTAAGTTTGGTATTAGGTGTGAGGTTTAGGTCAAGATTTGTTTTATTTGTTTCACTTTACCTATGAACGTCCACTCGATCCATCACCATTGTTGAAACGCTCTCCTTCCTCCATTGAATTGCGTTTGCACCTTTGTGAAAATCGGTGGGGCAGAGTTGCATGGGTCCAACTATTCAGCTCTCTGTTCTGTTTCATTGATCTCGCCGTTCCCCCAGGGCTGCATTGACTGAATTCCTATAGCTATACAGAAAGTCTTATTATCAGGCAGAATGGGGAATGGCTTTTCAAAGAGTCAGTTTTGGTGCCGACAGGAGGGAGCACCCTGCCGGGATGAGGCGTGGACAAGGTGCAGTTTCAGCTCTGGCCCAGTGACCAGTCTATGCTGCTGTGCCTCCCGTGGCCAGAATATGTGGATGTGGGAACTAAGGAGCAGAGATGCAAGTGGCTTCTCTCACTAACACAGCCAACAACCCGAACACGGGACGTTTAACACCCATCCCTGCAACCTTCGGCCTGGCAGATTTAGAGGTTTTGGTTTCCAACAGAGAAATCCCAGAAGTTGAGGCTAAAACGTAACAAAGCGAGACTTGTCCTTCTCCAGAGCCTGTGCTGGCTGAGGTCACCGGGCGTGCTTCCATTAGAGGGACGTGGTGGGGCGGGGACAGGAGATAGCACAGGCCTGCTGGGGCCCCCTTTGGACTTCCAGAAGAAAACTCACAGCAGGCCAGACCACTGAGGGCTCAGTCCTTCAGGAGCAGGGCTTTGGTGAAATCACGGTGGCTGGGGGATGACTGATACGCAGCAGGGACATGGACTGGTGGGTGATGGAGAAGGAATTTATAAATACCAAAAGGCTTTGCAACCAGTTACTAGAAGCAAGGACTCGGGTACTTACAGGGATTTTCTTATTTGCTTTACTACATATCTTTTATATCGTCAGCCAACATCTTCTTCTCTGCCCTCCCCATCCCTGCCATTGATGTATTGATGGTTGCTAACCTAGTAATTCAGGCTGCAGGCCCCAGTCTAAGGGGGACTTTGTCTGAACAGGAGGATGAGGACCACTCTGTGACTAATGGGACTGTGGGTCTCTTTTTTTCCTGCATGGAAGAGAGCATTTCTCATTTCGTGTGAAGAAACATGAGAATGATTCTGTGACTGCTGTTTGGAGATTGAACACGGGTAGAATATGGGTTTGGATGCTGAGTAGCCGCATGAGTGGGCCGGGCAGGCTGCGGGCTGTCGGCATCCGCACCGCCCATTCCCTGCAGAAACTGCGCCATGTCATCCTGGGGGTTAGAAGCGTGGGAGTTACGTTTTCCAGAATCCCTTTCCAGTAGGAGCCTGGTTTGGATTCTGCCTCTGAGAGCTGCTCCCATGAAACACAGAAGGGAGAAGACAAGCGGCCTCCAGCCCCAGCAGCAGCAGAGGCAGGGCCTTCCTGAATCTTCCAGGCACCCCCGTGGCTCCGTTCAGCCCCTGCTTCTGGCTGCCTGCGGCAATGGTAGCTTCCTTTACAGATTCCAGCAGGTTCCTCCAGTTGCCTGACTTCTGGGCAGCCTTCCCACCCTGCGGCTTCCACATGCCTCAGCTCCACCAGCAGCTCCTTCCAGCTCGAAGTATCTTGACTGGTGCATGCTGACTGTGCAAGCCTGCGTGGAGAGGGAGGGGACGGTTTCCAGGATCATCTCCTCTTGGAATACCTGGTCCCTGGCTGATGCATGCGGGAGGCTTGCTTCTGTTTCGGGACGAGATCGACGGCTTCGGCTTCATCTGCACAGATCTGGGTTGTGGATGTTTGGGACGGGCCCGGTGCCCATGCTGGTCGGCTCACATCCTCCAACAGTGCAGCCAAGCAAGCACACCAGAGCGCTCGTAGAAGCTGCGACAGACGGTTTTCAGAAGTGGCCTCACCCTCTCTCACACCTCTCCTGGCGGCCCTCCAGGTGGTACAGGAACAGAATCTGTTGATTTGTGAAGCCAACAAACCCAGCCTCACCTGTGCCAGCCTTTCCCCCCCTTTCATCTCCTCCCACATTTTTTCTTCTTCATTTTGTTGAAGGTGACACAAAGCAGCAGAAAATATTTAAGCTGCTGCTACACCATTTATGTTTTTAATTTGACAAGAAAACTTGTGCAATTGCATGGAACATTTGTCTTATTTCTGCAAAATTTTGCTTTCTTCTATGAATAACAAACAGATGCTAACGGCAGAACTCCCCCCGCCCCCAGAATAGAGCCCCGCCTCCGCTCGGCAGGACCCTCACAGCATGTGCCCCCACAGCCCAGGCGTTCTTCCCTCCCCCACAGTTGTCCTGTGCACCCCCGGGGGCCCTGCGCCAGCACAGAGCGGCGACTGTACACGCTCTGCGCCAGCAGCCGATACGCAGTATTTTCTCCCGGAGCCAGAGCCCTGCATCCAAACACAAATGAATGGAAAGACATACTCAGAATGCAGGGAGAATGGGGACCATGTGACTCAAGGAACAGGATGAACACAATTTAGACAATCCAGCCGACCTCCTCCAGAGAGAGAAGCAGATGAGAATGCGCACCAAGGTGCTGATGCCTCCCCTGCCTTGCCCACGCCCTGCCCGGACCTTCCCACCCCCCAGCTTGCCTAAGGAATGCCACCCACCATCGAGGAGTTGTTCTGCCAGTCGCAGCTTCTCTAGGAAGCTAGATAACTTTTTGCCCATCTGCACAGATCACACCCTACCCCCAACCCAGGGCACAGCAGCAGTGGCAACAGCAGTGGGTGAGGACCTGCTTCAGGCCGGGTGTGATGTGGGCGTAACCCGTGCATTACCTCCTTCAGTCCTTGTAACAGTGCCTCGAGTACGATACGGTGCTGTTTCGCATTTGACAGATGAAGAAACTGAGGCATCCGAAGGTCAGCAGTGCAAAGGACTTTTAAAGAACCAAAGTAGCGTTTGAACATGGTGTCAGAGCTCTGCCTTCTGGTGCTAAGCTAGAAAACGCATAGGAAGTGGTATAACGTATAACATAAAGAAGCACCGAGGCTATGCACTGAATTTTAGAATATTTAAAATAAATGAAGTGCGTTGTTAAAGTCAGCAAGTGGGGTAGAGCGTTCACATTATTCTGGGTCCAGCCTGCATCCTGATGGAATGTGCGATTAAAGAAAAGCATCCGGTGTGATTTATATCAGGTTGAGCAACGCCCAGAACCAGGTTCTACCGTCCCCACACTCTGCCTTCGGAAATCCCAACTCAGGCCTTTCTATGCCATAAATATTAAATGTGAGTTCTTAAGTTCCATCTGAAAGACCTCGCAAATACTCATCATCATTCTTCCAAATAACAACCGATGAACAAGAACATTAAGTGGAGGAAATTTTATTTGGGCTTACTGAGAATGTGACCCCTGTTATACAACCATGCAAAATCTGAAGAAGTGTTTTACTGCCTGCTTTCCCTATCAATGCTTATCTAAGAAAGAATAAGAAGATAAAACCCTTCCAATGCTAAAACAACCATATAGGAATTATTACTTAAGCGAAATTTACCGTGTACTCTTTGTGGTTAAACAACACTGAAAACTGAAGGAGGCCGTCACTCAGAGCAGCTGAAGACTCGGGCAGTAGATTTACCTGGAGGGGGTGAGAGAGAAGGGAGCTGTTGGGAATATGTTACAACAGCTCAGTTTTTATCTAGGCAAAGCTTTACAGGAGACTTGCAAGGCTTTACATTGTTCCAACCGCACTGACATGTTAGTAGTCTAAGGAATAAGCCCTTTGACCTACAGCCAGCCACGTTACAGCACCCAGCAGTGGCTTGCCCTCCGACAGGCTGGTCTTGGAACTAGAAAACCCAGCTTAGCAGGAGATGCCCAGATGTCAACTTGAAGGACATCTAGAATGTGAGCATCCACCTCAGAGAGGATGGAGGTGTTCCTACTAAGTTCGTGCCCTTGTCTCTGAAGTTAGCAGATAGTATTGGCTCAGTAAACAGTTGTTAAATAAATGAACAGCCCAGGGGAGATGTGGGATGGATGCCAGGGCTGCTGTTATTAGTTGTGGGACCGGGGACGGCTTCAGCACTCAAGCCTTGGTTTCATTACGTGTGAAATGATGGTACCAGCCGAACCTCCTGGGCTCACTGAGCTGAGGAATGTGGAGTGCGTCATGGTGGGCCAGCTCAGCGCTTCCTCACGGGGAAGTGCTCTGAGCCCCCAGCTTAACCAGAAAACAATGCACTGTGTGTTTCCTGCCAGGCAGTTTCTATTGGGAAATCATTTAGTTTCCCACTCTGGTTGTCCTTAGTTGGCTGAAATCACTTCCTACCAGAGATGCCTAGAAATGATAACGCACTAACATTTAGGGGTCCAGTAACTCAGGTTCGTTTATACTTGGTAGGTATTTTGAGTGTCTCCCATGTGTCTGGCAGGATGCCGTGCGAAGAAAAGTGACGCGGTCGACATGCCACGGCTGTGCAGCTAACTCCTGGGTTCAGTCCCACCTCGTCTTGGTCTCGTGTTAGCGCCTGTGGCTTCTGTCTTCTTGGCCACCAACAGGATGACAGGCCCCCCTCAGATGGGAGCCTGCAGTGAGTGAGAGGATGTCTAGGAAGCGGTGATCAGGGGGCTTGGCAGGGCTGGCTTTTGTCAGGATGCCCTGACTTCTCTCCACCTGGCATTCCACTTCATTTCATCTTGCGTCCCAGGAAGGGAGAAATGCGGCAGCAGGGTCTCTTGACGCCTCAGTCTGGAGTCACTTCTACCACACTGAGTGGGTCAGAACAGGTTAGGAGACCAGCCCGTATTCAAGGGAGTGGATAAACAGTGAGGTCTGCAACATCTCATTGCCAAGAGGCATGAATCTCCACGAGGAATGTGTAGCCCTATTCTGCAGTGTGCTGTATTAAAATCATCCAGAAGGTCCATCATGTGCTGCAGTTGGGGGACCCTCCAAGAGTTGCTGAGCAGAGCCGAACTAGGCTTCCTGCAGATGTGCTCTATAGCATGGGGAGTGCAGGCTGGGGTTGATCAAGGCAAACCTGGTTTCAGGCTGCTGCTGGGGTCCAAGCAAAGAATCGAGGGAACTCAGAATTCCACTCTGGGTATATACCCAATGGAAATGCGTATATACTTCCACCAAAAGCAATTTTTAAGGATATTCATCCATAGAAGTATTATTTGAAATAGACGATATCTGGAACCATGCCAAATGCCCATCAGTAATAAGATGGATAAATCCATTTGGCACATTCTTGCAGCAGAACACGATACAGCAGTTAAAAGGGGGGAATGCCACTACAAGCAATGGGAGGGTGGGTCTCCCATACAAAAAGTCACACACAGAAGCAGACTTACTGTGTGGTTCCCTTTATGCACAGTTCAGAAAAGGCAGAACTCACATGGCATATTCAGTGTTGCCTGAGAATGATCTTTGGGGATGTGGGGACTGGTAGCCAGGGTGGGACACAAGGAGGATGGCCATGTACTTTCTCCTGACTTGGGTAGTGATTGTATGGGTGTGTTTACTCTGTGAAAACTTATCTAGCTATACATTTATGATTTGTTTCTCTGTGTATATGTTATACTTCAATTAAAAAACAAATAAGTTCATTAAAGAGTAAAGACCTTGTGGGACACCTGGGTGGCTCAGGCAGTTAAGCATCTGATTCTTGATTTCAGCTCAGGTCATGATCTCAGGGTCATAAGATCGAGCCCTGCATTGAGCTCCATGCTGGGCATGGAGCCTGCTTGGAATTTTCTCTCTTCCTTTTCCTTCTGCCTCTCCCCCACTCCCGCCCCTATAAATAAGTAAATGAATAAATAAAGTAAAATAAAGAGTAAAGACCCCGTGACTTAGCATCTGTCTCTCATGGTTGGGAGAGTAAGGGAATCATAGAGGACACCAAGGCTTCCGGTAATTGTGGAACAAGTGGCCAGCCTAGGCATATACAATAGGAAAGCCTCAAAGACACCAGGACTTTGGGAAGGGTGAAGGAAGGTGAGTTAAGAGAAGTGTTATTCCAGGAGCGTGTTGGGCTTATAGTTCCAGTAAGAGTTTCAGGTGTGGACACGGGTGAACAGAGGGGATATTTTCAGCCTTCGGTGCATGTGTACATACATACATACAGGCACATACAGACACTGTCACACAAACACACATGGCCGTACACACAACATTGCACATACCTCCACGTGTATGTGCACATGTGCACACTCAGGCATACATGCAAACATGTGCGTGCCACTCAGGCATACGCACAGTCACGTGCACCTGGGTGCACCCTTTGCCATAGGCACCCGCATATGCGTATATTCACACGCACCCTTGAATATACACATGAGCTCACACTCAAGGGTGAGCACACTGACAGACACAGGATCACATGTGTGCCATACACTACCACGCACACAGAGATGGACACACACGCATATACACACCCTCACACACGTACTCACACTCACACATATACGTACACAGGGAGAGCTTGGCCACTTGGCCTTCTGAGACCCTATTGTGACAGGTGCATGTGTCTGTGTTTTCGTAAATTTTTGAAACTTGGAAATGACTTCATCCTGGGTGTGAAATATGAGGAGAAACCCCATTGCCCAAATAAGCTCAGCCCCTCTCCCTGGGACCCTCCTCGGTATGTCCTGCCTCCTGGACGCCCTCCCAGTGGCTGAGGGAACTGTCCCACTCTGCGGCTGCCCAGCCCCCAGCAGACCGGCCGCAGCCCACGCCTGGGACACTCAGGCCAGCGCTGCCGCCGTGGGCCCCTGCCCGCAGCTGAGACACTGAGGAAGCCGTCGGCCATCGGCTTGTCCTGTTGAGGACGGGGGCATTCCCGCAGCGGGGCTCCAGGAGGACTCACGGGGCGAAATGAATACACTCCCGGAGCGGCCACCGGCCTTTAAGGGATGGGCCCTAACCTGCGTAGCTGCTCTCGGGGCTCTGCTCTGGCGGCTTTTCTGGGGTCTGTGCGTTCTAAACAATCTGTCGGAGCCGGTCACCAGCCAGTTGGGTCTGTGGGTAGAAACCCTCTTTCAGCAGGAAACCCGCCCCACGCTGTCTGCGACTCCCTTCTCCAGCCGCAGCCCAGCCGAGCCCGCGGCGGCAGAAGGGCCGTGAGTTGTCCATGCGCGTCAGCGCCGTTTGACGGGCGCGCGGGCTGCCGGCAGTGGGACGCAGGTGCGAATTACTTCTCGCTGTCACTTAGCAATAGCGACACATCTGCTGGGGGAGAAAGGGGCCTTTGCCTGTCTTCCTCACAGAAGAAAAGAATGCAGTCACAGCAGCACAACGGGGCTCCACAAAGCATGCAGAGTAGCGGGGCGGCGGCGCGGGTCGCTTCCATCTCAGGGAGGACACAGTTGGGGCCGGAGCGTCTCCGAACAAAATGGCCCGAGGACATCCGGCTGTGGCGGAGACGCAACGGAGTGGGGTGCGGGTGGGCGGCTTTGGAGCCAGCCCAGCCGGCCTTGACTGGCTGGCCGTGAGGACCTTACGGCGAGGGACCTCTGCTCCCCAGCCTCAGGAGGAGTGCTCGCCTGCAGGAGGGCATGGTCGACGGGGCCGCACACGCGTGCCCGAGTGCCCGTGCGCTCTCGCAGGGTGCGCCCAGCCTCCTGCACTCTGGCTTCTAGTTTGCAGTGCTTGTTGCAAAGGGCACCGGGGGTGCACCACCCAGGCCCCTCCTGTCCCCTTCACCATTTCTGAGCAAGGCCCTTGTTCCCTTCTGACTTCTCTGGGTTTTGACTTCTAGCCTCTTGTTACTGTGGCTGTTCCCAGGGAAGGCTCAGAGGCTCCCGGAGCCCCTTCCCTGCACTGGCTCTGAGATGCCCAAGGTTCATGGCTCCCTGGGCAGCCCGAAGCCGACGGCTAACAGCTGTAGACCTGTGCAAGCCCCCGTCTGAGAAACCTCTCCTAGTTCCCCTGGAGGACCCTGATGAAGTCACCTCCAGGGGACCCTTGTCTAGCCTCTCTCCACCTTTCCTGTCTTGTGGTCCCATTCCCTTCCGGGACGCTTTTCCTGGTAACTCACCTGTGCACAAAGCCTGCCCCCTGGACTGGTTCACATTGGCATTCAGGAAGCATTTGTTGCGTGCTTGAAATACCCCCTGCCAACCCTCCCACTCCTGATGGGCAGTGAGGTTCAGCCCCATCCGATAACCCCAAAGATAACACTTCTGCCTTGTTTTCCAGATCTTCCAAAGCACATCTTCAAAATGCACAATTTTTCCAATTACAAAGGCTGAGATTAGTGGCGAGCCCTCTTTGGGGGATGACTTGACCTTTATTACTATTCTGAATCTTTGCTCACCTTCTCTGCTGCCTGTAATCCAGCAGGGAAAAAAGATATACCTATTTCAGGCTTTTCTTTCAAATATGGTAGACTTTTACTTCTTATGAGCTAGGGAGGTGAAGGGGGTTTTTTGTTGCTTTTCAAATAGTGTCCTAAGATTTCAAGGGAAAGTTTCTAGAAACAGGGTTTCAGAAATGGCATTTAAGAATGTTTTAGGGTTTTTATGAAAGCAAGGAGACACATTCAGATTTTTCTACTCATTTTTTTTCATATGAAGAATTTATAAAATACTTCTCATAACAACTTTCCAAGAGAGAAATCTGTTTGCACGAGGCCTGACATTGACATCTCGGGGGAATGAAAAGGGGAGGGTGTGCGTGCCCTCCTAAGGTGCTGGTTGCTCGCGCCAGATGAGAATAGCCCTCAGAGGAGCTTTCTGTCTCTGAAGCCATAAGATCGTCTCCCGCTGGGTCTGTGTGGACCCAGGAACACTGGGTCCTGTGGGATACCAGCCATCTATGTATTAACCTGGAACCGGGGTCATTTTTTTACAGGTTCCTTGGTCAGTGGTATTACTTCTTGACACTAGTGAGCTTGGGAGTGGACCCTGGCCTGCACTCACACAGGCCTACAATTCGAAAGATAGAAGAATAGACACAAACACACGCCCTGGAAACAGCACCCGGGTAAACAGCTTGGAAAAGCTTACATGCTCACACTGAGCAAACTCTCCCTGGAGAATTTATTAAAACCAAAAAAAAAAAAAAAAAGAAAAAAAACAAAAAGTGCTCCTTTCTCCCTGAAACGTCATCCTTCTACTCTGGGAGTGTTGAAGAGGAAGCTATTTTCATAAGAGCACTGGAGCAAAATGGAAAACAAGTGTAACACAACCAGTGACATTTTCCCAGGAGATGCTAAGTTTGAGCGTATTTCCATTAAAGATCTTTATCAAAATTAGTGGCACATACTCTTATTTTTTAAATACATGGGCATCATTTAAAGTTTCTTTAAGAAGCAGGAAGCCCCTTCCTGGGCTTCCTGCCTGTGGCTTTTCTCATTTACTGATTGATCATATCTTACCTTCCTGAATTCACATCTCTGCTGTCCTTTCAAAGACCATCGTCGAAAACATTTGTCATGAGGCAGAATGCTTTTCGACAGGCCCTTCAAGCTTACTTTTATTCATTCCTTGTTTCCTTTAAAAGCATAATGTTGCTTTACAATTCACCTCCTGCCTATCAGAGGTGATGTTTACCTGAAGGCCTCTGAATGCATTTTGCTGGGATCAAAAGTAATTACTTTGCAAAGTTCATTTCCAACTTCAGTGTCTTCTTTGCCACTGAATAAATATTTCATAAGCCTGAAATTCAGAGGCTGTTCGTCTCTCTTAGTTTTGCAAGGTTTTTTTTTTTTTAATTAGCCAATATGCCTGATTTTTCCTTTTTTTTTTTTTCTTAGCCTAGATTTCTTCATATCATCTTGCAGAATAAGACACTTGGAAACAAATCTAAGGAGTTTTCCCGCAGAATGCTAAAGATGTCATTGCACAGGGGAACAATCGGGGAGCGGGGTATTTGCATGAGGTAGCGCGTGCCGATGGTTTATTCAGTGCTCATTCAAAACCATGCACAGAGCGCAGGCCTGTGAAGGGCACTGGAACAAACATTTGCTCGCATTGTTTCTGGGGACTCTGGCTATTCGTTAACTTGGAAACTTTTGAGATCTAAGGCCAGGTTTTGGAGTGCATCATTAGAAAGGCTCCCAGACTCCCGAAGACAGGAGCACATGCCACTTGCTGCCTGCCTGCCTGGTGACAGGAGTCTTTGCGATGACAGCCGATAGCTCTGCAAAACCCCGACTGCAGATAAACAAGCTGGGGCAGCTGACTCGGAAATGACAGCACCTTCTTACCCAGCTGGCAGAGGTGCTAAGAGGGACCCAGCACTGGGCGTGGGGGGCGGGCAGGACACAGGCCTGTGGGGCCGTAGCAGACAGTTAGCACTGTGGCTGCGGCACCGGCATCTGCCTTTCCCTGCAGGTGCCGCCGCCCTCCCATGCCTCTCAGTGAAGGTGCTTTACCCTCCTGGAAGGAACAGGCTGGTGACCCAACGCTGGACAGATTTGGGCCACAAACCCAAACAAATGCCATCAGCCTGACTCCAGTGGTGATGCCCAGCAGAGCTCCCCGCTACACAGAGAAGGCGGTTTCCCTGGCTTCTTTCCTGCTCCTGGGCCTCAGTCTCCAGCATTTCTGTCCTCTCTATGTACCAGCCACCCAACAGCCTCCTAGTAAATGGCTTAACATCACCCCTGCTGGTTTCCGTCTCTTGTTACTGAAGAATTCTAAATGACTCAGGGCCTAGGGAGGTCAACGGGAGCCCAAGGTGGGGACCGAGACTGCCATTCACTTGCCATCCGTCCGTGACCCCGTGTTCTCTGTGCATTTGCACAGGGCTACCGTCCAGACCCTCTGCTGCAGCGGCCCCAGTGAGCTCTGGCAACTCAGCCAAGTTAAGGTCACAGACTGGTGAAGAGGCTCTTAGATCCGACCAAGATCCGCTTGACCACGAGGCCCATTTACCGTCCACTCTGCGAGCTTCCTTGGCATCCAAGAGTAGAAAAGTCGATCATCTCTCTTTAAATAGTTCCCTTCCACTTCTCACTAACAGTCCTTCCCCCTTTGAATTGAGTCATTCTGTGGGGTTTCCCCCCCTGAATTCTATTTGGAATCTCCAGTTACCAAACTAGCGGAAGAGGGGAGTCCAGGACAACGCCCAGCTGCTGCTCCCCCGCAGACGAGGTCACTGCAGCCCCTCCAAGCCCAGCAGCCAGACACGCGGCGCAGACACCAGAGCTCTGGGCAATTTGGCTCTTTCATTAATTCAAATAGGACCATGCTCTCCGACCTCAATCTGTTTCTGATCACGGGGTCTTGTGAAGCTTCGAGATGTGGGAACTATATGGAGTCACTCTCAGTATATCTCTCCTGTGTCAGCTCAAATATTCCGTTTCAAGCTCCTGTCTGACCCGTGTTCCTTAACTGAGAGCTGTTCATCTTCTTCATGTTTAGGAAACTGCAAACTCAGGATAAATGTGCCATCCTCTAGTGTCTCTTAAATTCTGTCTGGAAGAATGCCATGGGGAGAAAGGTTTGGCATATCTCCTTAGGCGTTTGGGGGCTCAGAATTTGGATGGAGATTAATGCAGACGCTGTAAGTCACCATGAGGAGAGCTATAAATAGAGGGGCCTCTTTCCACACAGTTGAGGATTTTCGGGTCTAACCGCGATACTTTATAACCCAGATCCCCACACAAGGGCAAACAGGAAATGACCGCGCTCTGGGAGCGGATATTTTATGCATGAACTGGTGTCATTTCTGGAATCTGTAAGCTTTTAAGATGTAAGACTCGTGGAATATTCCACACCCCATCCACGTTACGCCTAGGAGTTCATCTGGCACACCCATTAGCATAGTTTGGGGTCGTAAATCCTGAGGGCTTCTGGAATGCTACTTCCAAAAGCACGGGGTGATTTTTCCTCAGACAATGTGCGTCCTCTTTGAAAATGAAGTCACTGCTTCAAAGGTGCCTCTCTTTCAACAGAAAACCAAAGCAGATCATGGTTTTTGTTTTTGTTTTGTTTTTTCTTTTTTCTTTTCCTTCTTCCCCAAACTGGCTGCAAATTCTATTCTTATAACCTCCTCTCTTCTAAAAGCCCCACATGCTTCCTCGGGGGCTGGAGGCTGGCTGGCCACCCCCTGACCTTGCCCAGTGTTTTCACTTACAGCAGGCTTACCACTTTCAAGGACTGAGCGAGATCGTGATCAAAGGAGAAAAGACGAGAAGACTCAAGCAGCCACTTTGAAAAGTCAAGGTTCAGTGCCCGTTTCAGTCAGACCAGCGTTTCTCAGCCGTGGGATGGGATCGTTCCCAGTGGCGGCGCTGTCCTGTGCATTGCTGGATGAGTAGCAGCGTCCCTGGCTCCTGCCCGCGAGATGCCCGCAGCCCTCCTTCAAGGTGTGATAACCAGAACATGTCTCCAGACAAACATCCCTGGGCAAGGAGATCACTCCCAGCAGAGAACTCCTGAGCTGGATGTTTATTTGGGATGTGTATGATTATAATGAAAGTAACCTTACCCAAGCTGAGCTTGGAGGCCTCATGTCACGGATCAGAAACAATTCTACTTGCAAGTCTGATGCCCTGTGAGGTTTCTTCTGCCCTCACATCTGCTGCCCAAATCCAAGGCTCATGTCCAGCCCCTTCCCATCCAGCAACCCCACTTCTGGGGCCTTATCTAAGAGAATTGAAACCAGGGTCTGAAGAGACAGCCACACTGCACGTCTGCTGCGACCGTATTCACAGGAATCAAGACACAGAACAATCCAAGTGTCTTCCTGTGGATGGATGGATACAGAAAATGTGGTATGCCCATATAGTGGAATATCAGTTGGCCTTTCAGTTGAAGAAAGTCCTGCCATATGCAACTGTATGGTGGACCTGGAAGACGTTACACTGCGTAAAATAAGCCAGTCACTGGAGGACGAATACTGCATGATTCCACTTCCATGAGGAATCTAACACAGTCTCGCTGGTACAGAGTAGAATGGTGGCTGCCCTGGGCTAGAAGGAGAGGAAGATGGGAGGTGATGTTCAGTGGGGGTAATGTCTCAGTCATGCCAGATCAATGTGTTCTGAAGGTCTTCTTGCTCTACAAAATGGTGCCCTTAGTTGGGTGTTGTGCACTGAACAATGTGGTAAGAGGGTAGAGCTCATGTTAAGTTTCTTACCACAATACAAATAAATACAAGAGGCTGATCAGTAAATGGGAAGGAAGGAAGGAAGGATGGACTGGCCTGCCTGAGTTCTAGACGGAGAACTTGGCAGTGAAAACCAAGCCCCTGGAGTCGTCAACTGTCATGACCCCCCAATTCCTCCATTTCCCTCCCCTGCCATTTCTAAATGCACAGTCAGCTGTCCAGCCTGAAATAAAAGGTTTATGTTGAGTTGTCACATGGATTCTTATGGCAATAACATTTGGAGCCTTTTACTGGGACATAAACTGTAAGCTAAAATGTCACCAGATTTTATTAGACAATCTAAACTTAATTGCAAATAAGTTGATGTACTCATAAAAGATGATGTAAGACTGCCATCTAAGCAGGCACATGGGGACCAGCCAGAAGCACGAGGCAGTGACTAAGTACTGACTTGTCCTCCACTCCAAAAGGCATCACTTGTTTCCTGAAGTACAAAGAGGAAAGAGTGATGTCGGCAGGAAGTGACATTATTACTTAATAATAATAACACAGAGAACCAGAGGTTAAAAGAGGTCGGTGTGAACCATGTTCCAAGACCGTTTTCTCTGGAATAAAATTTTCATAAAGAGCTCTAAGTCTTTTTTATGGCCAGTGAGAATGTCATTGGGAAATTAATGATGGATCTGAATGATAAATCTGCTTTCATATAGAAGGGCTGGTTTTATGAAAATATGCTTTTATGCCTCTAAGGCTGTAAATGAGAACAAGACAAGGATATATCCAGAAGGATGATTATTCCAAGCGAAGCCACCTGTCCTACTGCCCAATTTCATCAAATTTATTGGAAATAAAAGTATAAATTGACAAAAACCTATTTTTCATGTATAGGTTAGTAGTTCTCTCTTTCTTTTTTAAGATAAAATTTGCTTAATATCGCGAAGACCCCATGGGTTGGGTCAGAATTTTGTGTTTTCTCCACGTGGCTTCAGGATTCACCCACGATCATAACTGCAAGGAAGGAATTCCATGGATATCAAAACGCTCGTCCGTGTACCATATAAGGCCGTTTTTCTCAACTGTGAATTCGTCACCTGTTGGTCAGTTTTCAGAAAGCGGTTGCAGCGGTGTCCGGGGGCCACTCTAACAAGGCCCCACATGCTGGGAGGCTTCAGACAGGCGCCGGGTCTCTGGAAGGCCTGGAGGCCGGCACGGAAGCAGGTGCCAGTCTCACCGACCATCACGCCGTGCTCCGTCCAGTCTCTCGGGGAGGATCCTTCCTGCCTCTCCCGGCTTCTGAACCTGGCTGGCAGCCGCCTCCCCACACTCTCTGCCTTTGTTGTACCATGACCATCCGTATGTCTGTCTCTGTGTCCAAATTTCCGTCTTATAAGACACCCGTCATTGGATTAGGAGTCACCCTAATCCAGTACAATCTCATCTTAACTAATAACATCTGCAAAGACCCTATTTCCAAATAAGGTCACATTCTGAGGTTCCCAGTAGACATGAATGGGGGCCGGGGAGGGCGGAGGTGGGGACAGGACACTCCACCCCGTAGAATGGTAAAGAGACTGTCCGTCTCCTTCTCTGGAACCCAGGTTCAGGGCAGGGCCAGATCACCTTTGTAGCATGCTGTGGCCCGTGGTGTCCCACCCTGCCCCACCTCCCTGGCCACCTCTCTCCTTTCCCCAGGCCACCTGTTAGTTAACATTACCTAATTGATTTTCTACATTTTTACACTTTTTTACTTAATGCATTTTTAAGAGAAACTCAGCATCGCCACCTTGAATAAAAGCGAACCTCCCATGCCTGCAGTAAAGGTGATCTTCGCGAGGCCGCGCCACAGAGCCCAGTCATGTTATGCACTGGGCAGAAGCTGCTGCCTGCCAAGGCCTCTGAGTTCTGTGAGGACGGAAGGTTGGCCGGCGGGGAAGAGCTGCCCAGGGTAACACCTGCGTGAGTGTTCTGCTTTCCCTGCTTGGGACTGACTGTTGGGAAGGCCAGGACTCAACTGCCCTGTGGGAAGTGTCACTTGGTGCCATGTCCCTCAGCCACCTCAGAGTATCTCCCAAACACGTCTGTACTTGGGACCCATCGATAGACTGACCACGATCCACTCTTGAAGGCAGGCCTGGGTCCACTTGAGCAAACTTGAGCTTCAGGTTCTTGTTGGTAAAGGGATCTACTGCTGTAGGATCCAACAGCTCACCCTCTGGAGAGTGCACCCGTCCGGTCTGCGCCCTCCCCTTGGCGTCTTCTCTTCGCTGCGGCTTGCGGTTTGACTTAGACCCGCCGGGCTCCGTGACAGCCCCTGGTCCAGGCCGGCAGCCAGGCCTCTGACCCTTCTTGACCACAAAACGGTGGATGATTCAGTCAACGGGTGTTTGGCTGGCTCTCTCCGTGCAGTTGGGACCCAGCCCCCCAGACTCCGTCCTGCTTCTGGGGGCTCTGCTTCTCCTCTGAGAGCTCCTCTCCCTCACCCCCTTGTGTGTGTTGCTCTTCTGTCTGTCTGACATCCCTCTGGGCTTAGCTTCCCCGCCCCCACTCCCCCGGTCAGCTGGCTTCCTGGGTGCTGCCTGCAAACCCTGCACTTCCCGTGAGACGACCCGGCCAGCTCTTGGAACCCCCTGATTCCTTGGTATCACAGCCCTGCGGGACAGTATCCGTTTCAGAGCGGATGGAGCCCTTGTCCTAGCACAGCGGGAGGGCTCTGTGGCCGCCGCTTAATATTCATTCATTCATTTATTAAAAAAATAAGTGTAATGAGTGCCAACCATGTGCCAGGCACTGAATTAGATGCTAGAGATTCATAGTGAACAGAAAAAGTAGCTACTCCCTCCCCTGGCTCCAGCGGCATTTGCAATCATGGGCACGGAGACAGACTATGAATGGATAAATATAAAATATGTCCACTGGGACAAGAACCAGAGCACAAGATAAAGTCAGGCAGGGTGAGGGGTGATGGGCCTGGGAGTCCTATTTGGAGGTGGTGAGGAGAGAAGGGGAGCAATCAACCGGCATCAGTGCAGGGAGGAAGTGGCCTTGTGGTTGCTGGGGGCCAGAGGGTGGGGTGCAGGAAAGATAGGGTCAAGGTGCTGGTAGAGCTGGAGCAATGAGCAAAGCAGTAGGTGAGGTCATCTGAGTCCAACAGGGGAAGTAGGGCCAGTTCCCGAGCTGCCCACTGTGGCCACAGTCATGGGTCACAACACTCCAGTCTCCTCGGCTCAGCTTCTGAATCAGGAACATGGGACCCATCCACCTGCTTGGCAGTGAGGGTGTGACAGCCCAAAGAAGCAACGTCCTAAGGTTGGCGGGGAAGAGGAGAGGCTGGGTGCTTTCAAGCCCACACCCCAGACAACACACACCTGCAGCCCTCCTGGGCCTCCCAGACCATGACCGGTCCACGTGCCATGTCCGCCAAGAGCTCAGCCAGCTCCTGTGAGCAGAGGAGCCCTCCTGAGGAGCTTCTACCACTGCGCATGCTCTGCACTTCCAAGAAGGCAAGTTCAGGAAATGGGGCAAGAGAAGTTCAAAGGCTGACAGCTCTCTGGTGGTGAGAAGCTCCTCACTTCTTAGCTCCAGGTAGAACACATTACTTCTCTTGAAAGGTCTGTTTTCAGGCGGGTAAGGATTTTCATCTGGTGGTCGTCCTCTGCATACACTGTTGGTTTCTTCCAACCTGGTTTATTTACTTAGCTAGTCAGTGGGGTTAGATCAACACTAAATCTCACCATTTGGCACATATGATATTCAGGCCCTTAATAGCTTCATTAAGGAGGTTTCCGGGAGTACATTACTGAGCAAGCCTATAGATCATCCGGCAATAAATCTAGAGAACTCTCCTAAGCATTTATCTAATTTGGCCATGGTTTTAATTGAGTGTTTCCGCTAATGATTCCCATTTATGTTTAATAAAATTTATTGTGTAAAAATAAGTTCTCAAACCCCAGTTTATTCAAGTTCATCCAGTCGATGTGCCACCCAGAGCAAGAGCGCTTGGGGGGGCAGTGTGCATTTGGAGTCTCACCCGCGCCAGAAGCAGCACCGGTCACAGGCATTTGAAGGGGTGTCAAGCCTGGCACATCCCCTAATGGCCATGTGCACCAGGGGCGAGAAGGCCGTGGTTCAGTTACCTGTGTCTGGACAACAGAATGAAGCGGGTCTAAGCGGTTACTACTACCTGACGCCGTCTTCTCCCTTTGAGGTCCAGGCCACATGCTCTTCTCAGCACCCAGCTCCAAGCCCGTGGCCCACCAGAGGCGGTCTCATGTGTCTCTATGATGTGTGGACTCTGACGGTCCATGGGGGCTCCACCCGTGACCCCGGTCTCATGACCCCATGTCTCTCCCTGTGGCTGATGGCCATAGCCGAGCCCCCCCTGCCATACCTCTGCCCAGCCCCCCCCAGGGCTGCCTACATTCAGTGGCCTATTGATTTGGGGAGCAAACACCCAGCCCCACGGCCCCAGCTCAGAACGACTCTAAAGAGCCTACTCCAGAGCGCACCCCCACTGTGGGCGTGACGGAGGCTCTGGTGCAGCTCCATCACATCCAAGGCCCCCTTTGCCCACTCCCACTGCCTCCACCCCAGACGTGTGGATCCTGGGGACACACCCCAGCCAGCAGTCTCAGAGCCCACTTCAGAGGGTCCCCCAAACTGAGATAGGTTGTCCTTGAAGGCATTTGTGTGAAATAGTAGAAACCATAAATACACTTTAAGACCCGTGGGAGCTGTATTGAATGCAGACTACTTGTACAGCACACACTCCTGCTGTGAAAAGGATACGGTGGGTCCACATATGGGTCCACAGAAAGCTCAGCAGACTATGTTGAGTTAAAAAAAGTGAAAAGAGGGTTGCCTGGGTGGCTCAGCCAGTTGAGCATCTGCCTTCGGCTCACGTCATGACCTGAGGGTCCTGGAATCGAGCCCCACATTGGCCTCCCTGCTCGCTGAGGAGTCTGCTTCTCTCTGCCTCTGCTGTTCCCCCTGCTCGTGCTCGCTCCCTTTTCTTCCTCTCTCAAATAAATAAAATCTTTCTTTTTTTAAAGTGAAAAGAGGCATACATGATGATGCCCTTTAGCTCAAAATAGAGCAAAACAATTGTCAATATTTTCTGCGGGTGTTGAACTATAGATAGAGGATAGATACCTAAATGCACAGAACATTCTAGAAGGAGATGTGGAAGTGCTAACAGTGGTTATATCCTAGAAGGGGCCAGGGCTGAGAATGAGTGATCAGAGAGTTGGTCAGGACAGACTCTAAGCTCATCTGAAATGCTTCTACTTTTTTTTTCTTTTTACAAGAGTATTTATGTATTGATAGCTAAATTAAATATTAATCACTTTTTTGGAAGATGGGCCATAATATGATTTTTGCTGAAATGTAAGGATGGGACCATGTACGATGAAAAAAAGAAGCACACCAGAAATATTTAGATGGCAGTTAAATGTCTGCTTTGCTCCTCAATTAGAGAAAAATAATTGGGTTACTTTTTAAAAGAAAGTAGACTAAGAAAATATGTCTAATCCACTACACCAAACCATTACCCACTTACAAAAACCCTCAAAAAGCACCACCTTAACCCTTAGGATTTTCTTACTGGAGATTTTTTCATAGCATCGTGGTTGCTGAGCGCTGAGGGAAGCCAGGCCCCAGCAACTCCGTTTTCCCCTTCTTGTTATGGAGGCTTTTTCCCTCTAAATTCAGTCACTTTTTAATACCAATACAGTTGAGGTAACATACTTAAGAATATCACCGTGTCCATCAAGTTGGTACAAGGTGCAGATGAATTTCCACTGCCTAAGGGAGGCAGACCTAGCGCTGTAACGCTTTGGGAGCCCACCCAACACATCGTTTTACATACAAGACCAAAAATTAGAGACAGCAGGTGACAGATCTGTTCAAGGGCAAAGTCATCCTGAGTCATATTAGCACAGGCCATTGCAGTGGACACTTAGGTTTTGCTGACTTGGCTGTATTTTTCTAGAAAAAGTCCCAGCTTTCATCCATGATAGGCTACATGATTTGCAGGACCCAGTGCAGCACCCAAGTGTGAATGCGGGCCCCACTGTTCAGCGGTCGTTAAGAATTTCAAGATGGCTATCGCAAGGCATTAAACCACGCACGGAGCCCTTCCGACGCGGGGAGACACCCACGCCGCTCTCCTATAAGCCAGCCTTGCTTCCTGCTATCCTTCACAGGGTGTGAGCCGAGGCCACGTCCAGCCATAAGGCTAAGCATGTGACCCCGCTGCCAAACCACCCCATGTCCCATTGCCCTGCCCGCACCGATGGCTCAGGGTGAGCATGTGAGCCAGATCAGAGCGGAAAGCCAGGGCTTGTGCCCAGGAGCTCTACTTCCCTGATGTGGACCCCCTTGCTGATCGCAGCACTCCTGTGACCACCAGAAGAGCTTTGGTCTGAAAGTAGGGCAGGCACCCAGCAGACAGCAGGGCTGAGCTAGGGCCCAGACACAACCAGGCTCCGATAATGTCTAGTAAGTCCTTACAGCAGACTTCCTCGTTATACAGTCCAACTCATTTTTATCCATTTAAACATTTTTGAGTTGGGTTTCCCGCCACTTCCATCCAGAAGCATCCTCTGTGGTATAAGTTCTCGCCGATTGTTAAGAATATACGTTTTTCACAGCCTTTTTGTGGATGACAATTTGGCAATGTCAATTAATATTTAAAATGTTCATGCCACTTGCCCCATGGTTCTATTTCTAGGAAGGAATTTGTCCTACAGAAACTGTCACCCAGTTATGCAAAGACATATTAAAAAAAAAAAAACGGTCTTTGCAGCATGGTTTGTAATAGTGAAAAATTGGAAACAACGAGGCCTCCATCAACACAGCACTGATTAATTAAACTATGGCTATTTTATCATTTACAACAGCAGAGAAAAGTTGAAAGCTGAGATTTCCTTCCTCAGAGAGCTGTCCACAGTTTGTTAAGTAAAAAAGGGAAGCTGTATAAGGAGTTTGTGATGGTATTTTCAACCCAAAGAGACCCTCCAGCAGTAGCGCTGGTAGTGGTTGGTAGAGGGGGCAGTTTGGTCTGGGGAGACCCCTAGAAGCTGCTGGACAAGGACAGTGGAGGGTGGGAGTGGGATTCTGGGATGGGAGCTGGTGAAATAGACTCCCCCGGGGTCAAGAGGAAGAACTTGGCAGTGGACTGATCTGGGTTGGTGGGGAGATGAGCACGAGGGCCCCGTCCCAGCTCCGCTCCCCTCTTTCTGCCATCCCCGAAGATGGAATACCTTTGTAATGCCCCCTACTCACGGAACGTCAGCTCCACACTAAAGACGGCACCACGCTTCTCAGGTCACTCACGCACACCCTGTTTGATGTATGACAAGAGACAGTGCCAAGTGACCTCACCAGCAAAAACGCAAGGTCAGCTTCAGAACCTGCAAAGTGTTACTCGTGCAAAATGAAAATGCGGACCCTTGTCCCAAAGTAACGGGGGATCTCACGCGGGGAGGGCGGGGCTTTCACGAGAGCGCAGGGCCCCCGTGAGCATCCTCTGTGTGACCGCGCAGACGACGCACACAGGCACAACTCCTGGCCCGTGGCGAGGGCTAACCGGTGGGTGCACTCTGCCGTGCTGTGCTGGGAAGGAGGGACGAGCCCCTCTGGTGCTTCACTCACGTGGTCTCTCCAAGCATATTAATGGTTCCGAGCAGTCGGCAGCGAGCTTTCTCCCACTTGAAAAGCAAGCCTTATCGATTAAAAAAAAATGCTTAAAATCTGTACAAATGCCTTCCTTTACAGCAAGTAGTGGCTGCTTCGTCTTCAAGTGCGGGCCCCACTGTTCCAACGGTCGTTAAGAATTTCAAGATGGCTATCGCAAGGCATTAAACCACGCACGGAGCCCTCTCTGCCAGGCCAGCCACCCGGAGGACTCGCCCATGCATAAGCGGTAGCAGCCGCGTCTCCTGCTTCAAACCACGGAGTAATAGATTCAGATACACCCTGCGTTCGCTTTTAATTTTCATTTTAAAACCCGTCTCTGTTCAAAGCGATTGCCCTCCAGGACCTACAGCTCACAGAAGCAAGTGCAGGCTGGGAGTTGCCAGGCTTGAGGGAGTCTCTGACCATGACACTGGATTGTACGGGGCGGGGTTTTTAGAGCAATTGGGGTTTTTCCATGAGTGCTTTGATTACAAAACTTCACGGGCTGGAGCAATCTGCCCTGACCCTTTTTTACTAGCAGCCCTATTTTGTTTTTAATTGGTGTTTTGTTTGTTTCTAAATGCATGATTTCACACAGCGGGAGGTTATCTGGGACTGTATATGTAGTGTTATGGTAGCAACTCCTGGGTTGGAATTTTGGGGATCCCCCAAAGGGATCTGCATGTGGTCTTGTCCCCCTACCTGCACAGGTTCAGAGCTGGGTGTCAGTCGTGTTCTGGCTGCCACCAGTCACAGCACTGTCCAGGTGGCTGTCCCGGTGTTACCAGGCGGGCTCCCTGCCCTGCAGCAGGGACCTGAGACAACAGGCACGCGGTGAGATGGGCAGGAACGAGGCTCCACGCTGAGGGAGGGTCCATGCTGCTGTTTCAGGACCAGCATCTGGAAGAAACCAGAGAAGAAGGGGCAGCTGAGGGTGAGGAGGGACACGTGACTCCAAGGACGGGGAGGAATTTGAGTTTCAGTCATCAAACTTTGATCGAGCTTCTGATCCACGTAGCAACAAACCACCCTCACCAACAAGTAGATCACCAAAAGCAAGTGTCATTTAAACCACACGCATGTGGCTACTGGGTGGCTCCCCTCCGCACCTCTGCATGGCCGGAGGGTGTGCAGACCTCTGACTTCCCAAGAGAGGGGGACCTGTCCCCCTCTCCCCGGAGCTCCTGCAGCCCCTGGAGCACTGAAGGACACGGGAAGACCTCAGCAAATGGCTCCTAATTTCTGTTCTTAAGAACGAATTACAGTTGGATGCCTGGGTGGCTCAGTGGGTGAAGCCTCTGCCTTTGGCTCAGGTCATGGTCTCTGGGTCCTGGGATCGAGCCCCACATCAGGCTCTCTGCTCAGTGGGGAGCCTGCATCCCCCCCCCCCTCTGCCTGCCTCTCTGCCTACTTGTGATCTCTCTCTGTCAAATAAATAAATAAAATCTTTTAAAAAAAAAAGAACAAATTACAGTTATAGCTACAAGAGCTGCCGCTACCAGAGATGCTTCTGGGCTGGCCACTAAGCTGACCTGCTGACAGCAACACCACTCACCTTGCCAGGGAGGGAGGTTGGCGCCGACCCACAGCCTAGAGATGAACACACAGAGACATGGCTTGTCCACGGAGGGGGCAAGGCAGGGGTGGAGACCCGGGCAGATGCACTCACCAGCCCCTCTTGTAACCTGATGTGGAGCCGTGCAGGGGTTCACGCTGCTTCCGCCTTGCCAGGTCAAGATCCAGATCCCAGCTTCACTGCTGCCATCCTGGAAGGAGTGCAGGGCCCGGGCTTTCCAGGGAACGGCGCTTGTATCTGTTGGTACCGAGCAGTGCTGCTGTTCAAGGCACGGCAGATTCTGTGGCTGTCGCTTTACTCCCGCACAGTCCTGTCTGACGCTCAGCATCTGCCCCCCGCCCCCACCGTCAAGGGCCAACAGAAGTCAGTGCGGATTCCAGGGGTTCACTTCCAGAAGAGTCTCATGTGTGATAACAAGAAGGTAACAGGAGCCCTTTGATCTCAACAAGATACGATCTATTTCATCCCATGGTTTATGAAACAATTTTAGACTAATTACCTCTGACAACTTGCAAATGTTTATAAACTTCTTCAAGGAGGAAAAGGCACAATTAGGTGTTCTTCTGACAAACGGAAAGGAGGTTTTCTTTGTGCCGTATGGCTGAGGTCTTTTCCCCCAGGAGCATTCTGAAACCTTGATCTTCTAAGACGCTCCGATTTCCACTGAGATACAGATTTAATCAAATCGTCCTCCCAGCCTTTTGAGTTAAATTTAACTGAGCAGGTGAGAAGCAGCTGTGGTCAGGCCCACTCCCAGCGGGTCACATCTTTTGTGAGGTGGTCATGGTGGCCAGGGCCCGGCGCAGGCTTCCTCCTGGTGCCGACTCCTCCGCTCTGAGGGTCCTTTGTGTAGTTTCAGTGTGTCTCTGCTGATAACCGTATGTCTGGCCACAAACAAGTCTCGCAATTAAATAGAACCGAGATTCTTAATCATCTTCACCATCAAGGAAAATTACCCCCAATCATGGCTATTTTCAGTGTGCTGGAGCAATGCTGGGGGCTGTCCGAAGCCCCCCGGTCCCTGAGTGTTTTAAATTCAAAACCACAAAATTCCAGTGAGGCCGAGGAAGGCCCCAGGGCTTGGTACTGGGCTGTTCCTCTGTGGCCCGACTCACATTTTAATACCCTTTGATTATTTACCATTGTTAATTCAAGAAAACGCACAGCAGGTAGGTAGAAATATTGCAAAGTCAACCGGCCCTTAATCCCTAGCTAATCCCTGGTCAACTAACTATATCCTTCCTTTATTAAAAAAAAAAAAAAAAGAAAGAAAGAAAGAAAGAAAAGAAAAGAAAAGAAAAGGCATTCTGAATCTTTTGTTGAAAACAAATTGCCAACATGAAAAAAGACCTTCTCCTTCCCTCCAGACCCAAGAGCTAATTTGTACGATCCGGACCACATAAGAGACTGTTCTCCCACTTCTACCCTGTATTGTGCCCGCGCACCACAACGTTCTCATTACTCCCAGCATAAGCCTGTGTTGTCATTTTTGAATGGAGAATTCCTTCTCGCCCCTCTGACTACAGGAAGACATTCGTAACGTTCACCATTAGGAGCCGGTCACAAAAGCGGTCATAAAAAGCAGAAACTTTGCCAAGACGGTTTTTTTCCAAAAAGGGATCAAAGGCAAACTCTGAGTTTCAATTTTTTAAATGTGAACACCAGTGGATGCAACAGGAATTTCTTTTTTTTTTTAATTTTTTAATTTTTTTCAGCATAACAATATTCATTATTTTTGCACCACACCCAGTGCTCCATGCAATCCGTGCCCTCTACAATACCCACCACCTGGTGCCCCCAACCTCCCACCCCCCACCCCTTCAAAATTCTCAGATCGTTTTTCAGAGTCCATAGTCTCTCATGGTTCACCTCCCTTTCCAATTTCCCTCAACTCCCTTCTCTCTCCATCTCCCCTTGTCCTCCATGCTATTTGTTATGCTCCACAAATAAGTGAAACCATATGATAATTGACTCTCTCTGCTTGACTTATTTCACTCAGCATAATCTCTTCCAGTCCCGTCCATGTTGCTACAAAACTTGGGTATTCATCCTTTTTTTTTTTTTTTTTTTTTACAGCTTTATAAACATATATTTTATCCCCAGGGGTACAGGTCTGCAAATCGCCAGGTTTACACACTTCACAACACTCACCATAGCACATACCCTCCCCAATATCCATAACCCCACCCCCTCTCCCAACCCCCTCCTCCCATCAACCCTCAGTTTGTTTTGTGAGATTAAGAGTCACTTATGGTTTGTCTCCCTCCCAATCCCATCTTGTTTCATTTACTCTTCTCCTACCCCCTCAACCCCCCATGTTGCATCTCCTCTCCCTCATATCAGGGAGATCATATGATAGTTGTCTTTCTCCGATTGACTTATTTCGCTAAGCATGATACCCTCTAGTTCCATCCACGTCGTTGCAAATGGCAAGATTTCATTTCTTTTGATGGCTGCATAGTATTCCATTGTGTATATATACCACATCTTCTTTATCCATTCGTCTGTAGGTGGACATCTAGGTTCTTTCCATAGTTTGGCTATTGTAGACATTGCTGCTATAAACATTCGGGTGCACGTGCCCCTTCGGATCACTACGTTTGTATCTTTAGGGTAAAAACCCAGCAGTGCAATTGCAGGGTCATAGGGTAGTTCTATTTTCAACATTTTGAGGAACCTCCATGCTGTTTTCCAGAGTGGTTGCACCAGCTTTCATTCCCACCAACAGTGTAGGAGGGTTCCCATTTCTCCGCATCCTCGCCAGCATCTGTCATTTCCTGACTTGTTAATTTTAGCCATTCTGACTGGTGTGAGGTGATATCTCATGGTGGTTTTGATTTGTATTTCCCTGATGCCGAGTGATATGGAGCAATTTTTCATGTGTCTTTTGGCCATCTGGATGTCTTCTTTGCAGAAATGTCTGTTCATGTCCTCTGCCCATTTCTTGATTGGATTATTTGTTCTTTGGGTGTTGAGTTTGCTAAGTTCTTTATAGATTTTGGACACTAGCCCTCTATCTGATATGTCATTTGCAAATATCTTCTCCCATTCTGTCAGTTGTCTTTTGGTTTTGTTCACTGTTTCCTTTGCTGTGCAAAAGCTTTTGATCTTGACAAAATCCCGATAGTTCATTTTTGCCCTTGCTTCCCTTGCCTTTGGTGATGTTCCTAGGAAGATGTTGCTGCGGCTGAGGTCGAAGAGGTTGCTGCCTGTGTTCTCCTCAAGGATTTTGATGGATTCCTTTCTCACATTGAGATCCTTCATCCATTTTGAGTCTATTTTCGTGTGTGGTGTAAGGAAATGGTCCAATTTCATTTTTCTGCATGTGGCTGTCCAATTTTCCCAACACCATTTATTGAAGAGGCTGTCTTTTTTCCATTGGACATTCTTTCCTGCTTTGTCGAAGATGAGTTGACCATAGAGTTGAGGGTCCATTTCTGGGCTCTCTATTCTGTTCCATTGATCTATGTGTCTGTTTTTGTGCCAGTACCATGCTGTCTTGATGATGACAGCTTTGTAATAGAGCTTGAAGTCCGGAATTGTGATGCCACCAACTTTGGCTTTCTTTTTCAATATTCCTTTGGCTATTCGAGGTCTTTTCTGGTTCCATATAAATTTTAGGATTATTTGTTCCATTTCTTTGAAAAAAATGGATGGTACTTTGATAGGAATTGCATTAAATGTGTAGATTGCTTTAGGTAGCATAGACATTTTCACAATATTTATTCTTCCAATCCAGGAGCATGGAACATTTTTCCATTTCTTTGTGTCTTCCTCAATTTCTTTCACGAGTACTTTATAGTTTTCTGAGTATAGATTCTTAGTCTCTTTGGTTAGGTTTATTCCTAGGTATCTTATAGTTTTGGGTGCAATTGTAAATGGGATGGGCTCTTTAATTTCTCTTTCTTCTGTCTTGTTGTTGGTGTAGAGAAATGCAACTGATTTCTGTGCATTGATTTTATATCCTGACACTTGACTGAATTCCTGTACAAGTTCTAGCAGTTTTGGAGTGGAGTCTTTTGGGTTTTCCACATATAGTATCATATCATCTGCAAAGAGTGATAGTTTGACTTCTTCTTTGCCGATTTGGATGCCTTTAATTTCCTTTTGTTGTCTGATTGCTGAGGCTAGGACTTCTAGTACTATGTTGAATAGCAGTGGTGATAACGGACATCCCTGCCGTGTTCCTGACCTTAGCGGAAAAGCTTTCAGTTTTTCTCCATTGAGAATGATATTTGCAGTGGGTTTTTCATAGATGGCTTTGATGATATTGAGGTATGTGCCGTCTATCCCTACACTTTGAAGAGTTTTGATCAGGAAGGGATGCTGTACTTTGTCAAATGCTTTTTCAGCATCTATGGAGAGTATCATATGGTTCTTGTTCTTTCTTTTATTAATGTGTTGTATCACATTGATTGATTTGCGGATGTTGAACCAGCCTTGCAGCCCTGGAATAAATCCCACTTGGTCGTGGTGAATAATCCTTTTAATGTACTGTTGAATCCTATTGGCTAGTATTTTGGCGAGAATTTTGGCATCTGTGTTCATCAAGGATATTGGTCTGTAGTTCTCTTTTTTGTTGGGATCCTTGTCTGGTTTTGGGATCAAGGTGATGCTGGCCTCATAAAAAGAGTTTGGAAGTTTTCCTTCTATTTCTATTTTTTGGAACAGTTTCAGGAGAATAGGAATTAGTTCTTCTTTAAATGTTTGGTAGAATTCCCCCGGGAAGCCGTCTGGCCCTGGGCTTTTGTTTGTTTGGAGATGTTTGATGACTGTTTCAATCTCCTTACTGCTTATGGGTCTGTTCAGGCTTTCTATTTCTTCCTGGTTCAGTTGTGGTAGTTTATATGTCTCTAGGAATGCATCCATTTCTTCCAGATTGTCAAATTTGTTGGCGTAGAGTTGCTCATAGTATGTTCTCATAATTGTCTGTATTTCTTTGGTGTTCGTTGTGATCTCTCCTCTTTCATTCATGATTTTATTTATTTGGGTCCTTTCTCTTTTCTTTTTGAGAAGTCTGGCCAGGGGTTTATCAATCTTATTAATTCTTTCAAAGAACCAGCTCCTAGTTTCGTTGATTTGTTCTATTGTTTTTTTTTGGTTTCTATTTCATTGATTCCTGCTCTGATCTTTATGATTTCTCTTCTCCTGCTGGGTTTAGGGTTTCTTTCTTGTTCTTTCTCCAGCTCCTTTAGGTGTAAGGTTAGGTTGTGTACCTGAGACCTTTCTTGTTTCTTGAGAAAGGCTTGTACCGCTATATATTTTCCTCTCAGGACTGCCTTTGTTGTGTCCCACAGATTCTGAACCGTTGTGTTTTCATTATCATTTGTTTCCATAAATTTTTTCAATTCTTCTTTAATTTCCTGGTTGACCCATTCATTCTTTAGAAGGATGCTGTTTAGTCCATGTATTTGGGTTCTTTCCAAATTTCCTCTTGTGATTGAGTTCTAGCTTTAGAGCATTGTGGTCTGAAAATATGCAGGGAATGATCCCAATCTTTTGATACCGGTTGAGACTTGATTTAGGACCAAGAATGTGATCTATTCTGGAGAATGTTCCATGTGCACTAGGAAGAATGTGTATTTGCAACAGGAATTTCTGACACTACCTGATCCCGTCGCTCCCGTCTGGGCAGGCTTGCTGAGTGTCTCATGGTGGTCGCATGTGTGAAAGGAAAGAAGCCCATTCAAAGTCACCCAGAAAGGAGCTTATCAGGAGGAATCTTGTGGAATCCAAGAAAAACGCACCGGCCAGTGTCGGACAGGACAGGCAGGAGCAGGAGTCCCCTGGGAAGTTGGCCCCCACCACCTGGGCGCACCTTCCTTCCGGCCAGGTCAGAGCCCCACTGAGAGAGCAGCCCCAGCTCCTGCCCCCGTTGTGCCTGGAGGAGGAATTGTGTTCAGCCCCCCAGATGCTGTAGGGCACCCGTGCTGCAGGCCTCACCCCGTCAGCACGTCACCGGGACTACTGCCAGCTTCAGATCTTCTCTGTAAATCTGTAACAATTAAAAAAAAAAAAAAAAAAGCCAAAAACCTACTATAACCCTTTGGAAGGGCAATTTGGCAATCCCCAGCCCAGTTACAAGCGAACAGTGTCTTCTCCCCAGCAGTACCTAGCGATGCCAGCTCCCTGCGAGCTCCCTCGTACGTGGGTTGCTGTAAGTCATGTTATTGCGATGGCGCAGGGTCTAATATCAGAAGACCAGAAGCAACGCCCGTGTCCAGCAATGGGGAACGGATGCGTGAGCAGAGGCACACCCATGGCCCATGGCACACCCATGACACACCAGGACCTGGGATTCCAGCGCAGCAGCACAAAGAATGGGGAAATGCACTGAGAGGGAAGAATCACCAGGGTTTGTGGTTATGCCAGAAAGGACACAGAGCAGTGTGTCAAGGTGCTACCACTCGTGCGGGAGGGGAATGCGTATTCCTAGCACGCGGTTTGGCACAAACTCCTTGAAAGCCTGCATGGAAGATGGGCAATGTATCATGGGGGCGCGGGGGAGACGGCTGGGAAGAGGCAGGACTGGAGGCCGGGTTTCAGTGTGCGCCTCTCTATACACAGCCGCTTGGAGCAGGTGAGGGTTCCTCTGGCCAAACGCAAACAGTAAGTGATATGTTAGAAGGAAGTGAGGTGTAAATTCCAAAGAACATTCTCTCCTATAAATGGAATCTGGTACCCACCATCCCTAACGAGTCATAACCTGAAAAAGAAAGGAAACACCACTAAACAACGTTACTGATTTCCAGCCCCGTCACCTGCAGACGCCGTCTTCAAGGAGTAAAGGGTGGGATGCGTGAGGCACCTGGCACCAGCCGACACCTCTTACGGGAAGTCGCCAGGTCGGGAAAGAGCTGAGGTAAGGGACCGTCTCTGCATGTGACGCAATGCCGTCTCGCGCGCACGCCCGTGAACCACCCCGGACAGCCCCGCAGCCGCCCTGTGAGGAAGCGGACATCAGCCACAGCCGCAGGTTCTCTCTCCCCCTTCTCCTCGCCTCCAGAGGCCAAGCTGCCCCAACACTCGGTTCTCGGGTCGTGCATCTGTTACTGTCACCGCACTCGCCGGACGCGGGGCTCCTGACCTGGGTAGCAAGCGGCCCCGCCGATGCACCGCAGTCTGTTAAGCAGGCCACGGTCCATGCTTCGTCCTGTACCCTCTCCAAGGTGAACACGACATGTCAACACCAGCTTTGTGATGGTGTCTCCGAGCGGTGACAGGTAAATAATTTATTTTGTTTTTTCCGCAGAAGTTAGCAGTCCGTGTAAGCAGAGGCATCAGTCTGCTTTCCACAGACAGCTGCCCCTTGGCCTGTCCAGGCCACAGGCTCTGAGCTGAGGATACACAGGAGTCCGGACGTGTGGAGGAAGCAGGCACCAGGGCTGCCTGGAGCCAGACGTTAGACTCCTGCGTCTCAGAGCTGTCCACGGAGCACCCTGCCTGGGGAGCACATGGGGACACTTCCTGCCAAGTAGCTCTATGCCCAGTGACAGCACAGGACACCTCTGCTTCCTTTGTTAGTCACCTCGAGTCAGTTTTGACAAGCAGCTCGGCGAGCTGCGAATCTGGATTTGCGCATTCGCAAATGGAATATTAAACAGACGTTTTAGCTCAGGCCTGCCAGGCCAGGGACACGTAAGTGAGAAAAACAGCTGAAGGATGGATTCTTTTTAGACGTTTGGTCTGCTTATTCATCGAGTGGCATGGGCAGGGCCGGGCCGTGGTGTAACCAGCTTCTCAGCCACTGCTCTGGCCGTTGCCTCGCTCTGTGAGGCCTCTGTGGGGGATGAAAGCATTACGGGATCCGGCCTCACTGAGCACCAAGTACCATCTGGAGGAAGATGGAGCTCTTGTCTCCCCAGTGGCCTGTCACAGTCCTGGCTCTCACTCGGGGCCACAGCCAACGTTTTTTCACCTTTGAACACCCACTGGAGCCTTAGACTTCTCAGAGCTCACCCTGGAGCGGGTGGAAGCATAATTCTAACCCAGTACATGCCTCCTCACCACCCTTCACCGTAGAGAAGTACCACTGAACTGGCCAATAGTTTACCATCTTCCTTCAGAATATCCCAGCCTGGTGTCCTCACAGCCTGAGCAGAAAGTGGGCATCAGGACACGGATACAGAAATGCACCAGGACGCCATGCTTCTGGCTTGAGGAACGGAAGGGGAATGCCTAAAGTCCTGGAAAAGGGCAGACGTAAAATAAAAGAGAACTTATTTTCTTTATTTTTTCCGCCCCCGAGTAGTCAGCAGTAGCACACAGGAGCGCACAAAAGCCAAAACTTCTGGAGAAAAGATCCTTCCTTCTCATCAGTGAGCTGTGGTCCCAGCAGGAGAGGGGGTGAATCTTCTTTGCTTTCTTTCCTCTCTCTCTCCCTCTCCCCACCTCTCCTAGAGTGGGCACAGTCACACAAGTGAATGATGGAATGGGGAGACTGAAGCCCCTGCATTCTGGGTGGAGGCTGGGGCAGAGGATCCCCAGGGAGCCTGAAGGACCAGGGAGGTCACGGAGAGGAAGGACAGGGATAGCAAGCCCAGAAAGATGCTTATGAATCCAAGTCACATGGAGGAGATCAGATCCTAACCCACATACCAACTAGTCTCACAACTGATCTACTAGTCGCTGTCTCACAACTGATCTACTAGTCGCTGGTCTCTGGGTATTTCAGACACGGGACAGATCTGAGAAGCATGTCAAGACTTTGAAACAGCTAATGATTGAAACTGCAGCCCACGGTTGGATTGGAACGTGTGCCCTGAACCTAACCAGCTCACTGCTGACTAAAACAAAAATGTAAACATGCCCCATGAGTCTCCAGAGACAAGACTTAGGGTCTCTGAACACAATAAACACAGTGTCCAGGATAAAATCCAGAAGGATTCAGCATACAAAGAATCAGGGAAATCTTAATTCATGTGGGAAAAGATAACAACAGATGCCAAAACCAAGATGGCACATGTGATGGCATTTTTGGCCTAAACTTTAAAGCAATTATTATAAAAATATCCCCCCCAAGCAATCACAGACATGATAAAGTGGCTAGAAAAAAGAGAAAATTTCAAAAAATAATCAGCAAGTAAAGAAGAACCAAATACAAATCCTAGAACTGAAGAAATACAGTAACCAGAATAACACCTCACTGGGTGAGCTCAAAAGCAGAATGGAAATGGCAGAAGGAAAAATTAGGGAACTTGAAGATAAATCCACAGAAATTCTCCAATCCAAATGACACAGTGAAAAAATGCATCCAAAAAAATGAGAAGAGTTGGCAGACAACCTACAGGGCAATAGCAAAAGTTCTCTTGTTCATGTCCTCAGGTTCCCAGAAAGAAAAAGAGTGCAAGGCGGGAAATTGATCTAACAAAACAATGACTAAAAATTCCCAAATTTGGCAGAAGATGTAAACCTACAGATTTAAGAAGCTGAGCAAACTCCAAATGCGATAAACCCAAGGAATCCACATTCAGACACATTGAAATCAAACTACTGGCAACTAAGAAAAACATTTTGAAACAGCACAAAACTAGTCTCTTACCTGTGGGGGCAACAAGGGTCTGAATGACTTCAGATTTCTCACCAGAAACCACAAAGGTGGAAGGAAGGGGCACGCCACTTACGGAGAGCAGAAAGGAAAGAACTCAACCCAGAATTCTGTAGTGAGAGAAAATACCGTTCAGGAATGAAGGCAAAATAAAGATTCCTCCGAGGAAGGGAAACTAAGAGAATTCACTGCCAGCACATCTTTACTTTAAAAGAAATGCTAAAGGAAGTTTCGAAACAGAAGGAAACTCGGAGCATCAGGAATGAAGGCAAAGCACCAGAACTGGTAACTTTCGGAGCAGACCGACCACACTTCTCTTGCTGAGTTCTCTAGCCACGTGTTGGAGGCTGGACAACAGTTACAGCTTGGGATGGCTTTTTGGTGTGTGTCATGTGATACAGAAGACGCGGAGATGCAGTCAAGGACCCACACAGTTCCTGGATTCCCGTTCTGCAGTGGCTCCCAAAGGTCACCTGGTAAACATGTCCAACCGCAGGCACACCAGGCATTGTTCTGAGCCCCGTGCCGGGCAGTAGGAAGCCTTTGAGGACAAGGCAGGCTCCTCTGTGCAGGCTCCGAGATCTCCCTGGGACTCAGTGCCCAGAGCCCACCTGAGGGAATAAAGCTAGGTGCCATCCTGATTCGGGTCCCTCAAACGCAGCTGTAGTATATGACACAAAGGGCTGGGCTGTTCCAGCCTCCCAAGCAAGCAGCTACCCATGGCAGTAATTTCACTTTATCTCTCGCCCATTAAAGGCAATTGAAGTGAACCGAGGAGAATGAGGGCTGCCTGCAACTCCGGGAACCCTCGGGACGGCGCTTGCTGAAGGGCGGCTGGCGGACCAAAAGCAGCAGGTGTGAATGAACAGGAGCAAAGAGAGTATTTGCAGAGCAGCAGACTGATCGTAGGACAGCAGTAACCACAGCCGCGGTGACGGCCATTGCTGTCCGTGGACTGGTGTCGTCTTGGGCCCTGTGCTCAGGGCTGCAGGTTTGTGACGTTGGTGGCCCCACGAGATGAATTTGCAGGGCAGTCGGAGTGAGGTCCAGTGAGGTGTTAGCTTACAAGTCAGGGAGCCAGGGGATGAGTTCAGCTCCTACGTGTTCCTATCCCCAGAACCCGGAGGGTTTAGCAGAGCCGCACTTTGGACTCCCTTCTTAAAACTGCACAAGGCCCAGTCGATGCTACCAACAGTAAGCATTTGGGATCCAGCAGTGAGAAGACCCAGGATTCAGACCCAAGCCCATGTTCTTCCCGCTACCTTGTGCTATCCAGGACTCCAGGGTTCTCTTGCTCAGGTCCTGCCAAAGCAGAATTCACCGAGGAGTTCACCACCCAGAGTGACCCCCAAACATCTCATGGCCACCCGGTGGGCAGGCGGGATTCTCCAGGCTAGGCGGTGTAAGGACCTATTTAGCCAGAGCGACTCCATCTAGGTTAAAAGCCATTTTGTTGTTTGTGCAGTAAAACTTAAACTGACCTTGCCCCCCTCTCCCCAGAGAAACTTATTAGAAGCAAGTCTGGGAAACCAGTTAAATATGGTCAGCTAGTTCCTAATAACAGAGCCCAGAATACAAGCCCAGGTTGGCCAGTTCCTGATAACAGAGCCCAGAATACAAGGACGAGGTCGGGCCAGGTGGAGACATCCGATCAGTAAGAAACCACATACTTTTCCCCTAACCACCGAAGAATGCAAAACCCCGCTGCTTGGGCGCCAACCTTGAGCGCCAGTTCTGACCAGAGTAATAGGTTGGGTCAATAGCGACTATGGGTAAACTGTAATTCAGTTGGCCGCCTGCGTGTGACCTAACATGACTACAGTCTCATTGGCCACCTATGCGTGACAGGCTTTTGTCTCATAAAAGGTAGTCTGTAAGATGGGGAGGGGTTGCCCTCTTTGGAGGCGGCCCTGGCTGGTCAGTCAGTCAGTTCTGGAGCCTGTAAGCTGGGGGTGGTCTCTCTCTTCGGAGACGGCCCTGGCCGGTCAGTCTGACTTCTAATGCTTAGCATAAAATAAAGCTTTAAATAACTTTCACTTTGTCTGTCTCGTTTCGTTTAATAACGGACCTAACAGCGGCACCTGCGGGCCGAGGTGGGGCGGGGCACTGGCAGGTGGCGCTGACATCCGAGATGAAGACTCGGGCAATGCCGGCAGAACTGGCAATGTACACGGGCTCGGGAAAATCTCGTGTTGCCACCACAAGCAGAGGATTTTTAAAGTCCGTGAAATTCCCCAAGAAGAGCAGAGTGGTAGAGAACACAGGCTCCAGTCTTGGGACTAACCCCCTGGCTCCCCCAGCCTGTCCCTCCATGGTCTGGAGGAGACTCTGTGCCCTCATCTGTGAATTGAGGACAAGGATGGTACCCACGCACCCTGCTGGATGTTGTGAGGGTCAAAAATGTCTATAAAGTCTCCACACGGTAAAAGGGAGATCATGTTTTTCTGCAGTAAACATTAGAGATAAGGAAGTGCATTCTTTATAAAAAATAATAATAATCACAGCCCCATGACTTCCAGCAGGCTGCGGGCACTGCCTCTCTCTTGGGAACCTGCCTTGTGTCACATGTCGATGCAGTCAAGTCTCGTGGCCCTTTTGCACTGTCCCCCTTCCCTCCGACCCCAGGCCTGTGATGCACACTGGTTGTCCTGTACCCAAGGAGAGCAAGCTGTGGTGAATCAGTTTATTGTAAGACGTGCGTTGCTCGATGCCGCTGGTTCCTGAATGACTTCACTGTAGAGGGGGAGGCTGAGAAGCCCGTGCGGTGACACATGGCCTGCCACCACCTCTGCAGCCTTTCTGTGCTCCTTCTGCTACAGGGCTCTTGACTCGAGCTGGAAGGACAGCCCACCTCTCAGTTTATTGCAGAGGGAGCCGAGGTCCCCAGGAGGAAGCGGTTGGCTCAGGGTCAATTAACAGATTAGTGGAAGTGGGCACAGGACGAATTTTGACTGATGCCGTCTAGCATCCTCCCCTCCTGATCTTGTCGCCTGGGGGACTACCACTGTGTGTAAGGGACACCTGTCCTGAAGACTGTTCCTGTTGTAAGTGATAAAATCCATACCATACTGGCTTCGGTTTGAAAGAGGAAGCTATTGCATTCAGCAAAGTGGAGGAGGTCTGTCCTCTGGACTAGCCTGGCTCAGACGACAGTGTTGGGATGCTGTCCTGCAGCAGCCCTGGTCCCTGAGGTCACAGCATTGAGGTGAGGAAGAAAGTGGCAGCTTCCCCTTAATTGAAGTGGAAGACCCAGAATTAAGTCTCTTTGCTTCTGATTGGCTTGGTTACATCACGTGCCCTTCCCTGAGCCCATCGTCATTGCTAGGGGTCTGTGGCTCTTTGATCGACAGGCCTGGGTCATGTGCTTACCATAGGGAAGGTCAGTTAGGGTCCGTTTAGGGAAACAGAAGCCAGCCAAGAGCTGCCTTGCATTCGGGCTTTGGGTGGCTTCAGCGAGAGGTGGGAGCCGCTTTCTGATCTTTCTGACCTCCGCCTTGCCTCCCCATCCCTCTGGCTTCTCTGCTTTTCCATCACTGGCATAATGACCGTAGGACTGAAGAAGAAATGGCAGAGGCGGCCTTCCCAGGACACAGATGGCAAGGCCATCCTGCTGAGGGGGAGTCAGGGCAGGGCTGTGCCGGCTGGAGGGAAACAGGGCAGGGTGGCTGCGAAGTGGGGACTAGAGCCAGAGCTGGAGCAGCTTCCCAGGGCCTGTGAGAGCCGTGGAACCAGGCCTCCCCCCTCCTCATGTCATCCCTGCATCCCAGTGGCTGAGGCCGGGAGAGGCGCTTCCTTGTGGTGCAGGTGAGAGCAGGTGGAAAGAGAAGCAGATCTCAGAGCAGCCGGGGTGGACGGCCACCCCGACAGAGCAGCGTGTGGCCGGCTGTGTCCCCATAGCAACCTGGGAGCCCAGCCCAGGTAACCGGGAGCTGGAAGCACGGGCCACGGCTCCTCCTCACCAAGCGTGTGCCGGAAGGTGGGGGCACGGTGTCCGAGCTTATGCTCTTGTTGGGAAACGTTAACTTTCCCCTGTCAGCAACTAGTATCAGTGAAATTGGTAATATTTGTTTAGAACAAAGAGCTTCTGGGTAAGTGCGTTTCTAAGAGCCACTTGGGAAGGAAGCAGCACGAACCCCACCCCCGAAGTACACGGTCAGCCTTGGTGTCCCTCACGTGACTTTGTGCTTGTCCCCATTAGGCATCCAAGCTCCTCCTCTTGTCCCGTTGCCTGAAATAATTGAAAGAATGATAGCAAAGAGATTTTCAAGTTCAGTGGTCTATCTTGTTGATGGAACGGCACAATGCCCCACAAATCACACTTGGCTGCGAGCGTGGAGACACCTGCCACGGGAAGGACCGCCGAGCTCCATCTTGTCCTCCTGCCGCCACCCGCCATGGCCTGGACCCCCCACAGCCTTACGGTGAGCAGAGCAGGGATGGCACGAAGGTGAGACTTGGTGGCCACACCGGGTGGCCTGGTGGTTTCCATCTCTAGTGAGGAGGCTGGTGGAAGCCCATGCCCCCATGGCCACATCAGGAGAGGGCTCAGGAGGCCTGGGCAGTCCCCTGGTCCCTCTGTCCCAACCGTTTGTCACTACAAGGGCCATAGGGACGGAGACAGCACAGTACTTCCAGGAAATCCTGTTCTGGTAAGACCCCAAAGACATAGTTGATTTTCTGAACGCACACCCTACGCACACAACTTGGGCTCCGGTCCCCATCCGACAGACGCTGTTGCCCTGAGCCACCTAACTCTAAGGAAGGCTGCGGGACCTGGAGAACGAGCTGGGATCCCAGGCCTTAAGGGAGTGTCCGTAAGTGCAGTCTGGAAGGTTTTTTAAAATAGAATCTGGAGAGAGTCTCAAAGGGCTGAGAGAAATATTTCTGTCGCTAACCAGAGTGTGGGGCCGCTTGGTCTAGCCAGAAGCGCGGTGAAGAATTAATGCAGCAGGAAGAGTGGAAACACTGGCATTTTAGGAAAATGACTGAGAAATAAGACAAATAGAATTTGTACCGAGGAACCGATTTGCCCGTCCAGTTGGGCGAGTCGCATTGGCCAGTGTGGTCCAGGCTCAGCCAGCCTGGTAGGGCGGCCAGGCCTGGCAAGGGGACCAGGATCACTGCACCACTGAATGCCCATGTGCTCGCATGCGCACCCGGCCTCCTCTCCACCTCCGAGGGGCCTCCGGGGGCCCTGGGTGACACAGAGAGAGAAAACAGCCACAGCGTGGCTCCCAGAACCTCCGATGCGCGGAAGATTCGGTAACTAGAGCCGGTTGGACTCCCGGCTGCACCTGTTCACCTGGCCGGCGGGGGCTCCAGGGTTCCTGCCCTTTGCCTGTGCCCCATGTTCCTTCAGAGCCGGGGAGGCTGAGGGGCTTCCTGAGTGGGTGGCCACACCGACACCAACCTGTCTCTCCACCTGTCCGCTCCCAGAAGGCAGGCCACCGGAGCTGCTGCCTGGCCTCGGGGAGGGGAGGTGCTGTGACCCTGTTGGTCAGCTTTAGGTCCGGCCTCTGGTCAGGGGCAAGGGGTCATTCCCATCCCCGGAGTGGCCTTCTCCAGCAGGTGCCCCGAGACTGTGACCCCCACCTCCACTTCTGCTCTCCTCTTTGCCCCCACCCGCCTCACTCAGGCCAGTCCTAGAATTCACAAACGCACCTCCCCAGGGCCTTGCCCCTGCTGTCCTTTGAGTTCCTTGGTCCTTCTGGTCGCCTCCTCCGTGAGGCCCTCCGTGACCTGCCAGATGCCATCCCTTCCTCCTTTACCTCTGCCACGGTGTGAACTTACTTATCTGTGGCATCTCCTCAGAGCTGAGTTCTTTCTTTTGCTTCTCCATGAAACCCAAAGCACGGGAGCTGAGCAGAGAGACGGGGGTGAAATCACATGGACCCCATGAGGCCAACGAGTCGTGAACGCGGCCCTGCAGAGCGCCCGCCGGTGCCCTGTGCCCGAGTGGGAGGAGCAGGGGCCCCGGCAAGCAACAGGGCAGGTGGAGGGCCGCAGCCTACCGGCACCAGACACATGCCAGCAGCCAAACCACACGTCGGTGCTCGGCCACCATGGGGACAAGCTCCTGTCTGGGCAGGCGCCGTGGGAGGGCCGACAAGGGGCCCAGCGAAGCAAGCTGCTGGCCGAGCCCCGAGCCCGGGGTGAAAGGGAGGCAGCCTCCCGGCAGAGGCCGAGCCCGGCTGCACTGCGGCCTCCGGTCAGAGCGCACTTTCCTCCCGCAGAAGCTCCCGCCTCCGACGGGGGGAGAGAGGCAGCAGGACCGCGGTGGGCTCGGGCACGGCAGAGCGCGACACGTGAAGGGCTCCATGCCGCGGAGCCGCACACTTTCAGGCCATCCGAGGGCGGACTTTGTGTCACGTGCGTTTTGTCACCATTAAAAATGCGTTTTGTCACCATTAAAAAGACAAAGTACGGTAGCGCGAAAACAGAAACGTGTACCCCACCCTAAGTGAGGCAGGATGAGTAGTATGACGAGCGATTATTTTCTTTCTACAATAATGTACTTTCTAGAAAAAAAAATACCATTTTAACGTTAGAAAAGTCGTAGACACACGCTGGTTTCATGGACTGTTTCCGTGACGTCGCTGAGAGCAAAATTCTGCGCAGCGACTGTAAATCTTCCGTTGATGAGGCAGGACTCTGGGAGGTAAGGGTACGAGCTGACATCGATTCGGCACCGCCCCCCCAGCCCCCCGCCGCACAGCACTGTGGGAGGCGCGTTCCCTTCACTCATGCCACGCGGGCTCACTGGGCGCCTGTTAGGGGCTAGAGTCAGGCACAGGACAGCCACAGTGACCAAGGTGAGGCCCGGGCCGTCCCGGGGCTTCCTTCCACGGACAAGCACACCAGAGGGCAGAAAGTGTTGTGCAGAGCAAGACTGCAGGTTGAAGGGGTCAGGACATGCCAGGGATGGGGTGGGGATATTATTTTAGATATAGTGCCGGGGACGTGCTCTTTGAGGCAGTGGCGTTTGAGCTGAGACCCAAGGGAAATGAAGAACCCGCCATGAGGCTAGCTGAGGGTGAGCATCCCAGAAAGCATGAGTGGCATGTGCCAAGATCCTGGGGCAGGGGCCACAAGGGAACCAGTGGGTTGCAGGGACGAGGGAAGCTTGGAGCCAGAGGCAGGAGGCAGCTCACACAGGCTCTTAGGGGCCAAGGCCAGGACGCCAGGCTTCATTCTGTGAGACCAGAAGCCATCAGGAGTGTGGGACAAAGGGGTAACAACCTCACACAGTTTAGAAAGCATAATTCTGGCTGTTGTAACACAAGTGGAACAATGGGCAAGAGGGGGCATCCCTCAGTCACCTCACTCTCACCCCATCAGGGCTCGGCCTTGGGCCGCTGGCCTGCCCGTTCCCAGCCCCACCACCAGTGGACAGCGAGCTGGGATCCGAGCCTTGACGGCCTGACCCCAGTGCTTCCTTAGCGGTTCAGAGTGGGGGCTCTGAAGACCCAGGTTCAAGTCTCAACTCTGTCACTTCCTATCCTGTGAACTTGGACAAGTCAGTAAGGGCTTTGGGCCTCGGCTTCCTTGGCTATAAAATGGGTCCGAGAAGAGCTGCCACACGGTTTTGAGGCACCAGTTGAGCCGTCAGTGAAAGAACCATTACCAGCAAGAATAATGGCAGGCTCGTTCTGCAGTTAAATGTGCAGCCGCATGGTGACGTCCTGAAGGCCACACGTGCCCTGATTTACTGAATCTTGTCACTAAAGCCCACAGCAGCAGTTTCATGAGCACCTACCGTGTGCACGTCCTGTGCCGCACACTGGGTCACAGAAGTGACCCTCAGGACGAAGTGACAGTCCACCGCCTGCAGGTGTTCACGACTGATCCCGTTTAGTGACTTAAAATAGGGTTTTCTTTTCTTTTTTTGGTTAGAAGTGTTGTGAAAATGCATTATTACCCCCAGGCATCCAATTACATGTCTAAGTTGCATATTCTAATTAAATTTTCCTAATGTCACATCTGGTTTGCCCACTGCTATTAATTATTGAGTGAAACTCTCCTGTGAAGCCAGGTGTGGTCCAGCCGGTTTTCCTTCTCCCGACTCCCAGCGCCCCCCACCGCCTCCCCACTCTCCCCACCAGCCACTGGTTCTGCCAAACTCTCGCTTGGCCTCCTGGGCCCCAGGGACTCCCTGAGGATGGACCCCTTTGGAGAGAAGGCCGTCACGATGGAGGAGTGCCCTTGGACAGAGGGTGTCAGTCAGCACAGGAGAGAAAGCAGCGTAGCTGAGTCAGCACACTGACCGTGGTCCTTGCAACGGGGCAGCTCTCCAGGAGGCCGGCCTCTCCTCAGTCGGTCCTTCCCATGGGATGTCGTGGCTGTGCTGCACAAACTGAAGCCCAGCGGCCTCACAGCACTGTGAGAGGAGGTTCCGCATGTGGGAGCTGCGGGCGTATCCCTGGCCACAGCCCAGCTGGGACACTGCGTGGTATGGCCACAGAAAAGGCTGCGGAGCCAAGATACTCGCTTCTGAATCCTGAATGTTGTTAGTCTGTGACCTTGGACAAGTTCATTTACCTCTCGGCACCCCCGTTTCCCTATCTGCAAACGGCGGGATACAGGGTTATCGCAAGCACTAGGTAAGCTAGCGTACGCAAAGTGCCTGTGGTGAGTACCTGGCACCTTAGCAAGGCCTTTCTTTCTAAGCATCTGCCTTTCCCGTTCCTCAGGGAAATCCTCACCGAAGACCCACGGTCAGGCTGAGACGAGGCAGAGAAGCCAGCGTTGGCCGCACAAGGGAGCAGGAGGACGCGCAGGGCAGAGGGCACAGTGTGGGTGAAGGCTGCGTCAGGGAAGTGTGGTGTGTTGGAAGAATTCGAAGAAGACGAGGAGACCGGATTAAGGAGGTGGGGAGCAGGGTTGGAGACAGGGATGACGAGGTTGGTGAGGGCCAGACCTTGGAGGGCCTTCAGCCATGAGAGGACCTCGGATTATGACCTAAAAGGCCATGGAGGGCTCTAAGGCAGCATTGACTAGAGGCCATTCTGACTACTACATGGGGTGTGGGTTGACAGGGAAGCAGCCAGGAGACTGTTGTAGCCGTCAGCACGAGACAGGATGCGGCAAGCCCCGAGAGCCCACAGTGGAGATGGGGAGAAGTTCTCAGGTTTAGGAGAGGGAGGAGGCAGTGGCTGGTGAACAAGTAGGTTTGTGGAGTAGAGGAGACTAGAAGTCGCAAACAACGCCAAGGGGCCATACCTGCTTGGGAGATTGGGTAATGGTGGTGTCATTCATGGTGTTCACATGAAGTGTCCTTGAGAGGACATTATCTGCCCTGGTCCTGGTAGAAAGGCAGAAGCTGAGTAGGGAGTTTGGATGGGGGATTTTGTCAAAGGGGTCGACAGCACAGTGCATGAGCTGTCGAAACTCTCTGCACAGAACGGTTCTTTATTAAGTTAGGAAATGGCCATCACTGTGCCAGCACCTGCCAGACACCCAGCCCTATGAAGGGCACCAGGACTTCAGAGATGAATAAATATCGGGGTCACAGTGTCATTGGGCCTGCAGTCATTCTCAGTCTGCCTTCATGGTACGGAGTATCTGAGGTTCTCGAGGAACTTACCAGAAAACCCATGGCCCAAGCCCTGAGCTTGCCCAGGTAGTGCTAAGAGACCTTCTCTGCTTCCTTCTCATGACAGACAGATTCCATTAAAGTGCCCCCAGCCCTGAAGCTTTGCTTCTCCCCCACTGCCTCCCTGCAGGAAGCAAAAGAGGATGATCATTAAAAATTACAAGTGCTATCCTCCACACTCCATCTCCCAAACTTCATTTCACAATGGCTGCTGACATCAATAATGTCAGACAGGATAATCAAGTTTGCATAATGTAGCAGCTCTCCAGGCCCCTCTACACAAACACCCCTCCCAGCACGACGCTGGGTACCAGACAGGCTGCAGAGGGGAGGCCCTCAGACGGCAGGACCCAAGAGTCCTCCGCCGTCGTGTCCACACGGGATTTTACAGGCATAAGCGTCAATCGGAAAAGCTGGCTTTGCGTCCCAATTTGACCCCGTGTCCGTAGGGGGAGCACAGACAAATCACGGGAGCATTCTGTGCCTCCCCTGCTTTCCCTGCTTTAGAATGGAGGTAACACTGGGGAATTCTAGAGGATTCTAGATGTTGGATGTCACATTATATTCTTGTTGAAAGAATAAAGTCAAGGAGACAGTTAAATAAATTATTTCATTGATTTATCTGTTAACATGTCATTACCGATTGTTCAGTGGAGAAATAACTAATCTTTAGGAAACCAGAGCAATGCAGAATTGCCAGGCTCCGGTATATCCTGGCATGGACTCCAGATAAAACATCATTAAGAATTCAAAAATCATTGACACCCATGGGAAAATTAAGTTTAAATTGCTGCCTTTTGGTAAATTGTACTTATAAAATGTCATTATCTGTGATTTATTGCCGATCAGTTGGTTGGGCTCCGTGCCACCAACACCCAGTTCAAGAATCGGGACAGAAAATGATGAGCCGGCCTAGCCGACCCGATTCCGCAGACTCGGGCCTTCCCCCGACGCGCTGCAGACCCCCCCTTGTTTACTTCCCTCTCCCCACCTCCCAGCGCTTCTCCTCATGAATTCCCGTTCTTTCTGGAGGCTCCAGGATTCCTTCTTCCAGAAGTTCTGCCTGACCACGTTTGCTTGGCCTAGCACGGTGTCTGGCCCAGGGTGGTTGCTGATGTAATCCCTTAAGCCGATGAATAAATAAAATGATTGTTGCAATAATAACACTTGACATTCAGGGAATGGCCAAAGCTTAGCATTTATGACAGGGACAGAATCCTCCTCTCATGCCAGTCAGGTAAGGCACAGCCCTCAGGACACACACATATAAAAACCCACAGCATGCCGTTTTCAGAGTGCTTGGGAGAGACTCGGGAGAAAATGCTTGTAAAAGCACTCAGTGAACTATAGAACACTGCCTACCCATGGGAAAATAGCCATCCCCCAGAGGAAGTTCCAGGACACCTTTGCGACAGGCGTGAATACACCAGCGCCCCACGTGGCCCAATCTTTTCCTGGAATCACATTTGAGGAAGCACATCCCAATAACAAAATGATTAGAAACAAATTGCAATCTTATCTTGCTTCTCTCTGCACACATCCTATTAACTCAAAAGCGTCCCTCCTCCAAATTCCCCTTCTTCCCCAATTAGTTTATACCCTCCAGATTTCTCACCTGCCAAACCACAAAGTACACCTCCTGACACCCCCAAAACAATCTTGTCTTGCTCTCCTCCTCCTCTTCCTCACCCTCCTGTAGACCCCCCAGCCCCGGGGGCACCTTCTAGTCCCCACGTGCGTTACCTACAACCCAGATTCTGGATGACAGGAGAGCCTGGAGACGCCCCCTCTTCTGCATCCTGATTTTTCAACCCAAGATCCTGAGTTGTGGGGAGGGGAATAATTTGGGCTACCCAAAGCTCTCTTCTTCATTGGGCAGAGAGCAGGGAGGAGGAGGTCTGAGAACACCTGACCCCCAGTCCCTCGTATCCTCTGCCAGCCCTGCCTCCCCCCGCCGTGAGCAATCTCTGTCCATCATCTCTGTCCAGCGACAGATCCGGCATCTGACCCGGGCCTAACAGTTGTCCTATGTCCTTGACTCTGTGACGCTGCTCCTCCTGGTCTCATCCCATGCTGCCTGACCAAAAACGAGTCCCACCTGGTTCGTGTCTGTTCTCCACTCTGGGTGTAGAGCTCACCCTTGAAATATTAATGAAGGGGAAAAAGTGTGTCCCGTGCACTCCTTCTCAGAGCTTCCTTCCCTCCGTGTGCCCCCTGGACAGTGGCCTCCCACCTCTCCTTGCACACCTGCCACTCTGCTCTGGAGGCCACAGACACCCGGAGCTTTCCATCAGAGCTCACCACCCTCAGGCTGTCAGGGCCGGACCTGGTGCTGGCGGGGGGAGCCGTGGGCACCTCCACCACCAGCCACACCAAGTCAAGTTCAAGACCTGGAGCATTCCCAGAGAGCTCAATTGTGTTTGCGGGGGCTCACCTGTGCTGCGTAGGTCTTCGGGGACTTCCGTTTGATTAGACCAGAAGCACAAGAAAGATTGATTCTTCTCTTGACCCTGGCAGCAGCCCAACTTCACGAGGTCACCCTCGGACTCGCACAGGCGGGTCCAAACCTCCGCTCCTTCCCTCGCATCCCAGAGGCCCCGGACAGCTGCAGACCCCACCACACTCTGGGTCCCTCTGCAGGGACACGGAGAGGGAGCAGGGAAGCAGGTGAAAGGCCAGGAAGGGCCTCCCCTGGGGCAGGAGAGCCCAAGCACCGGATCCCCACGGGGCAAGGGCTGAGTCCCATCGGAAAGACGCCTTCCTGCGCGACAGACCGCACGCACCCCTCCCACTCCTGCGCCCTAACTCCAAGGACCGAGAGGCGGCCCCACGTCTCCCCTTCCTCCGCCCCCCTCCTTTCCAGTTCCATTGTGCTACGAATGCTCTGAAGTGTCCAGAAAGTCTTTTCTTTCGCATCAAACGGGGAGAATTCCAACATCTTAAGTCCAATGCGGCCCGGCAAGGTCGCCCGGTACACACCCCGGGCTTCAGATAACGGCCACTTTCAACTGCTCCAGACAAATGGGAGCTTTCTGCACACATTTGCTTAAAAAGGACATTCCTTTCTCTTCTTGGGGCCTAGGAGGAGGCTAATTTTAACACATCAGAAGAGATATTTAAAGGACCGAGCAATCTGCAGTCAAATGTGCCAATTACAGCGGCGCCGTTCGCAGGTAACGGCATAATGAGCCACGCCTTCCCGGGCCACCGGCCGGGCCGCGTCCTCGCACCGCCCGCGCGGGGCAGCCTCGCTGAGTCTGGATGGTGCAGAGCGGGTGCACCTACTCTGCATGTCCACGGAGGGGCCCAGAGGCACGAGGAATGGATTGCGGCGGGTTACACCCATCTCTGTATGATAATTCGGAAGGGAGCCCAACCACTGTAGACTCCTGCTCAGAGAGGCACGTCGGCCTCTGAATCGAGGGAGCCTCTGTCCGCAGACAACAGCCTCAACTCCCATATTTTTGTCTTATCGTGTGAACGCCTCAGAAGACACCACTCAGTGAAGAGAAGGAAATAACCCCCCGTGGCCAGCCGTGGAAGAGAGAAGCTTTTCCTGAGGTCCAGCACCTGCCTTTCAGGGAGCCCTCTGACCCCCGAGCCGAGGGCCCCACTGGGGAGCCCAAGTGCCCCGAGCCCAGGAGCCAAGAGCAGCGCGGGGAAGGGAGACAGGGTCTGTGTTGGCAGCCAGGGCCTCTGGCATCCGAAAACCCAGCTCGGGAAGGAGTCTTGTGGGGAGACAGCAGCTCGGAGGCCAAGGTGAGGCTTGTCCTTCCACCGCACCCCTGCCCGGGCAGGACCTGGGTGGAGGACGCCTCTGATGGGGGGTGAGCCAGGTCCTAAAAAGGGCGCCTGCTTTGCTGGAGTTCGGAGGTCCCTCGCCAGCCACTGAGGCTCTGAGCACGCCCTGAACGGTCTGGTCCTGGTCTGCACCTCATTGTCTCTGAATGGGTCTCACCTCGGGGCATTTGTGATTTCTGGGGATGTTTGGCTTTGTCTACAGGCATTTCTTGTTGTCATGTGTAGGGGGTGACGTGTTCCTGGTAGCCTCTGTGTGAAGCCCAAGACACTGCTAAACACGCTAGAGGCACGGGGCGGCCCCACGGCAGAGAGTGACCCGGTCCCAATGCCAACACGGTGCAGAAATCCTGACCTGGAGTCTTTCTTGAAATACTTAAAATGACCCATGCTGGCCCTTCCACCACTGCTGGGAAGGCCCCACTTTTGGAGAATGTGCCTGGGGAGTCATCCCTTCCCTGGCTCCCGGCCAGCCATCCCACAGATCGGAGGGAGTGATGGGGAGGAAGGCCAGGAAGCTGGTGCCAGCTGGGAGTGGACAGAGTTGTGAGGAGAGAAGGGGAGACGGCCGGGCCCTCTGCTCCCCCTGCATGAGAGCTGACCCCACACGGTGCAGCAAGGCCAAGGCCAAGGCCGCGACGAGCAGGTCTTCCCTGCTATGCGTGGAAGAGGTGTCCTCCATGACAGAGGCTGCGGCGGTGGCCTTCCAGCTCTGCCTTGTTGCTCTGAAATAGAATGAAAGTGGAGGGATGTGACTGGGGCGTGTGGGAAGCAGAGCGGGGAGGCAGGGAGCTCTCCCAGACACTCAACTGTTTGATTAAACCAAGTCACCGCCGCAGGGGCTGGCAGAACCGAAGGCCTCGCTCCAGCACAACAGGCCAGGAAGGCCAGGGTGGACTGCTCCAGCCACGAACGATCACAGGCCCTTCCTCTGGGCTTCAGCTGCCAGTGAGGGGTCTGCTGGTGCCACAGGAGCCCACTGCGGTCTGAAACCCGGCCTCAGGGCACCGGGTCACAAAAACATCTGCGTAAGAAGAAAAGCGCATGAAGAGCATCTCCGTCCATCTGCGGTCCTCCGCCGGGCGCGAGCCCTGGCCTGCTGGCTGCTTGGTGCCATGCGCCCTGGGAGGAAGGATCGGAACCTACAGGGAAGGGGTCTCCCCCTGAGGAACATGCTCGAATCCGGACCTCTTACCTTAAAACTGATAAGCATTTGCATTCGACTCTGTAATGGTTGGAGACAGTCGTTTTCAAAACCTGGAATTGCTCACTCTGGAGGAATCTGGAGCTCTGGGTCTGCATACCAGTCTTCCTGGGTGGCTTTACCCCACCTCCGACTCTCAGCCCTGCGCCCGCCGAGGCCCACAGCCCCAGCCAGAGAAGCTCCGCGGCAGGAGTCAGCCCCCACACAGCAAGAAGGAGCCTGCCCGTTTCCAGCAGAAGCGAGCACAGCTGCAGCCCTCTGGCCCGGAATGATATTATTCTGATAATCATTAACAATAATGAGTGTTTCTTAGCCACTCAACAGACGCCATGAGTATTTTATGTGCTTTTATCACATCTGATGCTCCTACAATTGGGCTAAGTAGTATTGTTATGCCCCCTTTGCAGACAAGGAAACTGAGGCCCCGGGAAGTTAAAGGGCTGAACCAGGGTCATGTTGCCAAACCCCCGCGTGCACACGGGCATGGTCAAGTTCAGAGCCCATAATGGCATAAGCTCTCGCAGTGCCCATGAGCTCCTTGGAGGAGGAGGACTGCGTGTGCATCTCCTTGACTCACTCATTCAGAACCATCGGCTGCGGGCCACCCACGCAGACACATGCACGAGATGCTGTAAGGTGCGAGCAACAAGGCGCCGTCCTTGGCCGCAAGATGTTCACTCCCCGTGGGGCTGAGTGGAAGGTTACAGTGTACGCAACAGGAGAAAGAAGGCAAGACGCACGGTCGGAGCCAGCACGAGGCTTCAGGCAAAAGGGAGCCTTGGGGGGATTCGGGGATTGAGAAGCAGGAAGAACACTTCAGCCCGGTCGTTCTCAAAGTGTGGTGCCGGGACCAGCAGCCTCGGCCTCACGGGGAACCGGTCTGAAATACAGACTGTGAGCCTGAAACCCAAGTCCCCCAAGCGACTCTGCTGCACACTCAGGCTAAAATAAATTAAAAGTATAGGAGGAGCACAACATTTAGCAGGTCTGGAACATGGAGGAGGACGTTATGGAGGCAGAGGCCACTGCTCGTCTTCCTGCTTCTGGAACTGTCGGGTGTGTGAGCACTGGGTGTGGAGGAAGCTTGTGTGGGTCCGCCTGCGCTCAGCCAGCGTCTCCCATCAATGGCTAAGGGGGGAAAGGAAATGAGCTGGGGGCTTCCAGGGAAAATTGTGCAGTTTGGAGGCGGGGGAGAATTGAACAGTGGCCTCCTGAAGGATACGTCCGTGTCCTAATCCCTGGAACCTGGGAATGTGGCTTTATTTGGAAAAAAGGGTCTGGTCTTCCCAGATGTAATTAAGGATCCTGAGAGGAGATCACCCTGGATTTTCCAGGCTGGCCCTACATTAATGACAAGTGTCCTTCTAAGAGACGGAAGGGGAAGGAGACACAGACACAGGGAGAGGCCATGTGGAGACAGAGGCAGAGGCTGGAAAGACACGGCCACAAGCAGGAACACGTGGCATCAACAGTGTCCAGAAGAGGTGGGGCAGGATCCAGCCCTGGCATCCCCCGAAGTAGAGACTTCTGGCCTCTAGATGGCGAGAGAGCAGGTTTCCCACATTTCAGGTCACCACGTTTGTCGTAATTTGTTACAGCCCATCTACCTAATGCTGCCAGCTGCCCGCCCGGCCGTCCTGCCCGCACTGCCGTCTCCCTCGTGCCCATGGTCGTCACCCACGCATTGCTTCTGCCTGCGTCCCCGCTGGACCGTGAGCGCCCAACCCAGTCCTGCCCCATGTCCTCATTGTTGTCACAGTAGTGCTCTGTAAATACTGGCAAAGGGGAGGCACAGAAGAGGTGACAGCTTCTGACCTCTGTTTTCGTGGTGCACATTACGCAGCCCCTCAAGGGGTGCGACCCCCTCCCGAGCCTGGAAACGGTTACGGTCCAGGGGCTGCAACCACCTGCACGGCTTCATACCAGGGCAGGTGACGCAGACTGCTGACGGCGACAAGTGTAGAGTGGCGAGGAGGAGGACGATGATGTCATCTAGCATTTATTGAGCGCCTACGGCACACCGGGCTCTTTGTTACCCGACTCAGAATAGCCCAAAGGGTAAGAGCCATCACTACCCGGCATCCACCTCCAGCTCTAACTAGAAGATAAACAGGAAAAATGAGTGTAAACACCCCAGGTCACTGAAAATCCTCCTCAGTCCTTAATTGAGAAACCAGGTAAAAATGAAGAAAGACAGCAGAGAAGGTAAAAACCGTAAGTGAAATGTGGTTCATACAACGGGTACACACGTCCCAGCTCTCAGCTTTATAAGATGCCATGGGTTTTCCAAATTTACAGCAGATCTTTTTGGTTTAATGAATAAAATAAAACCGAGACCTTTGAGTGACCATTTCCAAACCGAGATTCTTAGCAGAGATGAATATTCTTCCCTTTTGATAATATGCGTGTCCAAAAATCCTACATAGTATTGTTTCTGTGTTATTTTTATACAGATTGTATCAAAATGGACTTTTTTTTTTTTTTTTTCGTTTTCTTTTCCTTTCCCGGATACTTTGAGAATTTTCCAGCCTGATGTGGGGAGAACTCATCCAATCACTTCAACTCCTCAGATTAGTCTTCGCATAAATTAACCTCCGGTCCCCCAGGGACAAGCACTTAGGTCATCTCCAGTTTGTTAGCCGCAGCGCCGCGGCGGAAGTGCCGCTCTGTACTTCTGTGCTCACAAGGGTGCTTCTCTGGGGTGCAGACACCGAGTGGCTCCGCGGGATTGCAGGGTTGAAGTGTTTTAGACTTAACTGGGCATTAACGAACGACTGTCCGCGATGGCTGAAACAATTCACGCTCTCGCCGGTGGGTTATGAGTTACTGCTCGCAGAGTCTTATTTCCCCAAACCTTCAAGAAACGGATCATTCCTACGCTCTTGAAACACTTCCAGCACACAAAGAAAGACGAACGTCACGGGATGGTTTTGGTGAACCCGGCATCTGCTGGACGCAGGGCCTGATGCGGAAACCACAGGTAAGGTACTGGAGGAGGTTTCCGTAGAAAGCTGGGACGAAGTGCTCGCAAACAGAAGTAAATAACACATCGTAACAGTGAGTAGCTGACGGGCACAGTCCAGAACTATTCAGTTTAAGAAACTTCGAAACACACTTTCACCACGTTACTAGAACAAAGGGAAAAGCAGCATATAGTCATTTCTTTTCATAAAAGGCGTAACGACCTTTCATAAAACCCACTTCTGATCCTTGAAATGGAAATGGTGGATACCTCCTTCTAAAGATTTTTAAAAACACACACTTCAATCCAAAAATTACCATCATTGAGAAAATACTAGAAGTATTCCATTTGTGTCAAAAAAAAAAAAAAGTTCTTGGTATCCTTTATCACTACAATTGTATAACTCTGTTCTCAAAGTGCTGAACAGAACTAGACAAAGATATAAAAACAGTTGTGATCACAAGGAGAGGCAAAACCAACCGTGATTTTTCTTAAATTTTATTTAAATTCAATTTAAGTAACATATAGTGTGTTAGTATTAGTTTCAGAGATAGAATTTAGCCATTCATCATTTGCACATAACACCCAGGGCTCATTCCATCACATGACCTCCTTAATGTCCACACCCCAGTTACCCCACACCCCCTCCAGCAACATTCAGTTTGTTTCCTAGAGCTAAGAGTCTCTTCTGGTTGGCCTTCCTGTCTGTTTTCATCTTATTTCCTCCCTCCCTTCCCCTATGTTCACCAGAGACAAAACCAACTATAATTTGTAACTAATGAAGGTATGCTTCTGGGAAAACCCGAAGTAATAGAAAAATATTAAAAGAACAAAAACACAGAACTGTGATCAGTTATACAACAATCAGCATAATTTACAATCTCATACGTAAGTTACAACAAAATAGAAAAATATGATTTAGAAAATCATTTGCAATAGAACCTAAGCCCTAAAACACCGAGAAATAAATTTAACAATAAATGTGCAAAAACTAAGTTTCTAATGAAGATCATTTAAAATAAATCAACAAATGGAGAGTCGTGTCTTGTTTTATTGAACAAGAGGACATTCCAATAAAGATGTAATTTTTCCTAACGTAGTCTTTAAATTCAATATGTTCCCAATATGTGATGTATTTTAGCTTGGGAAAAAAAAGTAATTCTAAAATTTATCTGGAAGTGTTACAAAATATTTTGTAAGGTAAATTATAAGATGTTTATCTTATAACAGCCAGGAAAATTATTTTAAAGAGTAGTAGTGAGAAACTTGTCTTGCCAGATATCAAAAATGTATTCTATGGCCACAGGAAGTAGAGCAGTGTGATTTGGCAAAGACATCAAAAGACAGCTCAGAAGAACAAAGATCAAGGTCATAGGTAGAGTCCCAAGTATGCAGAGATTCTAACAGTCATTTCTAATAAGGCAGAAAGCAGAATAGCCGAAGAGACATTTGGGAGCACAGAACTGGACCCCAAATTCATCCTTCCTGCAAAATGGGTTCCTGAAAGACAAAAGGTTTCAAGGAAAAGAAAAACAGAAAAACAGAGACCCAAAAAAAGCTAGAAGTAAATATGACAGAATATTTATATAATCATAAGGCCATTCTATACATGCTATGAGATCAGAAAACACAAAATTAGACATTTTAACAACCTAAACATTGACAACATCTAAATGGCTTAAAATATCATAAGCAAAACCAAAAGACAACAATAATATCTGAATGGCTTAAAATAACGTAAATAAAACCAAAAGACCGCAATAAATTTTATCACAGATTTATCACAAATATCCCCTATATACGAAAGAGCTCTCGGAGGTCAGTCAGAAAACACATCAGTGTATCCGGAGAAAAACTGGCGAAGGATGTGAACCGCGTTTCATAAAAGAAGAAACAGAAAAGGCTAATAGGCTTTTCAAGGTCATCATCAACCAGATAAATAGAAATAAAATCTCGTGATTCACCTACCAGATTGGCATCTGCAACGTCGATGAAAACCAGTCATAGCGGGCACTTGGGAAAACCAGGCATCTCGTGCGGACTTGGAGAGAACGGAAGGCCGTGCGTGGCCACTGAGGATTTGGCAAGGTTGTACGACATCGTAAGATGCTCACATCTTTTGACCCAACAGTCCGATCTCCAGGAATTTGTCCCAAGGAGACTATTTCAGAGGTGAGGAAAATGCGCCCATAAGAAAACTTCCTAAGATTCTAAGTTTCTAAGAAACTGAATATCTGTGTCCCCACCCCCCAAATTCAGATGTTGAAACTCATTCCCCTAGTGCGATGGTGTCAGGAGGTGGGGCTTTTGGAGGAGATTGGGTCCCAAGGGCAGAGCCCCGTAGGTAGGATCAGTGCCCTTGTTAAAGAGAGCCCACAGAGCTCCCTTGCCCTTTCTGCCACGTGAGGACACGGCAGAAAGACGGGTGTCCAGGAACCAGGTGGAGCGCTCTCGCCGGACCCCGGATCCGCCGGCACCTGACCTTAGACTCCTCCGTCTCCAGAGCTGTGACAAACCCAAGCCCAGTCTAGGCTATTTCTGGCCCAGCAGCCTGAACAGATCGAAACACAGTTTCCACCAGCGCGGGATTGGTTAAAAGATGCTCAGACTTTGTTAAACATGACAATAGTGGCTAGAAATGACATCTCTGACATTTTAATTGAGCAGAAAAGGCAAGTGTCGGCAACGTACACCGTGATATCAGTGTACACAATCACACACCCGTAGCCTCGTCTGTATTCTTAGAGGCCCACAGGTTTTTGCGATGGCTCTTCCCCAAACCAGCACGTTTCCCTTGGTCACTGGGTCTCGTCCTTGAGAGGCCTTCTGTGCAAGCAGACAGCATGTGCACCTCTTCTTTTCATGGTGGCCTTGGTCAGCATCTGAAAAGTACCTGTGTGGTCTCCACTCTCATTCGCTTGTGCCCCGCCTTGCCCCACAGAAGGGGCACCACGGGAGAGGAGTCTGCCTCCTTCATCCCTGGGCCTCCAGAGCTGAAAAGCCCAGACCTAGCATACACCTGCTGGCTGGTGCCGTCCGGTCTGGCCCCCACTTCCCAGGACGGGCCCTCTGGAGAGAAGGCAAACCCTTATTATGGGATAAGGCATCCCGTGCACACGTTGGTTTGGGAAACATGACACTGAACCCAGCCAAAGGGTGTACTTACTGCAGAACTTCTCAGACCCTCCAAGTGTTTCCCAGCCAACATGACCTCAGAGCCCCTTTTTTCTTGGAGCATCTTTGGAGTGACCTGCCTCTTGAGACAGTCTGGGATGGAGCAGGTCCAGGAGAATATTCAGCAAAGCATGAAACAGGGGTATGGGATTCGGGCGGCCCCTAACTGGTACTCCTTGTCTTGTTCGAAATGTTTACAATAAGCGAACATTTATCATTTTGTAAACACGTAGTTACTTGCAAGATAAAAGAATAAATATTTTTTAATGCACTCATTTGCCAGTCTCAAAACCGACTTTGTTTTACTAAACCATGAGCTCAGCTAAAGTTGTTTTGAAAGAACAAAAGCCAGCTCAGACCAAAGAGGAACGTTTTGTAAAATAGTAGTAGAATCAGCTCTTCTGCACTCAGGTTCGACCTTCACTGTAGACTCGTTGAGGGACTTTGGGGAAAGGATTTCACCTGTGAACCCCAGTCAGCAGCAAGATCTACCTCATCGTGTCCTGGGGGCTCACAGAGGAAGCACCGCTGAGATCTCCATAAACACTAGCTACTTCCACTGTTATTAATATCGATGCCCTAAAATCAATGGTAGCATCTCCATAGGTCTGAGTCAAACATATTGAATCTACACAAGGCACCCTCTCTACACCCAGACCCCCCAAGACCCAGGGCTGCCCCTCACTTGCCGGGAAGTCCACAGACACAGGCTTCAGATGGGTCCTGGGCTTAGTGCCTTGGACATTCAGCAAGTTCTGTGCTGGTGTCCCTTCTGGTTACGTGGCCGTGGCTGCAGTGGGGGCTGCCGGAAGGGGGGACGGGGATGCCGAGCAGCATTCAGGACCCCAGCCCAGGAAGAGCCTTTGGGGGCACACGGATGCTGAGGAGTCTGTCCCTACAGCTGGATATTCTGTTTGTTTATGGAGCAGTTTCATTACAGTAACATCTGGATTCCTTCGATGATACCCAGGAAAAGCAAAGATTAGGTTTAGCAGTCTGGTGTATTTTAAGGGATGTAGCTTTTATTCTGCATGATTAAGAAGTAATTAGCAGCTTAAACTTGATGCCTTCACTCAGAGTTGGTTCCATGAGTCTCTCCCACTGTGGGATCAGGAAAGTGGTAGAATTTCTTTTATTAATAATTTCCCCTTGTCTACCGCAAATCAGGTTCAGCATAGCAGAGCTTTCTGGCCTTCTGTTGAATAATTCATCACGTGAGCTGGCTTCCTCCTGGGGCCCCTTGATTTTTGGAGAGGAGGAGAGGAGGAGTGGAAATCATCACAGCCTGAGACGGTGTCCAGTGGCCCGAGCTGTGGTCTGTGGCCGGAGACCAGGGAGGCACTTGGAATGAATAAAGGCAGCAGGAAGAAAAACTGGAGTCGGCGACCAGCGTGGGGCAGGCAGGGTCGGCGCTCACGACTGGGCTACCCTGTTTGATTCCCGTTTCAGACCCACGCTGTCCTCATCTGCAAGCGGGCGGAGGGCTCCCCACGGAGGCCCACACGACAGTTCCCATCCCGTCAAGGGCTTTGCAGTGACCCGGACACACCATCACCTTTGTCCTGTCACTGCCTTCTTGATGATGATGGCTCACAGCCTTTCCAGGTGAGAGAAGACTCGGGCAGTGATGGGCTCTGGGGAGGGGCGCCCAGGGGCTGCCCAGCTGGGGCGGTTAGTTCTTTACCGAGTGGTGGTCACTTCTGTTCGCCTTGTGAGAACTCATGACGTGGGGCCTTCACACGCGCCTCTCTCTGTGTATGACGGTCCGACAGCTTTAAAGCTTAAAAGGCGTTTAAAGAACAAAGTTCAGGGAGCTGAAGTGACATGACAAAGATCACACGGAGAACTGGGATCCGATGTGGATTTGGAACCCCTTTCTCTTGAGGTCACCAGCACAGCCCTACTCCCACCTCCTGCAGCAGTCACCCATGCGGGCTCCTCGGGCATCTGGGACTCTCCAAGCTCACCCAGGTCATTTTCCTTCCACATGCGTGTGCGCACGCACGCACACACACGCACACACGCCCGCACACGCAGGCACCCACAGATGCTTAGCACACAACCAGAGTTTAAAACGGCAGCACGGACTTCATTGCTGACGCGACGGCGCGACAACATTCCTGATGCAGTCGCCCCGAAGGATGGAGTCCACCGTGCAGTCTGTCATGTGGACTGAGCACAGCCTGGTCCCACCTGCGCCGCCCGCCTCCTTGTGTGGTGAGGTTAAAGCAGGGGACCCTGCGGGACTTTTGGGAAGACTGGACGGCAGCAAGCACGCACCCCCGGTGCATGGATGGGGGCCAGGCCTGTCACACCAGTTCTAATTAAGGTAGTTACTATTATCGGTGTTATTATTACTCACATTAACCTGGTGTTTACTTACTCACAAACCAACGTGTGTCAAACTCTCCCCATCTCACCCTTTGGAATGTGCCCGTTTGCTTTGCGCCAAGAATAAATCTTGCCAAGAAACGCACTTGCTGTGTGTACGTAGGAAACCCGTGCATGCCCCATCCGTGGCTTTGCACCCCAGGCCATGCTAGCTCTGCCTAACAGCACACGCACAGCCTCCCCATGGGAGAGCCGCTGGCCTTGCAGAGAAGCCCCGAATTCTAGAACTAGATCCTCCCAATCTTCGCCAGATAGGAAGGATTTCAACTTTTTTAACTGAAGCTCATTAGTTTAAAACCCTCACGTGTGATTCTGCATGTTTCCCTGGCATTCCTTCTGAGACCAGGAAAAATAGAATTCTCTTTCCTGAGGAGAGTCAAATTACACGTGCACCAACTTTCTCCAGGTAACACAGCCGCGGCCCTATAATTAATATCACCACCGTCCCCAGCCTCATAACTAAACATGAGATGCACGGCCTGGTGGGCAGTCACAGGAAGGCAGGAGGTAAATCCCCAGGCTGGTTCCTGCCACCCATTTCCGGGAGCCCACTGGGAGGGAGAGGGGCTTCCAGGGAACAGGAGCGCCCCCAGGGAGCTAGCGGTCACGGGGGTCCCCGGGATCATTTCCTTCCAGGGTGGCCTATTTCCAAGATGCTTTGTGGAGCATCGGGCAGGCAGCACCTGTTAATGGCTGCTGAGTCTTTGTCCAGCTCTTCCCGCCTCTGCTGCTGGGAAGGCCCCTCTCACTCGGGGCTCCTGGCTGTACGGATCTCCCTACCCTCACCGCTCACCCCTGCACCCCCCGTAGCCTTCCTCTACCTCCGTCTCCCAGACCCCCGGCCACGGGTGGAGCCATGTGACTGGTTGGGGCAAATGGACCATGAACAGAGGTGACACCCGTGCGTTCCAGGCTGTTCAAAGCCACATGCCTCATTTTTCTCTTGCTTCCTCCTCTTTGGCAAATCTTTTGGGCTAGGTTGTTCAGATTGGGAGGCTACAAAGTGGCGAGGCCCCTTTTACCTGGCGTGTGCAGAGCAGAGGTCCCCACGCATCCGTACCGGGTGAGTCACAGGATCAAGAAATAAACCTTCCTGGGATAAGCCCCTGAGGGTTTTAGGGTCAGATGCTGGTAAAGCTCGTAATCGCCACAGCTAAAATGAGCACCTACTATGTGCCAGGCACTTCATGGGGCATTCAGCAGCAGAGCAGAAGAAACGGGAAAAGTAAGCAAGTAAGTCTATATGGAGAAGCACGGCCAGTTCTATGAAGGGCATGAGTAGAGTGAGGTCATGGACCTAAAAGAAGCAACTTACCTATGGATTTTGCGGAAAGAAGGGCTTTTGGAAGAGTAACAATAGTTGAGATCATGAATTTCAAGGAACAAGCCATGGCAAGTGTGAGGCCAAGGGCAGGGCATGGCAGGTGGTGGGACCAGCTTATGCAAAGGCCCTGTGCTAGAAGAGAGTTGGGACCTCTTTGAGGAACAGCAAGCAGGCCCGTGTGGCTGCCGGCCGGTACGTGAGGGCACCAAGTGAGAGCGAGGGGCGGGTGGGGACTGACATCACAAGGACTCGTGTTTTCTTAGTGCGGTGGCAGCCCACTGGAAGATCTTAAGCAAGGGAAAGACATGACATGATTAACTTTTGAAGGGATCACGCTGGCTTCTGGGAGGAGGCAGGTTACACAGAGGCAAGAGAAGCAGCGGGAGGTGAGAGCAGAGTCTGTAGCTGTCACCCTGGCCAGAGATGACGGTGGCTCAGGGCCGTGCCCAGGGAGAAGGGGAACAGGACAGAGCTGAGAAAGCTGTCACAGTGAATTACTTCCATGCCACCAGGTACCCCACCGCCCGCATCCGCACCGTCACGGCTCCATCTGATCAAAGGCTCAGGGCCAAGGTTCCGGCCCCCAGCCTGGTTCCCTGAGATCCAAAATGTGCGTCCCAGCAGAGGACACTGCTGTCTTGACCCTACAGAAAAACTCCAGGTCCCGTGAGCCAGGGGAGAGCATATTAGAGGCAAGAAATCTCTCAAGTGGCCGCTGTATCATAGCCCGTTTCAGGTGACATGTGGCTTTCAAGCTGTGCCTTCCCAGAGACAGAGCTTAACAGGATCTGCCCACCAGCACTTAACTTTCTACCCACCGCCCTTTGTTCCCTTCTGTTTGAACGCTGGCAAACGGCCTCCTGCATCTTTTCTTCTTTCAAGCAGATTTTCTCTGCCTGGAACACGTGCTTGGCTTCCTGAGAAAATGATTCTCAAATACAATTCTGCCTCAGAACCACCTGGGAAAGCTTTATAAACACGTCCGCTCTGGTTCCCGTTGCAGGCTTCCCAAATCAGACGTGCTCCAGAGGCGGCCTGGGCAGCTCTGGCTTCCAAAAGCCCCTTCGGCAACTCAGAGACGTAGCAGGTCTGGGGCGCTGCTGAACCGCAGAGCAGACACGCGGAGATGCCCTCGTTCCCTCCTCCCTGACTTGCCCTTGCGCGGAGGGCCGGCCCACAGTTGGCTCAGACTTCACAGGGTGGGGCACAGTGCCCGGCGCTTGGGGGTCCCTGGGTCACCCGCACTTCGGACCATCTGGTTATAGATCTGAGGGTCCCCCATCCCCTCGGGGACAATCATTTGCCACAAGGACTCACAGAACTCACAGGGGTGCTATGCCAATGACAACTGTGTCATTACAGAAGATACGAGGGAGGCCAGCCAAACGGAGGGGCCAGGGCCAGGCCTGGAAGGGTCCCAGACTTGGAACATCCCCTTCTAGCACACCGCTGTGCATCTCCAGCCAGGGAGCTCAACTGTGCCTCGGGGCCCAGAGCTTTCAACAGAGGCAGGATGGATTGAACTCAGCCTCCCCTGCCCCCCAGCCCCGAGGTCTGATGTCCTGTGGGTATGAGCGGCTCTGATCACAGGCTTGGTCTTCCCAGCAGGGTCAGCCCCCATCCTGAGTCACCTCCTCGGTAGGAACCCAGGGAAGATGCCAGGGGCCCACCATGAACAACCGAGAGACTCCTATCCCCCAGGAAACTCCCAGGAGGTGGAGGCTCCCTCCCGGATAGCAGAGGCAAAGGCCAGAAATCCTTTACTACACCACGGGGACATGTGGGCTGGACTCGCGTGGCCATGCAGAACAGCCGTGCGTGGATCCGGAACTCCGGCAGAGTCGGTTGGGAGCGGCTCTCTGGCATCTGAGGACCCCCCGGCCTCCTCCTCAGTGGCCCAAGATGCTAGGAGTAAAACAAAGACAATAATGGGTCTGGCCTCTTGTCAAGGGGTGTTGGTTGCTATGGAGACAGAGGGAGTTGAATTGAGAGAGGATCTGGAGAAGATTCTGGAAGGAGCCTATAGGAGGTGTATGTGAGTTTCAGGGAAAGTCAGCGTGCGAGGTGCTCCCCTGGGTTCCTGCAGGACAGGCCAGACTCTGTGGTCTCCGTGTGGCTCCAGGACCGCAGGCAGACAGGGTTCAAAGGTGAAGCAATAGAGGATTGGCCCAGTCTACACTCAAGCCTCGGGCTGATGTATTGAGTTCCAGACCATGTTTCCATAGCAACTCCAGGCCCCTGCCCCATCCCAGCCCCCGTGCGTTGGGCTTTAAATGGGCAAGTGGAGGAAAGGATAAAGTTAGGTATTTCGGGGACTAGGGCCAGGATCTGGAATTCAACTGCTGCTCCTGAGGCCCTGTTCTTGCTGCCCTGTGAGAAGCGGCATCTCACGACTTAGTCCAAGCACCCAGGATGAGCGAACCCCTCGGGAGTGAGAGTCCTGCACCCTCCACGGCAGAAGGCCTGGGCCTGCACCTTGAAGATGCTTTCTGCTGCCCCAGATTCAGAGCACGCCCCTCCCTCTGGGCCGTTCCGCATCACCCCGAGTTTTCTCAAAGAAGAGTCTGCGCAGGCTGGCCCAAAATGCTACCAGCTGCAAAGAGCTGCCAGCATCCAGAGCAGCTGCCTGGGCCGGAAAACACGGAGAAGCGGGGAGTCCTCTGTGTGACTGAAGGAGTCCAGACACAGCCCCTCCGCAGTGTCTGCCACCACACTGCCGTGGATTTCCCGTTGGACAGCAGTCATCAAATTCTAGAGAGCTGGACGCAGGGACAGCCGACAGGCTGAGCTCGCAGACGCCTGGGTCAGCAGGTTCCAAAGCAGCTGGTCAGCAGTTCTCCGGGCTTCCAAGAAAATCTGGGCCTCTCCTCCCATCTCCCTGCCCCAGAACTGAATCTGGGGCTACAGGTGAGGGTGCCCCCACCCCCCCGATCTGTTGCCAATGGCAGATCCCCGTCTCTGTCCTGCCTCCAGGCATCCAGCTGAGTACTGCCAGGAAAGCTGTTTGAGCTCATCTGAGATGTGCAGGTCTTCCTGGTCGGCCTGGCCTCCGTGAGCTCTTCCAAAATAAGATAAGGGAAAGCAACTTCTGAGTTTTAACTTCTTTCCTGTCCCCAGGGGCCGCGGTTTCAGTGAACACTCTCACCGAGGGGCTGTCCTCGGCAGACAGTGGTGACGCAGGCCCGAGGAGGAGGGAGCTGCGCGTGAACCCTGCCGGCACAGAAGCTGTGTCTCAGGGTGGATCGACCTCAAAATGAGTTTTCAGGCCATGAGCACATTCTGCAGAAGCCGGGGGTGGTTCAGCGGCCGGCGCCACAGGCAGGTGGACAAGGCGGGGTCGAGGCGAGCGCCAGGTCACAGAAGGAAAGGCTGCAGCCGGCTCCCAGGCAGCCCAGGCAGCCCCATGGCACAGTGGGCCCACGGGGCCTCTGGGTGCCTGGCGACAGGCCAGCCTCAAAGAGATCAATCAGTTGTGGCCACGACATCACCCCACTGCGGGCACCGGGAGGGGCAGTGCCCTGCATTCCGGTTCTGCGGAGTCGTCCGTGGGGGCTGGCCTCCTGCCGCAGCCTGGCAGCGAAGGGCCCTTCCCCCGCCTTTGCGGGGCTGGCAGGCGGACCCCTAAGAGAGGGTTTCCATCGGCCGCAAGCAGCAGGGTTCTTTGGGGCATTTCTGGTTTGTTTTTCCCGTGAATGACGAAAGACGGCAGGATTCAGCGACGCCTGCTTCTGGGGCTTGGCCTGGCCCACTCCGGTGACAATGACGCCCGGCCGGTGAAAGCCAGCAAGGAACAGGCAGCCCTCATGATCCCACATCGTCAATTCCTGGGAGCACTTTGGAGAGCAAATTTGCAGGCGCCAGAAGCTCGTTCCCCCGCATGTGAAAGGGAAGGAAAGAGCTCGTTCGCTGCCCGCCCCCGGGTCTCCGCCCGCCTCCCCGGCCCTCAGTTCCCGCTGCCTGGGCTCCTGCCTCCCCCGAGGCTCTAGGGGGCTGTCGCGGCTCCCCCAGACGTCGGGTGACACAGAAGGGGCAGACAGCCAAGGGACGGCGGAGGAACGACGCGGGCGGAAGGAGCCCCGAAGGACGGGAATCCCCGCGAACCTAACGGCTTAACGAGGACTTGAACCCGCGACTGCGAGGAACTGTCAGTTTTACTGTTTTCTCGGAGTGAAGAACACGTCTGGGCTTTCCAGGGCGCGGGGCGGGAGGCTCGTCGCGGGCTCCCGCTGGCCTGAGCTTTTCCCAGCAAAGAGCGAGGGGCCTGTAGCCTGGGGCGCCGGGCAGGGAGCCGGACCCGCAGGAGAGACGGGCAGCTGCGCAGGGCGCTGGGCGCTGGCGGGACGGACGGAGTCCGCAGGACGGGAGGAGGGGGCTTGAGGCCTTCTGCAGCTGCCCGGGGCGGCTCGATCCCCCGGCAGGGAGGGGCTGCGGAATCCCAGGGTCCGCGAAGCTCAAGAACCAAACCCCTGGCCACCCGGAGGTCCGGTCGCACCACGTGAACGCGCCGCATCTGGCCAGGGAAGGCGCAGAATCCGATCCCGACCCCGACCCCGACCCCTGACCTCCAGGCGGCCAGACCCCCGCCCCGCCGCCCGCCCAGCCCCCTCGCGTGTTCAGCTCAGCCACGCTGGCTCCTTTCCAGGTCGGAAACGTGGAAGCCCAGCCCAGCACGCACGGTCTGCCCCGGTCGCTCCGTCCGCCTGAGGCTCCTTTCCAGGCCCCCCCTGACCACCCCCCGCAACCTTGTCCCTCGGCCGCCACGGCCCCCCACGCTCTCTCCTGTGCGGTTGTCTTTCTTACACCGGCTCAGTCCCAGCCCACCCGGCTCCCTCCCGGTTATGCTCCGTGTCTCCCGCTGGAACCGGAGCTCCCTCCGGCCGCCGACGGACGCGTCCTCCCCGTGCTGCGGCCCGAGCCCGGGAAGGGGCCGCGCGCACCGCGGGCGCCCCACGGAGGCGTGGGAAACGACCGAGCCACGCGCAGCAGAACTGGTGGACAAGCCCGGCGTAAGGACACGGACACGCGGTCCCCACGGCACACGCCGGCCTGGGTGCTCCAGCCAGGGGGGTCTCCAGGCCGGTCCTCTCTGCGAGAGGCTGCCACGCGGGTCCGGAGGCATCGTGCCCGCCGGGAGCAAACGGGAGCCCCTGGGTCCTCCCTGGGTGCCAGCTGCAGGCCAGTGCCGGTCGTTCGGAGTCCTGCCCAGAATGAAGGAGGCTCCCGCCCCGGAGATGTCTTCCTGGACAACCGAGCGCGCGGGAGTGGCCCAGGCGCCGCGGCCCGCCCGCAGGTGCAACACGGGCTCCCGTCCCCGGCCTGCTCCTGCCATCTGCTGGCCACTCCGGGAAATGCAGCGGAGATCTCACGGGCGCTTTTGCTTCCTTCCTGGAAGAGTTCACTATTTCTCCCCCGGCAGGAGCCAGGAGCCGGGAGCCGGGCCCACCCAACCCTTGAGTAGGGCGGACTCTGGGCCTCAGGTGGGTCGGGGAAATCCCCTGCTCCTGGTCCCATGACTTTTCTGCATTTTACATCGTTTAACTCCATTAGGATGTCGGACCTCTTGAGGAAAGGGCACCATTTACAGCGGAGGCTGTTAAGGCTCAACGAGGTTAGGTAAAAGCTCAAAGTGACATACCAGGTGGTGTAGCCGAGGTTTGAACCCCAGCAGCGAGACACTTGAGGGCACATTCTGCAGCAACGACTGTGCAAGTGGCCCCAGTGGCCCGGTTGGGTGAGCGCACCCCCAGCACACGGGAGGGAGGGCTGTGGGGGAGTGGGGGATGGAGGAGAGGAATCCTGCCCCCAGCCACTAACAGGGCTAGAGAAACCTCCATCTTCTGACCTGGAAAATGGGAGCACTGGACGGCGTGGTTTCAAGGTGGCTCTCGAGGCGTTCTGGGAGGGCAGGGAGGCAGCACAGAGTAGGAGCGTCTGAGGGGAAGACTGGCGCTTCTGCTCACAAGCCCTGTGAACGGTAGGACAGTTGTCTGTGCTCTCTTCGCCCCAGCTGCTCCCGTGCACCTGCTGACAGGGACAAGCAGGGTCGCATGCAAAGCCTCCAGCCCTGGGGTGGCTCAGGGCGAGTGCTTATGAAATGTTACCTGTCATTACAAGCCCACCGACGGCGCTGGGGAGTCCTGCAGCAAGACGCCTACTCGGCTTAGCTCTGCCTGCACCCGAGCTGGCTGCCTGCGAGCCCCCGCGGGGCTCTGGAAGATCGTCCCTCCACAGACCCTGCTTGCCGTCCTCAGTCCCGTCAGTTCCTTACCGGAATGAGCGTCTCAGGCCCCAGAGAGCACGACCAGGTGGGAACCAGGCCCGCGGCTCCCCGCTCGCCGCTCTCCTTCCCCCAGCACCTCTCCACCCGAACAACAAAGGAACCAGGAGCCATTCTCCCAGGCTCCCAAGTCCGTTTCACATTTGTCAGCTTTACAGACCGGAGGCAATTAAGAGTGTAAGGCCAGGAAGGCCGTTCTTAATAATTCTATCATTATTCACAATTTTCAGCACCACCACACGTGAAAAACCCATTTCTAATTTCTTTAAAGGAGCTAAATGGCTTTTGCACTGCATTGTGAGAGTTCACCTCCAGCCGAGCAGGCTCAGGCTCTCCAGCCCCAGACCCCACAATAGCACCTGGGATGGCTTGACCCACTGGGGCGATGCTTTCTCTGTGCTTCATTCCCAGGGCAGGCGACTTGGACACTGCACTTCTGGGCACACCCTGCGTTGCTGGGCAGGGCTGTCCACTGCGGTTTCACAAGGCCCCGGGCGCACCGGGCAGCGAGCAGGAAACCTGCTTCCCTGCTGCACCAACACCCCGGAAACCGATGGGGAAACCCAGTGACCAGCCTCGCTGACAGTGAGCAGGGGCGAGAAGGGGAAGTGAGTCAGCATCTGGGGCTGGGTCTGCCTCCAGCCCACTGCCCGCTGAGGAAAGGAGGGGGGCTAGGGCCCGCTGCAGGGAGGGAGTGCCTGTCCTTGTCAGAGATCGAAGGGCTTAGACTCACGCCAGGGCTTTTGGCAGAAGTGACAGGCATGGCTGCAGAAGACAAGAAACCCTGCCCTTAACGGTGACAGTACCAGCCCCACCAGGTGACTGGTGGGGAGCACTTACTGCACACCGGCTGCCACGCTAAGCATTTGCATATGGTGACTCTTTCCTTCTCTCGAGACCCCTACGACGTGTGACTGTTAAGGCACCCCCCCACACAAGTGAGGAAACAGACACAGAGAGGCTAGGAACCTGCCAGCATCACATAGGGAGGCACGGCCCCGAGGAGCTGGGGTGAGCCGGGAGAAGAGGGTCCCTGCCCTGATGCTGCTTACGCTCCCCTGGGAAATGCAAAACCTAAACAGGTAAGTCACGGACACCCCTGTGAGACGCGTCAGAACACAAGTGTGCCGTGTGGAGGAGACAATGCAAGTGCCTCGCCTGGCTGGTCAGGGACAGAGGGTCCCACTCACACAGCAAGGGGCCTACAAGCATCTGTGTTGTACACATAACAGTAGGGTCCCCAAACCTGCCCTGGCAGCCGCGTGCTGAGGCAGATCAAAGACCACAAGTGTGGGGGCGCCTGGGTGGCTCAGTGGGTTAGAGCCGCTGCCTTCGGCTCGGGTCATGATCCCGGGGTCCTGGGATCGAGCCCCGCATCGGGCTCTCTGCTCAGCGGGGAACCTGCTTCCCTTTCTCTCTCTCTCTGCCTGCCTCTCTGCCTACTTGTGATCTCTGTCTGTTAAATAAATAAATAAAATCTTAAAAAAAAAAAGACCACAAGTGTGGCTGGAAATCACCCCCCCGCCCCCACACACACACTCTTCAGGAAGAGCAGCCCAGCTGAGTGTGTCTGTGTGCGTGTGTGTGTTCTACATAATGTTTAACTTACCTAAAGGATCTCCAAGCTCCCTGCCAGCGTGGGCGCCTCATCATCTGGTCAATGAGTGTGGTGATAAGCGTCCAATAGCTAATCAATAAGTGTTCATCAAGATGTCCTGATGAGACAGAAGTGGGATAAGACACCTAGGCTGCAAATGAAGCATCCAGGAGATAAAGCCAGCCCCCTCCCACCCCAAGTTCAGACAGATAATCAGGGAAACAAAGCTTATTGGTATGAAATGACCAAGGACACGACACTTACCAAGTAGCATTGGACTCCCTGAGGACACAGCTGCCGCTGTGGGGGATGGGCTGGGGGGGGTATTCTGAAGAAATAATCTAGCAAATTCTGCAAACCTGGAGCAAATTTAAATATTTTTCCTAACCTTTTGGCTTAGAGATAATATATCCTCAGGACACATGTTACTCTATTTATCTCTAGTCATTTATCTCTGCTCATACAGATACTTTGTTGTTTTCACAGAACTGGGATAATGTTTAAGAAGCATATTCTGATTTTCCTTCAAATATCATTATTGGTGTTCTATCATAACAATAAAATGTTAAACATTTTAATGACACAATTTTAAAAAACAAAATTTTAACATTTGATGATAGTGTATTATTCCATTCTCATGGATATACTATAATGAATCTTTTCTTGGGGTTAAGTTGCTTCCAATTTTTCATGTATATAATTTGGAACAGTGGAATTCTCCTTCCAGCAGGCTAAGGTCTTTGAACCAATCCATTTACTTAAAATAGAAGAAAATCGGGACAAAATTTTTAAAATACCTGTTTGAAGGCATCAGTGAGTTAATGAAACAGTGAGACAGTGTGGGGCCAAATCTGGGAGAGAAAGGAACCCATGATGTGAGAACTGAGCACCTGGTATCTCATCTCCCCTAGAAGTCATTGCCAATCCCAAAAGCAATGATAGAAACGCTGAGAAGTTAAATAGAGTTTACAATGCTCTCATAAGGCTGGAGGACAAGTGTTAGAATTCAAGGGCTGCTGAGGAGGAGAGATCTGGGAAGTAGTCCTGAGTTTGGGACTGGGATTTGGACAGGCTCTGCCTTAAGGGAAGGGTTGACTGGAAAACAGTCCTGCCCAGGAGAAACTAAAGTCAGCTTCAAGTCACATCAAACCATAATCATGTAAAGTGTGTTCCTCTGGGATGGCTGCCTTGCCAGAAATAAAGTTAATGCCTTTCTGAAGGAAGATAACATCTTTCAGAAAAACTACATGTGAACTCAAGAATTTTTTATTTAACAATGTCCAACATTGGGACACCTCGGTGGCTCAGTTGGTTGAGCATCTGATTCTTGGTTTCAGCTCAAGTCATGATCTCACAGTTGTGGAATCGAGCCCCACAATAGACTCTGTGCTCAGCATGGAGTCTGCCTCAGATTCTCTCTCCCTCTCCCTCCTGCTCTCTTTCTCAAATCAATCAATCAATCAATCAATCAATCTTAAAAGCAAAAAACAATGTCCAACACTCAGTCAAAAATAACCAGGCATTTGATAGGTTTTGTGACCAAAAATAAAGGGGAAATACAGACAAAAAATCAGATCCTCAGATCCAGATGATGGAGATTTTTAAAAAATAATATGATCAATATCTTGAAAGAATTAAAATACAAGGTCAATCATTTTGGCATAGAACTGGAACCCATAAAAAATGAAGCAAAAGGAAATCACGGAACTGAAAAATAGAATAAGTAAGTTTAAAAGTGTGAGATGAGTTTAACAACCAAAGAGAGACTTCGTAAACTGGGGTATGAATCAGAAGAGTCATCCAGACTGAAGAATCGAGGGAAAAGGAAGTAAAAAATAAAAATCACAATGAATATATGGGCCATGTTAGAAAAGTAATGTAAATGTAATTGAAGTTCTGGTGGAATGAGGGAAAAGGCAGAAGCAATATTTGAAGAGATAAAACCTGAGATTTTTACAATTGATGAAATACATCAAACCATAATTCCAACAACCAGTTTGAATCTCATACAAGACAAATTAAATGAAAACAAAACTGAGACATGTCACGGTAATACTGTTCAGAGCCAAAGACCAAGAGTAAAGCTTCAAAGCAGCCAGAGGAACAGTCCTATTACCTTCAGAGGAGCAACAGCTAAAGTACAGATGAACTCAAAGAGGGAAGGGAAGCCAGAAGACAGTAGAAAAAATACCTTCTCAAAGGAGACAAATGCCAACCCAGAATTCCATACCCAGCCAAAGTATCCTTCAAAGGTGAAAGTCAAACCAATACCTTGCTGACAGGATCAATCACCCACTTCTTGGCATAGCAGCCTCTAAGCACCCTGACTGCCATTCCCCCCACCCCAGGATCATAGATGGGGACCCAACCACCTATCCATGGCCTGATACCAAAAGTGGAGGGAATGGACGCAGAGGAGACAAAACAAAAACAAAAACACATGTATCTTGGGAGTCTCAGAGAGTGAGCAAAGAGGAATGAGACGCTGTGGCCAAGACACTTACACACACCAGATATCCATTTGCCTCCATTTTGGTTAGCACCATGAGGTTTGTTCTGGCCAATGGGCTGCAAGCAGAATTGATGATGGAGCCAAGACAGGGAAGAGTCGGGATGGGAAATGATGCTCCAGGTCTCATCCTTTGTCACAGCAACTAGAGAGACCTCTTGTCCCGGGTGGTGTAGCTACACGACGGCAGCTCCTCCATCAGACCATGTCTCCAGCTGACGATGAAGCAGAACCTCCCTGCACACACGCTTACACATGCTGTGCTCATTCCATGACCCAGAAACAAACGTTGCATTAAGCGATTATGATTTACAGTTACTGTGTTCCTACAGCACGGCCTGACATCAGCCGGACTAGAACAGATGGAATGGAAAAGGGACAAAAAGACATGAGGGTCAGCACACTTCAAGTTGAGGGAAACTGGCGTGAGAACATCTCCTGAACTCTGGATCACAAGCCACGGTGCAGACACTGGCAAGGCTTCTGGTCTTATGTCTCTAATGCACAAAGAACTCTGTCACCGGCCACTCATATGTTAGACCTACTCTGAACTCAGTCATGCAGAGGGGGGTGTGGAGAAGGAACAGCATAGAGCCCTGCCCTCGAGATACCGGCTTCCCAGGTGGAGAGCTGAAACACGTCGTGGAAGGAGAGCCAGGCCGAGGATATATCCAAATGGTCTGACAACAGGTGCAATGGAAATTAAGACACAGAGAAGGTGAGTTGGGGCTGGAGATGGTGGGTGCAATGGGACACCTACCTTTAGACAGGCCTCGGGAGCTGTACAGAGCAGAAATTTCCCAAGGATATGTTATGCCCAAATAATGGGTTTTCAGCCTCGGAGAGATGACTTTCAATTCCATACAGTTCCTGTGGCTTCTCTGACTCCAGGCTGTTACAGAACTTTTGGGCTCACCCTTTAGCTTGTTGTAGGGCTGACATCTCCTTCTTCTCATTTCTTTATGTGTACATACCTCCCGGGGGAATGAGGCCCTTCTTTCTGCTGCCTCCCAGGGTCCCCTGTAGTTGGCACACTGCATGGTTCCTGTCTGCCCTGTCTCCCCTGCATGTAGGTCCCTGCCCCCCACACCAAGGAAGGAGGGAGGGAAGCCACGAACAGTCTAACAAAGAAGGAGCAAATAATCTGACCTTGCATGGCCTTTTGGCCGAATCCTGCTCTGCGTCCTGGAGCATTTGTGTCTCTCACCAGGTGACCCCTCGTTCCTCCTGCTCTTTTAGCAGCCTGTGCCGGAAGCAAGTGCTTGTCTGTGCTGGCTCAGCGTGTTTGCATTTAGGATCACGGAATTTACTCGAGTAGGAAATAGCAAAGGAGACTCTGTCTGGCCAACAAAGTAAGGAGAGGGAGGACGCCTAGGGCAGCTCATTCCCACTCTTAGTCTTAAAGCCGTCGCCAGCTTCCCTACGACAGGTTTCCCCCCCAGCCTCGTCCTCTGCACACACATGACAGTCTGACCTCAGGCAGCAAGCTTCCTGCCAGGTCCCTGTTGCTACAGGAATGGCCCATGTGGACCCTGTGGACATTCCAGTAGTTCACCTTGTTGAACATTAGGTATTTATTTAACCCTTACAGGCCAGCAGGTAGGTAGGAATCCCTATGACCTGTGTTATGCAGACGGGGAGGCTGAGACCCAGAGAGGTGATGCCTCTTGCTCAAAGTCTTGCAGCCACAGGGGTCAGAGCATTTAACCCCCGTAGCCTATGCCCTTGACCACCAGCCGGTCCTCACACACCAACAGGCTGATTTCTGAGGAAATTCTAGCACATTTCTGCCATGCTTAACCTACCTGTTACTCCCAGTGGATGTGGGTGCTGTGGGTTTAATTTAATGAAAACTATTGTTGGAAAGATACACCACGGTCACCTATTCCTTAATAATGGGGAGGAGGTGCTGTTGCATGACATTGTTTTGAATCAGGATGGCCCTGGAAAGGGGGCGCCCGTGAGGGGCGATCCCCAAAGAGAAATTGCCAAGGGGCACAGCAGTTTGGAGGCTGCGTTAGGCTTTGTGGGCATAGGAGGTGAGCAGGTCTGTGGGTGTCAGACCTGGAGGGGTTCCAAGACCACCCTGGATACAGGGCCTGGGAAGCTGAGCTAAATCTCTCTGAGACACCCAGAGATGAGAAGCCCAACCCAGGATCTTCCTCCTGGAGCTGGTGGCAGAGAGAGAGCAAGGGCGAGCCCCCAATGCCCTCCTCAGGCTAGGACTTGTGGCTACGGGTGTGGGATGGAAGCCCGGCCTGGAGTGGGCACACAGTAGGTGCTATAGGTAACCTCGGCTAGTGTGGGCCTCCCTGTCCTGGATGACAGCACCCTGATTTCCTGTTAGGGAACAGCCCCTCCTCTGATGAGGGAGGTCCTGCTGGGGCCATCCCAACCAGGAGCCCACCTTGCCCCGGGGGTGGGCCTGGGCCCTGAGCAAGCCCATCAGACCCTCTAGGTCCAGCTCCCACCCTTGAGCAGACAGACTGCAGGAGGAAGAAAGGGCCAGGTGCCCATTCATTCCAGCAGCCATGTTCTGAGGCCGCCCGGACACCCGGAGCTCCTGTGTCCCGGTTCTTTAGGTCCATTCCTCCAGCCCCCAGTCTGGACCTGGGCCCTGGGCAGGCCCCTCCAGGAAACTCCCTTTCTGCTGAGCTACTCAGAGCCACACTTGCTACTCGCCACTCCAAGACCCCAGCCATGCAGAGGCTGCGCGACCCACTGCTAAAGCACAGGACAGATGACGTCTGAGAGTGGCCCGTGCGTGTGCGTGGGAGGAGGCCAGGCCCTGCCGGCAGCCCTGCTGGTGCTCCCAGCCGGTGAGCCTGGGCGAGTCTCCGACCCAGTGGGCCTCAGCATCCCGCCTCGGAGTGATGTCAGCCCACAGCACTCCAGGACCAGGTCTGCACTCCGAACGTCCTTGCTGGGCAACCTTTTTGAGGTGCGTTTCTTCAACTCTGAAATGGCCCAGTGCCAAACTCGGGGGTTAGACGGGAAGCAAGTGAGACAAACGAGCACCCCGGCTCTGGGCCCTGGAGGTGATGTTGTGAGGCACAGCAGCATCGACATGGTAAATGCTAACTTTCTTCCTCTGAGGCCCTCTTCTGTGCTTCTGGTGACACCAGTCAGCAGGTCTCACAGCTTTAACATCACACCTGCATCGTGAACCTGTCCCCAGCACTTGCTAAGCGTCCTTGTAATAACGAGAGCTCCGGGCTCCAGTCAGAGCCCTGGGCAGGCAACACTATCAACCATCATTCATTATAACGTGTTATCATGTTTTATATTATATTATTTATATTATACATAAATATAATAAATAATATAAATAATATAAAACATGATAACACGTTATAATGAATGATGGTAAACCATATATATATATGATTTATTCAATTGAGAGCGTGCAAGTGGAGGGGAGAGGCAAGGGAGAGCGAGAGAAGCAGACTCCCCACTAAGCATGGAGCCTCATGTGGGGTTCGCTCTCAGGACCCTGACATCACACCTGAGCTGAAATCAAGAGTCAGATGCTTCACCAACTGAGCCATTCACGCGCTCCCAGTAAATTTTTTAAGTAGGCTTTATTTTTTAGAACAGTTTTAAGTTCACAGCAAAATTGAGTGGAAGGTAGGACTGAACAGATTTCCCACATGACTGCTGCCTGCCCGTTACCATCACCATACACGCACAGCCCCCCACGAGCCGCATCCCCACATCCAGTCCACTCGTTAGGACTGATGAACCTGCAGGAACTTGTCCTCAGTTGCCAAAGGCCATAGTTCACGTGAGGGCCACGTCACACGTTAACATCCTGTGGGCTTGGACAAATACAGGGTGACATGTATCTACAATTATGGTGCCCTACAGAGTAGTGTCGCCGCCCTAAAATTCCTGCACGCCACCATTCGCCCCTCCCTGCCCCTGATTTCTGGCAACCACCGATCTCTCTACCGTGCCCATAGTTTGGCCTTTTCTGGAAGTCACATGGTTGTCATGCACATCGTCTTACCGTATGGAGACGTTTCTGACTGGCGTCTTTCACTCCTTTCACAGAGTAATACGCATCCAAGTTTCCTGCTCGTCTTCCTGTGGTGCGACAGCTCGTTTCTTCTTAGCCCTGAATCGTAGTCCATCGTCTGGATGGAGCACGGTTCAGCCGTCACCACGGGAGGACATCTTGATTGTTTCCAAGTTTGGGCGATTACGCACCAAGCTACAATAAGCAGCACACGCAGGTTTTCGTGTGAACTGAAGTATCCGACTCCTTTGGATCAATACCAGGGAAAGTGGCTGTTGGATCATATGGTAAGAATATGTCGTTTGAAAGAAACTGCCAAACTGTCTTCCCAAGCGTCTGCGCCATTTTGCACTTCCCGCAGCATGACGGGGCTCCCGCTGCCCCACGTCCTCGCCGGCATCTGGTGTGGACGACGCTCCAGACTTGGCCCGTCCCAGAGCTGTGCACTGCTGTCCCGCGGACGACAAGTAGCTGCGTCGTGTTTCCTGACCCACCCTGATCGCCTCTGTCTTATAATTGCTGTCGCCAGACGGTTGGTACTTAAAGTGTCATTGATGCGGTTGGAGGAGCGTCTGTGGGTTGGTCACTTTCCTCTCTGCCCCCCTCGCTCGTCGCACCTGCTTTCGCTTCCTCTTTCTCCCTCTGTGGTTTGAGCTGAACACGCCGCATGGTCCCATTAACCTACCAGTGACACCTCTTTACTCGGCCTTTCTCAGCCGCCGCCGCAGAATCGGCAGTGCACGGTCACAACGACTGCAAGTCCGCTTTCCACGGGTCGCGCCGCGCCTCACGGCCACGGGAACACCTCATGCCCCCCGCCTCGCCTCGGGCCACGCTGCTGTTCCGGTCATTCTCACAGGCCTCGGTGCGTGTGGACACGTGATTGAACGCGGTGCGCCTGTTGCTTGGGAAGAGACTATAGACCCGCTCGACCGGTGAAGAACTAGAAGCGTGAAGGTTTTAGTCACTCTTCGCCCGTGCCTTCTCGGACGGGCTTCCTTCCCTTCCGCGCAGCGAGTGTCCGACCTGCGCTATTTCCTCTCTCCAAAGACCGGGAGGCAGGGCTGCGGCAACAGATCCCCTCGACCTTCACTTTTGAAAGGTGTTTTCACAGGGTCCAGAATTCTACCTTGGGGTTTTGTCTTCTCTCTCCTCCACACTTCCAAGGCCGTGCTCTCCTGCTGGCGGAGATCTCGAGAAGCAGGACAGCGATCCCGGCCTTCGCTTCCCCGTGGACGCCGCGTTTTTCGCCTTGACTTCTTTTTTCTTTACCTTTGATTCTCTGTAATTGGAAAGTGACATGCCTAGATAGTGTGGCTTTTGTTTGCTTGACTGTTGGGTAGCTCACTGTGCTCAGTGTTCTTTGGGCTCCCTAGATCTGTGGTTCATACTGGACACGAATTGGGGGGAAATTCTGAGTCATTATCGTTTCAGATAATTCTTCTATTCCTTTCTCTCCCCTGCTGGAATTTCCACTTTGTGTAGGTTATACCTTTTGTAGTCGTCCCTTAGTCTTTGAGTAGTCTTTTTACATTTTTATCTTTTTATTTTTTGCTTTGCTTTTATGTTTGGCTGCTTCTGCGAAGATGTCCTCTAGTTCAGAGTCTTTCCTTCACTTTCCGTGGGTCCACTCTATAGTGACCCATCAGAGGCACTCACTGTTTCTGCTCCAGTGTGTTCATCTCCAGCATTTCTCTGTGGTTTCTGTCAGGGTTTCCACCCCTGCTCACACTGCCTGTCCACTCGGGCGTGCCGTCCACGCGACCCTTTAGCACTCTTAGCGCGTTAACTGTAGTTGCTTTAAATTCCTGGTTTCCGAATTCCAACATCCCTGCCGTGTCTGAGTCTTGTTCTGATACTTTCTCTGTCTTTTCTAATTGTGTGTTGGGGGCGTGGGGAGGGTTGCGGTTGTTTTGTTTTTGTCGTTGGTTTTTTTTTTTTTTTTTTTTTTTGCCTTCAAACCTGTCTTACAGGTTTTCCGCGCGCACCCCATGAGAGGCACGGCTCGGCCTGGTCGTTCACGGTGCTGCGGTCAGCTGCGGGGAAGGGAAGTGTTCTGGAGCCACGATTAGGTCCCAGTCTTTTGGTGAACCTGCGCCTCTGGACTGTGAGCTTCTCAAGTTTTCCTCGGGGTTTTCCTCTCCCTTTGGGAGGGCAGGATGGCTCCCGGGAGCCGCCGTTGGGTATGTCTGTCCCCGCAGGGCAGTTAGGCTCCTATGGAGCCCCGCAGGCTTGGCTCCGGTTCACCAGTTTCTCCCAAGGACAGAGCTTGCTGGGACAGAGACACTCTGATGCATCTCAGAAGGCTCTTCTTCCTCTTCCCTTGCCAGAACTGAGGGGATGTTTCTGATATTCACTGTGAAAACCTGGTCAAGCCCCTGTATAAAATTCACTAAAGTATTTTGGGCCCTGATGACTGGGTCATCCCAGAGCTTCTCTCTCAGACTTTTCCACACGGAGCCTCCAGCAGTTTCTCGGTGACAGTCCCCGCTGCCCACACCGGCTCCGGCGGCCGTGCAGGCGGGCCCGTGGCCTTCCACTTGGGGAAGCTCCGCTTCCCGGGGCTGCCGGTCAGGGTCTCCAGGTCGGCGGCAGGCGTTTGCCCTGGAACTCTACTTCTCTGACGGATGTGAGAAGAGCTATTGATTTTCCAGTTTGTTCCGCGTCGTACTTGCTAGGCGGGAGCGCGTCTTCCCGCTGCTTGCGAGCCGAGCCGGAAAGCACGGGCGCCCACATGGCTCACCTCTTACTTCTCACGGTTGCAAGCGTTGCAGTTCCCATGCAGAAGAGATTTCCCCCGGCCGGGGAAGCCCCGCAGCCCTCAGCCACATCGGCCACGAGCAGGAGCTGGAGACAACATTCAAAACACACCTGGATCGGGGAATCCGCTCAGGCCGCTCCTCGTGAGAACAAGATGGTTTCGCTTACATGAAAGCAAAAATGAGGCAGAAGCCGGTGAAGTGGAGTGTGTCTGGGCTGGAGCTCGGGCATATCGGCCTCGTGACCCCACTGTCCACGGTGCTACCCAGCACTCCCCTAAGAGAGCCGTGTGCCGGGGTGTCCTGGAAGGGGCTTCTGATTGTGACTTGAAGTGACCAGGAGTAACCAGCTGTAGGACGACACCACCAGAGCAGTGAACCGATGGGAGGACGGGGACAAACATGGGATCCAGGCAAGGAAGTGAGGGACGCGGGACTCCACGGGGAGGGAAGGAAACATGGGAGCGGGAGAAGAAAGGGAGTCAGACGAGGAAGAAGGAAAGCAGTAAGGAAAGAGATAAGCAATGTTTTAGTCAAGACCGTTTTGCAAGTGGCAACAGCCAAAATGATCTGCACTAACAAGAACTACGGGAGTCTTGACTCGTGAAATGGGAAAATCAGAAGGTATGTGTAGGCTTCAGGCAAAGCTGGATGCAGGAGTCTGAGCCCTGTGATCAGCACCCAGCCTCTCTCCGTGTCCCCGTGGCTGCCGTGTGCATCTCCAGTGGCCCCTGTGGCCAGCCTTGCTCCACCCACCCCCTGGGTCGGTCCCTCACCCTGCAGCCCAGGACCCTGGGAAGGGGAGGGACAGCATCCCTATCAGCCATCTCAAAAGGCTCCCACTGGCTCACTTGGGTCACATGCCCACCAAGCACGGGGTCGGGGAACAGTAGGGGTAACTCTGGTTGGGGCCAGTCCGACTCACAGCCCCACCAGAGACATGGACAGAAGAGGCGGGAAGTTCCAAAAATGAACAATAGGTACTTGGAAATATTTTTTTCACCAAGTTCATCCTCATCTTAATCCCTCCAGGTAGGCAATTTTTATCCCTGTTTTAATGATGAGAAAATTAAAGCAATATCCAACCTCTCCACCTCCAGTCACACAGACGTGTCAGATTCTGAGATGGGACAGTGTGGACGGGTCCCGGAGCCCTGCCCCCAGCCCACCATCCGGGAACAGTCCCCTTCATGAGACCCGTCACACCCCGCCCCTGTCTGGCCCCGTGGGTCAGGCAAAACCCAAGCTCAAGCGGAGCCCTGGGAATCTTCACAGGCTTCATTCCCAAGCTGCCATCCACCCCTGTCTTCACTCACTGGAACGATTCCTCTGAGCCCTACCATATGGGATGCCCTGTGCCCCACACTGGGGACATGCAGTGAGCAGAGGCAGCCCGGTCCTTGGGGAAAGACAGGCAATGCGGGAAGTTGGACACAAAAATTTGTAAAAATATTCTAGAGAGGCAAATCTGGGAAGGCCTCAACTACGAGGAACTGCCATGAATTTGGCTAATCCAGGAAGCCAGACCACTCTGGATAGCTGCTGGGATCTTACCTCCTGAAGAACCCAATAGGGCTGGCGGCAGAGGGCGTGCTCCCTGTCATAGCTTTAGCCTGCACCAGGGGGAAAATCTCTTCCCGGCGGTGCACACAGTTCAGGACTCATCTGCTACTCACCGTTGAAGCCTCCTTGATGGTTCAGGGTCATCGTGATCAACGTGAGTGACATAACGACTCCAGCAGCTTCACAGCTGACCTGGCAGCTCGGGACAAGTACTGGAAATAGTGAAGGTTCTCACCGCCCGAAGGAGATCACATGGGTGGATCGAGAAGACTGGGGGGTCCTGCAGGGATCTCAACAGACGTCTGTGGTTGCTGAAGCCAGGGGCTAGGGGCAGGTACTGGCATTTAGTGGGTAGAAGCCAGGGATGTGGCGGATACCCCACAGCGCATGGCACAGCCCCCATGATGGAATTATTCTGGATACCTTGAACTTACCCAATGTCATATGCCAATAAAATCTCAGTAAAGTCAGAAAGATGTAAGATGATCAAGTGTTTGTGGAAATGTTGAATGCACAGTTGGGTAACACGCGATCAGTGAGAGAAACCAGCTTCATAGATCTGGACTTGCGTATAGGTTTGCGGTAAGAGTACTCACTGGACAATTAAGGATGATTGTATTTGTCTGGACAAAACAATGAATCACATGCTGAATCAAAATAGGCCATTTTTCCTTAAAAAAAAAAAAAAAGAATTTTTCTGTCCCAAATGTCGATAGTGCCAGTGTTGTAAAACTCTGGCCAGATGAAAATTGGTTTGTGGACTGTCCAGACAATAATCCACATAGGAGTGTTAGATGCATTCAACATATGTGATACTACCATCACCATCAGTATCACGACACCATCCCACCACTATCACCATCCTCACTGCAACCTCCATCGTCACCATGACCTCCTTCCTTACCATGACCTCCATCATCACCATGACCTCCATCATCAACATGACCTCCATCACCATCATGACCTCCATCACCACCACAACCTCCATCCTCATGATGACCTGCATCATCACCATGACCTCTGTCCTCACCACAACCTCCATTGTCACCACAACCTCTGCCTTTACCATGACTTCCATCCTCAACAAGACCCCCATCACCACCATGACCTCCATCACCACCATGACCACCAACATCACCACTATTTCTATTTCCATCATCATAGTTGGGTTTTTGTTTGTTTGTTTGTTCATTTGGGGGATGTGTTTTGTTTTGTTTTGTTTTGTTTTATACTTTTAAGGACACTTTCAACCTTCAAATTCTGTGATTTTTTATTTCCTCTCTCTGTGCCGTCTCAAGCATTCTGACCCGCTGGTTGATCTGGGTCAGACCTTTATCATTGTGCCATCTCTGACTCCTAAGTTCCTCTTCAAAAACTGAAGATTCCCACCTTTAAAATGGACACTCAAATATCTGTTCTTCTCATGTCCTTTCACGATGGGGGGAAGGCTGTGTGTACAATAAGTTTTTTGCTCTGAGTTGCTTTTAACTTCACAGTGAGAAACCAGGATACGCATTCAAGTAACAATTCCTGTGTTCTCCCATGGTTATTCGATTCACCGCTGGGAAAACTGCAGTTGTGACCTTGACTGAGCTTCAGCGGCAGTTTCCGCCTCCCCTCCAGGCCTCCAGCCCCTGGGCCCACCCAGTCCTTCGGTGCCCAGGCAGAATAACCCACGCCTGCACATCACACATTTCCTTGGTGCATTCAGTCCTCTCCAGGATATTTCTGAGGATTCTATGAAAAAAAGGGAACAGAGGGGAGAGGGCACGTATTTTCCAACAGTGGCCTGTCCTCTCTCCTGCTTTTCTCCGTGGCCGCTAATATCTTGTCTTTGTTGTGGCTGAGGTCCATGCACAACTGCATTTTGCCCCGAACGTGAACATGACCTCTTCTTCCCCCAGTCCACCGTCCTACTAAGGTTCCGTGAAGGCAGCGGGTATAAAATAGCATGATGGTTTGGGAGTGGGAGGGGTAGGAAGAAAGCATATTCCAGCCCAGAGCTGAAAACAAAACCAGGCATCAAGACACCCGCAGAGCACAGCAGCTCTGTGCCGCCCGCACGGGAGCCTCCAACTGCCCTCTCCACGGCCCCCACCTGCTCTGCTACTCACACCCACACAGGACCTGTTCTCCGGCTTCCCCGGCGCCCCATGGCCTGCTTCAAACCTCTGATCTCTGGGGCCTCCCAGACAAATCGAATTCAGGAGCCACTGCTCAGAGAGGGGGAAGTGGACATCGCAGTGGGGACTGTGTCCATCCCAGACTGAGAACCATTTCTCATCGGAACATGGAGGACTCACATTTATCTCATGACGCAGACAAATGTGACTTTCTTTGCCAGGATGTCCCCATTCCCAGCAACGCCCTCTCCTCTGCCTGCCATGACAAACAGGCCTGACAAGGTGTTCTCCGAGGCGGAACAGCCCTCGGAGCAGGTGACGAATTTCCTTCCACTTCCTAATGTGACCTAATGTGTGGGTTACGTGTCCTCTCAAACAGGACTTCTCCTGGTCCTGCTGCGCTCTCTTTCAGAGCAGACGGCTGTGGCTGTCCACTCCCCTGCTGGGAGCGGTTCAGATGACCTCGGGCCGGCCTTTCTTCTGGGAGGCGACCCAAGAAGCCGCTAATCCCCTTGATCTTGGTCACAAATCCGTCATCCACCAGACTGTCCTTCCTGGCAGATGTCCAAAATGTGCCAAACTGTAAGACCGCTTCCCTTTGGTGTCAGCATCTCATGGGGTTGTACGGCCTCCTCAGCAATCAGCAGGGCGAGTTTGTTTCCTGACTCACCTGCTCTCCAAATCCAGCTTTGAAGTCTGTCCCTGAAGTAGAGATGAGCCTCGTGTGCGAATCACGCTTCTGACCCAGAGGTGTGGCCGGGGGGCCGTAGCCTCAGGAGCAGCCAGCTCGCCGCTGCAGGAAGAGGAGGCCCAGAAGACAGGAATTCTCGGGATTCATCAGGGTGAGCCCAGCTCTGCCCTTGACGTGGAGGAGCACAGGTTTCCCAGAGTCAAGGTCACAGTCTGCTCTCCCTGCAAAGTCAACGTCCGGAGGCCACAGGCCTTGCACTTGAGGGGAAAGAAGGAAGAGAAAGTGGGCTCGGGGGGCGGGGGGAGGCGCCAGTCGCTGAGGGCTCTTCTCACACTTAGTTACAAAAATATAACGGTTTTGTTTCCCAGCAGCTGGTACTGTGCCGTCCTCCTCCTCTTAAACATTCCCTTTCCTTAAGTCCGTCAAAGCTCCCCTCCCGTGCCAGGTGCTGGGTTGCAGGAGCTGGGGACCGCTGCTGTCAACACACATCTTCCTGGGACCACCGCTCCTCCCTCTGGGACGCGTCGGGGTTACCTGCCTGGCCAGGCCTCTTCACTGGGGTAAACCAGTGCCTCCCTGCTTTGAACGCTTTGAACGTGCCGGAACCAGCGGGCGAGCTCATTGAAATACTGATCGCTGGGCCCCACTCCCAGAATTCCCCATGCAGGGGGCCTGAGAATTTGCATTTCCAGCAGTTTCCCGGGTGATGCTGGCACTGCCCCCCCAGGGCCATAGACAGCAAGCTGTGTGCACGGTTCTGAAGAAGCTCGGGGGTTTTCCGACTTTCGAATACATGCGGGTCGCCAGGCAGGACTTCTGAACAGTGAAGGTTCTGAGAAGAGCCTCCAGGAGAGACAGGACGGGAGCCCTGTGACGTCACTGAACTCATTTCTCAGTTCTAGCAGAACTTTTGGCGGAGTCTTTAGGGTTTCCTCTCTAGGTATCATGTCGTCTGCAAATAGTGAAAGTTTTACTTCTTCCTTTCCAGTTTGGAAGCCTTATTCCTTTCTCCTGTCTGATTGCTCTGGGCAAGGCTTCCGGTGCCGTATTGAATTCGATGGCGAGAGTGGACAGCCTTGTCTTGTTCCTGATCTGAGGGGGAAAGCTCTCAGTTTCCCCCCTGGAGGATGATGTCAGCTGCTCATTTTTCGTATCTGACCCTTTCTATTCCCTCTAAATACTCTGTCGAGAGTTTTTATCATGAATGGAAATTGTACTTTGTCAAATGCTTTTTCTGCATCTGTTAAGATGATCATATGGTTTTTATTCGTAATTCTAAATTTTCTAATAGCTGCGCATTTTATTACAATTAAAAAATTAAAAGGGGCGCCTGGGTGGCTCAGTGGGTTAAGCCGCTGCCTTCAGCTCAGGTCATGATCTCAGGGTCCTGGGATCGAGCCCCGCATCGGGCTCTCTGCTCAGCAGGGAGCCTGCTTCCTCCTCTCTCTCTCTGCCTGCCTCTCTGCCTGCTTGTGATCTCTGTCTGTCAAATAAATAAATAAAAAATCTTTAAAAAAAATTATAATAGCTACATTTTAAAAAGGAAAGATTAAAAGAGAGATTCGTTTTTTTTAAACTTACTTTATCCCAGTACATCCAACAACATGTCCCGCACGTATCATTTCAGCATATGACTGGTGTACGAGTGACCGATGAAGTCCTTCCCTGTCTTTTGCTTATTCCAAGTCCTCAAGATCAAGTATGTAAGTGACACAGCAGCATACCCAATGCAGTCCCTCACATTTCAGGGGCTCAGTGACCATCTAGTGGGATCTAGCGGCTTCCACTCTGCGGTGCCAGAGCCTTCCCTTTGAAAACTCAGAAGCTTCCCTCCCTGCCCCCTGCTGCCTTGAACCACTTTCCTCCAGCACAGAAATGTGTCCCCACTTTCTCGAATCCAGGGCTGGCTCACACCTGCATCTCTGAGAGGCTCTAAAACATCCTGACACTGGGATCTCCACCCCGAGGTGGTCTAATGTCCAGGGTCTGTGTGCCGCCTGGGCGAGGAGCGGGATTTAAATCTCTCCGGGTGCTCCCAGTGTCCGGCTCCGCCCTGCAGGGACTCCCGGTCCCCTGCCGACTGCCCGCATGGAAAGACCGCAGCTCAGCCCCTGCCCCGGAACCCATATCGGCCCCACCACCTGGGAGCTGGTTAGAAACCCAGAGTCTCGGAATCCCATCCCAAACTGCCGAATGAGAACCAGGGATTTGATAGGATCAGCAGGAATTCCTAAGGGTGGTGGGTGTGACAAGCACTCTCCAACCTCTTCTGCACCCTCTAGCCTGGGGTACACCCCGTGCAGCTCCTCGAGAAGGCAGGGGAGGCTGGGCTCCCCACCGGAGGCCTCGGCTCACTCCAACCGGCCGCCCCACACCTCAGGAACTCACCTCCCCTTGCTGAGTCGAGAGAGTGATAGCAGCCTGGTCAGAGAGGGAAATCTCTGACCTGCGAAAGCGTTCTGTTTGGTTACCAGCTCTCAAATATGAGATTTGTTCCTAAGATATGAAAAAGGGAATTTGACCTGAAATACCAAAATTCTCGTTTCTCCTGCAACATTAGAGACTGCGTTTCTAACAAGCTCCTGGGTGGCGCCCGTGCTGACGGGCAGGGACACGCTTTGAGGAGCCAAGTGTCAGAGTGCTCACGAGCCCCGCGGGAGACGTCCATGGTTTCTCTTGATTCTAACGGGCAGGAGTTTGCCCCAAGTTGCCCCCACTGTGACAGACCCCTGAGTCTGAAGGGGTGTCAGCAAATTCCACTAAAAGTCCAGTGAGTTTCCAGGCCAACCATGCGCAAAGCCACAGTGAGAAAGGCTGCAGCGGGCACGGCGGGGCTGTGACGCCTCCAGACCGCTCACCCGCTTGGGCCGGCCAGGCCTTGCCGGTGGTCGTGGGCGGCCCAGCAGCTGCAGCGTTGGGGCTCGCCCTGCCCTGGGCCGCGAGCAAGTTCAGACAGACCTTGCCAGTGGGAACTCCACTCCCCACCCCCCGGGACAGTGGGTCAAGGGCTTCACATTCTTCACCTTCCACCAGACCGTGACTGGCCGTCCCCGCTCACCCCTTCCCCCCAGCACCTCACGCCCCCCGACACACGTGCTGAACGGGTGAACGAATGTGCAGTTTTCACTACGTGTCATCTTCAGTTGGTCTCCCTCGGCCATAGGGACCTTCTAGTGCTCCCCATTATCCTTCCTGCTGCTTACTGGGGAGTGTGCAAGGACCATGACCCACATCTCCTGTACACTCAACACGGTCTCGTTACAAACGAGCCTGTCGCCCAAAGGCCACAGCTAGGGCTTTCCAAGGCAAAGAAGAAAGGTGAAGGACAGAGGTTCTGGAGTTCCAGCAGGCATGTTAAATGTGGAGACCCAGGCCTCCTGCTTCGACCCCGGCATCTGCATTTTAACACACGGCCCAGGACATTCTGGCGCATGGGAGCTTAGGTTCCGTCTGTCACTGCTATCTATCTCTCCGCCTTCCTTTGTGGTGTGAACCAGCAAGGGGCTTGGTTCACTCGTCCGTAATTCAGCCCATGCTGAGGAAGCATCCACCTCCCACCAGGGGCCGTGTTATGTGGGGAGGCCACGCACGAGGGTAAGACACAGCACGTGTCCCAAGAGGGCTTGCCTACAGCCGAGAGGGGAGACCGGACGAGCCAGAAAGAGGCTTATGTCCCCAGTGCCACTCGAGGGGCTGGCGGGAGGAGCTGTGGGTCAGAGGAGAAGTTGGCCCGGGATGGTGGCCGAGACCATCCCCACCAGCACCTGCCGGCTGAGAAGGGCACGGCCGGGAGCAGCCCAGCGAGGCCGGGACCTGGGATTCCGGCCGGAAGCACAGCACGTGAGGTCTGCGGCAGGTGCGAGCTGCCCACACTCCGTGGATACGGCGTTAGCTGCCCTGGGGAGATTTGGGATAACCCCCCCGCCGAACCTAAATGAATAGCGCCCATCTGAAGACGGCAGTGAAAGAGTCTTTCCAACGATTGAGAGCTTGCCCTGACCCTGCCGGCCCTGCGCTCGACTTCCACAACTGCTGTTGGAAATTAGGAGTCAAGGGCAGTTTATCAAAGTAAAGAGGATGGTGTAAGCGGATTTTGCTGCTGGCGTTCGGGAAACCGTGTTCTCCCCTCCGCCGTTCAGCAGAAGGTCTTCAGTCGCGGTTGATTGAAGGTGACCAGCCTTGAATTATTAGTTCTCGGCGTCACTGCAAAGGAGTGATTCACCGATCTAGTAAACTTCGCAAACGAACGCAGATCTGAGCTGCCGGGTGTCTCATCCGAAGCTGAAATGTGCGTTATTTCGACCGTCTGTCTTCACGGTGCGGACAAAATCTGGGGCAGAGGCTAACATTTAGCCGCGATCTCAGCTCTCTCTGTGCGCTGCACATGTTGGAAAGACAGAACCCAAGGTATGGTAGGGTCCCCAAATGTTCCGGCTCACGTGTGTCTGGAGGGCTCCCCCGCAGACGGCCTTGCCCTTCTCAGCGGAAGGAAGCGTACCTTAGAGACTACAGCCCTGTCACCCTGCACGCGGGACCTGTCCTGAAACACGAGCCCAGCCTCCACAACGCCACTCACCATCCTGGGGGACCCGGCTGCTGCGTCCTTGGTACATTTGCTTGAAAGCAAATTATGTTTCCTTCAAAGGAAAACACTGTTCATTTTGTCACCTGCTACACTGCGGGACAGCCTCCCCCTTTTTCCTCACAGGGAGTCTGGTTCGGTCTCAAATCCTCTGAAAGTCAAGGTCAAAGGGAAGCAGGATTGCTGTGGACTGTCCCAGCCCACTCCCAGCCTCATGGCCCCTCCAGCCATGCTGCCCCCTCAGCCTGTGGCACTGCCTCCCTCCTGGTCACTGCTTGGCTCAGCAGGACCTACTGGGGCTGTCACACCTCCCAGATGAGGTCAAACACCCTGTCATCACACCCTCCCTTCTGCAGCAAGGACCACAGCTGCAGGTGTGTGTGTGTGTGTGTGTGTGTGTGTGTGTGTGTGACATTGTCTGATTAATTCTTGTCATTCCAAGTCACTCCACTGCACTAGAACAGAGATCATTGTTTCCATTCCCTTTGACATCCCACATACCTGGTGTTGGAGTTTCAGTGGGTTACCAAGAACCACTGGTGATCTGGCTACATGATGCTTTAAATTGTATTTATTTATTTATTATGTTAAGTTGGCCACCATACTGTACATCATTAGTTTTTGATGTAATGTTCGATGATTCTTTAGTTGCATATAACACCACATGTGCCCTCCTTAACACCCACCACCTTGCTACCCTATCTCCCTTCCCTCCTCCCTCTCTGAAACCCTCAGATCTTTTCCCAGAGTCCATAGTCTCTCATGGTCCGTCTCCCCCTCTGATTCCACCCCCTTCAGTTTTCCCTTCCTTCTCCTGATGTCCTCCATGCCATTCCTTATGGTCCACATATGAGTGAGACCATATGATAATTGTCTTTCTCTGCTTGACTTATTTCACTCGGCGTGATCCCCTCCAGTTCCATTCATGTTGATGCAAATGGTGGGTATTCATCCTTTCTGATAGAGGCATAATACTCCATTGTATACATGAACCACATCTTCTTTATCCATTTGTCTGTTGAAGGACATCTTGGCTCCTTCACAGTTTGGCTCTTGTGGCCATTGCTGCTATGAACATTGGGGTACATGTGCCCCTTCTTTTCACTACATCTGTATCTTTGGGACAAATACCCAGTAGTGCAATTGCTGGGTCATAGGGTAGCTCTATTGTTAACATCTTGAAGAACCTCCATACTGTTTTCCAGAGTGGCTGCACCAGCTTACATTCCCACCAACAGTGCAGGAGGGTTCCCTATTCTCTGCATCCTTGCCAACACCTGTCATTTCCTGGCTTGTTAATTTTTGTCATTCTAACTGCACCAAAGACCTTCAGATACCTAGGAATAAACTCAACAAAGAGGTAAAGGATCTATACTCTAGAAACTACAGAACACTCATGAAAGAAATTGAGGAAGGCACAAAAAGATGGAAACATATTCCGTGCTCATGGATCAGAATAATAAACATTGTTAAAATGTCTGTGCTTCCCAGAGCAATCTACAATTTCAGTGCCATCCCTATTAAAATACCATTGGCGTTTTTCAAAGAGCTGGAGCAAACAATCCTAAAATTTGTATGGAATCCGAAAAGATCCTGAATCACCAGGGGAATGTTGAAAAAGAAAAACAAAGCTGGCAGCATTGTGTTGCTTGACTTCAAGCTATATTACAAAGCTGTGATCACCGAGGTAGTATGGTATTGGCACAAAAACAGACACATAGATCAGTGGAACAAAATAGAGTCTCGAGAGATGGACCCTCAACTCTATGGTCAACTAGTCTTTGACAAGTCAGGAAAAAATATCCGATGGAAAAAGACAGTCTCTTCAATAATGGTGCTCAGAAACCTGGACAGTCACATGCCGAAGAATGAACTAGACCATTCTCTCAAACCGGACACAAAGATAGACTCAAATGGATGAAAGACCTCAACGTGAGACAGGAATCCATCAGAATCCCAGAGAAGAACACAGGCAGTAGCCTCTTTCTTTCAAGATGCTTCAAATTTCCATATGGAAAAAAATACCAACACATGACATACTGGGAAAATATTTGTAACACATATGAGTGACAGAGTTAATACCCTCATATATAAAGAACTCTTCTAACTAAATAAAAAGGACCACCAACTCATTAGAAAAATGGGCAAAGAAAAAAACCAGGAAGTTCATAGGAAAATCCATGGCCCATAAATATTTTCATATGCTCAGCTCATTTCAGCTATAATGAAAGACATAAACATTAAAAGTACAATTACAAAAACTTTTTAAAATTTTTACTTAGACTAGTAAAGATTAAAAATTAATGGTAAACACTACTGGTGGGAGTGTTGGAGGACAATTTGCCAATAGGTATTAAAATTTAATCTGTACATCCCATTGATTTAGGGATTTCACTTTGAGGGTTTTACCTGAACAATATATCTTCACATGTATATAGAGAAATGTGAGTAAGAATGCTGTCAGCAGGGCGTCTGGGTGGCTCAGAGGGTTAAAGCCTCTGCCTTCAGCTCAGGTCATGATCTCAGGGTCCTGGGATCGAGCCCCGCATCGGGCTCTCTGCTCAGCAGGGAGCCTGCTTCCCCCGTCTCTCTGCCTGCCTCTCTGCCTACTTGTGATCTCTCTTTATCAAATGAATAAAATCTTAAAAAAAAAAAAAAAGAATGCTGTCAGCAGTATTGTTAGTTGTAGCAGAAGGCTGGACATAACCAGAACAATCTAAGCAGGGAAGTGCTTATGTAAATCACAATATAATCATACAAGAGAGTGGTATGAAACCCATCTCTAGAAAGTTAGACAACGTGTGTGTTGATAATCTGCAATTCTTGAGGCGGAGGGTTAGGTGAACAGATAAGGGTTTGGGACAGTTTGCACGTACTTATTAAAATTAAAGAATTGGTGCACAGAAGTGTATTCAGAAGATACAGCGAATCATAACCACTCCGGGAAGGAGGACCAAGGGACTGGACTCTTGCAGGGGAAAGAAACAGCCTCTTTACAGTTTGTTCTTTCAGACCGTTCAAGTTTGATCATGCGCTTATCACACCTGCTCTTCTTCATGGGCATCCCCTTCCCCGCTGGCGCTTAGGGCCTTGATCAGCCTTCCATATGACTTCTAACCCTGCTTTCTCTCAACGGAGTAACTTGACTCTCAGCAGCCATGATTTAGAAATGCTGTTGAAAGTCTATTTCACACTAAAGTGTAAATGACTCCCACAAGGATGTGACACTGTAACAGGAATAAAGGCAGGATTTCAGGCACTGGGATCCTGCCAGAGAGAACTGTATAGGGTAGAAGGGTAGAAGGAAGCTGTCTATCGTTCTCAAACCTTGCTACCTACCTTATTCCTCTACGAGCGGGACTGCCAGCCAGGTGTTAAGAGCTTCAGGAGCCCCATCTCTCAGCACTGTTGGGGTCAGAAAAAGACAGCCTGCTCCAGGGAAGGGAAGACCCCTGGTTGTCTCGAACGGAGCTACCTGCTTAGCTTTCTCAAGGGTCGCCACCTGGCATGTGGCTTAGTCGCACACCCGGCCCCTGACCCCAGCACCCGGCCCCTCCCTTCCCTCAAGGAATGCCTCGCCATCGGTAGCCCCTCGCTGGCCCACCTCAACGCTGACAGTGCAGCTGTTCTCAGGGGGGTGGAATGGGACACAAGGGGGACCTGTCGTTTCCCTGGGCCACGGTTCTCAGCTTTCCCGGGCATCCAGACCCTCAGGACAGCTTCCTGAGACCACGCGCTGGTCTCCACCCAGTTTCCGATTCCACAGCTCTGGGGCTGAGCCCGGGAATGTGCATTCCAACAAGCTCCCAGATGTTGCTGTCCAGGGCACCCACTTTGAGAACTGCTGCTCTGGTGGGTGAGTGCGGTTTCTGTTCTTCTGTTCTAGGACAAAGGTCACCAGGAGCCCTGGAGAGCTCCCCAAGGGGATCAAAGTGCGGCTTCTGTTTCAGCCCCAGGATCCCGGCCCGGAGAGCTGGTGCCACGAACACTGAGTCCACTGGGCAAGGCCTACGTGCGTGCTCAGCCCTGGGAGGACGAGCCCAGACAGGTGCGTGGAGTGTCCCAGGAGTCGGGGCCAAATGCCCACTTTCCCCCGACCAGCCGGGTTAGCCTGGGCAGCCCACCGTGGCCCCCAGCTCCAGCGTCCTCACAGGCAGAGGTGGTGGTGGCCCTGCCCGGGGCACTTGCTTTTGTGAGTCCTTTCGTAAGGACGAAACCAGACCGTGCCCAGCGCCCAGCACAGCCAAGTGCTCAGTCGGGAGCTGCCGTGAGGAGTCCCGTTCAAGGGACACTTGGCTCAGTTCTGCCCCTCGCGACTTACTGTCCCTCGAAGAGACAGCACTTGTGGTTGGGCTAGTTACGGGACAGTTGTGCGTGTCTGTGTGGTTTCCCAGAGTCTGGAGCCTTCCTTGCTCATGACCATAGCATTCATCGCCCCCCACCTCCGGGCCGATGAGAAGGAAGCGGGACAGGATCTGCCCACAGCCTCCCACCGAGAAGGAGCAAGTTAGTTCCTGCCCGTGTCTGTCCCTCCCCGGAAGCCCGGACAAGAGAGCCTGAGGCCACCCCCAGGCCCTGAGTCCGTCTTGCGGCTGGCAGTTGCCCCGAGCGGCTGCACGAGCATCTCGGAGACACCCTCAGGGTAGAGCCCGGCCTCGTCACTCCCCGACGTGCCCATACAGACTTGCTGTGAAGATAGAAACACAGGGAGGTCTTCGGCTGCTTTTGGCTCTGAAAATCTCAGAAGCAGAGGAGCTGCAGGTGGCATTTCACGGGAACCCGAGCACGAAGACCGGCCTGGAGGGGCTCAGATCTGCAGGTCCCAGGGGCCGGCTGACCTTTGCAGCCCGGCGGCCCACCTGGTGCCCCAGTTACTGTCGGCGCTCACCCGAGGCCGCCTCTGGAAAGCAATTTGCTAAATGTGATCTTGTAAGCCCATCACCAGGGTATTTTTAGCCACTCTCTGTGGTGGCCGCTGCTCCGAAGCTCTGAGCAGGGACTTCCAGGCCAGGGCCAGAGAACATTCTTGAATCTGCTGCTCTAGGCTGGGCTAGCTCCCATGGCTAATTTCGAACTTGCATGGCTTCCCTCATGACCCTTTCCGCAGAGGGCACAGCTCTTCCCCAGCTGTCCCAGGACAGAACAGGGCCCTGCAGGGGCTACTCTGCAGCATATGACTTTGTGACCCCCACTTGGAACAGGCGACTCTTTGGAGAGACGGAGCCGTTGACGCGCAGACATGGAGAGTGGAGCTTGTGGGCTGAGCAGAGACACACGCTCTGACCCGGGGCCCCGGATCTGCGGCTCCCCTGGGGCTTGTGGCCCTCACCAGGCTCGCAGTGCCTCTTGTGCTCTGCGATGTCGTGTGCGCGGATTCACCGTCTCGGCCCGTGGTTCATGGCAGCTGCGTCTGAACTGTGAATGCCGTGCGGTGCACCATGAGCTTGACAAGGCGCTCCCCCCTTTTCTGGTACGCCTTGGAGAAAATTCTATTAAAATTTGCAGAAGAAAGGAGGAGGGAAGAAACTCTTCTGTGTGTCTTTGATGAACTGTGATCAAACCAGCCGAGAGGACGTCACGACTGAGGTGTGTCGGTTCATGGCCCGTCATGCACGCGTCATGACTTCTGCCACATTCTCTCTCTCTCTCTCTCACACACACACACACACACACCCTTTGCCCTCCTGGATGACTGACCTAACCTCCAGAGAGAACTTTCCCAGGCCCTAACCATCAAGCCTCCAAGAACAAGCACTTGCCCCCTACCCCATCCCCCATCCCAGCCATCGCCCTGACATAGCCCCACCATTGTGGTCGCCTGCCTGCTGTCCTCTGTCACCTCCTGAAAAGACCTTTTTTTGCAAAGAGGTATTAGGAGTTTGAGCTCTGGACCCTCTTGCCGGCTGTGACCTTGGACAGATCACTCGTGCGCTTTCCCCAAGCTCCACCGTCCTCCTCTACAGAACGGGGTGTTGACAGAACATGAGAATCGGATACAGGGGCAAGAGACTTGACATGGCCCGGCACTCCATAAGGGCTTGATAAACACTTAGTGTGTGCGTGAATGAGCGCCATCTGCATACAAGACTGAGCTTACGCAGTAATGCACGGCTTGCTGAAGAGCAGCTAAAAATCTACTAAAAACACGGGTCTTCTGACTCCAGGCCGACTTCCCACATCAGGCCTGCATCTGTCCTCATGCGGGTTCTCCACAGGGTTGTGTAGGAACCGCCACAGGGACAGTGCTCGGCCGCTGAATGACCCCTGAGAACCGGCCGACAGCTGCACGGACACGAAGTCACATTGTCCCCCGACCTCATGACTTAATGACTTTGGCAGCTTCTCCTGACACCGGGCCAACGGGAGGGGCCAGTTGGCTCTTGGAGACTGAGCTGCAGGAATGTGGCTACTCTATTCACAACGCTAAAAAGCCAGGTGTGTTGACATTGTTCCTGCTGCCCGTGACCCTGGTGATGATGGCAATGTGAGGAGGACGGAAACGCTGATGATTTCTCAGAAAACCCGTAAGAGAGGCATTACTGCTGTCCTCACTTCACAGACAAAGCAACGGAGGCACAAGGTGGAGGGCGAGGTGCAGGAGGAAAGTGGTGGAGACCTAAGTCCTGGCTCCCTCCCGAAGCAAAGCTGGTGTTCCAGACACCGATGTGTATCTTTGCACACTGTGTTCTCATGGTCTGTGGGCCCCTGGGGCCGGAGACATGACTCCAGGTTAGGGCCACATTCAAGTCTCTGTAATCCCACTGTCTAAATCGGGATCTTGACTTTAATCTCTGACTAAGGAGCACAGAGCAGAAATCCATCAGGGGCGGTGAAGGGCTTTAATATGGACGTGCCCTCCTCCGCCCACCGACCCCCTTGAAGACAGATTGCGGCTGTGTGGCCAGAGATGGCCGACAGAATCCGAGAGCCACTGTGCCTCCTTCGTGTCTGCTCTGTCACCGTGAGCTTGGAGGTCCACTTTGTTCAGTGACCAGTCCTTGCCTTCACGAGAAACCGGCCTGCACTGGGTAAGAGAACTTGCAGGTGTGTCTGTTCGAGCGAACCCACGTGAGCCTCCCTGACTGACAGATTCATTTCAGGGTTTATTTCTCCAAATTCTGCCGTCCAGTGCAAAGCTCGGAGCTTTATGGTGGCATTTTAATAATTATGGGTATTGAATTATGATACTGTGTGTATTATTATTTCTTTTCTTATTAGTCCCAGCCTCTTTGGCTCGGGAGGAAGAACTCAGTCTTGCTCCATATTAAAAACTGACTTTTGGGAAGAGGCAGGTCTAAACACGCAACATCACCAAGGCTACTGAAGCTAAGAGAAGCAGACGGCTCCCGTTGGGGTCCCGACTTACAAATCACGTGGTAGTTTAAGTCAATATGCTTCCAAAGTAGGGAGACATAAGCCTCAGAAATCAAATCCAGAAAGTGGAAAAACAAAGACCTCGGTCACCAGCCAGCTCCGGACAAATACCCAGCAAAAGCCCAGAGTGAGGGGCCCTAAGCCACTCTCTCTCCCGGGCCCCTTCCTGCTCTGTCCACATTTCTCACAAAGAACTTTCTGTGCCCCTTAAAGCAGTTCAAAAAATGCAGCAGAATCGTATCAACTGCTGGAAATTACAGACAGAATTTCTTGAATATGACACCCCTTTCATCTAACGAACCTAAAGAAGTTGTTACAAATAATTTAATTCAATTAATCCCCAAGTTGAATTTCAGGCGCTGGAGTCTCTGAGGAGACATGCGGTGCTCGCTCCCATACAGACTCAAACCTTCCTGCTCATCAAGACACTTCTCCAAAGGGGCAGCTCGGCCGACAGTGGGTGTTTCCTGCTCCCCCGCCCTGTGGCCGCGACCCCACCGCTGACTCGGGGACGCTCAGCCGCGGCCTCTGCCCCCTCGGCCGGCGGTCCCCGCAGCGGCCCCCAGCGGGTAGAAGGTTGAGCCGAGCTCAACCTTCAGGCCCCAGGATCCTACACCCGGGCCCCCCGGCTTTCTCAGAAGTGAGGGGCGGCAGGTGCGAAGGCAGATGGCTCGCAGCCGCACACCCGAGCTCCGCCGCGAGGGACTCCGGAGCGGATGCCGTCATGGAAACCGAGGCGGCCGAACCCGTGAAAGGACCGCTCAGTCGTGCGTCCACACACCGAGGGCCCCGCCTGGGAAGTCCCAGCAACGGGGTGGCCGAGCCCCACCCAGCCATGAGCTGGGCCCTCCCGTGGGCCTCGCCGACCCTCGCGGCCCCGTGTGCGCAGCGGACTCTGCGGACGCCGGGCCCGTCCGTGACCGGGTGCTGAGCGGGAGCTTGTCCTGCCCGCGGGTGCAGCGGACCTGGTGTTCCAGCGGCTCCGGCTTGTTGGGATGGGGGCAAGCAGCTCCTGCCTGATTATCTTTGTTCTACTCTCAGCCTCCGCTGAGCTCAAGACTGCTCCCATTAAGGGACAGGGAGGTGGCCCTGGAGAGCAGCAGTCCCGCCCGGAGTTAACGCTCTGGATGCGCGTTTCACTCCGAGGCTTCATAGTCTGGCTCCCAGCTCGTCCAGGAGAGCACGTTTGTTTTGTTATGTTTTCAGCTGAGGTCAACAGCATCTTGCCCTCCGAACCCTTTTTCGCAGGGGCTCTGTGTGGGTCGGTGGCAGGGTCTCTCCACCCCAGCACTGCTCACATCCTTGTGCAGGTGGGATGCTCAGCCCCGCGCCAGCCTCCGCCCGCTCAGCGCCAGTGCACCCTCCTCCCCCAACCCCACGCCATAACAACAGAAGTGTCTGCAGACATGTCCCCATGTCCCTCGAGGCACGGTCACCCCGGCTGGAACCACAGACCTATGGAGCAGCCCCCAGAGCTCTCAGCAGAGACCGACCCTAACGTTCTCCAAACCAGGCTTCTCCCCAGACGCTGGCAGGTGTAGAGTGGATGTGAGCCGTTGGAGGGGCACGCGCTAAGGCAACATGAATGAGCAGAGCGACAAAAATCATTCTTTCTTTTCCCTCAGCTGGAGGTTAAAACGGAGCCTGCAGGGTCTGGAAACCGAACGGTGGCCTCAGTGATGTGGTTCCAAAGACCTGGGATCTGCTCACCGACCTTTCCCCGAAGAGGGCTCCTTCCTGGGCTCACATGCATGTGCGGCTTTTTATGTTACCACCCACAGGATGCAGCGTCCTCGGGAAATTTCCTGTTCGATAAAGCAGAGGTAACACTCGCTCCCCAGGTGCCCATGTTCCCTCAGCCTCAGGAGCCAGCGGGGGGCCTGACTGTGAGCATCACAACGACAAGTGCAGAATGAAGCCAGTGGCCTTAACACAGGCAGAGCGAGAACTCAGAGGACAGGCGAGCACGGTCAGGCCACTCTGAGCCGCTGCCCGGGGATGTCCACAGCTCCAGCATCCGACAGGACCCACGGTCTGCCTGGTCCGGGCACCTTCACACCTACTCCCAGTTCAAAACAGAATCACCTGCTTACCCCAAAGGGTCCTGAATGACTTTTGGCAGGCAGAAACCAAATCCAATGTCAAAATATACAGCGTAGCCAGAGAAAACAGTATTTTAAAGGCTCTGCCACCAGACAGTGACATTTGTAAAAAGAACTTCAAAAACATATTAAGCAAAAATGCAGCACATTATAAATACAAAACAGTCATTGTACAAAAATTTGAACACAATGAAAAAAAAAATCTGTGCCGTGAATTGAACGAATGAACCAAGGTAACGACCCTGACGCATCACACGCGTTAGTACACCAGGGTGTTTTCTATACGTGGGTTGGTTTGTTAAGTCATCCAGTCTGGGTTGCTTAATATTCGGTTTGACTGCAAATGGCAGACACAGTCCCCCAAGTACCAGTGACCCGTGTTTGTTTTTCTGTCCTGTTAAAGAGAGCCGATCCAGGCTCCGGAGGCCTGCTGGGGCGAGGGTCCAGACTCCTCCATGCGCGTGCTGCACGGTGCAAAGTGTCCTGTGTCCCTGTGTCTCCCCAAAAGTCCACTTTTACATCTGCACCCCTAGAACTTGGTCTCCTGGTCATGTCTGGTTCAAGGAGGGGCCGGGGACGGTTTTCATCTGGAGGAGTCCTGCTGTAGGTGAAACTCACAGACCTGATTCCTTAGGAGGAAGGAAAGAAGGGACAGGGCTCGGGGGAGTAGTCTCAACTACCACCCACCCTTTGGCCGCCCACATACCCGTGCACAGTTGCCACACTTTGCTTCTTGGCCTTCAGGTCAGTGGTTCCAAGGACTGCATGGGGTTGGACAACCGCAGACTCTCCCAGACCAGGCTGTGCTGTCTGTGGCAGAGCATTTATTCGAAAACGTATAGACTCTTCTGATGTATTTGTTTCCATTCAGCTCTATCAAGGCAGTTTCTAACCCTGAAGGGTCCAGCCTTTGCTTGCTGGCCTGGGCCGGCCCCTCCTGTCCCCAAGCACAGTGTCCTGCCCACCCTGAGCCTCCAAAGCAATGGGCTTTGGCTGCAAGCTTCGCAAATTGGTAGGACGGGGCCCTGGTTTTATTTTCCACTAAGTGTGCTGCTTTGCAGAAAACCATCCCTGTTACTGATGTCCTCTGAGAGACACAGCAGTTGCTTTTTCAACCCTGCAAGGCTCCAAATTACCAAGCTCTCGGTCAACTTCGATTACAGACTGCAGGCAGAGCGCGTCACCATTAGCACGGCTGTGTCCCGCTCATTCCACTCCTCCAGCCGCCAGGAGCTGCGGCCCACGTCTCTCTTGTAAAGCTTTGCTAACAGCAGCGAGAAGCTGCTACCACACTTCTAGATGATGGGTTTCTCCTGTCATTTTCTACCTCAATCCTAGTTTAGAACATGGGCTGCTTTTCAAAAACCAGTAGGGACCAGCTGCTCTGAAGTGCTCCATTTCTCCGCAGTCACCATCGCCAGGCCTGCAGCCCACGATACCGAGTCCCTGCCACCTGACTGCGGCCAGCGAGTCGGTGCCAAATGCCTCAGCTCTGCTGCTTGCCGCTCACTGCTCTGGGTCCTTCGTTTTGTTTGCAGTTAAGACCAGATTCGCCCATGAGTGACAGATACGGAAAACCCAAAGGAGCAGTGGCTTAAACAAGACATTTAATCCTCCCTCCTTTTCAGCCCAGAGGAAGATAGTCCATGGAGGGGTCCAGTGGGGCTCCGTGGCAGCAGGGACCCACACGCATCCTATCCTGTTGTTGTACCGTATACCAGCTCTAATGGCAATGTCCCACATGGCTGTCTCCCCACCAACCATCATATCCTCCCCCCAGCCAGTAGAAGAAGAAGGCCGGAAAGAGACGGGCACATCTCCACTCATCAAGGACACTTCCTGGAAGTTGCCTTCCATTGGCCAGAACTTAGCCACATGGCCAGACCTGGCTCAGTGGAAGATGGAAAGATCAGTCCCATTCTGGATGGCAGAAAAGTCAAGATTCTTTTATTGAGGAAGTAGAGGTGACAGATAATTCAGTGCCAGTGTCTCTCCCGTTCCCCTAGCTCCGGGGTTCTCTATGCTCCTTAACTATGGCAGAGTTATTTGGCCTATGAGATGCACGTTTCTGGGGAGACAATGACCAGACAAGGTGTGCAGTCTTCCACCCAAGCCTTCCTTGAGGACGGGGCTGTTGCTACACCTCTCTCATGGGGACATGAAGGGAGGGTTCTCAGGCTAGTGTTTCACTTGAGGAGGTTTTAAAGACCGAGAGAGCTTCCGTGTTCAGTAAATCATAAAAGTAAGTAAAACAAACACCTCCGATGAAAAGCACCATAAAACCAATGAGATTATTAATGCAAATGGGAAACCAAAACTGATGAAATGCAAAATAAATATTTAACTTCCCAGACGGCAGCTATCTTTGGGCTGCTAAGTAACTCGGAGGCTAATGTTCTTAATAAAATCACATTTTCCCTGAAAATATTTACTATTTCTGTTTTATTGCCTACTTCACTGCCATTAATGAGATTTGATTTAGTTCACAAATGTATGTAAATCCACTAGAGGCAACATTTTCACCAAAACCTCCTGAGGCTGATGTTTCTGATGGAAACTTTTTAAAGCATGTACATAGACTCGAGAATGAACTTGTGGGAAGAACATCCATGAACTTTCCCTATAGATGTCAGTTGGGGAAAGTGATGATATATAATACAGACCGACATCCTAAAGGGAAAGTCTATGCACCAGCTGTGTTCACACACATGCTAATGGGGCCTTTTTCTCCACTGGACACTATAACCCCAAAGCTTGAGACTTATGAAAATGGTCAAGATCTGAAATCTATATATCCACATATTTATATCTATAGACATATAGATGGTCTTCAAAATTCACTAAGGGAACAACAAAATTAAAATTAATAAATGTCTAATTAAGTATCTACAAAATATAATACTTTGTTCTCCTTGTTATTGTTAAATTTGGTGTTCATGAATTTTTCATCAGTATTTTATTACTTTTGAAAACAATTAGTTGCAGAGCATCTCACGATGCAAGAATTCACAAGTATTCACAACGGCCAAGATTTCATAACCAGTAGTAAGTGAAACCAGCTGCCCATCGCTGAAAGCAAGCTTGCGTAAAAACCTTTCAAAATTTGGATGGCAAGGTGTCTGTTTTTAACCCAGGTTATAGATGCGTTTCTTTAACATTTGATGCAATATGGAGTTCAAAAAAAAAAAAAAAAAAAAGCCTTAAACAAGGGATTGGCAAATTTTTTTTTCTGTTAAAGGCCTGAAAGTAATAATGTTTGGCTTTGTGGGGTGGGCCCTATGGCTCTGCTATGACAGCATAAAACCAGTCACGGATGGCACGTAGACAATGTAAGAACATAGCTATGTGCCAATAAAACTTTATTTACAAAAACAGACAGTGGGCCGTGCTGGGGTCCATGATCAAAGGAGTGAGACTGATATAAAGCGAAGGTCAGGCAAAGCTTTATTTCACACCAGCACCGAGAATCAAACCGACCGGCCAGGTCCATCTCTTATGGAGAGAACGACGACCCCCAGCCTCACAGACTAGCTTTTATAGAGCAAAGGCCATGTGGTTGAGTGTGGTTGAGCCTGGCCAATGAAATTGTAACACACAGAGAAAGTTGCATAGTCATGCTAGGTCACACACGGGTGGCCAATTGAATTACAATTTACCCTATAGTAGCTGTTTGAACTAGCCTATCACTCTGGTCAGAATTGGCGCCCTAGTTTGGTGCCCAAAAGACGGGGTTTATATTCTTTGGTGGTTAGGGAGAGAGTATGTGTGCTTTACTGATTGGATGTCTCCACCTGGCCTGACTCATCTTTGCATTCTGGGCTCTGTTATCTCCACCTGACCTGACCCGCCCTTGTATTTGGGCTCTGTTATCAGGGACTGGTCGACCATATTTTACTGGTTTCCCAGACTTGCTTTTAAGTAAGTTCCCCTGGGGGTGGGGGGCAGGGACAGACAGGGTCAGTTTAAGTTTTACTGCATAAACAACAAAATGGATGTTTAACCGAGATGGAGTCACTCTGGCTAAGTAGGCCCCTACAGGCCGAACCTGCTGGCTGCACTGCTGTGTTTTCTGGCCATTGCTTCAGACCCAAGAAGGTCTAATGACCACCTACTGATCCCTGTGAACAATTCAGTCTCAAAAAGTATAGTTCCCTAAAAATTGACTTTTATCCCGAATTACCCAGAAAATGCCCCAGACTCTCTTCTGGGTCACTCCAGCATTTGCACAGCTGTTCTCTACCCTCACTTGTCAGGTTGACGTCCCAGTGCTTTGGAGATGGTTTTTCTTCCTTTTCAGTTCCCCAGAGCACTCGGTGATGAGTGAAGTAACGATGTCCAAATACGTGAGATTTCTTTACAGTGAGTATCTGCACCACTTCTTCAGAGAGAAGGGCAAGTTGTCACCCTGAGTCAGCTAAAACGACTTGATGTAATACTTCACCGATCAGACAGCAAAGGTGTTTTCCTCCTGATCGACCCTGGGGTGTGAGAAGGCTCTCACCACAGATGATGCCCATCCATTATATACATTTTTAGAATGTGGCTGGAGACTTTTAGATATCCAACGTATCTTTTCAAAGTGTCCTGACAGCACTTACAATTTTGCTTATCCACTTACTAAGTAAAATTACTCAGACAAGAAAACTCTGTTTTTATTAATATCTATTGCCATCATTATCATTGTGTCACTATTACTATCCTGCTACTTGTGGCCTGCTCCTTGTGGTCCTTTCTTTCAGATCAGTGAAGATTAGATTTGCCCATGGGTGGCAGCAAATGCAAAAGAGCAGTGGCTTAAACAAGATGTATTTAAACCTCTCTGATCTTGAGTCCAAAATAAGGTGGTTGGGGGATCGGACCCACAGAGACTCGTGGTAGCAGGAACCTGCATCCCTCTTGTCCTGCATCACACATCTTTTACTCAGACAGGAAAACTATTTATAGAGTATATGTCCCACTATTTAAATTTTTTTTAATTATTTTTCTTTAAGATTTTTTATTTATTTATTTGACAGAGAGACACAGTGAGAGAGAGAACACAAGCAAGGGGAGTGAGAGAGGGAGAAGCAGGCTTCCACTGAGCAGGGAGCCAGATGTGGGCCTCGATCCCAGGACTCTTGGATCATGACCTAAGCCGAAGGCAGACGCATAAAAACTGAGCCACCCAGGAGCCCTAAAAAAAAATTTTAAAAGAAGCTCCTCTCCCCACCACACACACACTTAAACTAGCAGTAAGTAGGTAAGTAAAAACCTGGTTAAAGTTTGGGTTTTGTTTAAAGATAAATTCTAATTAAAATTTATTCATTCAATGGTTACTAAATTCTTTCACGTTCATAATAAATGCAAGTTACATTGTGTCCATTCATGTGTTACAGCATGTACTACTTTTAAAGTGTTACACATTGGGCGCCTGGGTGGCTCAGTGGGTTGGGCCTCTGCCTTCAGCTCCGGCCATGATCTTGGGGTCCTGGAATCGAGACCCACATCGGGCTCTCTGCTCAGCAGGGAGCCTGCTTCCCCCTCTCTCTCTCTGCCTGCTGCTCTGCCTGCTTGTGATCTCTTGCTGTCAAATAAATAAATAAAATAAAATAAATTAAAAAAATAAAGTGTTACACATTATAATTTGTCTTATAACATTTATTTACTCAAAAGTGAAAAGGAATCAATATTTATTTCTTGACAACTACTAAAAAACTGATCACAAATATTACAAAAGACATTTGCCTATGCATCTATTTTCTTAAACTGAAGCAGAATCATAATTACAGAAATGTACATAATTACTAAAAGCAATCCATTTTCATTTTCCCCAGTATTACCAAATTGCTGTGTAATCTATAAGTTATCATTTTATTTCCCCTCAGAGCAGGGCTGCTAATAGAAACAAAGTATTACACAATTAAATTAAGATTTCTCTACAAATTCACATTTAAAAAAAAAAGCATGACCTAATGTTTTGCTTTGATTCAAGACGTCTGCTCTGAAAATATCAGAGCATTTAATCCAGGCCCTTGTGTTAGGGCGGGGAGGGATTTAAGAAGGAGGCAGAGGAGGGTGGGGGAGAAGAAGGCCCTTGAACAGTGATAACCTTCCACGAATTAGTCCACTTCCCCAAAATATGCTTTTTTAGGAAGGACCGCCTGACTTAGAATGCATTTCCTCACGTGCAGCAGCCTGTGAAGCCCAGGGGTCCTGGTCGGGCTCTGAGAAGGCAAGAGAGCTGAGGCTTTCTGCTCCTTCACACTCTCCCTCCTCTGCGTAGATGTGTGGCGGCTCCCCAGTGTCACCTGCGAGCGCGTCCAGACCACGGAGCTTCTGAAGAAAAGCCAGGGAAAGAGGAGGTAAGTGCTGGGTCCTTCCACACCAGACCCGTCCTCTCCAGGCCCCACCGGTGCGACCCCCAATGCGGTGTAAGGCGGCCGTTTTCCGTCCCCCGCTGTCACAGTCCCTCGCTGTCACAGACGTTTCTACCGTTTCTACCAGCTCAGAAACGAAGGGCGCCCCGCTGAGGGGAGACAGCCCCGACCTCGACCTCGCAGCTGCTTTCTGGGAGGGAGGACAGCCACCTCGCCCTGCTCCCACCCCATTCCGCCTGCGGTGCTCCCGGTGACCCCTCCCTCACCCTGCCCTGGCGTGTCCCCTCCTGGCACTTGCACCCGCTGTCCCTTCCCCTCGAATGACCGCCCCCACCTGCCAGCCTCCTCTGAGCAAACTCCCGCTCATCCTTCAGGACCCAGGTCATATCTCCGTGAGGACTTTTCTCGCTTTTTCTGGTCTGAGGGACCCAGAAAGCGTTGGTGGGATGGACCTGCCTGGTTAAAGGGCCTTCACCTGCTCAAATATGCGACACCTGGAGGCGGGTGCGGTGGGAACTGGCCGGCGGCCCAGGCGGGGCGGGCATGGCCAGAGCGATCCGGCTGTCGCCCACCGGCCGTCCGGAGGGGCTGAGCTCACTGAGGGCCCGAGGTCGAGCAGAACCGGAGGGCCCAGAGCGCCAGGAGGAGGGAGATGGCAGAAAGTCGGCCAAAGGCCAAAGTGGAGGAGCCCTGGGGAGCACCCGTGTCCCCGAGCTCCCAGCCCCCTGTCCCCAGCTTCCTCGGACCCCAGGAGCCCCTCCAAAGCTCGGCGTTGAGCCCTGCGTGTACACGGGTAGGCCCCGCGGGCGTCTGCGCGCTCAGGAGCGGCGATCACCGCGTCGTGGGGACGCAGGGGTGCGGGCGGGAGGAGAGGACGCGCGCGGGCTCTGGCCGCGGCCCTGCAGGAACCACAGGTGCCTCCGCCCCAGCCCCAAGTCCGTGATCCACGAGGGACCCGGGGCGCGCGGAGCTGGGGGGAATGTGCCGCGAGCTGGGGCTGTGGGCTCGGCTGCAGACCCCCGAGGCCGATGACAGAGTCCCCGATTCCAGAGGCGGGAGGTCAGGGGTCCAGCACAGGCCCCCGCCCCGACGCTGGAAGTCTCGGGGGCAAAGAGCCGGGCCTTTCCTCTGCGCTTTTCTCCTCCGGCAGGCGGGTGGTGGGGGACGGGGCTTCCCCGCTGGGTGTGGACCTTCGTCCGCGTCCACACAGTCCGCGCGGCGCAGCCCCTTGTGAGCGCGGGTCGGCGGTATCTGTGCGGCTGCTCCATGCGTCCGTGCCCTGGTGGGCAGCGCGCTGTTCGGGGCTCCTTCACCGATGGGGGTCGGGGGCGTCTACATGTCCTTCCGAGATGGGGGTGGTCGTTCGAGGAGCCGGGGTCTGCCATGAGCCCGCCAGCCCGGCCTTGGGTCTGCTTCCTTGTCGCTTGACCTCCTGGAGCAACGTCACTGAGCCCATGTTTCCTGCTCTGGCGGCCGATCTTCCGCCACCACGTGTCGCACAGTCGTGTGACACGACCTTGCCCTCACAGCGCTGCGTCAGCTTAGGGAGACACGGGCAGACGCTGCTCTCTGCCGCATGCTGGGGGGGGGGGGTGCTTCCCAGAAGGGGCTGGACAGTGTGGCTTTGCCTCTAGACTTGGAGAGTGTCTGTGGTCTTGTCTGCAGGGCTGGGGAGCGACAGGACTCCCTGCGGCCTCAGGCCCTCATGGAGACCTACAGCCCCCACTCTGGGGCCTGACACCGGGGAGGCCCCAGGCTGTGACTGCAGAGGGCCAGGCTCATGTTCCTGGGGCCACGGTGCCACATGGGGCATCATTCTAACAGCCAAGGGGAGGGGCCAGCAGAAGCACCACCCGACCTCACAGAACAGGGTCGTGGGGCCTCAAGTCAGAGGTAGGATCTGAACCCACAGCTGACGCATGGGCAAAGGGATGCTCTTCCCACCTGACTCAGGGTTTCCACCACCTTCCAGGCCCTCGCGTCCAGGCATTGTCTGGGCACCACAGTGTCCTGGAAAACCTGCGAAGCAAATAAGCCAAGTCCCAGCACCACTGAGAAGCCCCCTTCCGGCTCCCCAGGTCAGTACCCTTGCTGCCTCCGGACAGGGCTGTGCAGGGGAGGAGTCAGGCCAAGGAGAGTGTGCACACCTCTCCTGTGTGTGTATTGGGAGAGAGGGGAGGCCTTGCAGGTGTCGTCACCAGACCTTTCATTGCCGTGGCTTTTGGGGGTGAAGGGAGGCAGAGTGGAACCAGCCAGCAGGCTTTTAATATAGTGGAAAATGGTTTACATCTTTTTAATTGAGTCCCCCCCCCAACTTGTTAATAGAAGCAAAAACTTCATAATTTGCTTTTATGAAATGAATTCAAGGAATTTTCCACCTCCTATTTGCTAAATCAAGGGAAATCTTGGTATTATAAGTGGAGCTTCCTAAAAACTTCACATTTGAAACTGTTCCTTGGCAGAAATCCAAATTTTCTTGATATTTTAACAACCGATTTACAACAATGTGTGGCAGTGGATTCGGTGCTAAGATAACATGATTTTGCGAACTACATCCACAACATCCGACTTCTGTTTTATTTCCAGCAGAGCCGCTGGTTCTACTAATGGCTTTGGTGGTGGGTATGTATTATGTCTCTGTGCTCAAAACGGACACTAATAAGAAGCACCTCTTACTGTTGTTCTTAGAATGGCGTTCTTCCCAGGGTCTCGTGACAGAAGGATCCGGCTGCTAAAAAAGGTTGAGGAGCAAAATGGACCAGAGGGTCTCTGGGGCCCCTTTAGCTCCAAACTCCTGTAAGCTTGAGAAGAACACAGAGGACTGTTCAGGCCTTGGCCAAGTTCTTAGTGACTCAGCGGCAAAAGGAATTTGCCAGGGACTGAAAAACCCTATCTTCCAAGTCTAGATGTATGTTTTTTAATGACTTAGAATTCATTTTTCCACACTCACACCTCCTTTTACTTTATTTTTATGTTGGACACATTTTTTCGAATTTCTAATTTTCAGGGCTTCCCACCGTTGTTAGGAGGGTAAGGCAACCCTTTCCATAGTAACCCCTTCATCTGTACTTACAAGAGTAGAATACTTGTTTCTCACTCCTCTTGGCTCGAAAAGCATGTCACAACCCTTTAATTTAAAGAGGATGAAAAATACATAAATAAGTAAAACCAAGTAATAAGGATAGAAATGTTACTGGTTTTATATAAAGCACCCAAGGATGCAGACCTATGACTAGAAATTCTTGCCATCATAGTGCTTTTAATTTCTGCACTAAAGGAATCATAATTCTAGTGAGCATAGCCATCCGTAGCAAAAATCCATGGGAAAGCTTTTCGGTTGCTTGATGGGGATGGAGTTTGAAAATAGGAGATTTTCAAGTCCCATCTTTGATCCCAAAAGCCCAGCAAGGTTCACTTGGTGCTATGGGCACAGCCTCAACATTTGTGAATGAGGAACATTCGTGATCCCTAGGACCCAAAACCAGCGACATAATTTGCAGGACCCAGTGCAAAATTTAAACATGGGGGACCACTTGTCCAAATATTAAGCCTTTCAAGATGGTGACCACAGAGCTTTAAACCAGCACAGGGCCCCATGTGACTGCCTGGGTCCATCTGTGCCCACGATGGCAGCCCTACCAAGGCCAAAGGGACACACTTATGAATGCACAAACCCTTTCAAGGGTGGGTTCATGACATCATCTTTGTGCAGAAAAGAACACCACATTTTTATCTTAGCTCAAACACAGCCCGAGGAAAGGTAATGAAATTATAGAGATCTTGAATTCTTTTTTAGAGGTTTCATCACAAACATTGTAGCTTTTTTTGAACCTTGAATATCTCTTTTAGTAATTGTCCCAAAAAAGTACATTTTTTTGCTAAAGTAGTACCTACTTATACTGGGGCAGTCCAAATAAGGTCTCTATTTGAAACCTCTCTTAATTGTGTTACACCAGAGTGGGTTTTCTGGTTTTGATCAAGAGTTACGGTTACGTTATCCTTGGGGGAAGCTGTGTGAAGCGTACACAGGGAGTCTGACCTATTTTTACAACTTCTTACAAGCCAAATTATTTCAGAAAAACATCATTTTACTTTTTAAAGATTTTGTTTTATTTTACTTTTTAAAGTAAGATCCACGGCCAACGTAGGAACTGAACATGGTCCTGAGATCAAGAGTCACACGCGTTACTGACAGAGTCAGCCAGGCATCCCCCAGAAAAGTCATTTTTAAAAGTGTAGCGATAGTTCTAGAATCTGTGCAAAGAGTGTATGAAGACATGATGCAGGAGGGCGTCAGGGCTCAGGGTTGCCCATGGCACCAAGTGGACCTTACTGGGCTTTTGCAACCAAAGATGGGACTGAAATGCGGGCCCAAAGCAATGTGCTTAGAATGTTCCAGATGACCCAGACACCCTCAGATGGACATCAAAAAAATGTATTTACTTGTGGGCGTTCTAAAAAGCATCATATGTGATCAGGACTGTCAAATAACGTTTTAACAACCAACAATAACCTTAGCTAGTTAGATAAATGAGGTTTTCATTGACTTGTATTTGTTCTACTGGTATCACAGAATCTTCTAGAAGAGCCACCCCTCAAGGGAACCAACTTTCAATCATTAGGGGGCTTACGGCAAGAGGAAGTGAACTTCTGTAATGCCCTGGGGTCCCTGAGACCAAGTACTCCTGGTCCAGTGCTCTCGCTGCCAGTGATAGCATGTCCTGTAGATCCTGGGGGAGATGCTGACTTACTCAGAAGATAATGCATGTGTGTCCTTCCGCCCCTTCCCCTTGCTCTACGCTCCTCTGCCCATAGATGCTGGCACTAAAGACGGAAAGGAGAATGCGAGTGGAAGAGGGGAGGTGAGGAGATGCACGAGAAGACTCTTGAAACAAAGCGCGTGGCCAGTGGTGACTGTAGGAGGGGACTCTAGCGTTCCCCCTGCCATACTGTAGAAGTCTGAGCACAGGGTAGCGCATGCGTGAGACCAGGCTAGTGACACAGACAAGTGAAGGATGGGGCTATCAGCCATTTCTGCTTTGGGCGTCCTAGTTTATGAGGCCTTTCGATAATGAAGCAGAATTTCAAAGAGAATAAAGCAGGCAACAGATCTTAACCACAGTTGGAGAGACTCCATGCTTCGAGCAGGTTTTAAAACAGGTTACCCACTGAGTCACGGCCGCCTTCACTCAGGGAGGGTGTGCCGTGGTGGCATGGCTAACCAGGAGCCACGGGAGAAATTTCTGCCTGCGGGGCACAGCACAGGGAACAGACGCTCGGAGAGACAGGAACCAGAGATCTTGGCTTCATCCCCCGCAGATGGAGATGGAGAAAGCTGACTACCCTCCCCCAGGGGCTCTGGCGAAGTGTCCGCGGGATGGTCCTTGCGGGGTGCACACCCCCAGGGCACACTCAGTAAAGCAGAGCTGTTCTCATGCTTCTCAGGAGTGATTGTTCTGGCCTCTGGAAGCTGACAGACCAGGCAGGGAGGAAGTACCACCAGCCCAGCGTGCACAGTGTCCGTGCGCGGGAGAGAAAGGGCAGTCCTCCCCCCAGCACGGATTGGTGGGCGGAATGCCTGCTGGACCTGCCCCTGCTCACCCCCAGCCAGGCACCTGCTCGGTAATTTATAGCAGCCCTGGATTAAGTCGCTGTTTTCCGCAGTGGGGTCATCTACCCCGTAGAGAAGGGAAGGTTTAACCAGTTTGGGAACACAGGCTTAAATGACATTAAATTGCATGGTGAGAAAATGACTCCCCTTCTGACTCCTCATCCACATGCTGATGGCATGGGGGGCCGGGGGGTGTCTGAACCAGCATGGCTTTCCTATCTCTGCCTTCCTCCGGGACCCTGTTTCTGTGGCAGGTGGCTTTCTCTAGCCAGAGTTACTGGGCTTTATTTCTCTTGTGTCTATTTTTCTCTTCCCTCTCTGCTCTTCATACCAGTGAAATTTTTTTTTTTAAGATTTTATTTATTTATTTGACAGACAGAGATCACAGGTAGGCAGAGCAGCAGGCGGGGATGGGGGGAGCAAGCAGGCTCCCTGCCGAGCAGAGAGCCCGATGCGGGGCTCGATCCCAGGACCCCGAGACCATGACCTGAGCCGAAGGCAGAGGCTTTAACCCACTGAGCTGCCCAGGCGCCCCAAAACTGTTTTTTGTTTGTTTGTTTGTTTGTTTGCTGCTGAAATACAGAATGCCCTATTTAAAGAAATGTACTTTATTTGGACCGAGGTTGATTTAGAGAAAGAAATACGGTAAAAAGTACACTACACTGGGGGCATAGCACGTGGCAGAAAGTCACAACAGTGACCGGCCAGGCCGAAACTGGGGCCTGGGGGCATCCGGTGCTGTTGTCCTTTTGGACTTCGTGGAGTCATGGGGCTTTGCAGGTGAGGCTGGGTGCAGGCAGGCGCGGAGCGGGCTTGCCCAGGGACCTCATGCGTGTTGGGGGTGCTGTTCACTGCCGTGGGAACCCCCCGCAAAGCCGCCTGTCCGTCTAAACCAAGCAGCAAACAGGCCGTGCTCACCTTAGTGCCCAGCTCGGCCCCGGCCCCAGCTGCGTCGAGCACCAGGACTGGCACCTGGTCCATGATATCTGGCCTTCCCTGTGGGACACACACAGAAAGAAAAATGACAAAGTTGCAATCACAGACAGTAGGAATGAAAGCAGAGACCAAGAAATGACATCATAGGTCTCCACACCATCACAGAAAACATCCAGAGCCGGGAAAAAACACCTATTCCGCCCAGAATCTGGACTCCTTTGGAACCGCTGGTCAGGAGGTGGAGTTTCTTGTTCCGTGTCCCATGGGACGTGATGGGGAAAAGACCCCGGTCTTGAGAGGGTCTCAGAATCTACGGCTCATCATCTCCCGAGGCTGAGGCAATGCTTTCACAGGCCCCAGGGTCTGGCGGTGCTGTGCACTGTCTTCTCCATGCCTCAGTGAGCACACATCCCCGAGGGCCCAGGCGCTACTGGGCTGGTTCCTCTTCTCGGAGGGGGCGTCAGTGCCGTCTCGTGGGCACGACAGAGTGGTGGGATCAGCAGCAGCATCTCGGAGGGGGTGAGTCCTGCCACAAGCGCAGAAGGCCCCTGGGTGTGCGTGTGTGTGTGTGTGTGTGTGTGTGTGTGCATGGAGTGTTCGCGTGAGATGGATGACTGCGGAGGCATGTACACTTTGAAATGGCCTGACTTACCTGTGGCTCCAAAGACATAAACTAGTAAGTACTGTTAATAACACTAATATCGGGGTGCCTGGGTGGCTCAGTGGGTTAAAGCCTCTGCCTTCGGCTCGGGTCATGATCCCAGGATCCTGGGATCAAGCCTCGCATCAGCTCTCTGCTCCGCGGGGAGCCTGCTTCCTCCTCTCTCTCTGCCTGCCTCTCTGCCTGCTTGTGATCTGTCTGTCAAGTAAATAAATAAGATCTTTAAAAAAAAAAAACACTAATATCGGCAGCCACGTTCACTGTGTGCCTGGCAATGCCCTCACTTGTGCTAAAGATTTCGTATTAGTTGATTAAATTGTCCAATAAATCTGAGAGAGAGAGAGCACGCGCGTTATTAACCTCTCTTTATATGTGAAAACCAAAGGTTTGTTAGCTTCTTTGTCTGATAAGCCACAGTTTTGGAGTCCAAACCCAGGTTTCCTGGATCCCAGGCCTCAGAGCCCCAAAGATATGATGGTAGAAGCAGGGACACATCCTGAGCTGCGAGTAGAAGACAAGGGGACAACATCTTGGGACAAGGAGGGGACACGGGAAGGCTCTCATCCCTCTGACAGCTGGTCCTTGATCTTGACAGGGGTCCCCAGCCTGCCTGGCCCCCGCCCTGGGAGGACCAGGCTTCCCTTCCACACCGTCTGCTTCTCCAGCGGCTTCCTCCGCCCCAGGACACAGCCAGTAGGCGCCTGGCCGACGAGAACAGCACCGGGCATCATCACCACCTCTTGGGCCACAGCTGTGCCCACGGACGCTGCTCGGGGAGGCCACGTCCCCAGTGGGCTCCTCCAGGCTCGGCTGCCTCAGCCACGACCCCACACGGGAGGCTGAGCTCAGCCTGGGCCCAGGAGCCTTGTCCCTGTCCCTGGATGACTGAGCGGAGCATCCGAGCAGAGTGAAGCTTCCCAGGGCTCTTGGAGCGCGGCCATTTGTCCAGACGGTCTGTCCAGACGGTCTCCTCAGAACGACATAAACGAATCAGAACAGTGAAGTGCGGCTGTCACTGCGGGGGTGGGGCTTCGTCTGGGGTCCAGCAGTCTGGAGAGTTCGGACCGTACCTCCTGCCTCCTCGACCCCACACCGGGAAGGGCTCCACGCAGGCCTGCGTGGGCGCACAGGCACGGACGCCCCTACCGTGGCCCAGGGCAATCGCTTCCCTTCCGTCATGCCAGGAAGAAAGAGAAAATGTGAGAAGGACCTGAGGATGTCAACCCCCGGCGTCTCCCATCCGCGGGCTGTCTCTGGAGCATCTCCCTGTCTGCCTACTGCAGCCTAACGCCAAAGTCAACTGCGCCGTCTCTCCTCAAAGGCATCTCAGAACAACGTGTCTCGTCCTTCCGGGAGAAGATCGTGGCTGGAGATCTAAGGCAGCAGCAAGGTGGGCCCCCGCACCCTCCGTGCAGGAAAGACGGTGCTCCCTTTGGACATTTCTTTGGCTTTCAGTGTTTGGACCAGCTACGCTTGGTTCCGGGTGAAGACCGCAGGAGAGCTCACGGTGCCTTCCTCTGGTTGCCCGGCTGACCCCAGCCCAGGGCTGCCGTGAGGACGCACGGCAAGGTCAGCGTCAGCAGGAGCGGCTTGAAAGCCATCAGTTACCCGCTGACCACCTTGTGTCTGGAGGAGGGCGGGAGCTTTCCTGGGCGCGTCGTCTTTGGTGCACAGCCCATCTGCTGGTTGAGTTTTATCCTCTCTGGGTGGCAGGTGAGGATGTGGGGGTGAGGGACTCGCTCAACGAGCGGAAGCTAATGGGCAGCAGAGTCCGGGTCTCGTCCCTGCCAGACCAGCGAGCTCTGTGCCCAGCCTCCGCCAGGCAAGGGAGGTGGGGCGGGCTCCGCGTTTCCTTAGTGAGCCTGACACGCTTCCATCTAGAGCAAGTCCGCTGGCGGACACCATCTCCTCCTAAGCAAGGCTTCCCCCCCTTAGCACTCTGGGCACGTTGGGCCAGACCCTTCTCTGTGGTGCGGCCGCCCTGGGCACAGTGGGACACTCAACAGCTCCCTGAGCCTCTCTGCTTCCACTGGAAGCCAAAGCCATGTCTTCCCACCCCAACCAAGCCGCCACCAAAACGGTCTCTAGACATTGCCAAACATCCCCTGGGCGGGGGCAGAATCACCCCCTCATTATGACCTAAAATAATAATTCAATTTAGTTGAGTTGGACGGTTTTCATGGGAATCTTTTTGCCATTTGCTACTCGAATATGAGGGAGTGTGACGATGTGACAGGGGGCTCAGCGGGTGGAAAAACAGGCCTGGGGATGACGGACATCACTGTCCGGAAACACGACGCGCTAGTTTCCACTACCTGCGTTGAAATGGGTTTGCTCTCGTCGTTATACATGATCAGAGTCTGCTGGCCTTCCTCGGAGCTTCCGGGCCTGACTTCGGACACAAAACAGCATCGCAGCAGGCACAGCAGAGTGGCTACAATGGGACAGAGCAGGAAAATGAGCCGGGCATCTCGTGCTCAACAGAGGTTTGAATAGGACCTCGTTCTGATGACTCAGAGCTCAGCCATGAACAGACAAGGTCAACTGGGTGGTGGTCATCTCCGTAGCTATATGATAGTGAGGGTTGGGGCACACGTCGGCGCCGGGTAACTATTGGTTGAATGGATCAATACCATGTGACCAATAAAATCCTGTCATTTCTTTGAGAACCGAGCTTGCTCATTCGTGTCCTCCAAGCCCAGGAACCCAGGTATCTGCCCATCGCTGCCCCCACCATTTCTGCGAACCACAGTGTTCATTCATGGGGCTCATTCAAGGGACGTCCCTTGAGCACCGAGACCCAGCTCTGCTAGAACACAGGCTTAGCTGGCATCTCCTCAGTTACAAAAGCCAATTTATTATTATTATTATTATTATTATTATTTTCCTGGGTTGGTTCATTCATTCGTTCATTCAGTAAATTGCTACCTACTAAATTCCTAGAAGCTGTTTTCGCCAGGCAGGCAGCCTGTTCAACCAGGTTGGGGACGTCTGATCTGAGTCTGAGACTCTGGTGAGCCGAGGGGTCATTCTCAAGGTGTCCCACTGATCTCTGCCATGCCTGCTCTCTGCCCCAGAGGACTGCACACTGCTGGGAGGCTGGGGAGAGGAGCCGCCTCCCCAGGACAACACCTGCAGACCACTGACCTGCCAGCATCACAAGCGCAGCACAGGTAGGGGCCAGGGCACCCATGAGGAGTCCAGTTCCTGTGACCACGACTGAGGGCTCCACACACGTGCCTCCGCCGGGACAGGAACAGACCCTTACGTGGACAGTCTGCTTCTGGGAAAGTCCCTGTTTGTCTCTGATGAACAGTGGCACTGAGTAATTACCGGGCGGGAGGCTTGTCAACATTAAAAGTTCCACGGACCGACCTGCAGAAGGGAAGTGGACGCTGCGTGAGTTGACTTGCTCACTTGCTTATCTACTCAAGAGATCGACTAAGTCCCTCCCGTGCACCACGGCTCTGTACAGAAGTTAGCCGAGTTCAAAGTTGGAGGGAAAAGGCGCCAACACCACCCTCACTTATGCCTGAGACCAGCTCCCAGTCCAGGGGTTCTCAAGACCGTGCTCAGATCTGAAAGTGCTCTAGAAGGACCGTAGGACTCACTAAAGGCTGTGTGGTCCTAGTTATGATCCAGCACAGCAACAGGATATGGATTAGAACTGGCCAAGGGAAGAAGCATGTGAGGCAGAATCCAGAGCAGCACCAGACTCTGAGCTCTCCGTTCTCCAGCAGAGTCAGAACAGGACCTCCCAGGTCAGTAAGTGACCACATGTGTGGGGCGCTGCCAGCCAGGGAAGCTCCCCTGAGCCTTGCGTGCAGGGTCTTCAGCCAGACTCGGTCGTGTGAATCTGCTTGGCCATCCAATGGCTGACCTCGGTCCTCAGTGTTGTTGGAGATCAGCGGACGCCCGCATGACCCAGAGCCCCCACCCTAAATCATGTCTGTATCTGATGGGCACAAGCCCAAGGTAAACAAAGGCATTCCTTTCAGGCAAGACATCCCAAAGGCCTAGAGCTCATCTTCCAGAAGCTGAGGGCAAAGGCCAGAGCTTGTTTGGGGCAAAGTTCAATGGGTACGACACACTCTGGGTCTGGGAGCTGTAAACATGAGCTCACAGTTCCATCTACAAAATAGGGTACATTCTACGGACACACTGATAGAGGCTCCAAGGAGAATGTTGACAGCAGATGCCCGTGGTTGCTCCTTGGAGCAACCAGCACCCCAGGTCTTCTTTGGGAGAGCCCCCAGTTCCTGAACTCAGCCCATGCAGGTCAGGAGATGCGAAGCCCAGAGCCCAACAAGAACCGGCCAATCAGCATGTCTGCCTTCCCAGCCCCAACCCACCATAACTGATGGGGCAGCTGACCAAAGCCACAAAGTGATATACATACCTTTGCCACACACTCGGATGAGTCCCAGGGACTCCCAGCAGCCACCCACCACCCAGAGGAGAGCCTGCCTGGAAATGAAGGGACCCAGGGAAAGGCAGAGCCACAGGACAAACATCTTCCAGGGACGTTCCTCGAGCACCCAGACCCAGCTCTGCTAGAATACAGCCTTGGCTGGCATCTCCCTCAGTTACAAAAGCCGATTTATTATTATCATTGTCATTATTATTATTATTATCATTATTCCTTTCCTGGGTCGGTTTGAGTCAGGTTATTTTCAGTGCTTTATCCCCAACCAATACAAAAACTCACCCCGACTTTCCCCCAGCTTCCATGTGTCTCCTGCACTTTCCCACGAATTGTCCAATTCAAACGTAAAAGGGTCAGCATAGGGCTCCAGGTCGGCATCCTCGGCCTGGAGAAGGAGGGTCTCACTCAGCGCAGACTCACAGACCTCCATGTATTGAGAACGGGGATGGAGAGCAGGGGCGTTGTCGTTGACGTCAGACAGGAAAAGCATCAGGGTCCCCGTCCCGGTCTGTGGCGGGAGGCCTGGAAATGGAATTCCAGGAGGGGTTGCTTGTTAATTGAGAGAGACCTCTCGATGTGCACATACCCCCAGATAATGGGCAGTGTCATCCTCTCAGGAAAGGAGTCATTGCACTGAAACCGCTTCCTTTTCAAGGTCATAGGCTCTCCTGTAGGTGCTTGCTCTGTTCTCCTGCTTTTCTGAAAATTCAGAATATCTGGGAAGGGTACCTTAACAAAACACTTGCCACCTCAGATCATTTGTAGAACCAGGTAGAAAATGGAATCATTCGTTTTTCCCAGTGAGTCATGCCAGGTGTAAAGAAGGGAGTGGGGCAGGAGTGAAATGGCTGTGACATGGAGATGGAGATGTTTGGCCTTTGGCTGTGTCCATGTCTGAGTTCCAGTTGTCACCAGATACTACTGTCTTGCAATGTGTTAACCATTAGGGGACACTGGGTAGTGGGTACTCTGGACCCCACCACATTGTTCCTTCAGGTCCCTGGAAGATGGACCCCCCCTTTGCCGTCTCCCCACCTCAGACGGATTTAGGAATACAGACTTAACATCTTCCTAACCAACATTCTGCTACACCATCATACAACATCTACAACATCATACAGCATATACAACATCATCTATTTACATCTATATATACCATCTACACACATCATCCACAACCTCATACAAATGGGACATACACCTACATTTCCCTTAAAACCTGGGCTTTAACTTAGAGACTCCTTAAACACAATTATTAAAGTTATTTGAGAGTTGCTGTTTATTCAACTCTGTGCTTGGGCAGGTTTCGAAGTCCAGCCTTGGAAGATCATAGAGAAAAGTGTTGTAACCCACTCAGAGCGCTGCACACCCTGGTTTATGACAAATTTGTCCCACACAGTCACATTTACCAGAGCTGATCAGCCATTCCAAGTACAGGGAAACTGTGCTAAACATTTGCCACACACACCAGCTTTGAGGAAGAGCTACAGAGTTGTTTTATGGAGGGATGAAACGGACATCGGGTCTGCTGGCGGCTTCCTCGCTGGCTAAATCGTCTCTTCTGAATGCATCCTGCCCCTCTCCCCAGGGCACTGGTCCTTGGTTTTCCATTTCAAAAATTATCACAAAGAGTAGTTGCCAGGATGGATGCATAGTGCTAAAAAGGTTTATTTTATTTATTTTTCCCAGTTGTGGGGAAAGACTCTCACTAGTGTTATTTTCCCTCAGGAAGGAAGGAAACGCACGTCCCCCCCTCATTTTGGGTAAACACTTACCATCGTCAACAGCCTGCACGATGATTGTGTAAAAGCTGTGATTTACGTAAGGGGATTCTCGGTCCATTTGCTGCGTGGTGGTAACTGTCCCTGAGAGCTCATCAACGGTCACCCAACTGGCCGGGTCGTAAGCCAGTTTGTATCTTGTAGAAGGAAACACATGCAACTTTTAAAATTAAAAAGTCACATCAAAAGGCAAATTGAAATGTATCACAGCAGGCACAGATCCTATCATAAGTAAGATGGGAAATCGTAAGCGGAATCGTACGGAGTTTGTCTCTCTGCGACGGGCTTATTTCACTTAGCACAACGCCCGCAGGCTCATCCCCGTGGCGTGCTGAAGACCGTCCTCGCTTTTCAGGGCTGAATAACATTCTGTCACACGTATATACCACGTTGGGCTTATCCGTTCATCCTTTGGTGGACGCTTGGGTGGCTTTGGCAGGTCAGCTACGGTGAATAATGCAGCTAGAACAGGGCCTACAACTCTCTCCCTGAGCCCCTGCTTTCACTTCTTTGGGCGTGTCCATACCCAGCAGCAGACATGATGGACCTCAGGGTGCCCTACCTTGAACTGTTTTGAGGAGCTACCGTTCTGTTTCCCACGGTGGCTGCACCAACTTATATGCCCGCCAACCATGCGCAACGGTTCCAGCCTCTCCACATCCTTGCCCACACTTGATTTCCGGTTTTTTGGTAGTCGCCATCCTAAACGGGTGTGAGCTGGACTTTGATTTGCATCTCCCTGCTGCCGAGTGGTGTTGCACGTCTCTCGTGTGCTGGTTGGAGAAGCGTCTGTTTAAGTCCTGTGTCCGCTTCTAGATCAGGTGGCTGGTGTTCCTCTGGTGTTGTGGCTCAGGAGTTCTCGATATATTCTGGAATCAGCCCCTTCTCAGTTATAGGACTTGCAAATATTTTCTCCCATCCTGTGGGTTGCCTTTGTACTCCACAATAGTGTCTTTTCATGCACAAAATGTTTTGATTTTCATGAGGTCCAATTTGACATTTTTGTCCTTTGTTGTCTGTCTTTGGTGCCACATCCAGGAACTCATTGCCAAGCCCAGTGTCATGACGCTGTTGCCCTGTGCTTCCTTCAAATGGTTTAATGTTTTTGGTCTTACAGTTGGATCCATTTTGAGTTCATTTTTGCATATGGTTCAGGTGACCTGTTTGTGTATTTGGATTTTCAAGTGAGTCTCTTACAGAAGGCATGGACTGGAATGTATAAAATTCTGCCAGTCTCTGTCTTTTGATTAAAGAGTTTAATCCATTTATGTATGAAGTAATTCTGACAGTGAGCCCTTCATCACCCTTCTCCTTTCTTGTTAGGTGTTCTGTCTCCTTACTGGTGTTTCCGTTTCGTTCACACTCCATTTCCAGGCTCTCTCCACATCCTCCTTTAGGTCTTTGAGCATTTTTAAGGCTGTTGTTTGAAAGCCTTCATCTAACCGATCTGCCATCATGTATTTTTCAGGGACGGTTTCTGATGATCTATTGTTTTTCCTTTGGATGGGCCTCACTTTCCTGTTTCGTTGTGTGCCTTGTGGTTTTTTTTTTTTTTTTTTTCCTTGAACATTAGGCATTTGGCTCTAACGTGGGACCTCTGGGGATCAGATTCTCTGCCTTCCCAGGGTTTTTTGTTTTTCTTTATTGTTTTTATTTTATTTTTGTTTGTTCATTGGACCATCACAGGATGTCTTTGTGCTGAGGATCAGCCTTTCAACTTAAGGTCATCTCAAGCCTTTCCTGACCCTTTCCCTGGGCAGGCTGGCCACTCTCTGACTTTCCTCATACATGTGGTTGTTATGGAATGTCCAAGATTTCAATGTCTGGCTCCCGAAATAGGAAAAAGCAAACAAGGAAGAGGGGAAAGTGATGGCACCTGTCCATCCAATCCCCTGAAGACACTTCAGCTGGTGGGGGAGGGGGTCTGTCACATCGGGGTAGGGGCGAAACCAATGGCTGCCTTCCTCTTTGCACCTCCAGGAATGAAAGCAGCAGACAGTGAGCAGTGCACACATCCCTGGTATTTCAGGGACAGAGGGTTTTTGCCCACTCTGGCTCCTGCAAACTACGTTGGGCCATTCCAGGAACAGGTGCACAGCTGCTGGTCACCAGCTGAGGGTAGGGATGCGTTGCTACTATTGTGCTCAGAGCCATAATCAACCAAAATTAACTGCAATTTACCATCCAAGCGTTTCTCTGGCAGCTGCAAGCCTTCAACAGACCCCAGAGTTCCAAACTAGGTACGTGAGACAGATTCTTCCAGTGCAGTGGTCTGGGTGGAGAGACAGTCCTGGTGCTTCCCACTCTGCCATCTTCCTAGGGATTATGGCAAGTCTATGGCAAAACACTGAGCAACCCAGGTGTGTGCCCTCAGGGGAGGGGGTGAGCACAGTGCAGGCTGTGCAGACCACGGAATATTATTCAGCCTGGAAAAGGAAGGAAGGTCTGCGTCTGTAGCACGTTACCACGTGGACGAGCCTGGAGGACGCCATGTTCAGTGAAATACATGATCACAGAAAGACAAATACCGGACGATTATCTTCTGCAAAGCACTTCGAGTAATCAGGTCCACAGAGACAGAAACGAGCATGGTGGTTGCCAATGTCTGGGGAAGAGAAATGGCGGGGGGTCTTGTTTCATGGGGACAGTTTCAGTTTTATAAGACCAAGAAGTTCTGGAGATGGACGGTGGGAATGACTGCACAATATGAATGTGCTTAATGCCACTGAACTATACACTTAAAAATAGCTAGAATGGTAAACTTTTTGTTAAATATATTTTACCACAATTAAATTTAAAAAGAAAGAAAGAAAGAAAGAAAGAAAACAAAACTTCTCTTGTCCAGAAGCCAGAGGGCTGCCCTTTAGTAAAAAGGGACCTAGAAACACATAAATTATTTTAGTACAAGGAAACTGTATAAAAGCGATGTGTGCTAAGTGCAAGGGGACATGAACGCATGAGCTCCCCTGTGGGGGGGGGGATCAGAGGCAGCTACAGAAGGAAGAAGGCTCTGAACGTGGGCCAGTGGGCCTTCTCCTGGTGGCTTCTGGTGTTTTCATAACTGGTGGCGTCAACCTCTCACCCGCCCGCCACAGGGCAGGCGCCCAACAGGAACGCCGGCGGGTACCTGGCTGGTTCCGTTGAAACGACCCCCTCCCCGTTCCTCTCTTCTCACCTTACCGGGCCGGCCGCTCTGTCTGGATCTGTAGCATTGAAAACTCCCAGCTGAATTCCAGGCCCGGCGCCGTCAACCTCGCTGACGACAAAGCTCCTGGGGTGAAAGGCTGGCGGGTCGTTGGCGTCCATCACCTGCACGCTCACAGTGGCGCTGGCCGCCACCCCCCCTGGCCCCCGGACCCGGCCCCCCTCGCAGGGGAAGAGCAGCTCCTCGTTCTCCACGGCGATGACGAGGCTTCGTGCAGGGCGCGTTTCATAATCCAAGGGCTGCGGGACCCAGAGACAGGGTTTCGTGAGCACCTGCTGCTTCCCTGGGGAGGGCGCTCCGCACGGGGCTGCGCACACCCTAGCATGTGGCTTTGCGTTTCATGTATTATTGACGCTGTCTTTGGTAATGATCAAAAGGCAGTTGCCGGCCCATTTTTAAATCGCTTACAGAGTTCTGTTTTTTGGGTTTTTATTTTCCTCCCCCTCTCTGGGTTGAAAAGAGCCATCATCCATCAGAGAGAAATGAAAAATGCAACAAAAACCATAACCTAATGAAACATTAATGGGGCAACTCGGCTGCAAAAAAAGAAAAAAAAAAACACAGGAGCTTAAGGAAATACAGAAATTAATGATCACAGTTGCTCAGGGTGCAGAGTGGGCAGTGACTTAAAAGGACTGAACAGCTAGGAGTATGTGAGATATTCTGTCCCGGCATCTGGCACGGAGCTCCCCTGAGCACTGCTGTTCACAGCATGGTTGGGGCCCATGGGCGTCGCCCAGCACCCTATTCCTCCAACAGGCCGGAGCCCAGGCCCCACCCCTGACCCTCTGACCCAGGCCTGTCTTTGAACCTGATCCCAGGTTGACTCGCCCACCCGACCCAGGAGCACCGGTCACTCTAGGGTCTAGCTGAGAGCAGTGGAGTGACCACCTTCGTCAGAACCCCTCCTCCAGCTGTGTGACTTCGTGAAAACAACCCAACCTCTCTGGGCTTTGGTTCCTTGTCGGTGAAAGGAGAAAATACTACTTTTCTGTGGGGCCAGCTTGTCCTCAGGCACACCAGGCGAAGTGCCAGGAGCCCACAGGACTTGTAGGGGCCCAGGTACACCTTGGAATGACTTTTAGACTCCGAAGGAAAAACATGATCTCTCAGGATGAGAGAAAATGTCTTAAAAATTTTTATTTGAATCTACATAAGTCTATTTTGCCTACATAATTCTATATATAAATCCATTTGCCTCAAACAGAAAAAATTAAATGTTGAAGAACCTGGCACCATGTCAAAAGTCATTTTCAGTATTGGTATTATTTTGGTGGGAGGAGCCATGAAGACAGAAGGGCCAAGGGCCTGGGGCAGCTGGCGGTCCTGACCCAGCCTGCCCTCCTCACTGGGCGCCACTGGATACACAACACACCCCAGCTCACGTGCTTGGCACCCAGCAGGCGTCCCCCAGCGCCAGCTCCCACCTCGCTCCCGGGACTCCTGCGAAGAGAGGCCCCGGCACTGCAGCTACCTGGCAGGGCCACCCCCACACGACCCCCGACGGCCTTACCTTGATCACATTTAAAATCCCTTCATTGGTCTCGGGGTCAGTCAGAATGTCAAAATGTCCTTCTTCGTTGCCATTCAGTATGTGAAATCTTACTCTCCAGGCTGACGTAAACGGCAAGTCCCCATCTCGGACCGGGAGACGTAACACACTCGGGCTTGTGCGGCCTTCGGAAACCTGAATCCTGTACTGGGGGAGGCAACCGTCGTGCCCGCGCCGTGGAGGTAGAGACACACAATTGAAAAAGAAAGCAGGGAAGAAAACGTAAGCTTTCCGCCCGGGAACGTGGAAATGTTACTTCCCTTGCTCTGGAACTTGACCTCAAGCGATCTGAAGCTCCACCTGATCCCACCCACACCGCAAGCCTCTCTTCCTTCTCCCGGTGACTCAGTGACTCGTGTCTGCAGCTGAGCAGCTTTCAAAGTCCTCTGAACTCCAACTCGATGCACTGTTTTCCCAAGAATCTTTAACATCATAATGGACATCCAAGTTTACGCTGTTAAAAAACCTAGCTCTTCTCAAATAGAACTCTTATGGTGGCTTAGATGAGGACAATCATTTTTCTAACATATGTAGATCTGTAGTTTGTTAGTGCTCTCAGTGACCAGATAATTTCTGGTTGACACGTACATGGAAAACAGGACTTATTTTCCCCACCCTCAGTCTTGAGAGCAGAGCTTTTGACTAAGCCAGAGAAGGATTTCAAAACAAGGTTCAATATGTTTTAGTTATTCTGTACTGTTTGGCAAAGTGTTTTCATTTGAAAACATTTCAGCTTTTCTGTATAATTTTTTTAAGATTTTTTTTTTTTTTTTGAAGTAAGCTCCACACCCAGCATGGAGCCCAGGGTGGGGCTTGAACTCACGACCCTGAGATCAAGACGTGAGCTGAGATCATGAGTTGGACGCTTAACTGACTGAGCCACCGAGGCACCCTGTGGGTATACAGATTTTACATTTTTTTCAAATGATACTTTTTGAAAATAATTGTTTGTAGCGTTTATCAATATTCAACAAAGGCTCCAACGTGCCAGATTCTATCTTAGGTGTGTGAGCGGGATCCGCAAAACTCCATCCCCAGGGAGCAGATGAGTGTGTGTGTGTGTGTGTGTGTGTGTGTGTGCGCGCGCGCGCGCCCACGCACGCGCATTAGGTAGGGACTGTGGATGGGATATTGCGTTGGGGATTGAACTCGGTTGTTGGGAAAGGTCTCAATGAGAGAGGTCAGGAGAAAGAAGTAAAATGGATATTTTTCTTTTAAAAAATGCAAATGAAAGAGCAAAAAACATGAACTAGGAAACCAGTCCTGAGTGTTTTTAGCAATCTTGCCTATCTCAAGGGATGCGGCATTTCCAAATGATCTGCCACAACGGGTTCCAGGGCTTTCTTCAAGCACGGGGATTGGCAGCATGTGAAATCCCGTGTGGAGCCCTATATAAAAATCTTCCCTATTCCAGAACTCCAGATGTTGTAGGAAAAGCTCAGGTCTAGCTTCTCACCCCGGCGGCGAGCCTGCCCTCCAGGGGATGCCGGGCAATGGCGGCAGACATTCTGGGCTCTCATGCCTGGGAGGTGCCCCTGGCATCTCGTCTCGTGGGCAGAGGTCAGGGTTGCTGCCCAGCATCCTGCAGAGCACCGGGCAGCCGACCCTGACCCCGCGACCACAAACTCCCCGTCCCCGGTCAGTAGTGCGGACCTGGGGGACTTCCCTGGCACGCGAGCACGGAGTCCCTCTCTCCCCAGTGCCTCGGCGTCCCCGTCTGTAGGACAGACATCACGTGCGAGTCCCGCCAGTTCCAGACGGAAGCACGCACGTGAGCGTTCCGGGCACAGTATTCGGCTCAAAACAGTAAAAGGACACGTGAGCTCGCAAGTCTGCAACTCAATGATTCTCTGTCAGGACGGGGGACGCCTCCATCTCGTTTGAGTGATCTTGGAGAGCGACGTGTATCCTGGGGGCTACGGAGAAGTCCCTCAGCGGAGCTGAGCTGGGGACTCAGGGTCGGGGATGTGGCATCTCGGGCCGTGCAGGTGCCTTACGTTCTCCCGGGTGAACGTGGGCCGGTGGTTGTTGCCTTCTTGCACGTTCACGTGAACTGTGGCCGTGGACGTCAAGGGAGGTTCTCCCAAATCCTTCGCTCCAACAAGCAGAGTAAACCGCGGAGCAGTCTAGGTGGGAAGGACAAGAGCAGTCAAGCCCTCACATACAGCAGAGGGAGGTATTAATAAAGTAATAATGCACTATTGCAAATTCAGTAGCAAGGCCAGCCACAGCGGGTTTTCCACTATAAACATAAATCTTAAGTCTGGGCTCTGAGATCAAGACCACATCTCATTTTTTCAAAATAATAAATTTCACATAACCTCATAATCTAAGCATCCTGACAGCTGCATTTCTCCGCTAAGCCGGTCAATCTGGAAGCCGCTTTCTTTCAGTGATGGCGTTTGAGAAATAAGGAAGTAAAGGACTTGAGAGTTTGGGGTATTTTCTTCATCCACATCAACTGTTAACATCTTGAAGATAGGTTGACCTGGAAAGAATTGTTTTCATGTTTATATCGACCAAAAGAAGCCTGACAAACCAGTTTATATCGACCAAAAGAGGCCTGACAAACCAGTGCAATGATGGTCTTTTGCTAAATGGCACTGAGACATCCACCAGAATGGATTAAATATTTAAATTAAAATCAAACTGTGGATATGCTATAAAAAAATAAAGAGGGATATTCGAATAGTCAACAGAACTTCCTCTTTTTTTAAGATTTTATTTATTTATTTGAGAGAGAGAAAGAGTGCACATAGAGGCAGAGGGAGAAGCAGACCCCTGCGAGCAGGGGGCCCAACATGGGACTCAGACCCAGGACCCTGGGATCATGACCTGAGCCGAAAGAAGACGCTTGCCCGACTGAGCCACCCAGGTGCCCCTAAGTAGTCACGAGAACTTTCTAATCGTGATTGCAAATGCAGAAGACGTAAAGGAGAGCATTGACAGAGCACACAGATTTTTAAGCGTGTGCCAAAAAGAACTATGTAGACAACATTAAAAAAGAAGTGATAAACCAGGAAAACATATTTAAAATATACATGGCAGACATAAACATTTTTAATACCGAATGAGAAGGTTAAAAATCAAGAAGAAAAACGACAAGCACACAAACAGAAATGGACAAAGAAAAGAACCGTGTATCTGTTCGATACACAGAAGTGACAAACGTGCGAGCATTTAATGATCAAAGACGAGCCCTGTGCCAGGTGCCCTCAGATGTTGCCGGTGGAACCCTTAAATTGTGTATGCAGTCAGAACCAGCCACTCTACTCCTCTAAATTGTGACCAGTGAGTAATGCTTCAGTGGACACAGATTTAGCTCAAAGATGTTCAATGAAGCATATTTCGTGAAGATAACAAGAAGTGGAAATAGTGCATCAATGTCTAACAATAGGAGATTAGTTAAAAAACCTTAAGCACATCCATGAAATAAAATATTACATAATCAGATGCTGAGGGGGTACACGGTTAGGTTACAAACAGTAAATTTGCCCGTTTAGAAAAGAAAATTCATAACTATACAAGTATGAAAAAACACCCGCACATTTGTAAATATTTCATATATACTCATATACATTTGGCACTATGATAAAGATGAAAAATGCATAATTAATTATATCTGAAATTGGAGAATATATACACATAGATAAATACATAGTGTGTGTACACACACACACATATAAAATTCAAAGAAAAATACTGAAAGAATAAAAACTAAAATGTGGATGGTACTTACCTCTAATTGGAAGTATTAAATATACTTTCTAGTTCTGTCTTAATTTCTTGGAATTTTTCCAAATTTTCTGAAGCCTCTTTTGTGAAATAAATAATGCTTTTCTGTTATGAAAGTAGATGCACATTCTAGTGAGACTGGTTTGGATTTAAAGACTCACAGACTCTGGAGCTCAGAAACTTGAGATGTCATCTCGTTGCCTTTCTCTAGGAGAGAAGTTTACAGAGCTATCCAGGAAGGCACCGTTCCACTCTGCGTTTCCCCCTCAGTGCATCTGACTTATTTGAGACTGGCCTTCACATATCAGCTCTTGCAACAGACGCAAAACGGTGTTTACAGACCTCCAAGCATTCTACTCAAAGCCAGAGCCTGCCACCTTCGGGATGTGAACAGTAACATTTCTCCCAAAAGACAAGGGGATCGGGCACCACACCAGCATTGAAGCCGGGGGACCAGAGAGGCCCCGCGGGGAGAGGAAGCCCTCGCGCCCCGGTCTCACACACCTGCCATGTGGTTCTCCTTCACACTGATGTTGAATTCCTTCTCAGGAAACTGGGGTGCGTGATCATTCACATCACGGATCCTAATGTTGAAAATCAAGGAATTATCCAAGAGCTTTCCTGTAAAGCGATCCATGACGTCAAAGTAAACCTGGGAAGCAGAGAGCGAAGTGAATGTTGTGGGATCGTTTACTTGATGGCACGGTACATGTTAATGTCCTCGCATGTTCCACGTCCTCTCCTGCACAAGCTGCAAAGTTTCTGGGGCCAGAGACCATGTCATTGCTGTCCTTCACCACATGACCCCAAGGACTGAGCACAGTGCTGGCATGGACAAGGAGCTCAGTAAATATTAGTTATGATCGGGTTCTAATCTCAGTCTTTCTACCTGGGTAAATGTAGCCACCTTGTTTAGGAGCCTCGGTTTCTGCTGTTGGTGCCGTCATGAGAATACAGATGCTGACCAATACTGCGGAGACACCATGGCGAGTAGACATTAGAAGTTCTGGGAAAGGGGAACTGAAAGTAGCCAGCCCAGCTGTTGACTTATTGTAGGTTCTGGAGCGATTAGTGATGTCACTTCTGTGCTTGAAGAAGGAGGGTCCACTTGTCTCAAACATGCCACGAGAAATCTTTCCTCTCAAAAGATCTCAAAGGTTAGGGTTAGGGTTAGGGTTAGGGTTAGGTTACGGGCTTCTCACTTCGGTTTCTTAAGAACTTTAAAAAAAAAAAAAAAGGAACAAATTGGGACGCCTGAGTGGCTCAGTCAGTTAGGCATCAGACTCTTGATTCGGCTCGGGTCACAATCTCAGGGTCAAGGGACCCAGCCTTGTGTGGGGCTCGTACACAGCCAGGAGTCTGCTTGGGATTCTCTCTCTCTGCCCTGCCTGTCTCTCTGTCTCTTTGTCTCTCTCTCTAAAATAAATAAATAAATCGTTTTAAAAGGAGCAAATTAGACTCAAACGGAAAGAAGGAAATAATAAAGATAAACACAAGATATCAGTAAGATTCAGAATAGCAAAACAAAGTCAACACAACCAAAAGCTGGTTGCCTTCCCATATACAGTTTGGTTTCAGCTTGTTGAGTTCGGTGCAAAGGTCTGCTAGTCTTTCAATTAGTCTAGAGAACTTATAGATAAATTTGGGAAGAATTATGCCTTTGATACTCAATCTTTCAATCCGTAAATATAGTCTGTTTTTTCGTTCAGCTAGGTCTTCCTTGGTTTCTTTCATTTGTGTTTTATAGCTTTAAGTAAACAGATCCTACACAGATTTTAGATTTATGTCTAAGCACTTCATTTGTTTTGGTGATATTATAAATGATACTGTTTTTAAAACATTGACTTCCGCTGGTATATACAAATACAATTGATTTTTATATATTAACTTTATTTCCTGGGACCTTGCTAAAATTGATTTTCAAATGTTAAAAATAGGCAAAGGATTTGAACAGACAAATATCTTTTTCTCCAAAGATATACAGATGGCAAATAATTCCTCATTCCTTTGGCGGTTTCTTACAAAACAAAACATCCTCTAACGGTGCAAACCAGCAATCATGTTCCTTGATATTTATGCAAAAGCGTTGAAAACTTACGACCACACAAAAACCCGCATGCAGATGTCTAAAGTGGCTTTATGCATAACCATCAAACACGGAGACAACCGAGATGTCCTTCACTTGGTGAATGGACAAGCTGCCGTGCATCCAGATGGTGGAGCGTTATCCCGCACTAACAGGACCTGCGGGACTCTGCAGTGCACCCTGCTAAGTGAGGGAAGCCGGTCTGAGCAGGCCATATACACCCCGTATGACTCCAACCATGTGACATCCTGGACAAGGCAAAATAGGGAGACAGCAAAAGGACTGGGGTTGCTGGGGGCTCAGGAAAGAGGGATGGATGGACAATGGAGAGGCTGGGAGAACTGTTAGGGCAGTGAAAATACTCTGTGTTGTACTGTAAGGGTGTATACATGTCATAGACAGTTTGTCCAAATGCATAGAGTGGGCAGCCCCGGAAGTGAGTCCTAATGGGAGCGTATCGTATTGACTCAAACGCTGTCGTAAATGTACAGCAGCGATGCACCACGTTAGTGAGAAGGGGACCTGTGGGGGGGGCAGAGGGGGAGCAGGAGCTCTGTACTATCCACTCTCCTCTTCCATCAACCTAAACAGCTCTAAAAAGAAAGTATTAATTTTAAAAAGTCCCTACGTATAAAATAAAAAGTGGGCAACCATATCTACGATTTATTTTTGTTTTTCTAAATAAGGAACGCCTCACAAATTTGCCTGCCATCCTTCCAAGGGGCAATGGTAATCTTCTCTGGATCATTCCAGTTCTAGTCTACATGCTGCCGAAGTGAGCGCCATATATATATTTTCAAAAAGTGATTTATCTATTTATTTGAGAGAGAGAGCCAGGTGGGGAGAGGCAAAGGGAGAGGGAGAAAAGTCACAAGCAGATGTCCCACTGAGAGCGGAGCCCGCTGCAGGGCTCCATGCCAGGACCCTGAGATCACGACCTGAGCCGAAATCAACAGTCAGACTCTTAACCCACTGAGCCACCCAGTATATATAACAGATGTTACGTATTATATATTGGGACCCTCAGTAATTGTTATATGTTGTCACCACAATATATGTATTATATATTACATATATTACGTATATTATATAATATATTACATGTGTTATGCATATTATATATCACACATATACATAATATAATATACATGCATAATAATATATACATAACATATGTGATGTATTATAGAACATACATAATACATGTGGTTTACATGTTAAAGTAAGTCTGATGCGACTTGCCGCTGAGTCTCTGCTGCTCTCGGATGAACAGTGGTTTTTTTTGTAGAAACGTGAAAAGACTGTGGGGGGGTCAGCGCTGAGGCCGGAGTTCAGAGTCCCAGAAAAAGGAGTGAGCAGGAGGGACGTCGCGCGCGGAGTCACTCTCCAGGTGGAGGACAGTCTGCTCTGGGAACGGTGCTTCCTCGTGGGCTGTCTGCTAAGGGACACGAGCAAGCACGGGGTTTATTCCGGGGAAGCGGCTTCAGTGAGGCCCAGGACCGAGTTCCTCCGCTGACCCCCTCCTCCCTTCCTTGCAGAAGTCCCGGAGGGAGGCATTGTTGGCGCCCCACTGTGCGCCACGGAGAGGTTCCGTGGCTGTCCACACTCGGCACAGCCCAGATTCAAGTCCAAGTAGCTGCGGACTTGGCTGCACCAAGCCCACAGCCACCCAGAGCCCAGAGCAGGCAGCTTCAGCTCCCGGGGCTCTCAGCCCCCTCCAGCCTCAGGCAGCAGCCCCCCCCTTTCCCCAGAGCCCACGGGGTCTCTGCCGCACCGACCTCCCTGGGCCTCTTTCCTGCAGACTTGTCGGCTTCCCCTCGTCAGCCTCCACCATGGTGGTCCCCACAGCGCTCCCGCAACAGTGGCCGGGGCCCCAGGCTCTCCGGGGTGAGCTGTCTCCTGTCCCCTCAAGACCACTGAACTGGTCTGTTCCGGGGAATGCAACATACATTTTTAAATTTCTGTGCAAGCAAATTGGCTTCTCGCACACCATCTCCGCAGGCTCCTGTATAATTTATGGCCGCGCCGGGAACTCGGCTCCCGAGTCACGCGGACGTCTGGCTCTGACACGGCGCCAACTGCAAGGCTTCCACTTAAAAATAAGCACTGCCTGTTTGTTTGGGTTTATTATCTTACATTCCATTTATGATCCTAAAAGCCACATCGGAGACCGTCAGTTCTCTGGGACGCCTGGGAGGCCCAAGTGCTGTTTATGCCTTGGCAGGACGCTCAGAACTTCCGGGGACTCAGAATCGCAGCGGGGAAAGGGAAGGTCATGGATGTCGTCTGCACTTGGAGAGGGTTTTCAGCCTTTTGTTACAGACTTAAAGATTTACATCCTGGGATGACACACCGCAGTGTGGTGGCGTTCCGGGGGGAGGGGGGGTGTACGACCACCGAAATGACCGGGCGGGTCAGGTGCTCTTGGTCACAGACGAGCACACGGGAGAAAAGGCAAACACGCTAGACGAGGCCCCTTGTACGCGTCGGTGCAAGGAGGCGGCGAGGAGTGTGTCGGCGTGAAGACCCGCCGGGGATTCGAGGAATATGAAGAACGACTTTGCTGCGTGTGTTTGTGTCCGATGACACTGAGCAGGTTCTGATATAAACGGGTGAGATCCTGCCCAGAGATTCAGACTCGTCCCCCTTCCGGCCGCGTCGCATCTTGTGGCAGAGCTCGGCTGCCGGCGCGGCGCTCTCACAGGCTTACGGAATTATCAAGAAGTGAGCCCCTCCCCGCCCCACCCCCACCTCCCAAACACAAGCTTTTCATGTTTTTGGCTAATTCTCGTGCCCCAGGAGCACAGCAGTGCTACTGGGAGGCCCTTTTGCCACCCGTGGGCTGACGTCGCTTCTAATACACGCTGGCTTTACTCGCGGCCGAGAGCCCGCAGCAGGCATCCTTCTGCAGAGGCAGGTGGCTGAGCGGTGTCTCCGTGACCCCGGCTTAGCCCACTCTTCACAGCTGGCAACCTGCTCATCAGCCTGTTTCTGTCTTCCTGGAGAGTCTGTTAACCTCTGCTTGCTGGTTTCCTCTCTCTGCTATGACAACCAGGTGCCTTCCAACAAAGCGTGCCGTCCCGTGCTTCTGGGGACAAGACCTGCAATCCAGGTCAGCAGGCTGGGTTCCCTCTGGTCCGAGCCTCTCCCCCAGCTGCTGGGGACGTCCAGCAATCCCAGTGTCCTCTGTCTATGGATGTGTCACCCCGTCTCTGTCGTTCTCGCCTCTGTCCTCTAGGTCCAAACCTCCCTCCCTTTGGAAGGATGCCAGTGCCTGGATTCGGACCCACCCTAATCCAGTATGACCTCACCTTAATTTGATGATGTCTGCAAAGACCCTATATCTCGATGTGGTCATATTCCATATGACCCCATACCAGGGGTAGGACTTGAACCCATCTTTTTAGAAGACACAATTCAACCCACAACACTTGGAGGCAAACAATACATTCTGCTGGGCTCATTCATTCATCCAACATAATGGACTGAAGACCTACTGTGTGCAGAGCCCTATTCCCGACTCAGGGAAATGCGTGCCTGGGGGGAGATAGACCACCAGCAGAGAACCAAGCACGTTTCTGGCCTACAGCTCAGGTGGTGAGAAGTCATGGGGGCCTGAGACAGAGCCACAGGGTTGGGGCCCACCTCCACATCCCCACCTTGTATCCTCCCTCGTGGAAGTTCACAGTCAGATGAGGGGCCAGCTAGCACGTGATTACAGAATTTGATGTAAAACGACGGCTTCCATTGCAGTTGGGGCCATCGGATCGCAGGTGTGAGCTCACCCAGCAGGTCCAAGCACAGGTTTGGAAATCCTGATGGAGCAGGACACGTGTGGACGTCGCTCATGTCCCCACATTTTCCCACTTGCTCTGACTGTTCGTTCCCTGGGACCTCTGTGAGACATGCAGAGCTTTTCCATTTGGGCCTCACATGTCAGAAAACACTCCCGTGGACTTGGCTGAGGCATGACCAGCTTCCAGCAAAAAGTCCCATATTAAACCTCATGAAAGCGAACCCTGGAAACGTTGGTAAAGCTGTTAAAAGCTAACAACAGCAAAACAAAGACCAGGAGCACGAAATGTTGTGCTGCGACCTTGCACGAGTTGCACCCCACTGCTATTTGTCCTGGCCCCTCCGCACTGGGCACGCGGCAGCCATGGGGCAGTGGCAGCACCCGCTCCTGGGAACCAGCTGGAGGGCAGAGGCTCCGGCTTCCCTCTGACTTACGGAAACATAATCTGCATTTTCACAAGATCCCTTGGTGATCTGTTTGCTCACTCAAGATTTAGCAGGCCTGCCCAGGTCCCCCTGGGACCCACTCTAGGTTCCTTCTAACAGAATAGGCACATTCCACAAATGAGGCTAGGGTTTATGTGACTACAGTGACGGCCGGCAGAGTCATCTCCGACTTCTGGAGTCCGGGGAGAATTTCTCCCTGCTTAAAGACTGGAGATTCATGCCTATCAATGAGTTAAGGGCATCTATTTTATTATGCATATAAATATTTTGAGGCCGTTGGAGAAAAGGTATAAAATTACTTCTTTGAGGTGTTCCTTCCCACCCTGAAGGAGTTAATGCCCCGGCAAGCAGGCCCGAGAACCGCACTCAGCCTCCAGCAGAAGTCAAAGCACCGCAAAGCCTAGCATCCTGAGCGTCCCCTCCCGGGGAGGCTGCTTGCCTGACACACCACCGTGTGTTTTAGGCATCTTACTTAATCGCTTCCTTTCCTGGTTTTGAACCTGGATTTCGGATTCAGAGGAAACCACGGTCTTGGGGTTATGAGATCCTAACGAACCCGGGGAGTCACGAGACAAGCCGACACCAGCTGCGGGATCGCTTGTCCGTCAGGCAACTGTGGGGTCTGCTCATAGCCTCTGTCCACACATTTCAACTGTGGACTCATCAAAAAGCCAAATTAGCCCATTTTTATAAACATTCTATAGCCTTAACCCCAAATGCTTTTGGGTATCCTGATCGTGCTGGGAATCCAGTCCATTAGAAGGAAGATCTGGGTCAGTTCCCATACCTCATCCCAGCGTCCAGAACTTAAAAGAACGTTGAAAATTAGCCTGTCGGCCCATGCATGTTGTAAAGCCGCCATCACATCATGGGCAGGCTCCCATGACATGGCCCTTGGGCGGCTCAACTAAGGCCTGCCGCATATCCTGGTCCTGCCACAGCTTTGCCATAAGCCCAAGCTGAGAATGTATCAGATGTCGGGTACCTTGAAAGATGGCGTGGTCTCCCGGTCGACAGGGCGGTGAACGTACACTCTTCCGTTCCTGTGACCTTCTATAGAGAACAAACCAATCTCCGGGTACGTGTCCACACCAGGTCCACTGATTAAATACATTAATGACATGTTGTGTGACATATCGTTGAACAGCTGCAAGGGAAAAAATAATGGGAGAAAAGAGGATGAGAATAAACCACAAGGCACACCAAATATCAAGGCCGGGACTCAGGCATCTGGTGAGCCCCACGCCTCGAAATCGATTACCTGAGGGTTTATCTGAAGGAAATAGAGAGATGTGCAAAGAGGCGGGCGTGAGGTTTGTCACAGTGAGCCAGTGGGAAGAACGCACATGTCCCTCCCTAGAGAAGAATCCTAGCGCAGTACCCCCTCCACGGGGCAGGGCCCCCAGCCGTCAGGACTTAACACACTCTGCCCCAGAAAGGGGGCCGCGTCTCACGGGTAAACCAGAAAGACAAGTTACAGAACCATCTTGCACCATCTTGTCAAGGTGGACTCCCCTCGGTGAGACTCTAGAGAACTCTCTGGAAGGGGTTAACACGAGTGATTCCTTCAGGGAGAGGGGGAGCACTTGTGTGGCTAACATTGGAGAAAGGGCTTAGAATGAGCCAGCGGACTCTATGCCTTTCGTGCCCTTGCCTGTTTAGTCCTTAAAACAGCCCCACAAGGTAGGTCCTCTCGTTGACCGCATTGCACGGTGGGAAAGAGCGAGGAGGCGGGGCTCCTACAGCAGGCGTGTGGGGCACCTACAGTATGAGGCCACAGCGTCCCCTGGACTCTTGGGAGTGGAGAGTCTGAACCATTGAGTCTTGAAAACGTTCTTCTTCTTTTTTTTTTATAGCAGGCATCTACTATTTTTATAAATGCTGCAAAAATATGAGTTATTTTAATTTCTTTCTCCAGAAATCATAGGATGTCAGTGCTGTTGGGACCGAGTGACTCAGTGTAATTCACAGGTCCATAGGGTCAGGCATGTCATGGCAAGAATGACATGGGCCACGTGCAAATATTCTGTCATCCCAACATGGTCGCATGATGGCTTCGACCTCAGAGGGAGGGAGACAACAGGGAGTGGGGGGACCGTGGGAAACTCAAGCCCCATCCAGTTGTTGCCGTGTGGAAACATAGGCTCCCTGTGGGCAGACCTTCTGACTGTCAGAAAGCCTCTAGAAGTACAGAATTTCTAGTACAATCTTCCTATCAGTTCCATTTCATTGTGGTAAAATACACACAACATGATATTTTCTACCTTCATCATCTTGAAGTGTGCGGTCAGGTGGGACCAAGCACACTCATGCTGTTGTGTGGCCATCACCCCCATCCGCTTCCAGAGCTCTCGTCATCTTACCAAACGGATGCTCTGCCCCCCTCACACAGTAAACCCCCATGGCCTCCACCAGCCCTGGCAGCCATGGCTTTTTGCTTTCTCTTTAGTTGTTTTTCAAATCTCCCTTTTCCCACCACCTCCCAGTCTCTGGTAACTACAGGCTCCTTATTTTTAAATAATACATTGGCGTGGGCCAAAGAAAGCAGGCCAGCAGGCTGGAGGGAAGCAGCCCTCTTCCCACGGGACTGATGTTGTCAGTGCACGCTCACATGCAGGGACCTGCCTGAAGCCCCCCGGCCAGGTGGAGGTAGAGCAGGTTCTAGAAGCCAGTGCGGCGTTCCTCTGCCCACTGCACTCCCCGGCCTCCCTAACACGTAGCCCTTCAACACTCGTTCCTCCTGACAAGGGGAGGCGTGCCTACAGAGCGGGGCGGGGGGCCTTCCTCACCTCCCCAACAAGTTTGGGAAAGGGTCCTTGATCTTCCTCCTCCAGCTCCAGGGTGGTAATAATCCATCTTCTCTTGGATCGACGTAGAGGCCGGTGGCTCTCTTCCTAAAATTACAGTGACAACCATGAGGATGATGGCGATGTGATGTGACAAGCACAGACGGGTGTCCTCACAGCCGCCTCCAATGCTTAGAAATTTAAAATGCCAGTTCTCTTGACAACCGTAGAGGCGTTTCTAGACTGTGGGCCACCCACTGATTTTACACGGATCCTGAGATCGTATTAGAGATCACATTTAAAATCATTGCTACCATGTGCCAGCACCTGCCCTATGGCAGACACCCCCTCAGCCGCTGAGTGGACGAGCAAAGTCCTCCCTCCTGTTGCCCTCTGTCTTTCTGAAATAGTCACTGGGAACGTCTCCATTCAGGGGTGATGGGCCTTCAACGTCTCTTCATCGACTATTCTCCCTTTCAACAGGGAGAGACTCAGACGCAGACGTTGGGCTCAGAGACTGTCAGGTAAGGGACCACAGGGTTTAACCGACTACTTACTGCAAGCAAAGGTGCTTTAATTTTAATTTAAAATTAAATTTTAATCTACATATTAATTTTTATCTACAAACATGTGAGCCTTTTCAAAAATTATAGTTGACTCTTGAAACAATGCAGGGATGGGGCACTGCCCCCAGGGGTACCCGAAAATCATTGTAGAAACTTTGACTCTCCCCAAACTTAACTAACAGCCTACTGTTGACCCGAAGCCTTATTGATAACATGAGAGGTCAATTAGCACATGCTCTGTACGTCTATGTATTATATACCGTATTCTTGGCATGACGTCGGCTACAAAAAAGACAACGTCATTAATAAAGTTCATAAGGATAGAAAATACATTCACGCACTTGCCCTGTCCTGTAATAAATCAGCATGTGAGGGGACCACACACTTCAAACCCATGTTGTTCAAAGGTCAACTGTATTTAATTAGAAAATGAGTTGCTGATAAGAACCACGGGAAGGGGGCGCCTGGGTGGCTCAGTGGGTTAAGCCGCTGCCTTCGGCTCAGGTCATGATCTCAGGGTCCTGGGATCGAGCCCCGCATCGGGCTCTCTGCTCAGCAGGGAGCCTGCTTCCCTCTCTCTCTCTCTCTCTGCCTGCCTCTCCGTCTACTTGTGATCTCTCTCTGTCAAATAAATAAATAAAATCTTTAAAAAAAAAAAAAAGAACCACGGGAAGGAAGTATTCAGAAGGTGGCCTGAGCTCCTGGGCTGTCCAAAGTCCACACACTGGACGATGTCAATCCCATATATTTTAACTCCGTAAAGAGGAAAACAGTGCGGAGGAAGCTCTGGGCCAGTGCCATGTGGCTGGTGTCTGAGGTTTGCAGATTCTTCATATTCTAGGAGACATAAAAGAATCCTCTACAACTCCCTAGCAGCCCCTCAAGATTCCAAAAGGCCACATCTGGTTACTAATTTATTTTCTGCAACCTGAACATTGTCCAGGAACTAAAAACCTTGAAACTGCAATCAAATCTCTGAGTCAAGTGTGATCTCACTTAGTTTATGAAGACAGTGACTTCCAAACCCCACCTTTGTTCGATCAGTAAGATCATCCTCTTCCTGTTGGAAGCTGTTGACGCTGTTGACCTTAAAAATACAAATAATGTGAATTAGTAGGGGATACACTTATCAGACTCATGTAGAAACTGCCTGAAGACACAAAATCTTCTCCAATGAGAAAAGAGAGAGAGAGAGAAAAAAAAGAAAAAAACCTTAATGTATAAATATAATTTCTTGTTCTTGACATCTCAGGTCATACTTACTGCTTTTTCTGAGCATCTGCAGGAGAACTAACCGAAAGAATTCTCACAGAGTCTGGCCGACATCAGGGACACTTAACACCATAGTGCATAGCCGCAACAGTAGGCACGCAGCACGGGGGGAGAGCACACTGTCTGCTGGGGGTGAGCACGGTGTGCTTATGGCAAGTGTGGTATAGCACCAGACGTTAACTGGTGGAGAGAGGCAACTGGGCTTTTTTTCCCGTTTCCTTTTTAATTTTTTCCTTATTTTTAGATTTTATCTTATCATAATCAATAAAACAAACTCAGTACTTTTCACTTATATGGTGATCTACATTGAGAATTATTTATTATTTACGTCTCAACACGCCCCAGGACAGCCACACGTGCACGGTGACACTGTGGGAATAGAGACAGGCAGTGCAGAGTGTGTCACAACGACACGCAACGAGCTTGTGTGGGTGTGTTGACCCCTGCGCCTCTCGTCCGCCCATTTTCACTACGGGGTAGCCTTTCAGCACAGGGACAGGGGGACAGTTCCTTGAGTCATCCTCCCGGGGCTGGTTATCTGGATTACTCGTTGTTTGTTTTCGCTTAAACAGAAATGCCACGGTCACAAACATCCCCGCGCGGAGAGGAAATTTCCGGGGAGCAGCAGCTTTCTGAGTGGGGTCCGCCGGGGTGCCTGACGCCACCAGAGTCCGCAAGGCCACTCGCTTGCCTCCTCACACCAGTGTCCTGTGCTGATTTTCCTCTAGGACATCTGCACGGATGGGACAGATGGCTGCGTCCTCGTCCCCACACATGTGCAGGAAGAAGGGAAGGAAAAGCCTGTTGCGTTTAGGAATGAAGTAATGGGTGACGTGACTCGATTACTGACGTCCCCTGAGAACCGATGAAGCAGTAAAGGCCACCAGCGTTACTCTCCTGTGCCGCCGGGACACGCATCTGCAGGACTCTGCGGGACTAGGTGAGACGAATGCCCAAAGCCCAGGCGGCCCCGCGGGGCAGAGTCTCAGCGGAAGCAGGGGAGTGCTGGCTGGAGACGCCAGCAGAACGGCCCATGTTTTTATGGGACAGCATTTTCCTTGAAAGACTGACTGCCGGACTGTGTCGCTCAGATTTGGGCACTTGCAGATGGTACTTCGACGGTAAACGAGTGAGCCTATCGCTTCAAGAGGAACCGTGGGGAGAGTCATGTTGCCAGTGACAAAAGGGAAGCGTTCCAGCCAAAATTTAGAATGTTGGAAAACTTACGTCTGCTACCGTGGGCTTGACGGCTTCCCAGAACTTCCAGATGTTTCTGGTGATATCCGTGGAGATATTAATGAGTGATTTTCTGATTTTGTGGAATGAAACCTGTCAACACTTGGAAGATCTGCGCAACTCCGTGAGCCGAGAGTTTCCTACTGATTAACGCACGACGTTCCGAAGTCATGCACGGGGAAGGATCATCCAAAACACGAGACAGACAGGCCGCTGGTTTTGAGGTAACAGAGCACGGCAGGTTTATGAAGATGTGTTCAGATTGTTCAAACACGCCACTTGTCAAGCTTTGGTGTAATACCAAAGAAGGATGTCCACAGTTATCTGCTCAAGGTCATTCAAATATTCCTCCCTTTCTGTACGCATGTATGTGTGAGACCAGAAGTTCTTCATGTCCTTTAACTAAACAACATTTACAACAGACTGAGAGCGGACTCGGAGAGCAGAATCCGGCCTTCCTCTTTTAGAACAAGAGATTTGCAAGAATATAAAACAGTGCCACTCTTCACGCTAAACAGAATTTCTTTAAAAATATGGTTATTTCTCATAAAAGCACGTGGCATCCACTCACATGTACTGGGTTTAGTATTATCTTTAACAAACTGAGAAAAACTTACAATGTCCCAGTCTTAATTTCTGGTGACTCGTAGTAAATATATCCCATGCCAGCAGGAGCTCTTTGGGCTCCCAGTGATGTGATGTGTGTGTGAAGTCATCCTGAGAGCAAACGGTCAGACCCCAGCTACTCTAGGACCAAGCCTCAGTCTCCGGGACAGGGTGAGTGAGCCTCCTTGGTCCTGGTCATTTTGCACCCATAAGGGTCTGTCCTTGCTATAGGGCACACGGTGCCTGATGGACTGGGTGTTAGTGGTTTCACAGAAAATGAACACACATACCTCGTGTGTCCTTCCCTTATGGCCCGTCACCCTCCTGGTGGGGGGCGGACATCACCAGCTTGTCCTGTTTCATTAACGTCAAGGACGGTGATGGTATCTGTTTCCTGCTACGGGCTACATTTCTGTTCACTTAAAGGAAAAGAATTTTTAAAGTCTTGGAGTTCCAAAATCTCAAACATTGATTTATTCAGACATTGAATGCTTTTTAATTTGTGTCAGTGGTTTTAAATAAAGGGTCTAACCAGGTATATGATTTCAAAATGAAGAAAATTACAGCTTTTGCAAAAGAATGAAGAAATTCATTCCGTTTCCAACACAGATCTATTCCCCCAGGTGAGCCCAGCCCACTAACAAGGAATATATCAAGGTTTCTCCTCATTGCTGGCCTCAGTTTCCCCTTCTGTAAATGAGGCTTCAAGGGTCCTTTCCACACTCAAGCTTCTGTGCTTTCACTCTGCCAGCACCTGAACAGCTCAGCCAACAGCCACGTGAGAGTGTGGGTTCTGAGGTTTGCACACCTGACACGCTGTGTGTTTCACGTTTCCCCCTCCACGCACGCCTTGCAAATCATGCGATCGCGTCTGGCTGTTGCACAAAGACCAGAAAAAGGTTATATATGCTGAAATGACTTTGTAAGTGTGCTTATTATATTTCCCATCCCTGCCAAGTTTAGGTAGTTGGTCCAAAGAGCATGCCATCCAAACGGTGTATGTATGGTTTCTGTAATGTGAGGGGAGGAAACTTCCTCGCGGCTGGACGTCTCTGACCGCAGTGTCCCCCTATGGTTACGGGCCAGGCAGGCATCTGGTTGCAAGGGTCACGCACACATCATCTGACAGGTGGTGCTAGGCGTGGGGACACAGGACCAGGACAGTCCAGGCTGCCCTGGTCGAGTAGCCAAGACGTCATTGGAGGGAAATAACCCAGGTCCAGGAGGGCTTTGTGTCTACAGCGGATGCTAAGGAACTACGAAGCCCGCATAGAAATAATTCTGTCCTGAAAATATTTCATTTTTTATTGCAAATTTGCCTTCAAGGAGGATTTTTTTTTGAAATAGAGTTGTAATTGGCATCTGCCATTGTATTCGCTTTAAGGTGTGCAACATCGTGATTTGATGTGTACAGAATTGCAAAATGATCAACCACAATAAGTCTACTTAACATCTATCAACACACAGAGTTACAGATTTAGTTTTCTTGTGATGAAAACTTTAAAGATCTACTCTCTCAGCCACATCCAAGTGTGCAGTGTGGCACGACTAACAATGACGCTACGCTGTGCACTTCCGGTGTTCGAAGCTATCCAGTGTGTGGCTCTCGGCCACGGCAGCCCTAGGAGGTTAATCTACTGCCCAGGCATGTTCTCTATACAGAAGCTCAGGTGATCTTTAAAAGTGCGGACCTCATCATGTCTCTGAGTCCCCAGGGCTCTCAGGACAAAGCCAGCCTGCTCTGTCCCTGCCAAGTGCCTGGCTCCACACCCTCCCCCACCCCCCGGCCACACCATCTCTCACCTTCTGCAACCCACTAACTGTTGTTCTTGGATGGGCACTTCGTAAATTAACCAGGCAGAACATCGGTGCTGACAGTTTTTTTTTAAATAACTCGATTTAGGATTTCCCAGGTTAAAAAACAGCAACGACAACATAAGAGACTTTGCTCACTGTCTGATTTCATTGTCTCAAACCCTCCCTCCTCTCTGATCTTGGAAGCCTGCCACAGCCCAGAGTAGAGGACTCAGGACTCCTCAGGACCAGAAATTGCCCTGCGAGCAGGGCAGGACTCCCCTTCCACGGCCTATCACCAAATCTGGGTCCAAGATGAAAACCTGCAGGGAAGCCACAACTTTGTCACTTGCTCTATGTCCCCCGGACGGCAAAGAGGTGGGGTCTCAGAGGAAAACTGTTGTAGATAGAAGAGCGCTCTGGCAGGATGGGGCCCGGTGCTAAATGTGGAGCTCAGAGGAGGGCCAGTGGGCACCTGTTCTGGATGTCAGAGGCGGTTGTAAGGCAGCTCTGCGGCCAACGAAAGGAGCGGGAAGGAACGGGTTCTTTACAGCCGCTTCAGCAAGAGACCGAGCACCCACTGGGCAGAGAGCGCTTTGCCCTGTTGAGGTCCAGGACGGGGATTGCTGGAAACACCTGATTCCTGACTCCAGAGCTCTTGTCCTCTGTCTTGATTCCCTGGGATCGGTCTAAAGCTTCTTTCATCAAACGCTGAAATTACCCCCGTCCACTCCCCACTGCGGCCTCAGCACACCCTCAGACATGAGTCCGCCTGGCTGGGCTCTGCTTATACAACAGGGAAGAGGAAACTACCTGCGTTTTCTGATGAGCGCCAGTTAGGGGCAAGGGCAGGAGCAAGAGAAATAGGGGGACAGGCTTTGACAATTAAAAGGGACTATTGACAGGACTTGACAAGGCTGGGAGATAAAGTGAGAGTCTTGTCTGATTGAGGACATTCGCAACTGGAAATGCCAAAGGGGACCAAGAAAATTCTCCCAATGCCAAGCAAGACTGCCAAACATGGCCCTCGCGTCAGAAGCAGAACCCCACTGGAACATGTGGGTTACACACAGGGTGCCCCCAACTTTGTTTACTGTCCCATCCCCTGCATCCGACCCAGAGCCGTAAACAGTCGCAGCGTGGGCACCAGAGGCATGTGGCCAAACCAGAAGGACACGGACACACGGGCACGCCGGCCAAGCCCCATTCTTCCTTCACCAGGACGGGGAGAGCAAACATTAGCTCCACTTCCCGGCAAAGAAAATAAGGTTTAACAAGTGAGGCTTAATGAGTTAAAGCAATAAGGCCAGAGCCACCCCGCAGATCAGCTCTGTCTGAACCTCTGGGGGAGGTGGCCGGGCCTCCGGAGTGCGACAGCTCCCAAGAAGAGTCCACGTCAAGCCAACGTGAGAACCAAGGTCAGTGGTCAGCCCAGACCGCCAGCGGGGGTGGACTGGCGGGGTTCAGATGCTAAGCAGCCTGGCCCAGACGGACAGCTGGCCCTGGGCCAGCCACTTCAGGAGAACTGGACACAATAACCTTGACCCCACCCCTCCTGTTTGTGGAAAGCTGTGGCACTGGCAGCCTGTCAAATGCAGGCCATGGCAAGTCCCCATGGTGCACCCAAACGCAGCAAGCCCACGCATGTCCTGACCTTGATTCCCCCTTTCATCCTTCTGTCTGAGCCGTGGCCAAGGGCGGAGGCAGGGGGTCAGTCCCCCGACCCTCAGTTTGCTCAGACCATCTCAGTCTTATGTGAGGTGTGCACAGAAGTACCGTCAGAGGTTTGGGTCAACACAAACCTAGATAAAAATGGCTGTGCTGTATGAACCAGGGAAGACAAGTCCCCTTAGCCCAGTGCCAGCGTGGCCCCAAACAGGCTGTGATCCCAGACCTTTCCTTCGTATATGTTCAGGAGCCCCGCTGCCGATGGCCCACTCCGTGAGGATCCCGGGCTCCCCCAGACACCTGCCCACCTCACAGGGCATGGCCAGGGCACCCTTTTCAGTCCCTCCCTCAGGCCGTCACCCCAGCAGGGGCACAGCCAACAGGAGCTGTGCGTTTAGTCATGGACCTTCCTGCCTGTGGGCCCCAGCCTGGGTCCTGGCACCTGCCCCAGCTCACCTCCAGCAGCAGCAGCAGCAGCACTGGAACCAGCGACAGCGAGCTGTGGCCCCTGGAGCCCATGTTCACGTGGGGATGCACACAGATGACCACAAGTCCCACCACCACGCCCGGTGTCCCCCACAGCCAGGCTTCTACTAATCACCGATCACTTCCTTCCCAGCCCAGGTCTCCTGTCCCTGGCACCCTGGTCTCCTCTCTCCTGTCCTCTGTCCCCAGCTGCACTTGTTTTTATCAGAGCGGGCTGGGCTGGGCTGAGGCTTCAGTTTTAACCTCACGGTAACTGTCGAGTTCCCAGGAAGGGTGTGGAGAGGAACGAAGCCTGACCCACCTCTCGTGCACACGTGCGGGCTGGAACCCGACCCGGGTGGGTTACCCCGGCCCGCGGAATGTGACACCCACACCTGTTCTTGCTTTGTGTGTCTTTCATTCCAGCTCCCAAGGCCCCATAATCTCTGCCTGAAGTAGGATGTTTTAATGACTTTCTTATAACCCCTATGCTTTGAAAGGAGAGCAGTGGGAAAGGACTCCACGAAAGAAGGACTTGATTGAGGAAAGAAACCCAAACATTTTCACTTTCCAGAACACCAGCGACCTTTATCCCAACCATGGGATAACGGTTGGGCTCAGGGCTCTCCGATTTCTACCCAAATCTCTGCCCAGCTTGGCTGACTCTGTCCTTGTGACTTTGGGATTGAAGGAGGATGGAGAGATGGGGAGAGACACCCTACGGGTGGGGACCTCTCTGTGCCAAACTGGGGGTCTGTGCACTAGAATACCAGGAAAAAGGACTCTACGCAACCGACAGTTAAGGTGGCGATGATTGAGTTTAATACAAAATCGGAGACCCGTTCATCTGACCACCTGGACATCATAGCCTGTCACCACACCACCTTGTTTCACACAGCGGAGAGTCCTTGCGCGGAAGGAAGCCTTCCTTCCTGGGCATTCATGGCTCTGTGAGATGCCACTGGGTGTTGTCATTTGAGGAGTTCATCATCGTAATCCGAATCAGTAGCTTATTATTGGAAAGAGTAACAAATGTAATTTTAAGGTCTCTATTTTTCATGCCCCAATAGAAGTGGAATAATAATGATCTATTGGACAACTTCATGCCTGTTTTCAAACTGGGTATTTTTATTCCATGGCCGTCTACAGAAAGTTTGATTAAGTTAGAATCGTTAATCGTTAATCCGGGCTTTACAGATCCAATGAGCTAACTCCTGTGGAATGTTGTGGAGGAAAAGGAAGATGCGGGGGCGGGGGTGGGGGCAGCCGTCCCCGGGAGTCGAGTCGTGCTGGGGAGAAGGACAGTGCGCCGCCTCCGGAGACTGGAGGGGCTGGGGATGCGAGTGGGGGGCTCTACTTCTACATTGCTTGCAGCTGAAAGAACTTGGTCTTTTCATGATTAGAAACAGCCCCATTTTCAAAGTCCTCAAACGCTGAAAAGTAACCGAGCAAGATGTCGGCTTCCCCCTAAGGCCGCCCTTCTCTGGCTGGGGTGGAGTGGCACTGCGGCTTAGGGGAGGGTGAACCAGAAGGTGCCCACCTTCCCCTCGGGTCCTGAGCCTCTGTGACTGCGGAGTCTAGTGACACGCACTGATACCTCGCAGCCACAAGGTGGCAGCTCCCAGACGCTCGGGACCTGCGGGACAGAACGCAGGTGCAGGTACTGGAAAGGGAGGGAAGGAGCGCTAAGGACCGGGACTCACAGCCTCACCTGGCCCGACTGCCTCCCCCTCTCGGGATTCCCTATCACGACAAGCACCCCGGGAGTGCTCCTGAGGATTGATTTTGTCAGGCATCATCCAGGACAGGACAGGTTCCCGCCCACGCCAGGCACCCACTCAGGGTCGTTTTTCAGGGTGAAGGCAGCTTGAACGCGCTGCTTCTCCATCTCTGCAGGGAGAAGCACAGGGCACGGAAGGTTCCTGCTGGCCCAGGGATCGGTGAGTAGGATCTTAACTGAAGACGAGGAAGCGTCACATGCACGACACTCTAAGATGAGACCCCAACAATTAAGACAAGATGCTTCAGGACCTCAAGCCATGGTGGAACGGGTCCCGTCACCCCCTTCCCCAGCCTGCCCTCTGCCACCACGGCTGTGGACGTGAGGGGTCCTGGGGCTGGGGGGTCGGCTGCTTTCTGTTCCCCTGACTTGCAGGAGCTGCCCTGCACCCCCACACGCACTGGGGAAGAATGGGAAACTTTCTTTCCATTTCGGGGAGTCAGTGGATTGGATTTTTCTAGGGTAATGAGTGGGAGTGACTGCCAGGCTGGGCTCCTGGAGCCTCATTCTGGCTCTGCCTGGACAGTGGTCTGGCTGACCGGCCCACACAAGGAGATGGGTACCAGGGCAGACAGCAGGGCCTGGGGAGGGTTCAGGAAAAGTGCCCAACGCTGCCTCCATCCAGCAGGCCGGGAGACAGAGCTTCCCATGCTGGTCAAGTATATGTCAAAGGGGTGTGGTGGTGTGACCCCTCTTCCCGCCTCCCCTCGAGGGGAGGTGGGGGTAGACCCAGGTGTGACACCTGGACACCTTCTGCACAAGGGTGCACCAACCTTGGTGAAAGTGTGGGCAGCCTGTGAGACGGGAGACACAGGTCCTCCCTCTCCTCTGTCGGAGCTGGAGGAAGGAGAGCCCAGGGGAGGGAGAAGTGGAGGCGGCCTCATCTCTGCACTGGGGCAGGTGAGAGGCCAAGCCCCCCACTGCTCATCCAGGAGCCACTGTAAATGGGACCGGCTTCCGTAGCCAAGGGACCTTGGGGAAAGTGCCCATGAGGGAAGGAAGGGATTCAAATGGCATGCTTGGAAACTCAGATGCCAGAAAAATTAAAGGGCTCCTGGCCGGGCCTCCTCCTGGATAGACTTGTCCGTGTCTGCTCACTCCTATAAAATGTACCTTCCCCCCCAAGGGATTCTGAATTCAAGGTCCTGTTTCTTCAAAGTCACAAGAACAGTTTAATTTCTCAGAATAGTCTCAAGCAGAGTTAAGGAACAAAACAGAACAGAAGCCCAGGGCAGGGCTGTGTCCTCAGTCCTGGTTCCCCAGCCCAGCCCTGCCAGACAGAATAACCACCCCTCCCCTGAGGAAATGCGGGCCAAGGCCCCAGGAGGGCTGGAGAGGGAGCAAAGGCAGGTGGGGACGGGAGGGAGCAGGTGCCCAGAGCAGGTGCCCGGAGCAGGAGGTGGGCAGGTGGGGGGACAGGGCAAAGAACAAGCTGTGAGCGCTGCCGCCTGCACAGCGAGCGTGCGGGCGTTCACCGTACAAGTCTTCCAACTTCTCTGGATGTTTGAAAATTTTTATAACATGATATTGACGGGGAAAAGTCAGAAAGTGAATCTGACTGCAGCACTGAAACACCCAAGTTATTATGAAGTGCACCCTGAGCCTCATGTCTCCTGGCGTGCCTCTAACCCCCGTACCCCACACCTGACATGTGTGAGGGCTGAAGGGTGGGTCTCCTGGGACAATCAAACCGCTCCTCACTTGTCTTTCCTGATTCGCTTTAAGGGGCCAACCTGTCTGCCCCTCGGTGCTGCTGGGGTAGCCACACGGGCCGAGGAGAAAGTGTGGTCATTGTGTTTTAGTATTTACAGCCTCCAAGGGCTGCCCAGAACATTTCCTTGGAGAAATTTTAGCCTCTTGGCCCTACTTACCCAGCCGGTAGATGTAGGTGAGCAAATGCGGGTTAACACGGCCGAGCGTAAGCGACTCGGAGGGTTTCTTGCCTTCTGCCGGTGTATTTTATACTAAGTACGTTGGCAGTGGAAGCACTGAGCTCTTTTTTCGGTTATTTGTGTATACGAATGTTGTGATGCTTTTTCAATTTGAGGCTACTTAGTCTACCCTGTCACGTCAAAACTGTCCCGAGCGGGGAAGAACACACACCTTTAGTTCGAGCATCTTCAGTGGAACCCAGTGGAGCATCCTCCTCATTACTGTGTCAGACCTACAGGGAGAAAACATTTCACTCCAGTGTCAGGAAAGTGAGCCACTCGGGACCACGGCACAGCCCGTCCCTCTCCGCACTGTAGGGGGGCGGTGTCCCGTGAGTCGGGGGTTTGGAGGAAAAGCTCGGTGGCGGGCAGTGGCCATCCTCCTCGATGTGGCCAGCGTGATGGAGGGGGCGCGAAGGGCCAGTGGAGGACAGGGTGAGAGTGTCACCCCTGAGCCCCGCAGCTGTAGCGTCTGCTGTGAGAGCAGGGGCTCAGGTGGGCCTGTCCTAAGAAACCTGAGCTCCTCGGCGCTCACCTGCCCCACAGATGAGCAGAGGCCATAAATGAGGCTGCTGAGGGTCTGTCCTTGAGCCGAGAGCTCGCTGAGGGCCCATAAGCCCTGGAGAAGCGGACACAGGCGAGCAGGAGACCTCACTAGTGTGGCCGCCTCGGGGACGAGGCCAGCCCGGACACGCGGTCGCAGCAGCAGCGTCCCAGTTGCACAATTCTAAGTGCCGTGAACAAGGCAGGTTTCTCAAACGTGAACCACCGAGGATCTTGCTGGGTCGCAGACTTTTATTCTACAGGGGAGGTAAAATTTGACCTTTGCCGCCATAGAACATAATCTGACTTCTACCCTTTTAGGTTCCTGAGACCCCATAAGAAAAGGCAGGTTCATGGGAGGAAAAACAAACACAAGTTAAACAACACGTATGCCTCCTGCACGCGTGGGAGACACCCCAGGAAGCCCGAGAACACCCTGAAATGGCTCACGCCACCTCCTTAAATACTACCTGCCCCGAAAGACAAAAGGTATTCATTTGTTTCTTAAATCCCACATAGGGGAAGGGAAGGAAAAATAAAACGAGATGGAAACTGAGAGGGAGGCAAACCATAAGGGATGCTGAGATCTAGGGCACAGAGTTGCCGGAGGGGAGGTAGGCGGCGGGGGATGAGGCCGCTGGAAGGTGGGCACAAGGGAGGGCAGGGGGTGGAACGAGCACTGGGTGTTACAAGCAAATGACAAGGCACTAAATTCTACCCCGTGAGGTTACAGGGAAAAGCTCAATAAATGGGTGTGGCTGTTTCGCAGATTTGAGTCCAGGCCGAAATGAGGTAAGAGTCGATAAGCATTTCTAGGGTCCTCTTCCTCTTCCCGGTACAGAGAGGGAGACACACCCCAACACATGGGGATCTCCCCGGTGCGACCCTTACACTTGCCTTTTGGAGCCTTTCCCAGGGCTGTGCTGTCCCTTCGAAATATTGTGGGGCGGCAAACTCCGCTCTCCTGCTTCCTCTTAGGGTCCCTTTTGGCTGGCGCTGAGAGTTAAGTCGATGTAAGACAGACGGACAGGAGAAAAAAACAGACCAACTGTGGAGTCCCATTCTGCAAGATGTGAGGCCTTGAGAAGGAATGAGCCCCCGGAGAAGCGGTGGGAGTCGTGGGCTTTGCTGATGGGTTGAACAAGGAGAGGCAGTTGTAGAAAATGGCCTCGGCTGTGTGGGGAGACCGAGGAGGACAAGAGCCTTTTAACAAAACCTGCGCAGAATTCTCGGTCTCCACTTCTCATCCCTGATGGTAAGAATGATTCTTTCTTTCTGGCACTGGGAGGACATGTCTCCTACAGGAATTTCATCTCCTGCTTTGAAGAAAAACAAGAAAGGTGAGAGTGTTTTTGTTCGACTTGCTGTTTTTCAAGTGTCTTTAACTTGAGGTAGGCAGTGTGCCCCGGTGGGTATTTCCAGACAGCGTGTTCGGAACTCTTCCCCCTGCAGCAGGTGCGCGAGGGCGCTGGCCGGGGGAGGAGCAGGGCCACGGGACCGTGCTGGCCCAGTGGGATTGCAAGAGAGACGGACATTGACTTTCTCTAAAATATCTTTTGAGCTGGGACAGTTCTATTCATGCCTACCCCATTTTTGAAATTCTGTATGATTTTCCAATGGGAGCACAGTTAATTCCTTTCAACAGCAAGCTGCTGAGGACAGGGAAGATTTTTACAGGGTCTCTAGGAGGATTTTTACAAATTCATGATCTGTGTTCCTCCACTGATCATTATTTTGATAACATTGTTTTATGATGTTAATCAAACAAGGAGACCTTTGGACTGAGGTGGTTTTAGGGTTAGGTCGAGAGGTTTTGTTGCTGCCTCCTGGATAATAAAATAGCAACATCCAAGAATAAGCCGCCCTTTTATGTACAAATTTGTGATTTAAAAAACTTCCAACATGGTTGATTTTCCAACTACCAGAAAATTATTTTTAAACCCCCTGATAAAAAGACCACAGGGCCTTACGGCATGACTTTGCCCAGCTGGCCACAGAACCCAGCCTTATTTGGAGCTTGGGCTCAGAGCAGGATCTTAAACTAGGCAGCCAGCTGTCACTTGCTCCGCACTGGGGAGGCCATTCTCCTGATAAGACCCTGGCCACCCCAAAAAGGAAAGTGAGCTTGCAATGACCCAGCCACTTTATCTCGCACAACTTCCTCATGCCTGCTCCCTTCTGCCTATAGAAGTCCGTCCTTTCGTGCACACATCGGAGCTCCTTTCCACCTGCTGGGTGGAGGCTCCCCGACCCACACATCATTAAATAAAGCCAATAACATCTATAAAATTTTCTCGGTGGAATTTTGCTTTTTAATCCCCCGGAATTACTTTTTAAACTGCCACTATTTGGTAGACTCAAAAGAATGGACCTCCTTCTCAGAAGGGAGCTTAGAAAAAGGAGCCCGAGGCCTTTGAGAATGTCTGCAGCCCCAGGCGCATTCCTGGGGGGAGCCGGCACCCGGCCCAGGAGGTGCATGTTCTTGTGTGAGCTCCTATCATGTCGCTCTACTGTCACTGAATTTCCATCCGGGCTCCCTAACCGTCGGACACCTTCTGGGCTTAAGAAGAGGAGCAGGGACTCCGGAAAGCCCAGCCGTGCTTCTCAGATGCCCCCAGCCCTGTTGGCAGGTGCGCTGCTGAGTGTTAAGAAAGGACACGGCATAGTCTCCTGCCCAGCGGTTCTGTGAGATGACCTGGCAGACACGAGACAAACTCAGGAAGAGAGCTGCACGAAAAGCACAACGGGCCCATACCCGAAAAACCCAGACAACATCGCCTACTGTTTAATCGACGTCAAGGAAGGAAAACTCCAGCTTCACGAAAACGTAAGATGTGTTTTCATTTTATTGTGTACAAAACCAAGCATACAATAATTTAACACCAAATAACAAACATGCTCGACTGGGCCAGGCCGTTTGAAATGGACCCCTGGACACAGACATGAAGAAATCATAAATACTGCTTCTCTGTTACCTTGAAACACAATATCACCTAGAGTTTTCTATTTTTAACTACTCGAGTAAGTGAGGGTAAAGAGGAACTAGACGGTATTTAAATCATGAAAGGTAGAGACTGTTCCATCTTTCTGGAAACTAGCCTACTGGCCTAAGACCCGGGACAAGCCTCCGTCCTTCCAGCCGTAGCTGCCAGGAGACCCGCGGCGCTCTGATCTGGTGCACACAGGCTCCCCCCGCCGCCCCGCCGGTCGGTTACGGCCCTTCAGCCGCCTGGGCCTTGAGGAGTTGAGAACTAGTCCCGCCCCAGAGAACCGCAGCGGATACAGATAGGTTTCTGCAGTGTGTTTCATAGGCTTTTGTATACTTTCACAACTGGTTCTAAACCTTCAATAGTTCTCAATTTTCTCTACGCTTTTTTTTTTTTTAAGATTTTATTTATTTATTTGACAGAGAGAGATCACAAGTAGGCAGAGAGGCAGGCAGAGAGAGAGAGGGAAGCAGACTCCCTGCTGAGCAGAGAGCCCGATGTGGGACTCCATCCCAGGACCCTGAGATCATGACCTGAGCCGAAGGCAGCGGCTTAACCCACTGAGCCACCCAGGCGCCCTCTATGCTTTTTTTTTTTTAACCTTGGATTATTTTAGTTGGTTTAAACACAACACGTATGTCAACAACTCCCAGAAATGAGAGGCACTTCTCTGGAGACAATGGCAGGTCCCCAGACTAGCAGGACCCTGGGTGGCTCAGACGGGACCACCCTCAGGAGGCCAGGACTCCGCTCTGGGGCGCGGTCTGCAGGGGCAGCGGGATTAGGGTCTGCAGCATTAGGACAGGAGGCTGTATCGGGAGGGGCTAGGAAATCGTGGGAAGGAAATTGTGCTTATTTTCTGTAGTGAGCCCCTGCTGGTCATCGGGGGCTCTGATCCAGCAGCAAGAATCCTGCTTAAAATTAACCGTCAACCTGAGGCAAAAATGTGAGTAAGCAAAGTCACTTTTCCAGGCTTTTCAAACTGTCATAACATGTGACATTATAACTGTTCCCCAAATTAGGAAACGGACTTCAGTTCAGAGCACAAGGAACAAATGTGACATCCGAGGCACCGCCTCCCAGTTCTTAACCAGGATGGTCTTCAGCTCAGATGTCCACAAGGAAGAGGGAACATGGAGCCTTCACCCTGCAGGGCCTCCCAGAGGACCCCCACACGGCACTCCTGGAGAAGGCAGCAGCTCGCCAGAGACCCCTTAGTATTAATAGCGGGAGTGCGTGTATGTACATGACGTGCTTATAGAGACTCATCGACCCTGAAATGTTCTAAAGAGCCGGTAGACATCACAGCCGAGAAGGCATCGTGAATGAGGGGCAGCGCAGGCAAAGGGCACGGGGGACGCCACGCAGCAACCACAGGAAGGCGAACCGAGCAGCGCTAGGGTTTCTACCCGCAGTGCATACAGTGAGTGGAAACGTCACAGCATAACTGAGAACTAGGGAAATGAGGCCCACTAGATGGGCGTCTTCGTCCATGTAAAAAGGTACAAGATCTTCATGAAAAAACACACTCTGTCCAGCAGGCTGGTGTGGAAGGTAAAGAACATAAGACAGAAACTGTGAAAATCTAGAAGTTGAGTCGTGGGACAAAACAGCCCTAAACACCTGTATATGTTGTTTCATATTAGTAAAGTCTGATTGTAAAATGGGATCTTTACATTTAACTTGTGCGCATTATTTTATTTACGAATGTCTCTTATCCTTATCCTATTAACTGAAGGGCCTTGGAAAACATTTGGCCTAAAGGTGAAAAATACAGAAACACATATGGATGAAAGCAAATAATCATTTCAAGAGATAAATCGGCTTCCGTGATTAAAACATACTGTATATCCAGTGGTCCACCAAAGGTTTTAAAGATTTTTACGTTATTAACAGAGGTCTCACAGTGCGACTGAAGGCTCACGTAGACCCGGCTTAGTGGTGGTTAAATAAGAAGCTTCTAGAAGAGTCGGGGAGCCACAGGACCCACTGTTTGTTAAGAAGACCCCCCCCCCACAATCTGGAAATGTGTCCCCACCCCTCTGCACTGAAGCAAGGTGATAAAATCCTGCTCTTGCAAAGTAAAACAGATCATGTCATGTCGGCTTCCTACAGCAGGACCTAGGTCCGGAATCAGTAACGTGATGCCCGTGACAGTCACGGTGCTCTCATGTGTATCTACGGTTCGTGGCAGGCCTTCCATGCAGACTCCACAAACCGTGGCTTTACTGCGTACCTTTTCCAGAAGCCACACATATGCCAGAGTCGCTTGGGTGCCAAGTGCTCGGCTCTGGGCTCCCACCAGGCAGGAAGGGTTCTGCTGAGACCCACTGGGCACTGCTTCCACCTCTGGGTAGAGAACACAGAGGTGGATTTCACCACCACCTCTGAGTTTCAAATGCCTTAAAAAACAAAACAAAAAACTGTAAGAATATTAGGTTCCAGTGTCTGGAGAGAACAAGCGGCTCGGTGTTCCATGACTTTGCTCCAGAAGAGGATCCCCAACGCGAGGAAGAGCTGTGGCCCCTCCTGGGCCCGAAGTAGACAGGATTTCTGTCTGGACGGTTTAGGAGAAGGGCACCGAAAACCCTCTTTCAAACGTCTCAGACTCTGCACAGTTGAACACAGTACGCACGACCTTCTACCTGCAGGTGCGCGGGCTGGGGGAGCTGGAGGGGAGCTGAGCGGGGTGCAGCTGTGGGGGGAGCGGGGGGAGCTGGGGGAGCTGGACGGTGCCGCCGCTGGGGTGTGCGGCTGGCAGCTGGCGGCGGCGTCCAGTTTGGACCGGTCTTTCCCAGTCATTGTATGTCGTTATATGGCGCAGACCTGGGTTCATGTAGCTAAAGGGCTCTCATGTGCTTAAGACTGCCGGCACGAAGAAAGGCTCGTTGAAGGCCACCTTTCCTTGCATATAAGCCCCAGCCGGCTGTGCCCCGGGGCCACCCGAGGACTCGCCTGTGGGTCGCCAGAACGCGTCCTCGGACTCAGTGTGCCAACCTTCGGACGAGCTCTGACGTTTAGCGCTCCGCGGGACTTTGCAACGCATCATTTCGGTTCTTACTTGAATTTGTACGTGCTTGGCTTTACTCCATTGGTTTTGGGTTTCTTCTCGCTGGCTATGGCGGCGGGGACACAGCTGCTTGCTCCGCCCTTCTTCTTCAGGCCCGCATGTGCCTGTGTTCTGGCCGCCCCGCCGGGGGCCGCGGAGTCGCGGGGGGTCGCCCCCTGTGCGGGAGCCCTGGGGACGCCACCTTCACTGCAGGGCGGGTCCCAGCGCTGGAGTCTGGGGCTCTTACTCACTTTCTTTCTCTGCTCCTCCGTCCTCACGTCAAGGGCTGGCTTCTGAGAACTCGGCCTGTGGGCCCGAGGCGCACGGAGGCCTTTGGCTGTGTCAAACGCGTAATAGGACGGTCGGGCTTCTTCTGGGTGCAGGTCCTTCCTCCGGGAAGCGCCCGGAGCGCCCGGCTTGCAAGCCCCCTCCTGGGGAGGCCTGGCCGCAGCACTGGCCACCAGCTTGCTTCTGCCGGGGCTTTTCAGAGCCCCCGTGGACATGGCGGGGACGGTGGGAGGCTTGGCTTTGGCGCCCTTCCCCTTCTCACCTTGGACGGTCTGCATCTGCAGCCACTCGAGCTGGACCAGCCTGTCGATGTACCTGGCGAGTGGCCCTACAGCGCCGCAGCGAGCTGCGGGCCTGGGCTCGGTGCCGGGTGGCACGGCCAGGTCGCGGAGGTCCCAGGAGCTGAACGGGGCAGGCAGGAAGTCTGCATACTGGTAGGTGGGTTGCACGCCGCCCCGGGCTTCAGCTTCGGCGTCTGGCTCCAGGCCCGGGTCCGCAGCGTGGATCTCCTCCGCGCGCAGGTGCAGCTCCGGGGGAGCGCGCACCGACGGCAGCAGGGGCACCCGCTCGGAGTCGGATAGGTCGCTGGCGCTGTCCTCATCCTCGCCCACACCCTCCTTCAGGATTTTCACGCACTGCAGGTCCAGAAATAGCTCCTTCCTCGAGGCGCCCCGCCCCTGGGGGTCCGGTGGGCTCCTTTTGGGTTTTCCTTCTGCGGACCTGCTATCCTGGAGTCCGTCCGCGGGAGGCTGGGAGGACCCGAGGGACACTTGGGATTGACTCTGCCTCTTTCCTGAAGGGTTTTTTGAACGTTGTACTTTATTCCAAGACGGGCCAGCATTCATATTGCTGTGAGAAAGAAAACTGTAATTCTTAGTTCATAGGACACAAAGCGGTCTGGCTGTGAACAAGCGCGCTCCCCTGGCTGTGGCCAGCGCTGTCCCTGGGAGGGGCAGTGGGGCACGCTGGGCTCTAGTCAAGAGACACTGCAGGGCACAGGGGCCAAAAGAAGTTGCACGGATTCGGTCTCATATCAAATAGTATCACTTAGGAAAAACACTGACATTTCTTAAAGTGCTTATAATTTTAGACCCGTCAGGTATACTTTAAAAAAACACCACCACCACCACCAGTTTGGAGAAAATCTGTCCTAAACTCTCCCATCAGTTCTGCTGTTGGTGAACAGTGTTTAATGACCCTAGTGAGTAAAAGCCATGGTTTTCTTTCTCAAGGCTACTTTCCATAAAAGTAAACAAGGCGAAAATGCAAATTTTCTACAACTTAATCACCGATCAGTGGTGATTCTGAGCCCTTGAATCTAATCTAATCTAATCTTAATATGAGAGAGTATAGCACAGACAACCTGTACCTTTAATCAAAAGCTTAGTAAAGTATTCTCAAATAGGAAACACATTCAGGAAAACTTTAAAAGGAGAGAGGAGAAAAAAATATCACAGGGTGCCGTAAAGCAGAGGATGAATGAAAACTGGATTACTGCTGTCTTGTGAACTGTGCAGAAAAGGGAATGATGACTACCAGAGCAACTGCCCCCGCCCCCCCCGCCCCGGCGATTTACTCTGAGGGAAGATCTCCTATCAGAGTTGAAAATACTTTCTTTTCTGTGTATTTACCTAAAACACGGCATCTCACTAGGATTCACAATACCTCTCAGGAACCCAAGTCAGGTAGGGTAAAAGCAAATGAGTGTTAATATGCTTTCTGGAAACCTCAGAGGTCCACTGGTCCTATGGTTTCTACCACAGTAAGCAATCATTTGAAAATACGTGATTTCTTAATAAATATGAAAGGTGTTGAATCATGGCCAATAAACTAACATGTGCTCAATAAATGTTGAAGAAATGGAACTCATCTGGAACTCAGATGGAACTCATTTGGAACTCATAACCAATCCTGTTATAACTCTTGTTGACTCTGTCAGTGTACATCAATAAAAGCGATTATCAGGATCCTTTTTATAAAAAAGGAAACAGTCCTAGAAGGGTAATTAAGGGGCTTACCCCAAATGATAGGTTCTGCTAACGGTGGCAGAATTATGACTTCTGGAATTCTTACTAACTTGTAATGTTTAAAATCACTTTGCCAACTCATTTCTGTTGGATAAAAAATGTAAATACAGATTTCTTCCCCACAGACATTATTTTTTTTTTCCAGCCACACATATTCGGCCTGGAGAACTGGTATCATGTGCCTTTTGCAAGATAAAGCAATTAAAATCATTTACCTGCTTTTCTGGTGAGACTTCGTCACCCTATTCCCTTTCTTGAAAAAATCAGATGGCTGATCATCTTCTAGGGTTTGATGGACTGTCTAAAAAACAAACATGCTTTTTAAAATAATAATTTAGGTAAGATAATAAATTTAATAATTTAGATAACAAATACCATGACAATACATACACAACACAACAGAACAAATCTAATAAGGTTTTCCCTCAAAATTTACATCACCTTTTCTGTAGTGCTTGAAATATTCTTGCTCAATGTGTTGGCAGATGATGACAGCTGGGGAAGTGACTTCTTTATTCCTCTTATATTTGGAAAGGACGACTCACCACCGGAACTGAAAGCAACAGAACCCTGTCGGTAAGTATGGATTGCAAAGGGTCCCGCCCCCAGTACTGGGCTGGCTTGCACTGGTTTGTTTTGAAATATTTGCATAATATTGAAATGGGGGGGCGGGTACTGCCTTCTGTGTACAGCTTCATCTTTTTTGCTTGTTTGTTTTTCACAGTGGATATTAGATACAAAATCAAACAGCTATAAATGTTGCCTATGGAATCCTTCCCTCTCTTCTTACACACACACACACACACATGAGTCTCCTCAGAAATGTGTGGGGCTAATTAATGATTAAGATTTGGTATTACTCCAATCTCCCATGTCCATTCATTCATTCATTCATTCGACAAGTAATTACAGGAGAGCCTTGAAAACGGCCAGGATTAGGCACACATCCCAGCTGTCATGGAAGGACCACTCTATTGGGGAAGCTCCCCTTTAATTCTCCCGCCTTCAGGATCACATCAGTCCATTAAAAGATCGTCAGTATAGTAATACAGATCATATAATGTTATCTTTGTGAAATTCCATTGACTCCTATCAAGAATGCTGCTTTCCCTGATCTTGAGTGGGTGGCCTACTAAAAGGGCCCTGATTTGAAAGTGAGTACTTTCTTCCACAACACCCGGCGCCTCTGTAAAATAGACAAGAGGTAGGATAGAAGACTTTTTTCTTCCTGAAACTCTGCTGTATTACTTCTCATCAGCGCCTGTGCCTTTCAGCCAGGGCACACAGGCTCTCACAATTAGTGACTTACACCATCAGCAGGCTTGATTTATGTTAGATGTAGAGAATGTTCTTTACTGGGCCAGCCCTCCTTCAGTCGTTTGGTTTTCCTTCTGCTTTGTCCCCCAGGACGGTAAAAAGGAACCCTCTACAATGCCTGCCCCGCACTGCTGTCTGGAGGGTGCGTTTGCACCTTCCCCAGTGCATTTCACCTGGCACGCTCTACAGGTAAGCGGCGGCGTTTTCGGGCCCTTACAGAGTGAAACAGGAGAAAATTCTTGGAGGGGGCCTGCATCCTAAGATGCGGAAAGCAAGCTCGCGATTTCCCTGGCTCGCGCCCGCAGCGGAACAAAGCTAAAGGTCTGAGACGCTGGCTACAGAAAGGCTTCCCCAGCGCCAGCGGCCGATTAAGGGCAGCGGCGTAATTCATCACAGGGCATTAACTCCGGTTCCCAGGTCTTCGGGCCCAGCGCCAGGAGACGGACAGGGCAGCACCGCCCCCTCCCCACCCTCCGGGGGACTGGCTGGCGGTCCGGGCGGCAAAGCATTGTGGGTGATGTGTGGTGGGACGCCAGCCCCTTGCGCGGCGAGGCTCCCTCGGTCTGGCCGGGGCTCCAGGGTGCAGGGCAGACTTCCAAGGAGCTGGCTAGCCTACAGGCTTCCAATTAGCCGGGGGCCCGCTTCTGGAAAGGCCGATTTATGCGCACCCCCCAACCCGGTGACCCAGAAGTCCAAGGGCCCGCAGCATGCATTTTTCTCGTCCTCGCTGGTGCAGACACAGGTCTGCGATCGATAGGCGCAGGGACCCGGCAGATGCAGACAGAAATTGATCAGACCTGTTTGGCGATCGCCGAGGACACGTGGCGAGGCCGCCAGGCAGCCTTCCCGGCGCGGGGCGGGGAGGCCGGACTGCGGCGCGCTGCGGCAGGCCAGGGGAGGCGGCGGCGCGCAGGGCTCCCCGGCTGCGCGGGGCCGGCAGGGCCGGCGCGCGGCGGCGTCACGAGGGGCGGGGCGCAGGCTCGCCGGGAAGTTGCGCCCCGACAAGTTGCAGCCATGTAAGTAACGCAGCGGCCGGGAAGGTGGGAGGGGCGGCGCCGCCCGCGTCCCCCCCAAGAACCTCGGAGGAAGCCGAAGGAAGGCGCTACCCTGCGCTCCCGGGGGGGGGGGGGGCACGGAAAAGCCTCCGCCGGAGAAAGCATTCATCTCTCAGCTGAAGATCTCCTTTCTCGCTGCAAGAAGCGGAAGACCTGCGCCAAGACTCGGGGGGGGGGGGGGGGCGCGGCGGCGGACTGGGGGAGCGCACAGCCGGCCCCAGAGGCTCCCTGCGGGCGGCGGTTTTCGGCGGACACCAAGGAATTCTGAGCCCGACAGGGACCCCGAGGTAGCGAGCTCCGGGTCCGGAGGCTGCCCCTCGGTTCCGGCTTCCTGTCGCCCGACGGCTGGCCGGGCCATGTCCGGAGGCTGGGGCTCGGCGGCCCTGCCCCCCGCTCCGGGGTCCCGGAAGCCCGCCCCGCGGAGCCTCAGCTGCCTCTCAGACCTGGACCGCGGCGCCGCCCGGGAGCCGCGGCCCTGCAGGCCCCCCGGGAGCCCGGGCCGCGCGCCGCCTCCACCGCCGGAGCCGTCCGGCTGCGACCCTCGCCTCCGGCCCATCATCCTGCGGCGGGCGCGCTCGCTGCCCAGCTCCCCCGAGCGCCGCCAGAAGGCGGGGGGCGCGCCGGGAGCCGCGTGCCGGCCGGGCTGCAGCCGGCAGCTCCGCGTGCGCTTCGCCGACGCGCTGGGCCTGGAGCTGGCCCAGGTCAAGGTGTTCAACGCGGGCGACGACCCGTCGGTGCCGCTGCATGTGCTGTCGCGCCTCGCCATCAACTCGGACCTGTGCTGCAGCAGCCAGGACCTGGAGTTCACCCTGCGGTGCCTGGTGCCCGACTTCCTGCCGCCCATCGAGGCCACCGACTTCATCGAGCGCCTGGGGCGGCAGCTCGTCTGTTTGGAGCGCGTCACCTGCTCCGACCTGGGCATCAGCGGCACGGTGCGTGTGCGCAACGTGGCCTTTGAGAAGCAGGTGGCGGTGCGCTACACCTTCTCAGACTGGAAGAGCGCGCATGAGGCAGTGGCCCGGTGGCGCGGGCCCGCGGGCGCCGAGGGCACGGAGGATGTGTTCGCCTTCGGCTTCCCGGTGCCGCCCTTCCTGCTGGCCCTGGGCTCGCGCGTGCACTTCGCGCTGCGCTACCGAGTGGCCGGGGCCGAGTACTGGGACAACAACCATGGCCGCGACTACAGCCTCACGTGCCGCAACCACGCGCTGCACATGCCTCGCGGGGAGTGCGAGGAGAGCTGGATCCACTTCATCTGAGGGTGGCCCGGCCCGGCCTGGCCCAGCCCAGCGGCAGCGGTTCCCTAGCCAGGCTCTCCCGTCCCTGCGGTTACTCTTCCTCACACCCCACCGCCAGCCTGAGTCTTCTCACTTCACTTCCCGGGGCAAGGTCCTTGGGCGGTGGCCCTTCCCATCTTCTACTTGAAACATCTGTGTCCCCAGGTCTAAAAAGTAGCCTCAGGTGGCCGGAAGGCCGAGTCGTGTAACGCGCTGGGGGAGGGTGCTGGGTGGGCAGATGCATGGCTGGGTCGGCCCTTCTGGAGAAAGCCCAGGCGGGGTTGGTGGGGTGGGTTGGTTGGTGGGTTTTTTGGAAAGGCCTGCATCCTCCTGCTAGGAAAGCCTGTGGCTTTTGCATGTATTCTGACTGGGTCTCTGTAAACGTAGCTGTTATTTATTATCATTGTGATGTTGGAACATTTTACCCTTATTGGATGCCTTCTCAGGAACATTCTGGATTTAACAAGCTAAAAAATAAGTCCTGTGTGTCTGTGCCCATTGCAAACAGAATGTACAGTGTGACTCCCATCATGGTCCCTTGAGGCGTTTCTGCCCTGGGACAAGGAAAACCTGAGACTAGGTTGCTTGCCAATGTCTGTAGACTTCTAACAGTGGGAAACTATTAATAGGCGAGAAATTTATGCCTCATCAGTCATCATACAGCCATTCCTGGGAGTTCAGGCTGCCCTGGTTAGGCCATGTGTCTTCTACATCAACAGCCAAGGAAGGGGGAAAAGCCTGACTTTCAAAACTAGCAAAACAGTCCCTTCTCTTGCAGTCTCTCCTCCCACTTCCTCTGTTCCCCCCTCTTCGTCTTTGATAATTATGTATCTGCATGTTATCAGGCCATTGTTTAGGTTTGAGATGACCTAAACATTTTAAGAAATTCTGCCTTAAGTTATTTCAATTTTCAGGCAATTCTATAGAAAAATTTCAGGCAACAATGCCCTCTGCAATTACTTTTTTGATGACTAAGGTGACTCCTTTAATGTCTGCTTAAGTGTCAGAAAATTCCAGCAGTCATCCTTCAGAAATCAGGTTATCAAGTGGAACTGACAGGTGTTTTCATCAGTAGCTGGAGCCCTGCAGGAAAAATCATCAGTATTTATACTTTTTAATCATTTTAAATTGTATTTATATTTTCCCAGTTTTATCAGCTACCTGCCAACTTTATTCTTTGTGCCTTCAGACAGGAGAGTTTCTAACATTGTCTGGACTTTCCCCACCTCCCCATTTTTAAAATGTTAAATGCTTTTCCTTCTTTGTTGTTTATCTCCAACCAAGAAGTCAAAGCCTTCGTGCCCTGCTGAATGCCAGGATGACTTAAAACTCCCAGCGAGCTGCTGATGATTTCTTTTGGTGCCGAGCGGTGGTCTCTCTGACAGCAGGTGCTAACACTGAGGTGTGGAAACCCAGCCAAGATGAAGAAGGCCTCCAACTTGTGAAGTTTGCTTCTAATACAGTTGAAACCAGTGTCATTAATTTGTGATAGCTATCATCAATGAACTGACTCTAAATTTTTGAATACTTATTGACATTTGTCAAATTGCTATGTAAACGATGTGTTTTGCCTTTTAACCAATTTGTTTTTATAATTGCAACTTATGTGTTTCTAAAATTCAAAGAAGAGGGATCGCTTTCTTTGGTACCTTTTGATAATAAGAACACTGAATTTTGATTTAAAGTGTTGTAATTCAATTGAACAACCGTTGGCTACTAGCACTGTGCACTACATTGACATGCAAGAGGGACTGAAGCCTATTTCCATTTCCTGCTGTTTAATTAACTGTCCAATTAGGTCAGCAAGCCTCTGAGAGCCTTGGCTGTTGTGTCCTTGGCCCCAGCCCAAAGTGCAAGACAACTGTCCAGAGCATTCAGGTATAAGAGTTAGAGCTACCAAATGTATTGTTGTATAAAGGCATGTAAAGAATGTTATCCATGTGAAAGTCACTTGTCAAAAAGGTTCTGCTCATGGAATATACAGTAAATGTTTTATCTTCGATAGTAAGAGAGCCTTCACGTGCCTTTAAAAAAAATCAATTTAAAAATGTAAAAATTTAAATATACCTTCCTATTTGATAAAGAAGTTGATAAAGTTTAGCTTAAGGAGAACTTTCAGATCCTAAAATAGTTATATTGCTTAAATTTTAAAATTTTGCGGTGGATTGTGCAATTGTGGGGCTATCTCCCCAAACATATTTGAAGGTCATTTAAGATTATTTCACTCAAGCCTCAATATTAAAGTATGTGCATAAATTGTTATCTGAGGTGTGTTTTTCTAATTATAGAAACAAGACTTTAGAAACTTCTTGTTTAAGTCATTTCATACATAAGTCTTACTCTTCCTCAAACACTATCAGATTTAGTGCCTTGCCAAAAAAGGGAAAATTGTAGGACTGCCCCTCAGCCTCAGGAGCACAGTTGTGTATGTCCTTGAAAAACAAGTGCGGTCTTTTAGGTCGGGTCCGTGTTAACATCTACCGCAAGTTCGAAGGGAGTGTAGGGTGTGGGAAAGCGATTCAATGCTGACTGAGTTCTGTGTGTGAAGTAATGAGTGTCTGTCTGCCCCCATCCCCCCTTTGTGTCCCTCACCCAGCACAAAGCCTGGCACTTAGGGGAAAGAAACTAACATTTACTGTGCACCCATTCTTATTGGCTTGCCCCCAGTGATAGGTACTGGATGCAGATGATTTCGTTGAGCTCTGAAAATTACCGGATAGATAATGCCCCTGCTTCCTTAGCTGATGAGAATGAAGCTCAGAGGGGTTTCCGCCATTCTTCTGAAGACCCACAGCTGGTAAGCCTCACGGTCAGCCTTCAAACCTAGACCAAAATCCACCTGCTCTGCCCTGTAACAGGAGGTGCTTGTGAAATTTAATTGGAAATCCAATTATGATTGATTGATAAGGTTTTCCATCTAACACCATACTCTAAAACCCTACTTAAGAACAATTCATTTTATCTTCCATGTGGTAGTGTACTACACCCCCATGCTGGCCCGATCCTTGAAACAACACAAACATTCTTATTTTTCTTCTCTACTAGAAAGTGGTAAGACCAGCAGCGATCAGGACTTCAACTTCCGAAGTGCGGGTCTGCTGGGTCCGTTTCGGAATTGCTTCCTATTTTGCACAAGCATCCATTGATCTTATCATCTAAACTGATCACAAGTGGAAATGCTCCCAAAAGCCTGGGGATACAACTGACGACTGTGCTCAGTACCACGCCCTCAGGGCTTCAACCTAACGTCCCCCAAGGGTCTGGGGTTTGGCTAGTGAGGGCAGCAAACCCTGGCACCTCCTGCGTCTAGGAAACCGGAGTGGGGCGTAGCCCCGGCGGGGGGGGGGGGGTAGCCCGGGGCGGGGGGGGGGGGGTGGCCCCGGTGGGCGTGGCCCCGGTGGCACGTGGGTTCCCTCTGGGGAGTCGGGCCCTTGCCCGCTCGCAGGGTTCGCAGGTGTGTCCGGGTCCCCGCGACCCCGTCACGCCGTCGCCGTCCAGGGGGCTTGTGGGCAGCCTAGAGGTCTCCGGGGCCGCCCACGCCCTGCTGGCCGGCGTTCTGCACGGCGGCGACTGGGCGGCGACTGTCTGCCCCGGGGTCGGGCAGTGCAGGCCGGGCAGGGCCGCGGGCGCGTCCTCTGGGGCCGGGGCCGGAGCAGCGACCGCAGCGCGCAGTCCACTTACCCTGCCCCGCCCACCGCGGCGCCCCTGGCTCCGGCCTCCGCCACTCCTGCGTCGCCGTCGGGTAATAGGGGCGGAGCCTGAACTGCGCGTTGCGCTGATTGGACGCGCTTCCGAACGCACGCGGCGCTGATTGGTCGGATGCTTCCCGCCATCCGTCGGCAGCCTGAGGAGCGGAGGCTGGAGACCCGACGCGAGGCGGCGGCTGTGGCGGCGGCTCCGGGGGCCGGACGGGGGAGCTTCTTCCAGCCGCAGGTAAAGCCGGGCGCCGGGCCGGGCCTCCCTGACGGTGGGGCTGCGTGGCGGGGGATCGCGGCGCCGGGCCGGTCTCCGGCAGCGGCGGGTGGGCGAGCGGGGAGACGGCCGGCCTCCCGACCGTTGAGGCGGAGCCGTTGTGGAAACGGCCGGGGCGGCGCGGCGGCGCGGCTGAGAGGACGACTCCGGCCGGCCGGGCAGGGCGGGCCTCGCGCCGATCGCGGGGCAGGCAGGGGCCGTTTCCGCACTGCGCGCCGGGCGGCGGGCGCGAGCGGCGGGCGGCGGGAGGCGGGTTGTGGGCAGCGCGGGGCGGACGCGCGGGGCGGACCCGGGCGGCCGCCTCAGGTGAGGAGAGTCCAAGCCCCGCCCCTTGCGTCCGCGGTTGGCTGGGCCTGAGGGGCGGGGCCGGCGGGGCGGGGCGGGGCGGGGCGGGGCGGGGCGGGGCCGGGCCTTCGGGGCGCAGGCTCCCACCTGCGGTGGCCGGGCTGTCTGCGCGCGTGGTGCTCCGGGTGGGGCGGGGGGAGGGTAATGAGACGGTGCGTGCGCGGGACCCCGCCGCGAAGTCGCAGGTGTTCGCTGAGCCTGCGGGCGGGTCCCTTCTAGGGAGGGGCGGGGGCGCTGCTGTCCCCGGTCCCTGTCGCCGGTCCTGGTCGGCCTCCGGTCCGTTCGTGAACGCGAGCGGTCGGTGCGGGCTGGAGCGCGCGCCTCGTACTGACCCGCGGGGCTTCGGGGCCAAGTGTGCGCCTCCTGTGGGTTGTCGGGTGGTTCTCAGAGCCCTGGGCCTGTGTCTGCCCGCGGTGTACGCGTCCGTGCCCTCGCCCCGCCGAGGCTGTGACCGCCTTGGGAATGCGCTCACCGGAAACAGGACGTAGTATCAACTGTGTTTCCTCTGGGGGTGTCTGGGTGGCTTCGGTTAAGTGGCCTTGAGCTCAGCGCAGGTCTTAATCTCGGGGTCGTGAGATTGAGCGCCACGGTGGATGCGGAGCCTACTTTAAAATTTTCTTTCCTTTAAAAATTTTTGAAATATTAAAATTCTCTTAAGATTGGGATAGAATATGAATTAGTAATGAACATTAGTCTTAAATTATTTAAATAATACTGAAACTGTTTTTAGTAATTAAACTTATTAAATGTTTTTATGAAAATATTTAGTCACCGTCCTCAAGTTTACTTGTCCTCCGCCACTGTGGGGTCCGGGTCGTGCTCCGCGGTCCGTGTCGACCTACACGCGTGCGCGTGAAGGAACAGCGCGAACCGCTCGGAACCGCAGAATGTTCAGTCGCACGTGCAACTGTTGCAGATACTGAGCACTAAGTTGCTCGTCTCCCCAGAGCCGCAAGTCGGAACGCAAAGAAGAGCAGCAAAGGGACATTTGACACTATTAGGAAGCAGTTCTCCGTTATGCAAGGAGGAACTGGAGTTTTGCTCCACTCGGTGAATTAATGTCTTTTCTCACGCCTGACCACGTCGGTTTCTGAAGTTCTACTCCATTCTAAAGCATGGAGACAAATGTCAGTATCGGCACAGGCTACAGCCTTGTTTTAGCCTCCTCCCCCCACTTAAAAATTTTTTAAAAGATCTATTTATTTATTCCAGAGAGAGCGAGAGAGAGCTCTAAGGGGGAGGGGCACCGACGGAGGGAGGGACTCTCAAGCCGCCTCCCTGCTAAGCATGGAGAACCCTAAGAGCGCCTCAGTAAGGACCCGTGAGATCACAGCCTAAGCTGAAACCAGGAGCCAGATGCCCAGCCGACTGCCCCACACGGGCACCACAACTATTTTTTAAACAGAAGTTTTCTCACGTATACAAAATAAACAGAGTAGTGTAATTAACTCAAGTCCCGTCTTTCAAAGGCATAAGCCAGAAAGAGGTTTCTCTGGGGCCTGAAGGTTTGAGTTACAGGAATGAGTGTCTGTGTCATGGTTATAGGAGTTGCGGCCAGGGGTGGATGCTAAGTGAGCAGATGATTCCTGTGTGCTCCTTAATAAAATTGTGGGGGGGGGGTACAGAGACAATGATGTACAAAATGTTGTTATTTTTGTGCTTTCCGTGTCTTAAATCCGTCTGTATTACAAAGTCATGGAGATAGCTTTCTGTTTTCCCTTCTAGTAATTTTTAAACATTTACTGATTACACTGGGTAAAAGAATCTGTAGTTTATTTTTGTGAATATGGGAAATAGAGGTCTGAATTATTTTTAATATGGTGAGTCAGTTTTCCTAATACCATTTATCAACTAGTTTACCTTTTCCCCTCTGATTTTTAAAGCCTTATATATGCATGAACTTATATGTTTGGGTGTGCATTTGGACTCTCTTCTGTTTTATTGATCCATTTATTTCCTATTAACACTTTTTTTTAGCAATAGTGTCTTTGTAATATTTTTAAATATCAAATAGGATTATTCTTCCATTTTTACTTTATTTTATTTTTAAAAAATTAAATTCCAGTATAATTACTGTACAGTGTTTTATTAGTTTTAGGTATACAATATGGGGAATCAGCAGTTCTATACATTACACAGTGCTCATCACAATAAGAGTAATCTTAATTACTTTTTTACTTAATTACTTAAGAGGAATCTTAATTGTTTTCACGTATTTCACCATCTCCCTACTCTCCTTCCTTCTGGTAAGCAACAGTTCTCTATATTTAAGAGTCTATTTTTGTTTATTTCTTTTTTTCTTTATTTATTTAATTCCACGTATGATTGAAATCATGTGGTATTTGTCATTCTCTGACTGACTTATTTCAGTTAGCATTATACTCTATAGGCCTATCCATATTGTTGCAAATGCCAAGATTCCGTTCCTTTTTATGACTGAGTAATATTCCATTATGTATATATACCACATCTTCTGTGCCATTCATTTATTGATGGATACTTGGGCTGTTTCCATAAATTAGCTACTGTAAATAATGCTGTAGTAAACTATAGGGATGCATATATCTTTTGAAATTTGTGTTTTGTATTTGGGTAGATAACCAGCAGTGGAATTACTGGATCATATGGTAGTTCTAGTTTTACTTTTTTGAGGAACATCTATACTGTTTTCCAGAGTGATTGCACCACTTTGCATTCCCACCAGCAGTGCCCAAAGGTTCCTTTTTCTCCACATCCTCACCAACAGTTGTTTCTTGTGTTGTTGATTTTTACCATTCAGATAAGTGTGAAGTGATATCTCATTGTTATTTCGATTTGTATTTCCTGATCTTAGGGGGAAAGCTCTCAGTTTTTCACCATTGAGTATGATGTTAGCTGTGCATTTTTCATATATGGCCTTTATTATGTGGAAATAGGTTTCCTCTAAAACTCTTCACTTTATTTTTGAATGGTATTTTTGCTGGCTATAGAATTTAATTTGTAGTTTTTTCTATTTATTTTCTATTTATTTCTATTCTATTTTCTTTTTCTTTGTAATTTCTTCCTTCCTCTCTTTTTTCTCTTTCTCCTTCCTTCTTTCCTTCCCTTCCCGCCCTTCCTTCCCTTTCTGGTGTTTTGTTTTGTTTTTTTAATTTGCTTTTTTTTTTATTGTGTTATGTTAGTGACCATACAGTGCATCATTAGTTTTTGATATAGTGTTCCAAAATTCATTGTTTATGCACCACACCCAGGGCTCCATGCAATACATGCCCTCCTTAATACCCACCACCAGGCTCACCCATTCCCCCCCCCAACCCCCTCTCCTCTAAAACCCTCCGTTTTTTTCTCAGAGTCCACAGTCTCTCATGGTTCATCTCTCACTCTGATCCATCCCCCCTTCACTTTTCCTTTCCTTCTCCTAATGTCCTCCATGCTATTCCTTATGTTCCACAAGTAAGTGAAACTATATGATAATTGACCTCCTTCTTAGCACTTTGTGATTTCTTATAGTGTCCTTGTCTGGCTTTGGTATCAGGAAAATGCTCACTTATGTGGTAAGACTGGAAGTATCCCAACTCTTCTGTTTTGGGGAAGAGCTTGAGCAGCATTAGTTTTAGTGTTTGGAAGAATTTACCAGTGAAGCCATCTGGTCCTGGACTTTCCTTTGCTGGGAGGTTTTTGATTACTGTTCAATTTTTCTATTTTTCTATTTTCTATTTCTTCACGATTCAGTCTTATATTATTCTAGCTTATATGTTTCTTCTGGGTTTCATTTCTTCTAGGTTGTCCATTTTATTGACATGTAATTTTCATTGTCTCTTACGATCCTTTGTATCTTTGTAATTTGAGTTATAATGTTTCTTTATGATTTTACTTGAATCCTCTTTTTTTTTGTTAACTCAGCCAAAGATTTGTCTATTTTATTTTTCTTTTTAAAAATCCAACGCTTATTTTCACTGATGTGTTGTCTTTTCAGTCTGTCATTTATTTCCACTCATATCTTTGTTATTTCCTTCCTTCCACTAATTTTGGCCTTACTTTTTTCTTCTTTTTCTAGTTCCTTGAGGTGCAAAGGTAGGTTGTTTGAGATCTTTCTTGTTTCTTTTACTGTAAGCATTTTTCACCATAACCGTATCTTTTAAAACTGCTTTTGCTATATTCCATAGTTTTTTTTGCTATGTTGCTTTTCCATATCATTTGTCTCAAGGTATTTTTTTTTTAAATTTCTACTTTGATTTGTTGGTTGTTCAGAAGGATGTTGTTTTATCTTCATGTAATTGTAGAATTTTTGGTTTTCTTCTTGTAATTGATTTTTAGTTTCATATCTTTGTGGTGAGAAAAGATGCTTGATATGATTTCAGTTTTTTAAATTTATAAAGACTTGTTTTGTGGCCTGACATATGGTTTATGTTGAAGAATCTTCCATGTGTGCTTGAGAAGAATGTGTATCCTGCTGCTCTTGGATGGAATGTTCTGTAGGTGTCTGTCAGGTCTGTCTGGTCTAACATGTAGGGTAAGTCCAATCTTAAGGCACTTAAAAAAAGACACTGTTCTAAGTCTTCTGCTTTCATAGTTTTTGTTGGTCAGCTATCAGTTTTATTGATGCTACTTAAAGTACTTTTTTTTAAACTCTCTGGTAGCTTTTAATGTTTTTGTTTGATTGTCAGCAGTTTCTGTGGTGCAGCTGGATATTAGTTTTCTTTTTTGGTCGGGGATTCTTACGACTTTTTGAATCTATAGTTTGATATCTTTTATTGGTTTTGGGAAATTCTTTCTCATCATTTCTTTAGGATTATTTCTGCCCCATTCACTGTCTCCAGGGATTTCAGTGACAGATACTTAGGACTTCATAACTTATCCCCTGTGTTGTTCTGTCTTCTAGTTTCTCTCCTCATATTTTTGTTTATCTTTGTTTCTTTCTGGATATTTTTTTCTGATGTAGCTTCTATTTCTATAATTTTCACCTGTGTGTCTTTCCATTTTATTCTTAATAAATTTGTTATTGACTATTTTTGTTTTTAGAATTATGTGATTCTTTTTCAAATTCTCTGTGGTCTTCCTTACCACCCTAGTTTCTAGTTTTCTGTCAAAGTTCTCAGTCTTTCTGAATAATCTTTATGTACACAGTATTTATAGTTACTTTAAAGTATCTGATAATTTTACCATCTGGAGGTCCTCTGACCCTGTTACTCTGGGCTACCTCTGCTATTCCTCATGTGTTCATAGATTCGTCCAAGTCTATGAATTATACTTTAAGTACTGCTTTGGTTTCATCTTATGGAGTTTTGTATGTATACATATTCACTTAAATATTTAGTTATTTCCATCTTTTAATATCTTGCAAAGCGACATATTTTAGCTGGCAAGTATAGGGAAAGTTTGAAGCTATCTTTGTAGCTGATTTCTAAATTTATTATGAGAACAGGATATCTATTATGTTATTCTTTTGCATGCTTTGTTTTTGCTTTTGTGGGTTAAGATTTTCTCTTTTATTCAGAAATAACCTCACAGTGTTTGTAAATTTGTCTTCTTTGGTATTCAGTGGACTCCTTAAATTTGTGGACGTCCGTTTTTATTTTGGGAAAATTCTCGGTTGTTATTCGACTGTTGCTACCTCACTTTTTTTTTTTTTTAATTTTTGGAATTCTTATTGGGTAGATATTGGAATGTCTGCATCTCTCCTTCATATCTCAGCTTTTTCTTGTATGCATTTTGTCATTTTATTCCTTTGTGATATTCTGTATTGTATCACCCAACAAATAGTTGCTCCTGCAGACAGCTACCCCCTTAAGCTTCAGGCTTATGACAATAGTGCCTGTAGTGAATGCTTAAAGTTCTAGGCTAGGTCGTTTCTCAGTAATCACCCTTGTGGTTGTTGACCTCCAGTACGTATTTCTTACCACTGTATTTGAGATAATACTTTTCGTATCCTCCCCCCACCCCATTTTCTATCTATGAAGCAAGCCTGTGTGTGTGTATGTGCATGTGTGTGTGTGTGTTAAAATCTTTTAACAGTGTGTGATATGACATTCTCAAACAGAACCAGGCTAAATTTCTATTTTCTGTGATGGCCTGGAGAGAATTAAGGAAAGAGTGAAGCCAAGTAAAAAATAGGCAAACCCCTTCTTTGGAATTGGAGAAGCAAAGAGTGGGTCCCTGAGTTTCCAATATTTTCAGGATCAGAGCTCTCTGAGTCAGGCAAAATGACAGAATGACTCCTAGCTGTTTAGAGATGTTGGGATCATTGTTGGTATACTGGAGTCCCCAGCTAGCCATGGACCTGGAACTGCCCCATTCGTGTACCAGCCAGAGCAGACAAGCACAACCAGATGGGGCATAGTCACAGCTAAGCCCTGACTAGGTTTGGATGGAGCAGCTGGACTTCGCAGCCGCTCAGCTCTGGAGGCTGGCCTTGGTCATTTTCATCCCTTTGCGATAACCCAACCTCCATGGTACTGATCTCATGTTTGGGATCCCACTTACCTGTAGTTTGGCAAGAGTTTATTGTACTTTTAAGAAAGCATATAAACGTAAATTACAAATAGCAAGTTACAGGCTTGTGCAACTCACTATTCTTCCTCCCCAGGGAGCCGACAAACCCTCCCAGCAGAGTCTTCCTTTCCCTCTCTCCCCTCACCACACGCACAAATATACACACACTTGCAAGGATGTGTATACTGTATAATTACTCCTAGAGATATAATCGTAAGACAATGTTTCTTTTTTTTTTCCACATAAATGCCATTACACAGTATCATTTGGCAACCTGTTTTTAATTTAAAATTGACTGCAAATATCTCAAATTCAGGCTCATCTGTTATGTTTATGGAATTGATTATCATATACCACATTTTATTCATTCTTCACCTTCCCTCCCATTCCTAACTCCTTTCTGGATACTTTTGAATTTTTGCCACTCCAAACAGTGCTACAAAAGCATCTTTAGACTTGGCTCCTTATGCACATGGAACAAATGTTTCTTTGGGGATTGATTCCCCCCGCCCCGCCCCGGAGTTAATTTGAAAATACAAGAGATTTTTTTATTCATGCCTTTTGTCTGCCTGATATGTATGCCCTTATTGGCACTTAATTTCTCTATTAGCACATCTGCAAGAAAGTAGACTGGGAATAACACCACTCGTTCTTATAACTACGTAGTCCTGTATTCATCTAATTAATTCATCTAATTAATTAATTGTCTCTCTATGTTGGATTTCCTGGTATTTCTATTATGAAGCTTTTCATAGTACAGATTATTTTTTTAATTGTTCCAGTTATAATATCTTGAAAAGATGATATTTCTTTTCCTTTATAGATATAATGGCCCAAATCACATTTAAAAATGTTAGATGCTTTTGTCAAGATGGTAGGTGATGCAGGGGTGCCTGGGTGCTCAGTCAGTTAAGCATTTGCCTTTGGCTCAAGTCCTAATTTCAGGGTCTTGGGATCAAGCCCCACATTGGGCTTCCTGCTCCCTGCCTCTGCTCCTGCTCCTGCTCTCTTTCTTTCTCATACAAATAAATAAAATCTTAAAAAAAGAAACATGGTAGGTGTTGCTATGTGTAACCCTGTTGATTCCCATTTCCATTCCTCTTTGAAGAGACAGTGTACTTGGGTTTTCTTTTCCTCCTTTCACTGAATATTTGTCTGTTCTCATGTATTCTACATGAGAATATTCTCCCCTTCTTAAATATTATGTTACTAGACCAAATTTCATTTACACATTAATTCAAGATTATTTTCTTCTTGTTCCTAAAGTTGGAACAAGTATAACAGGAATCCCTAATGAGAGAGATCCAGGTTTGTATTTTTTTCACTAACTAGTTTTGTGACCTTTTGACAAGACTTGCGACATTTATTTAAGTAATCTATAAGAAGAGAAGGCTTGAATAAATGATGTTCAGACTTTACTCCAGAAATCTCCTTGACCAGATGCCCCTGTGTAATTTCATAAACAGTGAGGAACTTGAAATTATTTATTGCCTTGAGTATAAGCACCAATGCTTATTTATGTGTATTAAGATTTTGAACGATGAATGTACAGAATAGAGTATAAGATACTAAAAGCATATGTTTTGTTTTTACAGGTGTTTGTTTTGTCTTGCTGTTTTAAAATTAAGTCAAAATGCCCATAAGACCAGATCTCCAGGTAGGTAGTCCTAGACCAAAAAGAAGGAAGTATTTTAATTCCTAAAATCACTTTTATCTGTTTATAGGTGTTAAGTGCTGTATTTTTAGGAAAAATGAAGCTTGTTTTTATGAAATGGTCAAGAGTGGAATAATTTAAAATGTTACTCTTTCATTTTTTTAGTAGATTTGTTTTCAAAATCTTATTAGGTATGAAAGATGCTGACTATTTAACATATGCCTTTTATATTGAAAAGAATTATGCAGTGATTCATGTATAATTTATGTCTGGGAATTTTAATGTCAGGGTCTAAAACTGTAAGATACTTGGATTTTGGTAAAAAGACTTAATGTATCTATTTAACATGTATGCAATTTACCACCAAATGTGGTGATCAGATTATAGTATAAATATTCCTTATTAGTAATGTTATACCTTAGTAGTAAGGATGGTAGATTTTGTAAAGGTTATAAATGTATAACTCAAATTATATATTTAATTCTTAAATTATATTGATACAGTTGCCAAACAGTGCTTTTATCTGTCTTTATGCATTTTTTAAAAACTTTTTAAACGTCATTAAGAAATTGATATTCGGATGTGTTAGGGTTTTATCCACAGTGTTAAGTATTAATTACTATAGAGCTTATTTTGTTTCTTTCATTAATAGGTTTCTTTTTTGAGCTGAGCATAATGATGACTTTACAATAAAGGATATGAAGTGGAAAATTAGTAGACTATATATATATATATACATATATATATATGTTTTATGTAGAATCTTGGTATTATGGAAGAAGCTTGATCTCCATCTCTGTTACTCCAAATTTAATAGTGGACAGCTTTAAAAAAAATAAGTGAATTGATATAAGCTCTTTTGAGAATTTTCATGTGGCAATAGTTCTTAAATTACTGGATTGCATACGGTGACTAATTTTGGTTTTGATTCAATCTCTGTGCCATTAACTATATTTCTCTAGCAGTTGGAAAAATGCATTGATGATGCTTTAAGGAAAAATGATTTCAAACCTTTGAAAACACTTTTACAAATTGATATTTGTGAAGAGGTGAAGATTAAATGCAGCAAGCAGTTTTTCCACAAGTTGGATGACCTTGTATGCAGGGTAAATACTCCTTTTTGTTGAATGATTGTTAAAATTATTGGATAGCACTCTTTCTAGGAAGAAACACTCCATTGGAAGAAATGAGTAAAAAGGCTTTGGCAAACTTGTTTACAGTTATATAAATAAGTGCTCATTTTTTAAAAAAATCTGGAGTCCCAAATAACATACTAGACTACTATTTTCTAAATACAATACACAAAAAGTTAATGTTTACATTGTGTTGCCACTATTAAATGTTACCTAAACTGAGGAAAAATAGTTTACCTATTTGAAGTTTGAAAAACTTTAAAAATCTATCAGCATATTGTTCATGTAATGGGGACAGTGCTTGGTGCTTTGAAAAATAAAAACAAATAAAAATTATCCAAAATCCGGGACTTGATTTATTATATGTAAGGCATTTTTTATACCAGAGAAAAGGTAATTATTCACAGTACCCCAGTATCTGAGTTTTGTTATGAATCTAAAAGATTGAGTAAAAATTTATTTCGATTGGTTAAATACATAGAGCTTTTTGGAATGAAAGGTAACTGATTCATTGCACCATAGTCTAAAGTTTCTTGAACTTATACAAATCTGCATTTTTGTGCTGGGTTTCTCATTCACAGGCTGGGTGGCTTTAAGCCTTGCTTCTCTAAACCACACTTCTGTATTTGGCAATATGGAGATGATGGTAGTAGCTGACTTTCAGGATATGTGAGCATTACACAGTGCCAGTTCCACACTATTTTGTATTTACAGATGTTTAAATATGTACTTTTTGTTTTAGGAACTTAATAAAAAGGATATCCAAGCAGTTTCAACAATTTTGGTTTCTTTTGGAAGATGTGGCAAAAATATCACTATATTGGGGCATGCCGGACTTACAACTATGATAAAGCAAGGACTGGTCCAAAAGATAAGTATAGAATGTGAAATAGTTATGTGAAGGGAAATAAGATTCAAGGTGTGTTTTCTAATAAATAAATGTTCAAAAAGTCGAAAAATAAATTTGGGTAGTTTACTTAAAACTTTAGGTAAAATAAATATTTTTGTAACCTGAGCTATACGTTACAAAGATAAAGATCAGAAAGACACCCTCTACACCAGGCTTCTTGAGGATCATGTGAATTTAAGGTCACAAGACTCCCTGAGGCCTTTACTTGCTTTATTTTCTCTTATCTATTTACTGTCTAACTTTGTTTTTCTTTTTATACTGCTTATTATCTATTTCCCATGCTAGAATGTAGAATATTGATTTTATTTGTTTTATTCATTTCTGTATACCTAGCACTGACAAGTACCTAACATGTAGTATATTCTCGAATATATGAATTAATTAAAGTAAAATAACACCAAAACTTCTCAAATAGTAATAATGCCAAAACAACTTAATTTATGATGATTTATTTTCATCTACTAATGAATGTACCTGAACTAGGAATTTGAAAGGGGAAATCAAGGTCTTCTGCCTAGAATTAGGATTAGTTCAGCCATTCCCACCTGAACAATGGTAAAATACAGTGAGTTACCAAAAAATGAAAACAACAAAGATGTTTAAAAACATAAAACTTCTTTTCGTATAATACTGGAATTTTTATTTTTAATGTTTCTTTATTCCTAAGTTTACTGTTTATGCAAGATAAGTACATTCTTAAAATTATTAAAATTGAATTCAAAGTAACTAATGTATACATTTCTTTTTTTACATGGTTGCCTGGTTTGAAAAATCAAAGGAGATTATTCTCAGCCGAGGAAATTCAAAAGATGAGGCAGTTATAAATATGATAGAAGACTTATTTGATCTTTTGATGGTAAAAATCACATTGATTAACCAATCTTACAACATGTGTTTATTTAAAATACAGTTTGTGTTCTATATGTCCAGAGCCCAAAAGTCACCAACAGATTGGTTAGTGACTTGAGTGGATTAGTCTGCTCAGATTATATAAAGCACTTATCCTGAGAAACACAATAAATAGGTAATAAGTTAAATAATTACATGGTGAATTCAAATGGGATCTGTTACTTTAATACTGTTTTTAATATTTACTACTATATCAATATACTATAATGGTTTATAATACAAGATGATAAATTACAAATTAAATATTCTTTTTTTTCAGGTCATACATGACATCAATGATGAAGGTATAATAAACATTTTCTTTCTTTTAAAACAATAATTTGCTTTTAGGGTTTTAATATACTTTTGCAGTCCTCAGAGTATTATCCTAATATTAGGAATCTAACTATTTAATTTAAGGATCAACAACCTTTTTCTGTAAAGGGCCAGATAGTAAACATTTTAAGCTTTGTATTAGGACCAAGCAAAAGAAATCAATGATACTATATAGGTACTTGTATAAGAAGAAAGAAAACATTTCCACAGAGATCTTGGTACAATTCAAGATACTACAATAATTGAGTACAGTGTTTTTGTAATATAGGTCAACTAATGAGACTAGCACTCTTTTGAGGCGATGACATTTCACTTAATTAAGGCTCAGAGTTAGTGTTTGCTCTTAACAGAATTGATTGCAAATGTTCATTTTTTATGCTTATCTGTAATGAGATTTTATGTAAATTGCATTAGAAAATGTCTTTCCATGTAGATAATGCCAAATACTGTTATCAGTTCATGAGCATGATTTTTAATTGAGCATGTTCATCACTTGGAAAGCATTTATGGAATTATATTGGATTCTTAGTATTTGCCTTTTAGAATGTCATTGCATCGCGGATGAATCGCTTTCAACGGAAGGCTGGTGGAAATCCCTCAGCTGAACGTTTAAATGGATTTTGAAATATGGAAATTTCCTTTGTACTTCATTAGTGTCCAGAAATGATGCTGGACCTGTAATTGGAACTTAGAAAAAAATGTACTCCTGTAAACGTGTGTGGGAATGGAGATCTCGCTCCTTGTTTTAATTTTTGACCACCTGGGAAATGGATAAAACCGTTCAGCATTATTTTGATTCAGATAACCTTGCTTTCATTGAAATGACTTTAGTGAAGTATAAGTTTCTCATATAAGAATGATTTTTGCCTTACGACTTTGGGTTGAATTCATTAAGAAATATAAACTCTGTAGCCCATGCTAATTACTGAAGCCGTTTAGATACTGGCTAAATTCCTGAGAGGAGAAGGAAATTCAGTGCGATAGTGCTGGTTCAGTGATGCAGATATTTCCGTTGAGTACCTGCTGGTGAATAACAGCCATACGAAATGGGCAGTGGGGTGGACTTGGTTTGTGGGCCCTAATTTGCCAACTCTTGACCTAATGGGACAGAGTTTTCAGTATGTAGCGCACATGACAGCTCGTTCTCACTTACAGATGACCGCTGCTTTTTGCCTGGACGGCAGTCCAGCAAATTATTTTATCTCTGTTGGTTGAAGAATTACCTAGGATTGGTCACTGAGGCTGGAGAATTGTTTATATATAAAAGGACAGTTTGCCTTCAAAGCCAAAAATTTTTAAAAGCTCAATTGCTATTTACTTTGATGTAGTTAATGCTACCTTTTCATTGATTGCTTTACAGCTGACATATAATCTAGCCTAAACTTTTAAGTTTTTAGGGAAGAAAACAGTCCTAAAGCATCAGTGAATATGAAGTAATCCATGTGCTTTTTTAAGTAAATAATTATATCTTTTTACCTAATTGTTTTTATTCTTTTTTTTACCTTCAGTGTAGTTACCTGGAAAGTGGTGTATTTTCTGTCATAGTATTGCCATTATTTAAAATTATTGTTTAAATTTGCATTATGAAATAGCATGTGGCAAATTCCTCTGAATATATTTAGTATTGATAAAACCTTGTCTTTTGAGACTAGGGTTAACTTTAGAAAAAAAAGCTCAAGATATTTAGATCTTTATATCAAGGAGTGATTATGGCCATTATGGAGCTTTCGATATATGATTAAATTAGTGAGGCCAGTTTTCATAAGAACTTCATGATAGAAATTTCACTTTTGAACTATATTTATTTCATCTGAAAAAAGCCCTACTACCTTAAAACTGAAAGGAGAAGCTGAATCTGAAGTTATGCCTTTGCCAGCTCAAGATGAGTCAAATCTGTTGAGAGGTGTTTTTTCCAAAGCCACAGAGCTAGTTAGTGGGACAACTAGGACTGGATTTCATGTTTCCTGTTGCCCAAGACTGTCAGTGGGCCTTTTCTGAACTAGTGCATTCTTTCATTGATTCATATAAGAAAAGATTGCCACTTAAAAGAATTTAAAATACACATTTATTAATGATTTAACATTTTCAGGTAGAAGGCAAGTACTGGAAAGTTTTGTGCCTCGAATCTGTGTCCTGGTTATTGACTCAAGAGTGAATATTTGTATTCAGCAGGAGGTAAAACCATTTGTTAGATTTTTTTTAAAAAACTAAAAATGAGAGAGTGAAGCAAATTTAGTAGCAATTCATCAAAATGCATAATTTTTTTCTTGGTACTGAATTAATTATGTAGTATATTTCTGTTGTCTTAAATTCATTATCTGACATGATGAATAAATATGTTACCCAAATATTTATTGAAAATTCATAGCTATCTCTGTTTATATATGCATATAGCTTGTATGAAAATAAATTATAGCATCTAGATATTAGGAGTTCTCAGTATTTAAATGTTAAAAATAACCTATATTAATATGTGTATGTGTGTACATATATATAACCATAAGAACAAATATTAAGTAATAGTTTTTGTTCCTTTATTTCTTATAACAGAGTAATAATAAACATATGTCTTATTGCAAAGAGTATAACTGGAATCTTGGTATATTTTATTCTTGATATCCTTTGTTTCATGTTTTTTGTATTCACTATTTTATACTTTATATTCTTTTCTCTACCCTTCTCCATTCCCTACTTAAAATGTTTTACTAAAGGGAAAAAAAATAGGCTTCTAAGTTTGTATACCTAGAATATTTCTCTAAATACTTAATGTTTCACTGAATATATAAAGTTAATGAATTATCTTTTTTTCTTTTCTAGACTCTAAAAAAAATGAATGCTATGCTTGACAAAATGCCTCAAGATGCCAGGAAAATACTCTCTAACCAAGAAATGTTAATTCTCATGTAATAATTTGTACCATATTGCTTTAATTAGTGGTTCAGGTTAAGAATTTAAAGAATATTTTATAAGGCCGTAAGACAACCATGAGTTGCATTAATAATTAAAACTGATAAACTACTGTAGATTTCTAATATAATTCATGGTTATATTTTCTGCAAAAGTCTATGATACTCGCCAATTGTAAATTTTAGTGAAGTCTTTGCCCCCTAAATATGTGGGTTTTTTATTTAATTGGTACTAGTTTGGTATGTAATCTGTTATTTTGATTTACAGGAGTAGTATGGGAGAAAGGATTTTAGATGCTGGAGGTAAGTATGCTTTTTCAAAATGTTCATATTTGGAACCATTCCGAATTTATTAGTAAAATATAATATCTCTTTAGTCAAAATAATATTAACATTGTAATGTAGTGAGATTATGTGAGGGAATTATAAACTATGTACAATCAAGCAATTTTCAATTATTAATAGGTGATTAAATGATCTATATCTGTGAGGCTAAAATAATAATTAAACATGACAGTAGGAGTCTTCAGATATAAATTGTGCCTAATGGTAGACTTAATAAATAATAATTTAATTTTTTAACATATTTGAATTACTTTTCCTAAGAAATTCCTCAAATGGTGTTTTGTGACATTATTAATATTTTGGGGACTTAAAGATTTGTTTTTAAACAATGAGTTTTTTAAAAGAACTCAATCTTTTCTAAGTTTAGTATGAGAAAATTTTGATGTAGTGGTTTACATATCAAGCAAACCACTGGTTAAAGTACTTTGGAATGACTGTAACCATCATACAAAAGTAAAAGCTTCTGTGATTTATAGACTATCCTGTGAGTTATTTTGCAGTTCACAACTCTAATAATGGCATGGCAGGGTCTTTGAATATTTAGGAGTTTCTTTCAAATATCCTTTTTAAAAAGAAAGTTTTACTCTTTTCTTCTATTAGTAAACTTGTTATTTGCACCAAACTTCTTATTTGGGCTGTGTTCATTTCCGTACTGATGAGATCTGTCTAATCCATATGAACAAAATAGCAAAAGATGAGTGAATTACACCAGTATTTTCCTTCTTTCTCTTGCTTGTTCTAATTGCTTGTAACCAATGACTTTTATAAACTTATTTTTCATACTTTCTAATAATACATTAACAATTTTTTTTTAAGATTATGACTTACAAGTAGGTATCGTAGAAGCACTATGTAGAATGACTACAGAAAAACAAAGACAAGAATTGGCATGTCAGTGGTTTTCAATGGATTTTATTGCTAATGCATTTAAAGGAATTAAAGATTCTGAATTTGAAACAGTAAGTAGTATAAAAATAATAAATTAACAATAGGGGTTTTTATTATTATGCTTTTTTAAAGTCTCTTTTTTTAAAATTAGGATTGCAGAGTATTTCTCAACCTTGTAAATGGCATGCTTGGAGACAAGAGAAGGTAAGCTTAATACAGTATTCAACCATTTACTGATTAAAAAAAAACAACAACCAACTAGCCCAGGAGCCAGCACACAGTGTTGCTGAACCTTTAAATGTACTTGGTCATTTGGGATGTAAAATGCACAGGGATATTTAAAACAATATTTTTTTTGTAATACCATGTATAAGTTACTGCATGGTCGACTGATATAATCTCCTGCGGGTTTTATTTTACTTTGTCCTTTTTAGAGGAAACATGTATTTGTACTTAGTAGTTAAAAACTGGTTTATTTAGAATTACATATACTTTATCATAAATTTAGTGTTTGAGGAATAATGGAAACCTAGTATTAATATTGCATCCTTCATCCATATACCGGAATAAAAATATATAGCAAACAAATTATCTTTTTTTAATAATTCACACACTGTAACACTAACCTCTTTCTGAGGTTATTTCATCTCAGGAATGGGCATGAATGAAAAGTAGTTAGCACTTTTGATAGTAACAGAGCAGGATTTGCATTTCATTCCCTGGAATCATATTATAGATGCTCAGGACACCTTTATTGAACATTTACTTTACTTACTAAGGAAACAAGGACAGGGTGAGGGTTGAGTACAGGGACTCAGACTCTTTGGATTTGAATCATAGGTTCCCCTCTTCCTATTCTAATGTGGGCAAATTATTAAACTTACTTGCCTCAGTTTCCTTAGATGTAAAATGAGAATACAGTAATACTTACCTCATATATTTGTTGTAGAATTAGATGAGATGATTATGTTAAGTGCTTATAATAAAAAGTGTTTGACCAACAAAGTGTTCGGCAAATTCAGTCATTTTTATTACCTGTATTATTCACTTCTACTCTTCTTCTCCTGTGTAAACCCTATGGGAGCTTCCACTATCTTTTTTTTTTTTTTTTAAAGATTTTATTTATTTATTTGACAGAGAGATCACAAGCAGGCAGAGAGGCAGGCAGAGAGAGAGGAGGAAGCAGGCTCCCCGCCAAGCAGAGAGCCCGACGCGGGGCTCATCCCAGGACTCTGAGATCATGACCCGAGCCAAAGGCAGCGGCTTAACCCACTGAGCCACCCAGGCGCCCCAACCACTATCTTAATAGTATCAGCTAAATTAGGAATTTCTACTTATACTCTATAGCATAAAAAGTAAATTGGTATAGTCACTGTAGTTAGATGGGGAGGCTGAGTAGTATCCTCAAAATAGTATACTTTTTCTGCAGAAACAAATTTCCATTAAACTCTTATTTTAGTTTAGAAGGAGATAGGATTTTATTTAAATCATTAGGACCACAGCCTGATTACCTTTTGATCCTAGACATGATTTCTTTGGCTAGTCAAGATTACAGTGTGAAGGCTTATTAATACTTTTTTTTAACATGAACTGCTTTTTATTTCAGGGTCTTTACATTTCCTTGTTTATCAGCATTTCTTGATAAATATGAGGTAAGTTTTAAATTTAACATGTTGGGGTACCAGGGTGGCTCAGATGGTTAAGCGTCTGCCTTCAGCTCAGGTCATGATCCCAGAGTCCTGGGATCAAGCCCCACTTTGGGCTCCCCGATCAGCGGGGAGTCTGCTTCTCCTTCTCCTTCTGTCTCTCTCCCTGCTCATGCTCTCTGTCTGTATCTCTCTGTATCAGAAGAGTTAAAATGAATAAATGAATGAATAAATAAATAAATGAGACATATTTTAGGTATTAGATGAACTTTGATACATGATCTAGTGAATTATAGGTTACAAGTTGACAAGAATGTTAAAAATAGTCATAACTTGATCACAAGTACAGCTGGGCTAGTATTCTGTGTCTAAGAGCCATTTTATGAAGTGACGTATTTGTAGCCAAGGATAACTGAAATATAAAGACTATACTTCAGATTTGCTTCTTTTCCCTTTAAGTCAAGCCCATTATTGATTTAGCATTCAATAATATAGTCAAACTAATATTTTCAACCTTTATTTGTACTTGGAATATTTGTGATTTCTTGGAGCTAGCTAATTTCTGTGTAAGGTATTAAAGCAGCATTTCTTTTTATTGTTTCTGATTAAATGTTGTGCTTGGCTGCTCTTTCTCTTACCTCATCTTCTGGCTGTCCTCTCTCTTTTTTTTTTTTTTTAAAGATTTTATTTATTTATTTGACAGACAGAGATCACAAGTGGGCAGAGAGGCAGGCAGAGAGAGAGGAGGAAGCAGGCTCCCTGCTGAGCAGAGAGCCTGAAGTGGGGCTTGATATCAGGACCCTGGGACTTGATCCCAGGACCTTGGGATCATGACCTTGGGATCATGAGCCAAAGGCAGAGGCGTTAACCCAGTGAGCCGCCCAGGTGCCCTTCCTCTTTTCTTTAAAAAAAAACCAAAAACAACAAACAAACTCAACCAGGAATATAACATAGTCATAATTTTCTATTGTCATTTTAAAAATCATTGTATATAATAATTTTTTATTTTTTTTATTAGTTGCAAATACCTTCAGATGAAAAACTTGAGGAATTTTGGATAGATTTTAATCTTGGGAGCCAGACTCTGTCATTCTACATTGCTGGAGATAATGATGTAAGCTTCATTCCGTCTGTCATTTTATGTTTGTGTGTATATATGTGTTATAAAATGTTTTAATTTAAGAATGTGGATTTTTGTTCATTTGTTTTTCTGGCTATTTTAATAGATTTCACTATTACCCCTATAGTTCTGATTAGCTTGGTAATTAATTCCATTAATTAGAAATGAAGATTATTTCTGATGTCTAATTGCAACAGAAAAATTAATGCTAGATTTTCATACTAGTTTTTTAACATAAGATTTTTCAGAAATAAATTACATGTCAATTACCTAACATTTAACACTCATATGAACATATGAACTGGAATCTAGAAAAGATGCCAGTTACTCAAATGTAGAGGCACTCACTTAAAAAAATAATTTAACAAATACTGATAAGTGGTCTTATCCATTCATAAAATCTTCTATTTGAAAATAGTGAGGTATTGATTCTTATGGTAGTGTTTGGAAATGCTGTAGTTCTTTATGTGCTGTATTGTAGCTATATTTAAACCTTCCAACCAGATGGTATATTTTCTGACTTCTTTTTAACCTGAAGAGAATTCTCGAGCCATTGTTTACAAATATCTACCACTTAATATTTAGTCCAGGGGCATACTTCTAGTCTGGACTATATAGTTGCTTTATAAAAATCCAACTAAGAGTTGATCTGCATTTACTAATCTAATTGCAGTTGCTAAGTTTTAATGAGGCGCTGGTCTTTTTACTCTGTCTCTTGTAAAATCTTGCTTTTTGTTCCAGGTAAACTATAGATAGACATTAACCAAATGCCCCTGAGGTTTTCCACATACCCTTATTTCTTTTTATTTTAGAGCATCTTCATAGAATACTTCATTAAAATTGAGTTCCAAATATTAGCACAGCTTCTCAGGGTCACTCACAGTTTTAATTGGTGTATTTATTCCAGTAGAGTCTGTAGGAATATTTTTAACTAGTTTATCTTTAGAAATGAACTTCAGGTTTGGGAGAGGAGGGTGGAATAGGATCGATGTAGTCCCTGCCTGCATGCAGTGTGGTCTAGTGGATGATTCCAACAAGAAAATAGCAATTATAGTATGATATCCGGTAGGTATAGTATAAAAAGCATTTATAAATGTTAAATGCCTGCCATGTGCCAGAAACGAACCTAGAAAGGCAGGGAGAGTCCTCCAAAATGCATATTTAGAATTCTCTCTTTCTTGGATTTCTCTGGCAGTAGTATATTCACCCTGTATTCTCTGACTTTCCTAAAAGCCATTCTCCATGTAGTGGCTGCTTAAAATCCTCCTTCTGTCTCTTTAACATTGTGTATGAGGGTCATTGTGATCTGGTCCTTGGCTATTTCTCTGACATCTCAGACCATTCTCTATGCTTACTGTGGTCCAGCCACGTTCATTTTTTTTTTCTTTCTTTAACAAAGATCGTGCCCATTTCAGATCTTTCTACTTGTTTGTTCTTCTGCCCAGAAACTTCCAGATCTTTGCATCTCAGTTTCTTCCCATTTAGACTTCAGTATAAATGTTGCTTCTTTATAGAGATATTCTCTGGTAACTCAGTCTAATGTTTAAAGTTGCCTCCCACCCATATGATCCCCTGAATAGATGCAGAAAAAAATATTTGACAAAATACAACATCCTTTCTTGGTTAAAAGTCTCCACAGTGTAGGGATAGAGGGAAGATACCTCAATATCATAAAAGCCATTTACAAAAGCCCACTGTGAATATCATTCTCCATGGGAAAAACTGGAAAGCTTTCCCCCTAAGGTCAGGAACAGGACAGGGACGTCCACTCTCACCACTGTTATTCAACATAGTACTAGTAGTCCTCGCCTCAACAGACAAAAAAAGGAAATAAAAGGCATCTGAATTGGCAAAGAAGTCAAATTCTCACTCTTCACAGATGACGTGATATTTTATGTGGAAAATCCAAAAGACTCCACCCCAGAATTGCTAGAACTCATATAGGAATTCAGCAAAGTGGCAGAATATAAAATCAATGTACAGATATCAGTTGCATTTTTATATACTGAAACAGAAGAAACAGAAATTAAGGAATCAATCCCATTTACAATTGCACCCAAAACTGTTGGATACTAGGAATAAGCCTAACCAAAGAGGGGAAGGATCTATACTCTGAAAACTATAGAACACTCATAAAATAAATTGAGGAATACACAAAGAAATGGAAAACACTCCATGCTCATGGATTAGAAGAACAAATTTTTTTTTTTAAGACTTTGTTTACTTATTTGACAGAGAGAAATCAGAATTAGGCAGAGAGGCAGGCAGAGAGAAAAGGGGAAGCAGGCTTCCATTGAGCGGAGAGCCCAATGCGGGGCTCGATCCCAAGACCCTGAGATCATGACCTGAGAACCAGAAGAACAAATATTTTTAAAATGTCTTTGCTACCCAGAGCAGTCTGTACAGTCAATGCAATCCCTATGAAAATACCACCAACACTTTTCACAGAACTGGAACAAATAATCCTAAAATTTGTATGGAACCAGAAAAGACCTCGAATAGCCAAAGGAATATTGAAAAAGAAAGCCAAAGTTGGTGGCATCACAATTCCGGACTTCAAGCTCTATTACAAAGCTGTCATCATCAAGACAGCATGGTACTGGCACAAAAACAGACACATGGATCAGTGGAACAGAATAGAGAGCCCAGAAATGAACCCTCAACTCTATGGCCTACTAATCTTCAACAAAACAGGAAAGAAATATCCAATGGAAAAAAAGTCTCTTTAACAAATGATGTTGGGAAAATTGAAAAGCCATATGCAAGAGAATGAAACTGGATCATTTCCTACACCATACACAAAAATAAACTCAAAATGGATGAAAGATCTCAATGTGAGAAAGGAATCCATCAAAATCCTAGAGGAGAACATAGGCCCATGTGGCACATTTGACCTTGGCCACAGCAACTTCTTGCTAGACACGTCTCCAAAGGCAAGGGAAACAGGTAAAAATGAATTATTAGGACTTCATAAGGATAAAAAGCTTTTGTACAGCAAAGGAAAAGTTGACAGAACCAAAAGACAACCTACAGAATGGGAGAAGATGTTTGTAAATGTCTTATCTGAAAAAGGGCTAGAACCCAAAATCTATAAAGGACTTATCAAATTTAACATCCAAAGAACAGATAATCCAGTCACGAAATGGGCAGAAGAAATGAACAGACATTTCTCCGAAGAACACTTACAAATGGCCAACAGACACATGAAAAAAAAAAATGCTCCACATCACTTGGCATCAGGGAAATACAAATCAAAACCACAATGAGATGCAACCTCACACCAGTCAGAATGGCTAAAATTAACAAGTCAGGAAAACACAGATGCTGGCGAGGATGCGGAGAAAGGGGAGCCCTCCTACACTGTTGGTGGGAATGCAAGCTGGTGCAGCCACTCTGGAAAACAGCATGGAGGTTCCTCAAAAAGTTGAAAATAGAGCTACCCTATGACCCAGCAATTGCACTACTGGGTATATGCCCCAGAGATAGAGAGGTAGTGATTCTCAGGGGCCCCATGCACCCTGATGTTCATAGCAGCAATGTCCACAATAGCTAAACTATGGAAAGAGCACAGATGTCCATGGACAGATGAATGGATAAAGAAGATGTGGTATGTATATATAGATATACATCTATATATACACAGTGGAATTGTATTACACACACACACAATGTAATTGTATTACATGTGTATAAATACAGTGCCATTGTATATATTCCATTGGTGTGTGTGTGTGTAATATATATGTATATAAATACCCCACATGGTATATGTGGGGGGGGGTGTGTATATATATACACACACACAATGGAATATTTCTCAACCATCAAAAAAATGAAATCTTGCCATTTGCAATGACGCAGATAGAACTAGAGGGTATTATGCTAAGCGAAATAAGTCAATCAGAGGAAGACAATTATCATATGATCTCCACACATATGTGGAGTTTAAGAAACAAAACAGACAATCATAGGGGAAGAGAGGGAAAAATAAAACAAGATGAAATCAGAGAGGGAGACAAACCATAAGAGACTCTTAATGATAGGAAACGCACTGAGGGTTGATGGAGGGGAGGTGCGTGGAGGGTTGGGGTACCTGGGTGATGGGCATTAGGAGGGCACATGATATAACAAGCACTGGGTGTTATGTAAGACTGATGAATCACTGAACTCTACCTCTGAAAGTAATGATATGCTGTTAATTGCATTTAAGTTAAAAAATAAAAATAAATAAAAATCATGAACATTTCCACAATATAAAAATTTCTTAGAAAGGGAGGCAGTGAACCAGGACGCATCACATGCAAAACAACCATTTTGTGTGTGCCTCAAAGGAGCAAGTGTTTTTACACATAGAAAATAAGAAGTTGCTCAAAGCTTTGGGGCAGAGAAGAGGGTAACAACCCTTTCCTCCTGACCCTGAGGCTTTGAGGTATGGGAGAATTAGCACCTTACCTGGAGATGCCATGACGGTGGTGGTGCCCTCAGCATATGGACACGTTTCAACTAAGGAAAAGAAGTGGAGGGAGTTAGTGAAGAGATTGAGGGTTCAGGGTGAATTTCTATAAAGTGTCCTTAAGTAACAAAAGAAGGGAATCTATTTTCCTTACAAGATTAGTGGAAGTTTTTAGGATCTCATCTTTTAGGAATGATATCTAATTTTTCCTGTAGCTTTTTTTGTGAATTCAGTATTATTTTATTAAGTTATACAAATTTTCAGTGAAAGCTCATGGAAGGGGGGAGGGGCAAATATGGTGATTATTCATGTGCATTCAGTGTTTGAATCTAAGGTCGGTCAATCAGTGAGTGGGAATTGAGGAATACGTAGGATTTCACACTCTTTCAAAGGCATAAATGACAGGATTTGGTAACTTTTTTAAAAAAAGGATATCCTCTAATAAATATTAATGGTAGCAATTGCTTTTTTGGTCAAAATCAAGAAATTATACCATTATACCATGAAATCATACCAGTATTTCCTTTTAAAAGTGAGCAAATAGATTAAATGTGACGCTTTATAATGTATTACACAATCGATGTAGCAAGAAATGTGTTACTTAGTGATACTTAATAAAAAAATAACTTTATTGTTTGAATAACTTCTACATTTTTAAATTGGTATTTAAAGAAGATTTAAAGCAGAAGTAAATTATTTATTTATAGTCAAACCTGTTTTTATTTAAGGATCATCAGTGGGAAGCAGTGACTGTCCCTGAGGATAAAGTACAAATATACAGCATTGAAGGTATTAAACTTGTTTTCTCTAACTCTCCTCTTGACTCTAATCACGTGGGGTAGCAGCTGCATGCTCTCTGCGGAAAAAATAGACTAATGAAAACAAAGTCAAAATTTTCATATATTCACATTCATAAATTTGATGCCAGTATTACCTGAACCTGTATTTCCTCCACCCCAATTTTCAACTCCTTCCTGAACTTGTTTTCTGTATCTAGTCTAAAACCTATGACCACTTTCTTGTCAATATGTTCAAAGCTCTTGCCTTTCATCCTATTAGTTTGATTGGATCCAAACATCTAGTTGCTACACAAATATAACTGGGATTGTTATATTTGTGTATATAACTGCTGGCCAAGTCCTACAACTTGCAGAGTGGTACCACTACATATTCAGATATCAAGATATATTTTAGTCATTTTGCATTCGCTTGGTGACCATTGATATATATTCCTTTGTGAAGTATCCATTTAATACTAGGCTGTCTTTTTTTAATTAAGTTTTTGAGTTGTTACATATGCAGGTACCAGTCTTCTGATAGATAGATGTTCTGGGTAATAGTATTTTCTCCCTATCTGCATCTTGCTTATTTATTTTCTTAGGGATATCTTTCATGAGCAGAAGTCTTTAAGTTTCGAGTTCACTTGATCACATTTTCCCATGGTACTTGTTGCTTTGTGTGCCTTAAGTCATTTTTGCCTACTACCAAGTCACAAAGATGTTCTTTTGTTTGTCTATAAAAAACTTTGTGGTTTTAGCTTTTGTGTTTGGGATTTTGATCCATCTCAAATTAACATTTAGTTATGGTATGATACAGGAGTTGAGGTTCATTTTTTCATATGGACATGCAATTATTACAGGACTGTTTGATGAAAGGCTTTCCTTTCCCCATTGAATTTCATTGGTTCCCGATTTGAAAATCAAATGGCCGATAGAAGTGCACATCTTGTTTCTTGAAGCTCTACTCCACCGCATGGATCTGCTTGCCGTTCCTTATGCAGAAGTATCACACTGTTTTAATTTTTGTAGATTTATAGTTAGTTTTGAAATCAGATAGTGTAAGTCTTCCAACATTGTGGTTTTTTTCAAGGCTATTTTAGAAATTCTAGACCTTCTGTATTTCCATATATCTTTTAGAGATGACTTATCAATTGCTATAAAAAGCCTGTTAGATTTATGGTTGCAACTGTAGTTTGATAGAGGAAGAAACAACCTTGTAACAGTAGCTAAGTATCTGAGTCCACAAGCATGGTGTAGCTTTACATTTATTCAGGTCTTTAACTCCTCTTAACAATGCCTTGTAGTTTTCAGTGTAGAAGTCGTACACATCCTTTGATGAACTTACTCCCACATCTTCAATCTTAATCTTATATGATTATAAATAGAATTGATCTTTAATTTCATTTTCCAGATATTTTCTGCTGGTATGTAAAAATACAATTGATTTCTAAATACTTACCTTGTATCCTACAAACTTGCCAAGTCACTATCTAGTTCCAGTAGTTGTAGTGTGGATTCCTGGGGATATTCTAGGCAGTCCTTCATGGTATCTGCAAATAGAGATATGGTTTCACTTCTTCCTTTCTGATCCGTATGCCCTTCCTTAATGAACTTCCTTCCTTTATCCCTCTCCCCCACTTCTCCCTCCCTTTATTCTCCCCCACTCCTTTATTCCTACCTTTGCCTTACTGCAATAGCTAGAACTTCTAGTACAGTATTGAATAGAAGTGGTAAAAGAGGTCATCTTTGCCTTCTTCATGATCTTTGCTTTGGGAAGAACATGTAGTATTTGAGCCTCAAACATGATGTTAGCTGAAGGTTTTTTGTAGATGACCTTCCATCAGATTCAGGAAGTTGGTAAGTCTTCATGTGTATAAACACATGTGAAACTCTTATGCAATTCAAGGTAATAAATATATCCAGTACCCCTAAGTGTTCTTTATGCTCTTTTTGATCTATACTCAGGAAGATCTAGCCCCAGGAGGTCATTGATGTTTTCTCTACCATGGACAAGTTGACATTTTCTGCAGTTCCTTTAAATAGAGTCTTACAGCATATAGCAGTTTTTTTTTCTGGGTACTTCTTTTCAACAATACCTATGTATATGCATATTTATGTTAGTATATGTTATATAAATAAGTTTCCATGTACCCACTCACCCAGTTTCTCCAATTTTTAAAATTGTGGTTAAAAAAATAGAACATAAAATTTACTACCTTAATTATTTTTAAGTGTATAGTTCAGTAGTGTTAAGTATATTCACGTTGTGCAACAGATCTCCCGAACTTTTGTCATCTTGCCAAATTATAACTCTATACCTGTTAAACAACTTCCCTTTTCCCCCCATCCTCTCAGCCTCTGGTAACCACCATTCTACATTTTTCTTCTGTGAATTTGACTATTTTAAGTGGAATTATACAGTATATATCTTTTCATGACTGGCATTTTTCATTTAGCATAATGTTTTCTCCCATACTTTTTTTTTTTAAAGATTTTTATTTAATCTCTACACCCACCTTGGGGCTTGAACCCAAAACTCCTAGATCAAGATCCATTGACCAAGCCAAGTGCCCCTCATTTTTTAACTTGTACATCTTTTTTTTTTTTTTAACATCTTCTATATTTGTGGTACCTACATTATTGCATTTTTTTTTTTTAAAGATTTTATTTATTTATTTGACAGAGAGAAATCACAAGTAAGCAGAGAGGCAGGCAGAGAGAGAGGAGGAAGCAGGCTCCCTGCTGAGCAGAAAGCCCGATGTGGGGCTCGAACCCAGGACCTGGGATCATGACCTGAGCCGAAGGCAGCGGCTTAACCCACTGAGCCACCCAGGCGCCCCACATTATTGCATTTTAAAACAAAAAAACCCTACTTGGATCATCATCTGCCTCTAGTTGGCTCACTCTTTTTCCATTCACAGTCAATTTTGAGAGATCGTTTTTACCAAATCTTTTTTGTCCTGCTTCTCAGTCCTGCTGTTACTACATTATTTTCCATCCCACTCAACTGAAATTTTACATGTCAACATAATAGTTAATTTTTTCTTAAAGATTTTATTTATTTATTTGACAGAGATCACAAGTAGGCAGAGAGGCAGGCGGGGGGGCAGGGGAAGCAGGCTCCCCGCGGAGCAGAGAGCTGATGCGGGGCTGGATCCCAGGATCCTGGGACCATGACCCAGGCTGAAGGCAGAGGCTTTAACCCACTGAGCCACCCAGGTGCCCCAATTTTATTATTAATATCAGTAGGCACACTTTCAGTCTTTATAATGACCCTTCCCCCACATTTGATACTGTTGACTACACTTTTATTTTTGAATCTTTTTTCCTAATTTCCCAGCTAAGCTCTATATACTTCTCCTTTATTTCCTATTTGACAAAAGGTATGATAACCTTCCAGGTCCCCTAGAAGGAGGCATTCATGATTGTTTCTTCCTCCTCAGCTAATCATTTTTCGTGTTCATTTATTTCTCTTAACATTTTTTGAATTTCTTTTCTCCCCTTTATTATCATGCTAATCACTGCTACCACTTCCTAATAAAGTTCTGTCTTTTGCATCTTGCCAGACATAGTTGCACATAATTGGGCCAAAAAAAAGTTATTTTCATTGTTTTAATAGCAAAACTTGATTTTTCAGATTTATTTTTCAACATTTAACTCTTCCTGATTATATGAGGACACTTTTATAAAAAATTAAGTTCTTTATGTATGGATTAAAAGGGGTTTTTTGGAGCTTCCTGGCTGGTGAATAAGAATGAACCTTCATGCCTGGAGGGCGGGGCACCCTAAGCTTCTCAGGGACAGGTGCTCCTGTGCTCCAGACCCTTCCAGACCTCACACTGTGTATCTCTTCACCCAGCTGTTCATGTGTATCCTTTAGTGTCCTTTGTAGCACAGTGGTAGTCTGGTGTAACCTGTATGGAATGGACAAAATGTGAATTTTTACATGAAGGGCACACATGGAAGTAAGAAAGAAAAAGTAGAATCTGGAACTCAATATTTACAGTGAAAAAGAATTTCATTAGTTGCAGACTGAGGGGTGGGGAAGCAGTAGCGATGATGGATTGCAGGCAGTTAGACCCTTTCATATAGAAAATTAAGAATTGATAAAATAAAGGCTCCATGGGCAATCTTAAAATTCTTTTAAATGCCTTCATAGGAGAAAATATTATATTCATATAGTGCATTTGAATCTCATATAAATATGTTTATTTATAAATACTTAGACTTATTTAAAGATTTATTTATTTGAGAGAGAGTGAGAGCACGCGCGTGCATGCCCATGTGCAGTGGGGGAAGAGGCAGAGGGAGACAGAGTCACAAGCAGACTCTGAGCTGAGCGCAGAACCCATTACAGGGCTCGATGTCACAACCCTGAGATCATGACCTGAGCCAAAACCAAGAGTCAGATGCTCAATTGACTGTGTGCCTCCCAGGTGCCCCCAAATACTTGGCTATTTAGCAAGCAGCAAAATAAATGTTTTGGTATCTCAGCAATATTGCTAATTAAAAGCAAGCCATGGTATAGTCCAGGCACTTACAGGAGATACCAAAAATTTCAACAAAGCCCACAATAAAGTATAACAAATATCAATAGATTCTTTATAGATTGTCACAGTATATGTGGAGAATACGTTGTATAAAAAAATGCAATTCATTCAGCAATATTTGAAGTAATTCTAATACCATGTTTAGGTAAGCAGTGAAACAAATACTGTATTTACTACAAGTTCATGGCAAGCTGCAGAAAAAAATCATCTGAACAAAATAATAACCAAAATATCCATAAGGATTATAAATTTTCTAATATTCATCAGAATTTAAAACATTGTTGTCTTCAAAGCCACCCAGACTTTCATCTCTAAAGCCTGAAAACTTGTAACTGTTGAGACACATGACTTTTTTTTTTTTCCAAAATGAAACCACCAGCACTCTTTGAGTTAGAAACTGTCACCACTGTCTTCAAGCAATTAGTAATTCCGAAAGCCATCAAAGGACATTACTGCGGAAGTTTTTCATGACCACATAGTTGCAAAAACATGTAACACATATTCTGCTTGAGTAAGCCTCACAGGAATCAGAATTGTGTAGCCAGTAGGGACATTTGTCCTGTAGGTTAGGTCCTGAAGTAGCCAGTAGAACTTTTCTTGAAGTAGAGACAAACTTTTCTACTTGGCATGCTCCATCTCTGTCAGGATGTTTTCCTCCTGCCCAAAAGTACACATTGGGGGCTGGTGTGGCGACTTGATAGTCATCAACAGACGCAGCATCAGAAGTAGCGCAGAGCCGCAAGTGGCCTTTAGTCCACAATACAGGCACGCTAATTGGGTGCCAAGTGATTCTTTGGTGAATACTGGGAGGAAGGGTGGTGAGCACCTCTTAAAAGCTGGCACTTCCGGTATTTTCAGTTCATCAGTCGAATTAATGGAGGAGTCGCACTGACTCTTCTTCAGTTTCCTGGCCCTCAAGGTTTTTGACAGTTGTTTACTGTCAACTTGTTTGTAACAGCTGGATTTAAGAGAAATGCTTGAATAGATGCTGATGCCTAGAAAAATAGTTATGTACAGAACTAAAGTTATTTTCTTTGTTTGCCCCTTTTAAATTTAGCTAATAGTTTTCTTAGATGTGTTCTAGGAATCTTTATTAAGAACCTGTTAGTGTCCAGAACATATTTGGGCTTTAGCTCATTAATTATTGTATTAGCTTATAATTTATAGGTCAGGAAACTGAGATTCTGAAAAATAAATTGACTTGTTTGCATAAGTAGTTAACACTGGAATTGATTGTTAAATCCTAAAAGTTAATGTTATTTCACTTCAATTTAATTAATACGCTATGTGACTTTCTTATTTATAGTACACCTAGAGAGGGTATCATAGAAATGAATATAAACTAATCAGTGTGATCTGTTTGTATACAGTGAGACAATCGAAGAAGCTACTGACCATAATTCTGAAAAACGTAGTAAAAATTAGTAAAAGGGAAGGGAAAGAGTTGCTTTTGTATTTTGACGCATCATTGGAAATAACTAATGTGACACAAAAAATTTTCGGTGCAAGTAAATATAGGGTAAGTGTTTAAATTCCTTTTAATATCTATTTTCATAAAAATTTTTTAAATATTTTCATAACTCTGGAAAGTTGCAGTTACGTGGGGCTGTACATTTCATTGATTTTTTTTTCCCTTAGGATTCTTAAAATGACATACTGATTTTTAGTTCTTTGAATTTTTATTATGGAATAGCCATCAGATTGCTACCCATGTCCTTGAGACAGCTGTTAGAATCTCAGAAGACAAAATGAGCTGCAGTATTCAAAATAGTTAATGAATCCCTGTTAGGTGTTTAACAAAGTGAATTGAGGCAAGACCATGTTTTTAAGATATTAAACATTTTTTTGTGAGAATTACAGAATCTACCTCAGAAGAAGTAAATAAGGGGCAGGTATAGAAGTTGAGAAAAGAGATTGCTCATTAAGATTCAGATTTGAAGGAAAGGCTGTTCATTCAGATGGGGCTTGAAATGGCCTTGGACGTTGATGGGTGAAATTTAGAGAAGACGCGTTCTAGGACTGTGGAAGACATCATGAATCAGTAAGGTGACAATTGGCGTTATGTTTCAGGGAGCTACTCTTTTGACAAGCTTAGTCTGCTCAGGCTGCTATAACAAAAATACTGTAGACTGGGTGGCTTAAAATGACGGACCTACTTTCTTGTCTTTCCTTTTTTTTCTTTCCTTTCTTCTCCCTTTCCTTCCTTTCTTTCCCCCTCCTTCCTTCCTTCCCATTTATTTCCATTTATTTCTCATAGTTCTAGAGTCTAGAAGTCTAAGATCAAGGTACCAGCAGACTTATTTTCTGGTGAGGGCCCACTGCTTGGTTCACAGTAGCTGTCTTTTCACTGTGTCTTCACGTGGCAGAAAGGGTGAGGGAGTTCTTGGGGTCTCATTTTATAGGGACATTGATCCCATTGACGAGGGCGCTGCCCTGATGATCCAATCACCTGCCAGAGGCCCCACTTCCTAATACCATCATCTTGGGGATTAGGTTTCAATATATGAATTTAGGGGGACACATTCAGTTCATAGCAGTGCAGAAGATTTAAGGTGAAGAAAAATAGAGACTGTGTGGAGAAGGGTATTTATGCATACAAAATAAAGATTTGAGAGGATTTGGGAATTTTGAAAGGAAACAGGAAACAATTGTATTAACATGGAAGGAACTGGGAGAAAATAACATTACGATGAATGAATTTAATTTTAGGAATTTACCAGAAAACAAGGTATTTCCATTGCCAAAACATCTGTGCATATACTTTTCGATGCAAGTGGATCACAGGTATGTATCTGACTTACTTGGTTTTTATCACTCGGCTACGTTGAACCCTAAATAATTGCACAGTATGATATTGGAGGGTGAATATCTAAAAAACAAATCGTCTCAACATATAGAGTCCCAATAAGGTATATGAGTTTTTAAACATGTTGTTAAAGATCATTTATTTTAGAACAAAAGATAGTTATACTTTAAAAATTAGGTATATATGTCCTGCCACTAATGCCAACGCTTGTTTTATGTCTGTTGACATTCGAAAATGTGGGTGCTTTTTGTTGGGACACTATGTAGGAGTAAGTACATAGAAAACAGGAAGAATTGACTTTTTTAAGTGTGGGACGAATGGATGCTTTATTAAGATACCTGGTGATTTTTGAGAACTTCCTGTGGTTTGCAGTTTGAAATACTTTTCTCCACGTTCTCCAACAGATTCTAGTGCCAGAAAGTCAAACCTCGCCCATCGAAGAGGAACTCATTGCTTTGAAAGAGAAACCTAACTCCCAAAAGGAATTTGCTAAACCTTCAAAATACATCAAAAACAGTAATCAAGGGGACAGAAAGAATAGTCAGCTTGAGGTAAATGTGGTCTCAAATAGCTGCTTAAGAAACAGCACAGGTCAAATCATTGTGACATACAATATAGAAAGAAGCATCTAGAATTCACCTTAATGGCCTTCATCAGTAACATTCAGAATATTTCCTCTACCTTTTACACATGCAAACCAAAGATAGTGTTTTAGCAGTTGTGTTTATGTGCAGGGTAAGAGGGTCAAGACAAGGTATACTATACACTTGTAAATTCCAAGTTAGAAATGTATAAGAAAGTACCCCTTGTTACATTTATCCTGTCTGTATTTGCTTTTGGCTGTTACGTAGAATACAAATCTGTAAGTAATGGTCTCTTTATTTGCACAAGGAAAGAAAACTAAGTATTAAGCTCTTTTTCCTCCTCCTGCTGCTGGTGGAGGCTCTCCTCTAGGCCGCATTCAGCCGAACCAGTTCTCAGCCTTCCTGTCTCGTTGTGACACTTGACATTGCGAACAGCGCTTTCTTAATGTCCTTTCCTTCTCTGATTTCTGTTAGCCTTTTAGTTTTCTTCCTGCTTCTGTGACAGCACCAGAGATACTTTTTCTCCCTGCATCGTAAGTGTAGATTTGCTCTGAAAGCTCGACTCAGCTTCCTGAATGTCTCTATGCCCTCTCCCTTAAAGAGCTTCCTTCTTGTGTGTAGTTTAAGCTCTTACACCAGATCGCTCTTCCAAGTGCTGCAGTGAAATCTCTACTTACTCTTTGAATGTTTCCTTTGGTATGTCTCTTCTTTTCCTGAAGTCTAACCTCAAACTCTTTCATCTTTTGCTTCAAATGTGCATCTGCCTCCACACTTCAATAATGCTACCATTAATTTTCTGATAGTATCCTGAATCCTGCCTCCTCTCCCCCGACACCAAGGTACTCATGATGGTTCTTTCATAGTACCTCACGCATCCTTTCCTCCTCGTTCCTTTTGCCCTAACTCATTTTAGCACACCCAGCCCAGCCCAGCAGCCTCCTCATTGGCCTTTGACTCTGTGAACTGCCCCATGTGGTATTCCTTCCCCTAGCTTTTCTTAATCCCACAGTCCGTGTTGCATTCTGCTCAGAGTTGTGGCATCTCTGTGTTTATCTTCCTGCATCTAAATTTTGACTCAGTTCTGAGTCCTTCTACAAATTCGTCTTACTCTGCATAGCCACCACATTAGTAAGGTTAACTGCTTTCCCGCCTCTTTTTAAGATTTTATTTATTTGAGAGAGAGAGAGAGAATGAGAGAGAGAGAGAGCCTGAGAGGGGGAAGGTCTGAGGACGAAGCAGACCCCCCTGCTGAGCCAGGGCCTCCAGGATCCTGATGGAACGGAAAGCAATCGCCCAATCAGCTGAGACAGCCAGGCGCCCTTTCCTGTCCCTGTTAACGTCACACTAATTCTTGCCTCTATACCCTCATTCATGTTGTTTGTCCTTTTGTTTACCTTCCCTCATTTAATGTGCTGCTGTTATGTTTGCAAGTCTTGATTTTCACTTTTCTTCATGGACATTTTCCCGTTTTAGTTTTTACTAATTTCTCACCTTTAGGCAGCTTTAACTCTCAGAGGCTCTTCCATACATTTTGTCATGTTGGTGTTATTCACTGTTTTTTCCCATTAGTCTTCTATCTGTCCTTAAATGAAAAATTCCATCTTCTGTATTTCTTGGACAATTAAATTATAAAAGCCATTTTCTGTGTTTTTATATCAAAGTCATAGCATTTAAAATGCTGATTCCTAGGGCGCCCCACCTTAAACGTATTGAGTCAGAAACTCTAGAACCCTGTTATTAAATACCACCCTGTTTTTGTTAAGGATTGACTGTTTGAAGCATTTATGTGAATAGGTAACTTCCCGGGTCCCATTCACTATGCCGCTAGGAACTGTCTTTTCTTGAGGAATGCACTGTTTCAGCAGTTTGTTTACTGATTAATCATAGAATTCCCCCTTTTCCTCTCCTTTCTACCCCTCCTCCACACCCCGTTTACAGACCTGTTAAAAACTCCTGCAGTATTTTTTTTTCTTAGTCTTACGGGCAGGTGCCTTTCGAAAAACAGCTCTCCTCTGCATCTTTATGGTTTGTCTGTTTAGTCCCTGTCACGGCGTCCTCTGAGACTCTCTGTTCAGTGACTCTAGGATGGACTTAGAAAATGAACATCTTTACTGGAACCGCCAGCTACTGTGCTGCTGAGTCTCTGAATTCCTATCGCAACTTTTTACTCCAGAGTTACTTTAGTCCTCACAGAATGTTAATACAGTTTTTAAAAACATGTGAAAAGTTTTGAAGAATGCTAAATATTATGAAAGCATTTGCAAATTTATATAAATTTACATAAATACATATCCAAACGTGCACTGAAATAGAATAAGAAACTGAGCCATTGGTTATAGATATACTCGGTATCAATAAAATATTTTCAGCTAGCATATAAAGGTGCTGTATTTCATATGTCTGGATATTCTATAAATACTTGTTAAAACAACATTCCTTGTTTTGGCTACCTATTCAATACCAAATATTAGGGTAAAACCTACGTCAACCTAAAACACAGACACTTATGGATATCATGTTGTTTATAAAATACCATAGATCGGGGAACCTGGGTGGTGCAGTTGGTTGAGTGTCCAGCTCTTGGTTTCAGTCATGTGCTCAGCACAGAATCTCCTTGTTCCTCCCTCTCTGCTCTTCCCCCTGCTTGTGCTTTCTCTCTCGCTCTCTCCATCTGTCTCTGAAGAGAATAAATAAAATCTTTTTAAAAAGTACCATATAGGGCGCCTGGGTGGCTCAGTGGGTTAAAACCTCTGCCTTATGGCTCAGGTCATGATCTCAGGGTCCTGGGATCGAGTCCCGCATCAGGCTCACTGCTTGGCAGGGAGCCTGTTTCCTTCTCTCTCTGCCTGCCTCTCTGCCTACTTGTGATCGCTCTCTCTCTCTCTCTCTCTCTCTCTGTCAAATAAATAAATAAATAAAATCTTAAAAAAAAAAAAGTACCATATATCTTTTGTGTGTAGTCAAGGTAAAATGTTACTGATAAAATCATAGAGTAATTTCAAAAGAGAGTGTGTTTTTACTCTGGCTGCTTCTCGTGATTTCAGATAACTACTCCTAGCAAAAGAAAAATGTCTGAAGCATCAATGATTGTTCCTGGTGCGGACAGATACACTGTGAGAAGTCCAGTACTTTTAATCAACACATGTAAGTTGTATAGTCTTAAAAGACTTCTAATAAACATATTTTTAAAACAGGTATTTTTAAATTCAGAGATATTCTGGGCATAATTTACATAGAGGATAAGTTGGGGATACAGAAATTGTTAATTTACAAACCACAGATGTCTTCTAATTGTCAAGAAATTTCAAATTTCTGAGAAAGGCATATTGGTTATTATCATGTAAACATTATTTAATGTACTAACAGCCAGCATTAATAATTTATTGTTATTTAAGTGGGAGTCAGCTGTAACATAGTGGACAAAACATTGAATTAATCAGGATGCTTGTGCTTATTTCCATCCCCCCCAGTTGTGTGCTTTGTACAGATTGTCCGCCAGGTAAGTTTAGAACCAGTTTTCTCTTTATAAAATGGAACTAAAGTGTCTATCTTATCAGGTTGTTTAGGAGACTAAATAAAAATCATTCACTCAACGAGAAATATTGTGAAACATTTAGACAGTGCCTGCTACATGCTAAGGATTAAATACAAATAAAAAAAAATAATACTGGGTGCCTGGGTGGCTCAGTGGGTTAAGCCGCTGCCTTCAGCTCAGGTCATGATCTCAGGTTCCTGGGATCGAGTCCCACATCGGGCTCTCTGCTCAGTAGGGAGCCTTGCTTCCCTCTCTCTCTCTCTGCCTGCCTCTCTGCCTACTTGTGAACTCTGTCTGTCAAATAAATAAATAAAATCTTTCAAAAAAAAATAATAATACTATAAACTAGCTTCTATAAATCACAGTCTTCTTTAATCTATATGACAATTTAATAGTGACCTCTGTTCCCAAAATCCAGTTGCCTACTGGGCAGGTATCTGATGTCCAGTAGGCTCCACAGTAATTCATCTTTCCACCCTCCCTGCCAAGTTTTTTGTCTATTTCTTACCTTGTTAAAGGGCATCTGTATCCATTCATCTAAACCAGAAACGTGGGACCTATCCTAGCACCTTCCTTTTTTACTTTCCTCATCTGAAAAGTACCTCAGTAATAGCAATATGTAATTTTAGAAGCCCTATAAATATAGCCGTCCTTTGTCCCCCCTTTTTAGCAACACCTCGAAGAGGAAAAATTAAACCACCACTGCAAGTGATGGGTTCTGCAGAAAAACCCGATGTACCTAAAACCTCACAAAGTGGAGTGGACAATGCTGTATCTCTTGTATCTAGACCATCTGAAGGAAGAAATACTGGAGCTAATACAGACAAAGTAATTTTACTTTGAAAACATTTTTAAAAATGTATCAAATCATTGTAGAAATACATATTGAGCTAATTTCTTTTGCAAGCAGAGAGTGCCTCACTTTGTTTAAAGCATCATCATGTGTGTGTGTATATGCACACACACATACACATATATGTATATACATGTATATGTGTGTATATGTGTGTATACATGTATATATATGTATATACATGTATATGTATATATGTGATTTATTGTTCTTGAGAGTCAGTTCCTTCTGATGGGATCTACTTATTAGGCTAATAGTAAAATCGAGGAATATCCATTCAGTATAACTCTGATTAATGTATTCAGTAGGAGAAATGAACTTGGCATCATTCTTTAGTTTATTATACAAGTTAGTGGCTGCTAGAAATATAAGATACAAGTGGACTCTGTCCTTAAGTATCTCAAAGTCTAGTGTGGAAATCAGACAAATTAATAAGACAATTATAATATTGTGTAAATGTTCTCATACTGTACACATAGGATGCAGTAGGAACCTAGTGAAGGGGCAGTTACCTAACTCCAGAGCTGGAGGGGAGGGTGAAGATCAGGAGATGCTCTTTAAGGAGATGGAGAGTGAGTTGGTTTTTGAATGGTCAATAAAGATTAGTGAAGCGGACATGAAGGAGAAGGGCATTCATTCCAGGTAGTGGAAAGGACAAAACAGAATAGCTAACAGAAAGTAATTTCTTGGAGAGATAAAGGAGGTAGTTGGAGATACAGATAAGTAAGTTTGTAGATGAGAAATGCCTAATAGTTTTGTTTCCTCTGAAGTGTGAGGTGAATTTGTCTTGTCAGTATGCTCAAGTAGTGGGCTCAGGGACATGTAAAGACTTGAAGCTGTTACGAAGAGATAATGGGGAGGGAGGGTAAGTAAAGGATAATGAAGAATAAGTAAAGGTGTTAGGTTGACGGCCCTTTCAGTTTAAGACTGAATTTTATCATGGCATCAGATCAGAAATATGTGTCATTTACTCCAACGGAGCACCGTAAAAAAGAATAGGTAGTGGATTTAAAAAAAAAAAAAAAAAAAGGTCATGTGGCCAAAGGATGAATGGTGCAAGAGTTGGAAAAAGTCAAAACTAATTGTTCAAATTAATTGGTTAAATGTTCCATTATTAGGGTGCTGTTGTTCAGTGCTGTGGCGTGGTCCTGAGTGTGGTCGGATGGTGGGCATCCAAGGCCTGTGCTTGCTTGTACCAGTCAGGGGAGCCCTTCTATCATTGGAACAGCCAGCACATACCTGCGTGCTCTCCTACTGCTCCTGTCCTGGGATGGAGAAGTGCCTGCTAGACCAAGTAGGGAAGACAGCCAGCATGAGGCACCACATCTTAGCCTGGACGGCATGTATTTCTGATTGTGATGGCAGATTATCATCAGATCTGTGGCTATGAAAAGAGGGAAGCTTGGTGGAGACAAGAAGTTATTTGTTCAGTGGCAACAATTTTACAGAATCCTTTAATATTCTAGAATTGCCAAACCACGCATGTATGTTAGTGAAAAGACAGTAGATGCAGGTTGTGAGATCAGCTGCAGTAGATGTTCCATGGTGATTCTAGAAATTGTCGGTTATGGATGAGAATGGTATTACTGTACTAGCTGTGGATGAGATCAGAAAGTTTGTAGGCTCTTCTGCCCTGTCTGTAATGAAAATTATTTTCTTGTGTTTTAGGGTAAACAGTATTCTGGAATGGGCATACACTTCATGAAACCATAGAAATACTATCCAACTTTTAGTAACACACAAGGCAAATTATTTTAAATGTTTTAAACTTTGATACTCTGACTTTTAAGAGTTGTTTTCATGTAATCCCTTGATTTAAATTTACATCACTGTGTCTTCTATGTGTTATAGCACATCGAAACTGCTAAAGTTGTAGGGAAGACAGAGAATAAGAACATTGAATTCCCAAACCAAAATATTAGTAAGTACTTTCTTGGTTTAATTTCACTTTCTCTTTTAAAAAATGTAATCATTTCATATTTCCCTTTAACTCCACTGGCTTCATTGATTTGAAAAAGTTTTATAATGAATGCATTTGGCTTTATGAAAGAAGCTTAGAGGTTACAAGGAAATATTATACAGTCTCTATTTCTAAGAAAACCGATCTCTGTATCCTAATATGTGAATCTAGATCAACTTTTATACCAACTCCCATTTTACCCTGCCAACTGCACAAAAAATTGAAAATGCCGTAATTTTTGTTTTGTTTAATTTAGATGACCTGCAGGATGTTGTTCCAGATTCCCAGGCAGTGGAGAAAATAGATAAGCCTATGTAAGTATGAAGAAAACCATCAAATAAGTTAGTATATATTAATGTTGTTTTTACATAAATGTAATACATTTAAAAGAAAAGGCATTTATATTCTTAGAATGTAGTATTGGCTCTAGCACTAATCAGCTCGAGTGTTACTATGATTGCACAATGGTGAATAGTCTTGTTTTTTCATGACCACCAACATAACTCTTTCCCAAATTGAGACTTACAATGAATGAGATTTTTTAAATAATTAAGTATGAATGTGAAGAAATTTAACCTAGTTTAAATACACAGTAGAACATGTAAGATATGTGAGATATATTTGAGATATCTTTAAGTAGATACCAAATAATAGCAATAATGGAACTTTTTAATAGTTTTTAATCTGATCAATTACATAGTAGGTTTTAAATTTCATAATGACTTAGCAAAATGTTTTCATACTTGACTAATAAATTGCTATCAGTAAACACTGACTAAACAAAAAAATCACAGTCTCATGTCAGAGTCATAGGCTAATGTTTTGTTATACATTAAGCAAGTTATTTTATTTTCCAGGTTACCTGGTGTTTCAGGCAACATCTGTGGAAATAAAATGCCCTCCAAATGGTCGTGCTGGACTCCTGTAACAAATATTAATTTGTGTAACAACCAAAGAGCAGGCACTTCATCAGGAGACACATTCAGTCAAGGTGAAACAGCCTTTTCTCAGTATACAATAGTAGCTCAGGGAAATACTCATTTCTTGGAATGTCTAATGTCTTATTTTAACAAATTTATGTATCACCAGTTTATTAATTTAATAAGGATTGGTTTTTATTTTTCCACTAGGTGTAACTGTCAACAAAAAACTTAGGAAACAAAAATCATCCTCTTCCGTATCTGAGGATAATTCTGAAGAAGCAGAAAAGGTGCGATATAAGAAAAAAAAAGTGCAGCATAACAAAATAGAGAAAGCAGACGTAGGAGTTTGCAAAAGAGACACTCAGCAACGACTAAATCATCCTAAACATTCGGAGCAGAAAAACACTGAAAATACCAAGCAAAGTGATTGGCATATTGAATCTGAAACTACTTTTAAGTCTGTTCTCCTAAATAAGACAGTCGAAGAATCTCTGATCTATAGGAAGAAATACATACTGTCAAAAGATGTGAATCCTGCTGTTTGTGATAAGAGCCCTTCTCCTAGAAAAAATGTGAAAAGTCATAGAAAATCAGGGAAAAGATTAACGTCGGAACTTAATTCCTGGGATCTGAGACCAAAAAAAATGGTGAGTTTTCGGTGTGTTTTGGTTTCTGCACACCTATAATACGACTAGCTAATAACATGAGACAGTGAAGGAAGCCCGATGGGCTGCTGCAGACTGAACATTTGTAAGACCGTGACCTTTAAGTCTCCAGTCTGAGAGTGAGCGCCTCCTGAACTCCCTCTCCTCGTCCTTGTCCCTGGCCCCCCTCCCAACCGGTGTGCCCACAGGTGCAGGGCAGGTGTGTAAATAGGTGTGGTATGAAGGCACCCTGTAGCTCCTTGTGTCCTCCTCATGGTTTTCTTCCTCTCTGTCCTGCAGATGCTTTGAGTATATAGAACTGTCTGTGTCTCTCTTGTGGTGCTTACCTTTCTTTTAAAAAGTAGTTATTGTGTCTATTTTTCTCCTTGTTTTAACCTATTAGAGTGTAAAGACTATGTTTTATTCGTCATTTATTTTCTTGCATGGCCCCGTTCAGTTTTGCACATAGTAGCATCTGAAACCATTTCTTGGATTATTGCATTAGAGTTTGACAGGTTTTGTCAAATGAGAAGAAAAAATGTAGGTGGAGTATAGGAGACTGTCTTCCACTGTCCTGTTGCTCATCCCCACTGGAGTCTTTACCTTCTCCTTCAGATTAATCATCTGTGGGATGCTCTAGGACAGTTTAAGCTCATCTTCACCATACTTTAGATCAAAAGTTTACTTTTTGAGGTAGTTACTGTAAATATCTTTTGTCATTACTATCAAGATGCAGATTAAGACTTTTTTTTAAAGGAAAGTATTTTTTTTAATTTTTTAAAGATTTTATTTATTTATTTGAGAGAGAGAGAGTAATAGAGAGAGCACGAGTGGGGTGAGGGCCAGAGAGAGAAGCAGACTCCCTCCTGAGCAGGGATCCTGACGCAGGGCTCAATCCCAGAACTCCAGGATCATGACCTGAGCCGAAGGCAGACACTTAACTGACTGAGGCACCCAGGTGCCCCAGAAAACTTTTTAATTAGAGTACATTCCACTGCTAGGGATAGAATCTGTTTTTCACTCTTCTTTAGAAGATCCAGGGTTTTTTTTGTTTTTGTTTTTAACATATAATGTATTATTTGTTTCAGGGGTACAGGTCTGCGAGTCATCAGGCTTTTACAATTCACAGCACTCACCATAGCACATACCCTCCCCAGTGTCCATCACCCCACCACCCCATCCCTCCCACCCCCCTCCATTTCAGCAACCCTCAGTTTGTTTCCTGAGACCAAAAGTCTCTTAAGGTTTGTCTCACTCTCTGGTTTGACTTGTTTCATTTTCCCCCTCCCTTCCCCTATGATCCTCTGTCTTGTTTCTCAAATTCCTCAAGTCAGTGAGGTCATATGATAACTGTCCCTCTCTGATTGACTTATTTCACTTAACATAATACCCTCTAGTTCTATCCACATTGTTGCAAATGGCAAGATTTCAGGGTTTTTTGATGGCTGCATAGTATTCCATTATACACACACACATAAATATATGAGGGGTTTTTGATGGCTGCATAATACTCCATTTTGGGTTTTTTTGATGACTACATAATATTCCTGTGTGTGTGTGTGTGTGTGTGTGTGTGTGTGTGTGTGTATACGTGTGTTTGGAATTTAGAATTATTCCACAGAATTTCCCTGAGCTAGTCATTGTTTTTTTTTTGTTTTTTTTTTTCTGGGACCACAGAAACTGATCATTGAAACTGTGCGCTCATTTTTTAAAACCAACTTCCTGTTTCCAGAAGTTCTCTTCAGTCTTTCATAGTGTTGCTCCCGGTGTTATGATAGAGGACTTTCTGCCACTCGCAGGCATGATGACTCTCCTCTAAGGTAGTCATCTGGTCCCGCTTCCTGTTCACTGGACTAACCTAGAGAAACAGAACTTCTGCAGCTTGGTGGTACCGGTTTCCCAAGGCAGCTCCAGTCATGCTGGAAGTTCCTAAACCATACACTCACTATTCTGGGGGAGGTTCATTTTTGCTACATTTTTATCAAACCAAGTACAGTAATCTCAAGAAGAGACAGTAAATAGTAACTTATGATCTATATTACATATAAAAACATAAACTGAAAAATGATTGAAATAGGCTTCCTGGTTGGCTCAGTTAAGCATCCGACTCTTGATTTCCGATCAGGTCATGATCTCAGGGTTGTGAGATCAAGCCCTGCACTGGGCTCTGTGATGGGCGTGGAGCCTGTGTGAGATTTTCTGTCTCCCACTCCCTCTGCCTGAAACCCCCTCTCACTCTGGCTCTCCTGGAAAAAAAAAAAAAATAAAGTAAATTTTTTGTTTCTATTATATTTTACCATACTTTTAAAAAAATGCCCGATTCCCAGAAAAAGATAAAACTAATGATTAGAGTCAGGAGAACTCGTATCTTTGAGTATTATAGGGAATTTTAGCCAGGTTACCTAAAATTATGCAGATGATAATTGTAGTCCTTCCATTTTTGAAGTAATAGTATATTTTACCTTTTTTTAAAGTAATCCCTACACCCAACATGGGTCTCAAACTTATGGCCCCCAGATCAAGAGTTGCACACTCCACTGACTGAGCCAGGCAGGTGCCCTTAAACAATGGTATTTCTTAAGGCAGTTTCAGGTATACAAGTACACCGAGACTTCCCGTTTCCCCTTTGCCCACACCCTAATTTCCCCATCATTAACATCTTACATCAGTAGGTACCTGGATTACGAATTATGAACTAGTATCAATACATTACTATGAACTAAAGCCTATAGTTTAGTTTAGAATTCAGCCTTTGTGTTGTATATTCTATATGTTTTGACAGATGTGTAGCATCTGTAGCTACAGATGTGTAGCAACACGTATTATCATACGTAATAGTTTTAGTGCTCTAAAATTCCCTTGTGCTCCCCACCCCCTCATACTACTGGCAGTCACTGACCTTCTGTCTCCGTAGTTTTGCCTTTTCCAGAATGTCAGAGTTGGAACCATATAGTATGTAGTCTTCAGATCGGCTTCTTTCACTTAGTAATAGCAGTGATGTTTTCTCCATGTGTTTTCATGGCTTAACAGCTCATTTCTTTTTACTGCTGAATAATATTCTCTTATATGCATGTACCAGGATTGTTTAGGTGTTCACCTGTGGAAGGACATCTTAGCTGGTTTCTATGGTGTGACAGTTACGAATAAAGCTTCTGTAAATGTTCATTGTGCAGGTTTCATGTGGACATAAGCTTCCAGCTCATTTGGGAAAATAGAAAGGAGCATGATTGCTGGATCATATGGTCAGAATGTGTTCAGTTTCATAAGAAACTGCCTGTCTTCTGGAAGTGGAAAAGATGGCTGTACCATTTTTGCATTCTGAGCAACAGATGAGAAAATTCCTGTTGATCTAATCCTTGCCAATACTGGGTGTTGTCAGTGTCTTGGAGCTTAGCTACTGTTATATGTGCTTGGTGGTATCTCATTTTAATTTGCAGCTCCCTAATGACACACACATCTGAGCGGCCTTCTGTATTTTTATTTACCATCTGTATGTCTTCTTTGGTGAGTTGTCTCTTCAGATCTTTTGCTCACTTTTTAACTGGGTTCTTTGTTATTGTTGAATATTAACAGTTCTTTGTTTAATTTAGATACAGGCATGCCATGCTTTGTTGCCCTTCACAGATACTGCATTTTTTTTAAAGATTTTATTTATTTATTTGACAGACAGAGATCACAAGCAGGCAGAGAAGCAGGCAGAGGGAGAGAAAAGCAGGCTCCCCGCTGAGCAGAGAGCCCGATGTGGGGCTCGATCCCAGGACCCTGGGATCATGACCTAGGCCAAAGGCAAAGGCTTTAACCCACTGAGCCACCCAGGTGCTCCAGATACTGCATTTTTTATGAATTGACGGTTTTTGGCATCCCTGTGTTGGGCAAGTGGATTGGTGCTATTTTTCCACCAACATTTGCTGACTTTACGTCTCTGCCACGTTTTGGTAATTTTCATAATATTTCAAAGTTTTTCATTATTATTATATTACTTATGGTGACCTATAATCAGTGTTCTTTGATGTTATTATCGTAATTGTTTTGAGGCACTATGGCTGCACCCAGATAGGATGGCGGACTTAATAAATGTGTGTTTTCTGACTGCTCCACCACCCGGCAGTTCCCCCATCTGTCTCCCTGTCCTCAGGCCTCCTGGTTCCCAGGGACGTAACAATATTGAGATTAGGCCAGTCAGTAACTTTACAGGGGCCTCTAAGTGTTCAAGTGAAGGGAAGAGCCACACATCTCTCACTTAAGGTCAAAGGCTAAAAATAATGAAGCTTAATAAGGCAGGTGCGCAGAAAGCCGGTGTAAGCAAAAAAAAGCTTGTGCTCTTGTGAAACAGCTTTGTTGGATCTGGAGGGAGTTTGAGTGGCCGGGATAGAAGCTCAAACCAGCCACAGAATTCTCTTAAGCCGAAGCCCACTTAAGAGCAAGGCCCTAACGCTCTTCAGTTTTATGAAGGCTGAGAGAGGTCCAAAAGCTTCGGAAGAAGAGTCTGAGGCTAGCGGGGAATGGTTCATGTAGTTTAGGGAAAGAAGCCATGTCTGTAATGTACAAATGCAAGGCGAAGTAGCAAGTTATCCGGAAGATCTGGCTAAGATCATAAATGAAGGTGGCTACACTAAGGAATTTTCGGTGTAGGCAAGATAGCCGTATGTTGGAAAGAGATGCCATCCACGACTTTCATAGCTAGAGATAAGTCAGTGCCTGCCTGGCATCAGAGCTTCAAAGGACAGGCTGACTCTCTCGTTAGGCGCTAATGCATCTAGTGACTAAGTTAGAGCCAGTGTTCCTAGGGCCCTTGACAGTTATGCTCAATCTACTCTGCCTGTGCTTTGTAAATGAAACCGCAATGCCTGTGTGACAGCACATCTGCTTACAACATGGTTTGCTGAATATTTTAAGCCCACTGTTGAGACCTGCTCAGAAAAGAAGATTCCTTTTAAAATAGTACTTCTCATTGACAGTACCCCTGGTCATTCAAGAGCTTTGATGAAGATGTACAATGAAATTAATGTTTTCTTTTTCTTTTTTAAAAGATTTTTTATTTGTTTGACAGAGATCACAAGCAGGCAGAGAGGTAGGCAGAGAGAGAGATAGAAGGGGAAGCAGGCTCCCCACTGAGCAGAGAGCCCGACTTGGGGCTCGATCCCAGGACCCCAGGATCATGGCCTGAGCCAAAGGCAGAGGCCTTAAACCACTGAGCCACTCAGGTGCCCCAAGTTAATGTTTTCATACCTCCTAAATATAACATCCATTCTGCAGCCCAAGGATCAAAGGGTAATTTCTACTTTGAGGTCTTACTATTGAAGAAATACATTTCATAAGACTCTAGCTGCCACAGAGAGTGATCCCTCTGATAGATCTGGGCAAACCAAGGATAGTTTGGATTCACCATTCTAGATGCCATTAAGAACATTTGTGAATGGGGCACCCTGGTGACTCAGTTGGTTAAGCATCTGACTCTTTGATTTTGGGTCAGGTATGATCTGAGGGTCATGAGGTCGAGCCCCGTGTTGTGTTTCACAGTGGGTGTGGAGCCTTACTTAGGATTCTCTTTCCCTTCCCCCACCTCCCAAAAAAGAACATCAGTGATTCATGGAAAGAGGTCAAAATATCAACATTAGCGGGAGTGTGGAAGAGTTGATTCCAGCCCTCTTGGATGACTTTGATGGGTTCAAGACTTTAGTAGAGGAAGTAACTAGAGATGTTGTGGAAGTAGCAGGTGAACTAGAATTATAAGTGGAGCCCGAAGATGGGACTGAATTGCTGTGATCTCATGATAAAACTTTAGTGGATGAGGAGTTGCTGCTTATGGATGAGTAAAGACCATGGTTTCTTGAGATAGAATCTACTCATGGACTATGGACTCTGAAAAACAATCTGAGGGTTTTGAAGGGGTGGGGGGGTGGGAGGTTGGGGGAACCAGGTGATGGGTATTACGGAGGGCACGGATTGAATGGAGTACTGGGTGTGGTGCTAAAACAATGAATACTGTTACGCTGAAAGGAAATAAAAAATTAAAAAAAAATCTCATGGTGGAGATGCTGTGAAGATTGACAAAAAAGAATTTAGACTATTAATTAAACTTAGTTGATAAAGCATAGGCAGGGTTTGAGAGACTTCGGTTTTAAAAGAAGTTCTGCTGTGGGTAAAATGCTATCAAACAGCATTGCATGCAGTGCAGAAATCGTTCATGAAAGGAAGAGGCAGTCAATGTGGCAAATTTCTTTGTTGTCTTATTGTAAGAAGTTGCCACAAGCCACCCCGGCCTTCAACAATCACGACCCTAATCAGTCAGCAGGTATCAACATTGAGGCAAGACCCTCTACCAGCAAAAAGATTGCTCTTTGCTGAAAACTCAGATGATTAGCATTTTTTAGCATTAAAGTATTTTTTAATTAAGATATGTACTTTTTTTAAAAGGCATAGTGCCATTATACATTTAATAGACTACAGTGGTAGAGTAAGCATAACTTTTATATGCACTGGGAAACCAAGTTCATTTGACTCACTTTAATGCATTTGCTTTGTCACTGTGTTCTAGAACCAGAACCACAGTATTTCTGCAGTATGTCTATACAAGGCCTTTATCAGATATGTGTTTTACAAATAGTTTCTTTCTCTGTGGCTTGTCTTTTTCTTTTTGAAACAGTGTCTTTTACAGAACACAAATTTTTAATTTTAGTGAAATTCTGTGTCTCAGTTTTGTCTTTCATGGATTGTGCTTTTGGTATTATACAAAAAGGCATTGCCGAACCCAAGGTCAATCTAGATTTTCTCCTCTGTTATCTTCTAGGAGTTTTATAGTTTGCATATTACTTTTAGGCTTATGATCCCCTTTGAGTTAATTTTTGTGAAGGGTGTAAGTTCTGGGTCTAGAATCATTTTTGGTTTTTGGTTTTTAGCATGTGAATGTCCAGTTATTCCATCATCGTTTGTTGGAAAGATAAATTTATCCATTGCATTGTCTTTGCTTCTTTGCCAAAGATCAGTTGACTATGTATATGAGGGTATTTCTGGGCTTTCGGTTTGCTCTCTGTTTGGTTCTGTTACTTGATTTGTCTATTTCCCCAATACCATTCTACATTGATTATTGTATCTTTATAGTAAGTCTTAAAGTATGCTAGTGTCAATCTTCCAGCTTCCAGTTTTGTTCTTCAATACTATATTGGTCATTCTTGGTGTCTTGCTTCTCTGTGTACACTGTAGAATCATTTTGTTGATATTCACAAAATAACTTGCTGGGATTTGGATTCGGATTACATTGAATCTCTAGGTCAAGTTGGGAAGAACTGACATCTTGGCAATATTGAGCTTCCTACCCATGAACATGGAATTTCCTTCCATTTATTTAGACACTGATTTTCTTCATTAGTCATGTGTAGATCTTGTACATGTTTTGTTAGATTTATACCTAAGTATATAAATCATTTTAAGGAGTACTAATGTAAATGGAATGTAATTTTATTTTATTTTAAGATTTATTTATTTATTTGACAGACAGAGATCACAAGAAGGCAGAGAGAGAGAGAGAGCAGGCTCCCCGCTGAGCAGAAAGCCCGATGCGGGGCTCGATCCCAGGACCCTGAGATCATGACCTGAGCCGAAGGCAGAGGCTTAACCCACTGAGCCACCCAGGCGCCCCTGGAATGTAATTTTAAACTCTCGTTTTTCATTACTAGCTTATGAGGAAGCAGCCAACTTTTGGATATTAACCTCGTATCCTTCAGCAGTGCTATCACAATTGCTTTTTAGGGGGTGCCTGGGTGGCTCAGTGGGTTAAAGCCTCTGCCTTTGGCTCAGGTCATGATCGCAGGGTCCTGGGATGGAGCCCACATCGGGCTTTCTGCTCAGCGGGGAGCCTGCTTCCCTTCCTCTCTCTCTACCTGCCTCTCTGCCTACTTGTGATCTCTGTCTGTCAAATAAATAATAAATAATATCTTTTAAAAACAAAACAAAACAATTGCTTTTTAGTTCCAGGAGTATTTTTGTTAATTTTTTGAGATTTTTTTTTCTACATAGACGATGATGTTATCTGCAAACAAAGATAGTTTTATTTCTTCCCATTCTGGATACCATTTATTTCCTTCTCTTGTCTTACTGCATTCATAGGACTTCCAGTTTGATGTGGAATAGAAGTGGTGAGAGCAGGCATCTTTCCCTTATTTCAGATCTTGGTGGGAAAACATGTAGTTTGATGTAGTATGATGTTAGCTCTAATTTTGTTTTTGTTTTTGTTTTTTTTTTTTTTGGAAGATATTCTTTATCAAGTGGAAGACATTCCCCTCTATTCCTAGTTTTCTGAGAATTGTTATCATGAAAAGATACTGGGTTTTTTCAAATGCTTCTCTTATATCTATTGATAAGATTATATGATTTTTCTTAAGGCTATTGGTATGATACATTATAATTGATTTTCAAATGTTGAATCAGACTCGCATATCTTGAATACCATTTAATTGTATATAATTCTGTTTATACATTATTGAATACAATTTGCTAATATTTTGTTGGTTTTTGTATCTATGTTCATGAGAGTGTAAGGTCTATTTCCTTTCTTGTATTGTCTTTGATTTTGCGTAAAGATGATACCAGCTTCATTTAATGAGTTAGGAGGTATTCCCTCTGCTTCTGTCTCTTGGGTGATTGTGGAAAATTGGTATGATTCTTCCTTAAGTATTTGGTAGAACTCACCAGGAAACCCATCTGGGGCCTGGTGTTTGCTGTTTTAGAAGGTTATTAATTATTGATTCATTTTCTTTAATAGATAATAGGCCTATTCAGATGATCTATTTCTCCTTGTATGACATCTGGTAGATTTTACCTTTCGAGGAACTGGCCCATCTGATTTAGGTTATCAAATTTGTGGCCAGAGTTGTTCATAATATTCCTTTATTATCCTTTTAATGTCCTTAAGAGTGACAGCCTCTATTTCATTTCTAATAGTAGTAATTTCTGTCTTTTTTTTCCCTTTTTTTTTTCCTTAGTTAACTTGGCAAGAGATGTATTGATTTTATTGATCTTTTCAAAGAACCTGATTTTAGTTTCCTTCAGTTTTTAATATAATTTATTTTTCCATGGATAGAAACTTATTTTGATCTCTACAGATCATTCTGCCCCATGTGTAAACTGTTAAGTCTTTTTTTTTTAAACTGTTAAGTCTTATCCTGTGTTTTTGAATGCCTAACAGACTTACTAAACAATTTCTTACCTCTTTTATTTCTCTTTGTAGTTATATATAGAACCAGATTTTTCTTAAATGTTCCTTTATTTTCCTTTGAAGGATTACTGGTAGAGTTTTAAAGTAAATTATAAATTGTTTCAGAGAGAAAAGTCAAAAGACAAAGGCTTTACTGATGCAGCAGAAACCTTGATAAACCAAATTAATAAGAGGTATAAACCAAAGGAAGATATAAAGTCTACAAGAAAATTCAAGGAGTCTTTGATTGACAGGTATGATCTTATATTTTAGAAATAAACATTTTTCTGCCTGATACAACTAAATTATTTTACTCAATTTTAAGAAGGTAAGTTTTGAGCATGTTCAAGTAATACAGTTTTCCAGCAGAAAACACCTAGCTATTTACTTTTTTTTAATTAATTTTTTTTTAAGGATTTTATTTATTTGCCAGAGAGAGAAAGAGAGTACACACAAGCAGGCAGAGAGGCAGGCAGAAGCAGGCTCCCTGATGAGCAAGGCGCCCTATGCGGGACTCGATCCCAGGACCCTGGCAAGACCTGAGCCGAACATCAACTTAACCAACTGAGCCACCCAGGCGTCCCTAGTCATTTACTTTTAAAAATAGTAGCTGTTTAAATTATACAGGAAGGGAACTAAATTTGAAATTCGTCTTTGTAGTAGGTGATTATTACATTTTATAAAATATCAAAAGTACCATATTGATACAGCATACCATTTCATAAATAAATCTTTGGGATATAAACATTTTAAGATTTTATTTATTGAGCCTAGTGCTGAGTAAAACTAAATATATTTAAATATATTGCTTAATGAAACATGAAATCTAAATGAGCTGAGAAGTTATTTTTATATAGTAAATATGTATTTTTTTGTTTGCAGTCTTTCTGAAGGTTAGTTGTTATTAGAAATGTTTCTTTACAGGTTAATTGGTGGTTAATTCATATTTAAATTAATTCTGGCCCTATGATAAGACACAAAACAATTGCTCTCCTGGCAGAACCATTCATTTCCAGTTGCTTGGCCCCTCCTACTGCATGAATGATTCAGCTTCTCATTAACAGTCAGGGTTGCTATTTACTACAAGGGAAGCTGCAAAATTACCCGGCTGGTGCCGCGCACGTCAGTTCTTTATAGCGTATTGAATGTGAACTTAGTGACCCAGAGTTTTACGTTATATAAAATGGCTTTTATGAAGAACATTATGATACTGAATTGCTTTTTTAATTTTGGCAAAACCTTTCTTATAGTGGCTTTTCAAACAAATCTGATCTGCAGCTCAGTAAGGTAGGTTTCATTTATTTAACTACCCAAGTGTATAGTCAAACTCTAAATGATATTTGACTGTAAACATAAAATGGAATCGCAGGATGGGATGGCATTAGTGTTTGCAGCATGTTGATCAATGAATTAAACAACTGACAAGTTTAATGGCAACTACTCAAAATAGTCCTCTTTCTGTTCAAATTTTCAAAACAAAACAAAAAAATGTTTCTTTTCCATATGTGAGTGTGACGTTTTCATTTTTTGGTCCCTGATTCAATAAATCTTTATTTTCATAGCTAATCCCATCTCTTCTGACAATAAGATCCTTCCTAAGTTTCTGTTTTTTGTTTAAAAAAAATTAACATTTATTCAGGATTAAAATACCAATTATCTTTGATTTACTCCTCACAGTTACTTTCTGTGCATTTAATTTCAAGTTTTGAGGTTCACCGTCTATACATTCTTCTTAAATATCCCCTTTGCTGCCTGTGCAACTCCTTTTTCCTAGTTTGAGTTCTAATTTCCAGTCCCTGGATTATTGCAGAAGGCTTTATGTGATTCTTTTGCGTCTAGCGTTTCTCTTGCTGACCTATCCTTCTGTTCAGAAGGAGCTTTTTTCTCTCTAAAGCACACAGCTTCAGTCACGCCTATCCGTTGTGCAAAATCCCTTCTTTGGTCTCTGTTGCTTATGAAGTGGAGACTCAGGCCAGCTTGTCAAAGTCTGTCTTTATTTCCTAGTATTAGCTCCCTATGGGTGTCTCCTTTAGCTGAAGAAGAAGAATTTGAGCTTCCCTCGAGTATCTTTCCAAGTGTTTATTCTTTTTCTTCCCCTCTTCAGAAAGCACTTGGACTGAGTCCGCGTGCTCTCGCACTCTTCTGCTCGTCAAAACTTGATTCCTCCTTGTGAGTCTTGCTTCAAAGTCTGCCTTCTTTTTAAAAACTTCCAAGGTGTCCTGACTCAGAATCCAAATGGGCAAGAATTCTCAGTCTACACACTGATTTCTTTGTACCATTGTTCGAGATTTCACTCGCTGTTGCAGTTTTTATCTCTCCTTTGTCTTCTGTTAGCGTGGGTTGGTTAGAATCATCTTTGTATCCTATATAACACTTTTGCTTCCTTTTGTATCCTTTTTAATATTTTGGCTTATTTTTTGTATCTTCTCTAATAGCTAGCGCAGGCTAGTACACAGTAGGTGTATTGAACAGGTGTATGTAAATGCTGGTAAAAATGCTACTGGAAAGGATAACTGAGATAAGTGATCAGAGGAGTAATATAATAAGGGATAAACTTTTTGAAAAAATACAAATAGTTATATATAAAACAGCCAAAATACAGAATAAAACTTAATATGAATAACAACTAAAATGAATAGTTTTAGTATTTCCAACTTATTAGACTTCAGAGTATTTCTGTTCAGTAATCAATCATTTAGTGATATTAATAGTGATTTTACATAAACCTTAGTCTCCTCCAAAGTTTTTCTAAGACTTTAAAGCAAATGAGTCCAGGAAAAAAAGAAACATGCTTGTTTTGTGTTTCTAAAATCACTAAGGTTCAGCTTATAGGATAGCGTTTACCTATGTACAGGAGTGTCCGTGCAAATAAAGATGTAAGAACCTTATATTTTATATTTAATTTACAGTACTTCCAATTATGTTCTTAGTACTTAAAGTCTTCAAAATTTTTATTGGTCTGGATGTTGTAATACTTTTCTCAGTTTACATTAAAGAAATGGTTACAGATGTAAAACATGAATAGAAACAAGTAGAAAAAATATGAAAATATAATTGCATATGTTGTTTGTTTGCCAAGTATACTAGTGGACAAGTTTGAATGTTATATAAACTTCTTTTGTATTTAGGAAAAGGTTCAGAAAAAAAGTTATAGACAACTGAAGACTACTTTTGTTAATGTTACTTCTGAATGCCCCTTGTAAGTAATTTTTCATAGATCTTAGTTTTATTCATATTTGAAGAAAATGTATTTATTATATAACAGAGTTAATATTTCTCTTCGTTTTTACAGGAATGATGTTTACAATTTTAATTTGAATGGAGCTGATGAGCCTATTATAAAACTTGGAGTAAGCTAGAAATCAGTATTTTGTATTTAGTATTTATTTTGTATTCACCATATAGTTATTATAGTGTATGTTTTTGGGTTTCCATTCTCTTGAAGATATGCTTTGAAAGAGTTTTAAATATTTTAAAATTTATTTGGCACCATTTTAGGTATATTTGGTTTCCTTTCAAATCCTCTGGACTAAAGTAGAGGAAAAATTGGTAATTGGGGCATGGGGGTGGGACTCACACTACTACATCAGGAAAATCACTTTCATTCTGGATACAAGAAATTTAAAAACAATTACTCCTATTTATTTTTTTAGTATATTTTATGGTATTAGCTTTCTTCTTAAATATAAAAATATTTTAGTAAACTTAATTTTATGGCTGCATCTTATGAAAGTTATAGAAACTATAATTTTAATTTTTATTTACCTTATTTCAACACTAAGAAAAAGTGTTTAATATTTATTCACAATATAGATCCAGGAATTTCAAGCTACAGCTACAGAAGCCTGTGTGGATAATTCAATAAAACTGTAGGTGCTTTTATTATAATTAGATGGATCAAATTAAAATAAACTTCTCAATTGTTCTTTGTCTTCAAAATTTCTCACACTTTGAGAGTATTTAACAGATGAGAAGAATGAATAAAAAATGCTACTGCCATGATTACCTCCATTCTATTTCTAATATTTCAGCCTTTGCTTCTAACATTAATGTGTAGATTCTGTGTACTTTTAATATTAGTTGTGTCTCTTAGATGATAAAGCTGAAAGAACTCAGTCCTTTCATCTGACCTTGTTATTTTTATAATTAACTGAGGTCAGAGAATATAAGCAACTTGGCCAGAATTATATAGTGAATTAGTAATGTCTAACTGTCCAGTATATGTTACCTTAAGAGAACAAATAACTAAAGTTAATTAAAATTTATGAATATTTTTGTTTAAGGATAGGTTTAAGGAATCATGATGAACTTGAAACTTCTCTCAAAACAAAAGATAAAAGAGTAAGTTATATCCTAATTGCCTATTAATAGCAGTATTTTAAAAATAATTTTCCAATGCCAAAGATGATCACAGATCTAGAAAACAAAATCATTTGGAATTTTTCCCCCTCTGTGGGATTATCCACCTGCCCACTATGACTTTGGCATGATCTTTGAGCTATTTGTAATCATCTAGTAATAGAAGATACGACAGCTTTACTTTCTTTGATGACATTGGCGTATGTCTCTGTGGGAATAAGCAGTTTTAACAAAATATGAATCTCAGTCTCTGCTCTGGATTTCTGAGTGACTTTCTAGATATGTTTTCCTTAATGCCAGGTAGATTAGTATGCCAAAAAATTAAGAAGTTAGTTTTTCTGTTGCTTGAGGTCGGTTTTTGGTTTTGTTTTGTTTTGGCTTAACTTACCTTACATAGCATAATAATGAGACACATTTCTTCATCTATTACAAGGATTCTTTTTTTTTTTTTTTTTTGTAGATTGTAACAAATCCTAAAAAGAAAAATCTTTTTAGTGATACTGACACAGAATACAGATGTGATGACAGCAAGACTGATGTCAGCTGGCTAAAGGAACCAAAGTCAAAACCACAACTAATAGACTATAGCAGAAATAAAAACATGAAGAAACCTAAAAGTGGGAAATCAAGTAAGAAATCACTTTTTAGAGAAATGTTGCAAATGATTTTACCATTTCAAGTACATGAAATGCTTTGTTGGTTGATAAGTATATTTGTGTATGTAGTTCGTGTTTGTAACTACACAGCCTTGTGAATAGAACAGAGCAACATTTTGGTTTCTGTTTTCTCATTTTTAGTAATATGGTTCTATATAAATTATTTTTTTTACCAGGATCTTAGAGACGCAAAATATGCCTGTCATATTTTTTGATTCATGCATCCTCTCATTTGTCTACTCATGGCCTACTGTTGTTATTCAGTTATTTAGCAATTATTGTGAATGACGTATTATTAAGTACTCATGAAACCAACACTCTAAGCAAAAATCAAATCTTGGACATCCCATTCCCTGTCACACCCACACATATTCTTTTTAGGAGTTCACATAGAATGCATATAAAGATATATTGTAAGGAAAACAATTTTCTTGCAGAAATACCTTCCACAGATTTTTCTTTTTAAGATTTTTATTTATTTGAGAGAGAGAGTGAGAAAGAAAGAGAGAACATGAGAGGATCATGACCTGAGCTGAAGGCTGTCGCTTAACCAACTGAGCCACCTAGGTGCCCCACAGGTTATCTTCCCAGCATATGGCTTCTGCTTTGTCTAGTGACTCTCTTGAAGTAGTTGGATAAGAGTTTGAGGTATGGGTTTTTAGCTAGAACCTAATAACCATTTTCCTGGATTGTTTGCTAAAACACAAAGATTTCATATATTCCGTTTTTAAAAGAAGACAGCATAACTCTGAACTTTTAAATTGATATGTATTTTAAGGGAATCAGCTTTTAGGTCAGGATAAAAATAACCAATAGTAACCTTTGTGCATATGTCAGGGGGAGCAGGTGATGACTTAAATAGAAGTAAAAATAGAAATATGGAAGTGAAGCTTGGCATGTGTTCATAAACGAGGCTGAATCTTGAAAACAGATAAGGCCTATTATATACATGTGGGAGAGAAGCAACAGTATTATCACCTGTAAAAGAGACAAGTGTGAAAGAGCATCATGTGTTAGTGCAGGGATTGTAGCATTGGGGTAGTTGGAACACAGATCAGACTTGGGGGGAGATGTTGAAAGACGCACTGTGTCTGGTCACATGTCTGGACTTGGAAGCAGTATGTTCTAAGCCAAGGGGAAACAGAAGATTCACATGTTCTCAGGGAGTTTACAGTCACTTGTAACAGAGAGTAGATAATCAGAGATTTTGAGGAGACCGTTCGGGGTTAGAATACTGTCACCAGTAAGTACTTCCAAAATTGAACTTCTGAGTGAAGTTTTGTTTGAATAGCCAAGTGACCGCCAGTCAGTGTGTAGGGGCTGGCTTCTTGCCAGGACTGGAAGACCTTCCTCCCAGAACTTCATTGCTTCGTTGGTGTGGGTAGTTTCTTAGGCTTCAGAGAATATTTAGAAAGTTGATTGTGCTTGAAAGGCAAAAAAGGGAATAGAAACTGAAGCTATTCTCAGTAATATGGATGAATCTTAGGAACCATGGTGAAGAATAAAGCAAACAATACAAAATTACGTATGAGATGATACTGTTTTATAGAGCTCACTGTATTGTTTAGGGATACATATCTGTGAAGTCAAAGTTTCTTTTTTAAGACCAAGTGAATGAGAAACAATTCAATATAATGAAAATTTCCCTTTCGGCAGAGGGGTATTGAGCACCCTAGAGATGCTCATAATTACACATAAAGAAAACAGCGCCACTCAGCGTCCGGCTCTTAGACTGAGTGGGAGACGCATCTAGGTATTCATTATGACTTATGTATTCTCTTGCATGTCTAAAAATTTTAGGATGTAAAGGAGGAGAAAGGAAATTGGTAATTCATATCCTACCAAACATTAATAAGTTATCAATGTCAATGTAGCCTCAAATCATCTTGAAATTTAAATTTTTGAATGAGTTTAAAGATATGTTCTTGTTATGATTTTAACTTCTATGCAAAAATATTCTAATAAATTTTAATGCCAGTTCATATGTATTTGAAAACTCATTTTCTTGAATTGCAGAACCATCTTTGGAAAGGGGACAACCAAGATCTAAAGTGGTAAAGCCAAGAAGTTTGTGTTCAAACATCACTTTAATATTATTTTTCTTCTGTCATGTAAAAAACTTCATTTTTCATCTCATAATTTTATCCTTATTTGTTACTTGTTTTTCCATAATTGTTCTAGACTTCGCATGCATCCTCCTGCCTTCTGCCTTTTTGGATCATGTTGGCCTGTTTTAGGTCTATTTTATTCTGTAGTTATAGGAACTTTTTTATATCTCTGCTTCTCTTTTTTTCCTCTCCTTCTCTTTTTTATGTAAGTTAGGTAATATATACCAGGCCTCCCCAGAGCTTTAATGATAGGGATTTAAAAAAAGGTAATAGAGAAGATATTTGGGTGGAAAGATAAAATCCCATCTTTCAAAAATGTTAATCAGGAGTCCTTTTTATTCCTACAAATATTTTATGTATTTCTTGTCACAGTGCCAGTTTTATAGAAAATAGCTTATATTTCTTATATCTCAAATACTGATCTAATAATTCAGAAATTTTTCTCCTAAAGACACCCAACAAAAACATCACCAAAAAGGTAGAGGAGACAGTTCCAGATGGGAGAACCAGACTTCCACGAAGAGCAGCAAAAACCAAAAAAAATTATAAAGATCTCTCAAATTCAGAATCAGAGAGTGAACAAGAATTTTCACATTCGTTTAAAGAGAAATTGCTAGTAAAGGTAAATAGTTACAAGTCAGAAAAAAATTTCTGAAAAGCCTGTGAAAATACTAAACAATATATTTTTGCAGAAATGTCAAATTTGTCACATCTTAAGATTAAACCTTCTATATGAGAAATTGTATAGACTGAAAATTGATGTTCAGGCAATATGTAAATTTGTGAGAAGTTGGCATTAGTGTTATAAAACAGATGTTTGACTCTAGGCAAATGATAACTTGAAGATAATATCTTTGAATTAGTGAAGTGCTTGATCTTTCCAAAATTTTACTTCAAGAAAGTGCAGACTGTTGGGAAGCAGTGAATCTTTCTCTTGAATGGACCTGAGGTTCTTCCTATACACTGCCCAACCTGTGTCCATGCCTGGTTTCTGTCCTGAAAGTTACATACGTATGCCTAGCCATCTGTGCTTGAAAGCTTTTTTAACAAAGTAAAAAGAAAAAAAAAAAACAAAACAAAACAATAATAACAACAATCCAGTGCTTACAGTGTGCCAGGTGCTATGCCAAGTACCTTAACATCTTAAAATCTCTCAAGTACCATACGTGATTAGTACTCGTATTGACATCGCATTTTACAAACGAGAAATTAGGGCTCAGAGAGATAAAGGAACTTGCCCAAGGTCACACAGGTAGGCGGTGGTAAAACAAAGTTGTGAACCCAAAGAGTCTAGCACTAAAGGTAGGTCTCTGACCATTCCACTGTGCTAACATCACATCAGTAAACTTCCACCTCCCCTTGTTCGTAACCTTGCTATCCTTTACTTGGAAGACTTTAAGGACTTTGTGACTTATCTCCACATTTTCTATCACTTCTTACTTTAATTTACTATACATATAGCTGTTTGTCTTCCCAAGCCACCTCTCCTTTTATCCCTCTTCAAAGAAAAACCCTGAAAATCTCCATACAGTGAAATAGTGCATCAGAATACCTCTGCACACTCACTGCCCCTGTCCCCTGGCGTGTTCCCAGAGCTGAAACAGATGGAATAGCCTGTGACTCCCTAACAGGACCCGTGGCGGGCTCGCGGCGCCAGCGCACAGACCCAGGGAGACCCCTGCCTCTCCGCCTACTGGGCTCTGTCAGGGGTCGCCCCTGGCCTTTGTAGGTCTTCCTTCACCTTCACAACTTATAAAAGTTGTTCTTTTACAACTCCCAAGCATGTCAGGTGCCATGAAATCCAGGAACTCTTTCTGGTTTCCCCAAACTGATGATAATTTTCTCCTTAACAGCATTTTGGTATTTCTTATGCTATTATAGTCCATGTATTTTTTCCTGTGAATTTGTCATAGGTCTTCTAATATATTAGAAAGTCCTTCACTACTCATGTTGAGGCCCCTGTTATGCCTGTAAATAGTATTAGGAGATATTTGGTAATTTCAGCATAATTTGTCTTATATGCCTAAGTATAACTTATCTGTATTCAAGTATGATCTGAAAGTTATCAATACCTTTAGGAGGAGAATATCCATTCCAGAAGCAAAACCATGAAGCTGCCAAAGAAACAACAGAACATCTTCTCTGCTGAAACACAAAAGGATATATCAAAGGAATGGAAAAATTCATCTCTCCTAAAAGATGCTATAAGAGATAATAGCCTTGACTTATCTCCTATATCCTTATCTGGGAGCCCATCATCTATAGAAGTAATGAGATGTCAGTATCATTTTTTTCTTTTAAATATTCAATAAGTTTCTATTATGATTCTAATTGTGTGAAAATACAGTTTAAAGATTAATCTTAAACATGCCCTTCAAAATTATAGGTAGTTAAAACATCATTTTTTGAGCTAGTTAATGCTGGTAACTTGGTCTTTGTGAAGTAGACATTAGGACAGTGTCCATTTGACACTCATGTCTTTCATGATAGGAAGTTAAAGATCAAATGCTTCAATGTGGAAAATATTTAATGTATATTTACAAATTATAATGTGCTGAATAAACTTTCAGATTTTTAATCCCCAAATATATTTAATAACGTGAAAATAATGATGGGGATTTCTACTTTCTCTTTTTTACATTTCATTGACAAAAGTCTCTAAGGAATATCATGGTCATTCTGTGAACCCATAGTAGGTTATCTTCATGATTTGAGGTTTGCTTTTATTTAAAAATAACTGACAAATACTCATATTTTTTGGAGCTCTGATGTATAGTACACACAAACACATACACACATCACACACTTTTCTAGCACAGAAGCTGTAAGTTTGTACTTTTATCTTTTTCACTTCCCTTTAAAGATATTTTAAAACATTTCCAAGTATCCATCTTTTCAGTTAAAATACAGGATTTAAATAAGTTAACATACTTCCTCCAAAGTAGTATTTTGTTCTTTTCTAGAATATTTCCATAGTGCTCAGGACCACTGTCATGTCAGATAAGCACACACTGGAAGACAGATGTACATGCCCTTATTCGACCTGAAAACTTGTCTGAGAATTCATTTATACCAAGACTTATTTTGGCCATGAATTTGCTCATCTATATATGAAAGATTGAGATAAGATGATTTCCCAAGCCATCTCCAACCAGAAAATTCTGTGGCTTTACTATGTGACTATTGGCTATGATGTCAAAATAATCAAGACAATACTTAGGTTTATCTTCACAGAGCAGCTCATACCACAGATATTTTTGTTTGAGCTTTTGAAAGTTCTTATGATTACATTTTATTTTTTTTTTTAAAGATTTTATTTATTTGACCGAGAGAGATCACAAGTAGGCAGAGAGGCAGGCAGAGAGAGAGGGGGAAGCAGGCTCCTTGCTGAGCAGAGAGCCCGATGTGGGGCTCGATCCCAGGACCCTGAGATCATGACCTGAGCTGAAGGCAGAGGCTTTAACCCACTGAGCCACCCAGGTGCCCCCTTATGATTACATTTTAAATTGAACTATAGTATTTTTCAGAGTCTTAAAAAATTGGTCTTGATTTATTATCTATTTAAATATAGATAAGATTTGAGGATTTGGTTAATTATTATATTAGAATGTAATCGTACTATTTCTGAAGCAGTCACAGTGATAATACTTGCCATGTGTTTCTTGTGTTTTGTGTTTCAATGCAGGTATAGAGAAAATAAGAGAAAGGAATTTTACTCAGGATTATGACCGTATAACAAACTCCCTATCACCTTCTCCAAAAACTTCATCCCCTGAATCCTTAAGCAGTAAATATGGAGTTGGAGGTCCAAAAAAGTCACCTAAAAACAGTGACAAAAATTTTTGTGCAAGAGAAAGTTGCTCGCTAATTCCACGATCCTTCTTGTTGGTAAGAATATACATTATTTTTCCCTTATCAGATATATCTGAAGGGGGTAAATCATTTCTCCTAATTTTAATCAAATACACATTGCTTATCCACCTAACATAAGGCTCAGGGTTTGGTCTGTGGGAGAAGAGTAACCTACTGATGAGTAAAATAGCCTCCGTGAAACCTAGACTAGCAGGGGGCTGTGCAGGAGGAAGGCCGTGCTGGTGTGGGAAGCACTGAGTGCCGCTGGTATTGGGATCAGAGGGCTGGCCTCCCCAGAGGCGCTACTCACTTGTCTGTACGTCCAAATCACATAGTTACTGAATGAATATTAACAAATTTAATGATACGGGAAAAATTCTTTATATATGTATATACCATTTTTTCTCAATATGTAGGTATGTTCACAGGGTTGTAAAAAGACATTAAAGACAGGAAGCAGTTACGGTCCAAGCGAGGGAGGGCAGCTAACACCCGTGCCTACAAGGAAGTTTGCAGTCGTGGATACTTCGGTGCCACTTTACAAACCCCACTCTGCCTCCACTCCCCACCCCCACCCCCGTTTTCTTGGCTTGGGTTGTATAAATGGCTTAAATTAGAGAATTTTAGAGCAGTAATCAAGTTACAGAACTGACTGCCAAGATAATATAGTTTACTGTAACTGGGTATAGCAGGAGAGTTGTGAGTCAGACAGATTGGCATTCAAATCCTGGCTCCGCTCTTTGCTAACTGTGTCACATTTTACAAGTTAATGAATCCCTCCGCACCTCAGTTTTCTCATCTGCACAGTGGGGCTGTGAAAAATTAGTCTGATTATTTAAGCGTTAATACCTGATACATAGTAAATACCCAAATACATTCTTCTCTTGATATGTGCTAACCTCTGTGTACAGAGATGGAATCAGTGAGAGTTCAGTACACCTACAGCCATGATCTAAAACCTCTGATAACACCAAATTTCTGTCCTAACCATTTGTAATTGAATGTTTGTATTCCTACCGTGTTTTAAGGGCCTTTTATTCTGGTTAGCCAGTAGTCCTCACAGAGCATGTTTCTAACAAAATCTCTCATGAAAGCACCAATGCGCCAAACCGATGGGAATGGAGCTCTGCTGTTTAAAGCAGACAGGAGGTCTGCAGCCTAGACTCCTCGGCCTGCCTCCCCAGTCATCCCTCCCCAGTCATCCCCAAGGCACCTTTGCAATCCTTTGTCAGTAATGCTCTGCCATCCTTGGTTTCCCTGATTCCTTCCTCCCCTCAGTACTCCATCTTGAAATCTCAAAACCTAGATAATCGCCTGCCCACTTTCTTTTATGCTGCTCAGTGCTAGTTGGAATTTTAATTGTCACATACTTACTGGCCATTTGTTTCCCATTTACTGTTGACTCTTAGATATCGGAAATTTGTTATCTAAATAGTTCTGTCAGCTTGCACTCTCCAGCACTGGTATGTGACCGTCCCATTTCTCTACAGTTTTAACCGGTTGTTACCAGATGGTTCTCTGTTTGCCAATCTGTAAGTGTAGTGAGGAACTTTACTCTGCATTTTGCTGATTAACAGCATCAGTATTTCATGTTTTTTGACAGGTTTGTGAATTGCCTTTTTTTTTAATATCATCTGATTTTTCTTAGAAATTTGTAGGAGTTCTTAAAATATTTTAGATATTAATTCTGTATTGGTTATATACAATGCAAACATTCTTTTTCCAGTGTTATCTTTTCACTTCAATAAAAAACTTCCATAGGACAAAAAATGAGACCATAAAATTGACCAGTCTTTGTGTTCAACAAATCCCTCAGCTACTGTCCTGTTCCTTCCTGGTTAAAAGTGTTAGTTTTGATTCCTTTCAACTTTTAGGTTTTCAGTCTTTCTAAGATTTCTCTTTGCACATGGGTAGTGAGTTAGTGCAGGATCATGCCTGAGTGCCCCGCTGGCTCCGCCGGCTGCAGTGCTCCTCTGGGCCCAGCCCGTCAGCGGGGCGCTGCGGCAGCAGCCAGGTGAGCTCTGTGTGCTGCGGCCCCGGGGCTCTCCTCGGCAGGGCCTCCCCGGAGCTTCACCACCCTCGCCTTGTACTTTCACACGCTCTGGGCCCTCTTCTCACTCGTGTAAATTTCGCAGTTTGTCTAAGGGGATTGCCGTTTCCCAAGATTGATACTGAGCTTTCGTGTCCACATATTTTTCTCTCTACATTTTGGTGATATTTCCAAAAAAATTATGCCAAATCTTCCACAGAGAAAATAGATTAACTCTTGTGTTTTATGGATTTTCTTTTTGCTGTATTAAAAAAGCTGAATTTTCTGGGTATTTAATTTTTTGCTTTTGCATAGAAACACTATTGATTTTTATATCTCCAACTACCTTGACTAATTCTGTCATAATTCCCTGCCTAGGCCCTCTTGTTAGGGAGATGATGACCGTGGGGACAATGTTCACTAGATACTGTACCAATAGGCATGCTTATTCTGTAGTTCTTGGTGGGTACTTTGATCAAATTAATGTTTTAGTTGTCTAAGGATTTTTTCACCCTTTAATTGTGAATGGTTCTTGAGTTTTAGCAGCAAATGAATTATTCCCTCAAAACATAAGTAGTTTTGGTTTCATATTGTTGTGTTTTGGCTTTAAATAATTTTCTAATTTCCTTTGGGTTTGTATATGTCTTATTCATTCATAGCCCAGGCATACTCCAATTAATAATACTGTTGTGAATAGAAAAAATATAAATTCTGTGGTACTTACACAAGATATACACAATTGCAACAGCTACTCAGATGTAAGCAGTTATAGTTCAGAAAAAAGTTGATGGAAGTTGAACTTGCAAACAATAATGAAAATCCTGTATAAAGCAATAGCGGTTTAAAGGGTAGTATAACCATCCAATTTAAACTAAGATTGTTCTTACAACAATCCAATAACTGTTCTTTAATAATAGTTATATTTTAATATTTTTAACTTACTGAAAATCTGATGTTCAAAGTATGAAGGATGGTTTAATGTTGGAAAAAAGTTGAAATTTTTAAAATGAGAAGTTGTAAGGTCTTAAATAGGATATAGCGGCTGAATCACTGACTTACATAGTTATAACAGGGACTTTCAGGTTTCATGATTATATAGAAATTTGGCTGAGCTTTGTGCCACTGTAGCAGTCCATCAGTCCATCGTCAAAAATATTGTAATAACCTGTAAAACACAGAAAGGTAAGGCGGAATTTTATAACCTGGGGAGGGCTCGACCTCCACCTCAATGGATAGGTTTCTGTTCCTTCTCCGCTTGGTCAGTATCTACCGACCCACCTAATACGTAGAGGAAGGTAACTGGGTTGGCATGCATTTTCATGGAAGAGGAAAAGGACTCATTTGACTGGAATGGAGAAGCTTGTGTACAGGAAAACGCCAGGTTAGATTAAAAAAAGATGTTGAAAAGTAGGTTGAGAAAAGAGTTTTGACTTCTATTTTGTGTGGCTTCCCATTCCCCGACTCAAAGAAATCAAAATCCTAAGGAAGAATGGAAAACCAGGAGAGTGTTGAGAAAGCCAGCTGAAAACTATTGCTATAATGTAGGATTGAGACGGACATAAGCTTTTCATCAGTGTGTGGTTGTGGTGAGATGCAGAGGAAGGGGTAGAAACAGAACTACCTGAAAAAGGAACGGACCACAGTTGCGATTCATGGCTTCACGGTTTGAGAAACATGGTCACAGGTGAAGCAAGAGCACTTACAGAATTTTCCAATTTCTAATATCTGTTTTAGGGAGGTCATTCCGCATCTCCACTATCCCTGTCTAGTGAAGAAAGAGAGCAGATATGGTGTGACTTGCCTTGTGGCTCTACTCATATGTCAGGTTTGTAGTCCTAGCCCTGCTTTAAAAACAGCATCACTGAAATACTACTGCGGGGAATTATCGTTTAAGACAGAACATTTATCAGTTTAGTTAGTCGAATGGAAAATAGAACTTAATGCACTAATGCCTTAAAACAAATAATTGAAAGCTTGTGGGTTTTTTTTTTATAAAAGCAAGAAAATTGTTTGATATTTTTAATCAAGATTGTAGCACCATTTTTTTAACTGTATCTAAGGCCCCACACAGCATCTTAGTCGCAAACGAATGTACATAGAAGATGATCTAAGTAATGCTGATGAAATAGAGTTGGAAGAAGAGGAGGAAGGGAGAGTATACTTGCTTCCCAAAAAGGTATCTAAAACTGAGGATAGAGATCATCACACTTACAAAGGTAGGTAGAATAAATGCCTTTGTCAAAATGCAATTATTGTGGAAGGTGGTTTCTTAGATCTCAATTGATACACACACACACACACACACACACACACACACACACACACACACACACAAATGCCCTCTGTAAAGGGAACTCTGGATAAGTCTAATAAGGGTAATGCTTTATCACAAAGTTCACTTTCTGTGAAAAATATAGTTGTAAGGGTCTGTTTTGTACTCAGAAATCTCCTTTATGATTCTATTATTGATTACCACATATAAGCTTTACTAGAATATAAATTTACTGATCAGTATGTCACCAAATATTGGGTTATTAACATAGAAATAATTAAAAAATGATCAGTTCAAAAATGTTCCATCCCAGTGTTACCATTGCCAAGAGGATTTTTTAGAAATCAAAATAGTTTTAAATTGAAAAATAGGAGGTCTTTTATGTCATAATTCTTAGATCACACACAGAATCTGAAAATAAGACTTTGTTCTCAGTTTCATAAGACTTCTAAACTTCCTGAAGTTTAGATTCAGACTAAATTTGTAATAATGTATATTTTAACTTTACTTGATTATCTTCATTTTTTAGTATCTGGAAGTGTATCTCCATTATCAACAAATGACTTTTCTTTCCCTGGGGAGAGCTGGGAAAGTGAGATCGCCGAGCTAGGGGTGATGTGCGAGAGCCTCAACACAGAATTTAGGAGGAAGTTCGATGTGAGTTACCATTCTTTAAATTATGACTTCTACCCAATAGTATGATAAGATACTACCTTTCTACAAGACTGTCAGCTGGGTTTGATCCTTTGGCAACAAAACACCCATTTAACTCCCTTGGTCCTCACAGACTGGTGAAAAGTGGAGTAATTTGTCTTCGGAGCCAGGTTTCTCTTCTAAAACCTGTGCGTTATCCATATTCTTTCTTTTCCTAGATTCTTTTCTCTTTGTCTTATTTCCCTTTTCAATTTGCTTACCATTTGGACTCTTGGCATGATTTTTCTTCTTTTCTGAACGATTTTCTTTTCGTGCCTCATCTTTTTCTTGCACGGGGATGACAATAGAGAGAGCACCCTCACAGCGTGGAAAGGATGCAAGCCCTCTGGTTCTGTGTCACCAGGTCTCCACACCTACGGTGCCTTAGCTGCTAAGGCTCCGGTGAGGTGATGTTTGCAAAAATACTTTCTAGAACAATTTTTAATTATTGTTTTCTCCACCTACCTCTTTTTCCTCACATGCCTGTGTTTAGAATAATTCCTGGCCTGCTGTTAACCTGTGCAGAAAAATGTCTTTTATCACTAGCCCCATCTCTTATCTTTTTCTTCTCTTTAAAACTAAGATTCTGGGGGCGCCTGGGTGGCTCAGTGGGTTAGGCCGCTGCCTTCGGCTTGGGTCATGATCTCAGGATCCTGGGATCGAGCCCTGCATCAGGCTCTCTGCTCAGCAGGGAACCTGCTTCCTCCTCTCTCTCTGCCTGCCTCTCTGCCTGCTTGTGATCTCTCTCTGTCAAATAAATAAATAAAATCTTTAAAAAAACAAAACAAAACAAAAAAAAAAACACTAAGATTCTGTATATTTCATTTTAATTATCAAAGGTCAAACTAATCTCAACAGCAAAGCCCTGATTTATATATTCTGTTCTGCGTCTGGCTGCATCTAGCAAACATGTTTTCATGGAAGTTGGTAACAATTCTGAGTGTGACTTTTGACTTTGTTCCTGAAGAGAATTATAATCAGTAGCATTTTTGTAAATTATGTAGACTGTGGTGTCTTTACAAAACCAGTGATCAGTTAAACCCTTAGTTAAAACCTTCCTGTTGGAACCGGATGCTGCTCCAACTGGATTGATTTATGAGCACTGGGTTTAGGTTTTCATTTGTCACTTTTCTGAATTCCTCGTAATCATTTCCGTGGTCAAGGCTTTGTTTGTAACATAGTCTTGGTTAGAAAAGTTTGTGAAGAGTTTCAAGTTAAATATTAGTGTTTTTCAGATCCGCCAGAAAGTGATGGATTATTTTACAAAGCAATCTTGGAAAACGGCTCAACAACATCTGAACACAATGAAGCATCAGATTCAGGAGTACAGGTCTGTAATAAAAACCTCTTTGGAAAACTTCTGAATGCTACAGTTTACAAAAATAATCTCATTTTATTTCTTTACTAGGATCAAAAAACTTGACAAGTTCCAATTCATCATCATAGAGGAGCTGGAAAATTTTGAAAAAGATTCACAGTCTTTAAAAGATTTGGAGAAGGAGTTTGTGGTTTGTGCTTTTAAGAACTACACTTGGGAAAACTGTTAATTTTGTTCCTTAGAAAATAGTCTTAGATTGCATGGACACACATAGACTGAAGCTTATGCTGAGTAGTGCCTTTGATAATTAGGGGAAAACCCTGAAAGAGAGTGTGTAATATCTAGAATATGCTTAGCATATAGCCACGTTGTTTAAATTGGGAGTATAGTAATCATCCAAGTATTAATTTTTATATTTTAAAATTAAGGATTTCTGGGAGAAGACATTTCAGAAGTTTAATGCCTATCAAAAAAGTGAACAGCAGAGGTTAGTGTGACGTCCTTAATCAAACTATAATTGCTATATTACCGCAATGCAGTGTAAAATGATAACGACAAAGGTAATTCCTTTCGTTAGGCTTCACCTTTTGAAAGCATCGCTGGACAAAAATGTCTTCTACAGCACTGATTACGAAGACACTGTTTTTACATCTGAGGTACCAGCTTTTACATGTTTATACATAATCTCTCGCAATACCTCTTTGCTGTGAAAGTTTTACAGTAAATTTCATAGATGAAATGTGTATTTTCAGATGTGTTCGATGAAAGAAAACATGAAAATGCTCCAAGACAGGCTCCTGAAGGAAACGGTGAGTCCCCTCATGGGTCAGGGATTCACGTGGGTTGGCCACCAGTGAGGGGCAAGTCTTTCACAGGCTTGTCTTTTGTTTTGGTTTGAGAGACAGTTTCAGCCCAGTGATTCTTATTGTTTAAATTAGAATAGTGGGAGCAAACTTACTTTAATCACCTCTATTAGTATTTTACTATGAGTCCCTCCTAAGGAGAAAAAGGAGTATCAGTTTGCAGATTTTAAAATGAGCTAAAAGAATGATTTCTTTGTCCTGTGTCCAAGCACTGTGCCCTGCAGAGGACCTCTGCTGTGCCTTCTGCAGGAGGTGTGTCAGGACAGAGCCACGGGGACAACAGGATTTCCTTTACTTCAATTTGAGGATAGAAGTGTAGTTGCCTTTCCTGAGGTCTGGTAGACCCACAGCTGCACTGTGGGGGAAAAGCAGTCCTGAGGGGGGCGCAGGTCATCTTCGGTGTTGTCTCGGAGATGGCAGACCTTCTTAGGACCCTGTAATGTAGCCCGCACACAAAGATGCGTGCGACGTACTTGCCCAGTTTCAGTAGACGCTCACGGCGCCGGACTGGCGGAGGCACTTACGGCTGAGACACCTTAGCTTGAAGCGAACAAGCTGACTGACTAGACTGGTCAATGGAATTCAGTCTAGAGAAAAAATTCAACAATTTGGGGTTTTAAAGACTGGATCTCTCAGTTGATCTAGAATATCAGTGATGATCCCTGAAATCTGTAGCTAGCTAGGAACAGATCCTGGGGGCAGAGGCGTAAGATAGAATGAGCACTGATACAAAATATCTTTACAAAAAGGATTGTTTTATAAAGAATCCCAAGTAATAGCCTCCCCCCCCCGCCCCTGTTTGGTGGTCTTACAGTGATAATTTAAAATCTAAGTGTGATTTTTATCCCCCCCCCCCGGCTCTAGCAAGAAGAGGAGCTTCTTAATGTACGCAGAGGACTGATGTCATTGTTCATGGCTCATGAAAGAAATGTTCGTGTGTGATGTCTAGTTGTTATCAACAGGTTTTATCCACTTATTCCTTTTTGTGTATAACAGGAAATACCAGAGTAGCCCTACAAAGAGAAAAATACACATGTCACCCCGGCCAGAGTGCTTTTGTAGGGGCCTCCAAACCCAAAGAAATGTCGCCTTATGGATGTGAAAGAGCCACTTTAACACGACTGCAGCCTCCAGAGACCTCTGCCTGTAGAATACCGCTCTTCTTTGAAAGGGAAATTTGGGGAACCAAACAGTAAAAAGAATTTGCTTGTTTTTGTGGTAATATTTACATTGCACAAATCTTACCGAGTTAACTACACTCATAAAACTAGCTTCTTTAATAAACTAAGGTTTATCATATAAAATATTTTTAAAAGAATGCAGTTTGGACCAAATAGTATTACTAGTACAGAATATACTACATGTAATAAAAATTCAGCATGCTGAGAAAGGCTAAAGGCTCAGATGTAAAACCCTTACCTGAGCGGAAGCCAGTGCTCTGAGCGCGCTCGGAGAGCGTGGACGTTTGGCTGCGCTTCCACTTACTGCGCTGTTGAGACATCATCGCTGTAGGTAGAAGGGCTCAGCTCCAGCAGCTGTTTTCACTGATTCTTTTTAAGCTCCTAGTACTCATTGTAATAGTATCTTGCTAACATAAAAATATACATGTTTTAACTATATATTAAAGTTGAAATAAATGCTCTGTGACTTAAATAGTATTATAAATAAAAAGTTATTTGATGAATATTGGCTCAAACAAAACATCCTTCTCCCATCAGACATCTGAGGCAGGATAGAAAGCGGCCTCACTCCCCACTGCTGGCCTACAGAAGGGTGGCCGAGGGTGGGAATACTACCGGTATTTAAGTCCAGTGGAAAAAGCAGCTTTCCTAGCGTAGACAAGCAGAGGGATTCAGTTAGTGGAAGGGCAGCAGGGACTCTGCGTCAGGAGACAGTGACTGTTCTGCTCTGACAGTGACCTCCGCTCCGGAGCTGGAACCCCACGGAGCCCTATGCAGCTTTAGGACTCCTGTTTGCCTCCTGTCTGGCCACACTTACAAGGAGTCACACACATTCCCACCCTGCACTGTGTGTGTGTGTGACCCAGCCCAGGTCTCTGCTGTGACCTGCTCAGCAGCAGTCCGTGCCACCTGCTGAATCTCCCTTTCCAACGCCCTTTTCACTGCGACCTTCCTCCCCTGCAGCTTGCTTTCTGGAGTGGCCTGGGCTGCTCACTCCTCCACCGTCTGGCTGTACCCGTTACCTTCCTTCTTGTCCCTCTTTCCTTCCCTACCCATGATAGATCCTCCAGTCCACAATCACACTCTTCTTCCCCCCTCACCTCTCACTGAATCTGCCAACTCACACCCTTCATTCCGGAATCTCAACATCACTAGAGAAGAGTTAAAATCAGACTTAAATTTATGACCCCATATTTTACAGCAATCCTACCTCTGCCCTGACTTGACCACCTTTCCAGAGTATTACCGACTATCACTGCCGCATTCCCTGATTCTTTGGCCTAGCTTCGTACTGTCCTCATCTTTTCTCCCAGGCATGTTACCGGCACCAATACTAGCCTTTTCTGATTTCCCGCATGTTCCTGTGGCAGACTTATCTTTTTATGTAAGGACCGTGCCCCTGCTAGTGCTCGGAATCCTGTGGTCTCTGCATCTCTCCCAGTGTGCATAGCCCACACTTACCGCACACACACACACACACACACACACGAATGCCCCTGGTTCAAGTTCCCCTCTGACTGCTGCCCATCCGATGTAATTCTCTGCTCCCCTTTACACAGAACATAGGGAAAGAATTTTCTCTAGTTACTATTTCACTGAACCTACTTTTTATCAAAACCACCAGTGATTAATTTTACCAAGTATACTCCCATCTTTTTTTTTTTTTTAAGATTTTATTTATTCATTACAGAGAGAGCACAAGCCAGGCGGAGGAGCAGAGGGAGAAGGAGACTCCCCTCCCCAAGCAGGGAGCCCAGTGTGGGGCTCCATCCCTGGCCCTTGGGATCAAGCCCCGAGCTGAAGGCAGATCCTTAACTAAGCCACCCAGTTGCCCCAATCTCCCATCTTCTTAACTCCGCTTCACCCCGACTTCGGCTGGTGTATTTTCCATTCCGTAGCTCTTTCCTGGCTTCCCTTTTCCTCTTAATGTAGGGCTCATTCCTGGTCTGTTACTTTTCCTCAATCTACATTTCCTTAGGTAACTTCATATGGTTCCGTGTAATAGACGTCTCTGTGTTGACGGCTTGCAGATGCATACAAATTCTGACATTTATTTTGGACATTAGCATGGCGCACACTGCTTTGTGGACAGTTCTAACAAGCATCTCAAGTCTCAGAACAGCCCTTGAGCTCTGTCCCTCAGTACTCTTTCTCAACACCAAAGGGAAAACCTTTTCTTTTCATCTCTCTCATCCACCCAACTGTGCAAGCCAAAACCTACAATTCCTGATTTCTCTCTTTCCCTTGGTCACTTAGTTGATCAAGTCCTGCAGATTTTACTGCCAAAATATGTCCCCCATATGTGTAATTTCTGTCACTTATGCTGACAACTGCACAGACCTCCTAAAAGGCTTTCCAGCGCTCATACTTTCCGCAGCCCTTTACTCACTCCGCAGCCAAGACATCCTCGCTAAGCTGTAAATCCTAGCTTGCCTCTTCCTTATATCAAACTCTCCAGTGACCACGTACTCTTAGCCAGAGAGTCAAAGAAGAAACCACAGGGAAATTAGAAAATACTTTGGGGCAAAGGAAAGTGAAACATTCTGAAACTGAAGTGATAGAGCTGAGAGGAAAGTCTATAGCTGTAAATTTATATATATTAAAAATGAAGAAAGATCTCAAGTCAATATACTCAACTTTAAACCTTAAAAAAAACTAGAAAAAAAGCAAACCACAGCCAAAGCCATTAGAAGGAGGGAAATAATAAGGTTTAGAGTGGAGATTTAAGGAAAAAAAACAAAGTGGAATAGAAAAACAACAGAAAAATCAATAAAACCAGAAGTTGTAAACCATTAAACAGACTAGAGATAAACAGAAGACTAAAATTTCTTTTTTAAAGATTTGAGAGAGAGAGAACATGAGTAGAGGAAGAGGGAGAAGGAGAAACAGACTTCCCACTGAGCCGGGTGTCCCATGTGGGGCTCGATCCCAAAGCCTCGAGATCATGACCTAAGCTGAAGGCAGACATTTAACTGACTAAGCCACCCAGGATCCCCCAGAAGACTAAAATTTCTAAATTCAGAAATGAAAATTGGGGACATTACTACTGACCTTACAGAAATAGTATTATGAGAATACTATAAACAGTTGTATGCCAACAAATCAGATACCTTGTGTGAAATGAGTTCCTAGAAACACAGACTGCCAAAACCTAGTCAAGAAGAAAAGCCTCAACAGTCTTGTAACATGTTGAAGAGAATGAATTCTGGGTGTCTGGGTAGCTCAATCAGCTTGGCATCTGACTTGATTGTGGCTCAGGTCATGATCTCAGGGTTGTGAGATGGAGCCCCACGTCAGGCTCCATGATCAGCAGGGAACCTGCTGAAGATTCTCTCTCTCCCTCTCCCTCTGCCCTTCCCCCCACTCATGCACATGTATCCTCCCTCTCTCTTAAATAAATAAATCTTTTTTTAAAATAAATAAATCTTAAAAAAAAAAAGATTGAGTCAGTAATTGAAGAATTCTACCAAATATTTAAATAAGAATTAACACCAGAAAAAGAAAAAAAAAAAAAGAGGGAACATTCTTAACTCTATGAGGCTAGCATTCCCTTGCTCCCAAGGTCAAATAAAGACATCACAAGAAAATTACAGACCAGTATATCTTATGAATGTAAGGTAAAAGTCCTCAACAAAATAACGAGCAAGCTGAGTTCAGCAGCATATTATAAGGAATACATTTAATGGAGGAGCTAAGACATTTTGCAGATGAAAACTGAAACACTGTTGGTAGAAACTAAAGAACATCTAAGTGGAAAGACCTTTCATGGTCATTGACTACAAGAATAGCAATACTTGGAAGTAATTTACAGATTTAATGCAATCCCTATCAAAATCCCAATGGCCTGCTTACAGAAATAAAAAAGCTGATCCTGAAAATTAAAAAAAAAAAAATGGAAGGGACCCCACATAGCAAAACCACCTCGAAAAAATAATACAGTTGGAGTACTCACACTTTTCAGTTTCATACTCACTATAAAACTGTGTTCATCAAAACCACGTAGTGCCTCAAGAAGGAGAGACACGTAGACCAACGGAACAGAAAGGACAGGCCAGAAATAAACCTGCTCATCTATGGGCACTGAGCTTCGTCAAGACTGCCAAGGCCACTGGTGGGAAAGGAGCAGTCCTCAACGCGTGGTTTGGGCAACTGGCTGGCCCCATGCAAAACAACACTGGGCCCTTACTTCACACCCTATATACAAAATACGTCGATCAAAAACCTAAAAGAGCTAGAACTATGAAACTATTAGGAAAAAGCATAGAAGCAAATCTTCATGACCTTGGATTTGGCAGTGGATTCTTAGATAAGACACCAAAAGCACCACCAACAAGAAAACAAAACAACAACCAAAAACCCAAAAGGTAAAGTGGACTTTAAAAACCAAGAAAACCTTCGCGTAAAGATTACTTTCATCAAAGTGAAAAGACAACCGACGGAATGGGAGAGAATGCTTGCAAATCGCGCATCTGCTTAGGATCCAGTATTCAGAATATGTAAAGAACTCTTACAGCTAAGCGACAAAATGACAAATGACCCAGTAAGAACAGGGGCAAAGGACCTGTATGAACATTTCTGCAGAGGAGATGTACAATTTGCCAACAAGCACACGAACACCCACGGAGTATCATGCGTCACTTGGAAACTATGAACTATAGCGAGACGCTGCATCACACCCACCAAAGGACTGAAAATAAGTACTGGTGAGGTTGTGCAGGACCCGGAACCCCTGTGGGCTTCTGGGGGCAGTAAAACACTGCAGTCCCCATGAAAACCAGTTTGGTGGCTCCTCCGAGAGTTAAAGGTGGAATTATCCTATGACTCAGCAGTCCCACCCTCCAGCAATACACGCGAAGACCTGAAACCAGATATTCAGCAGACACCAGCCGGAATGTCCAGCTGAAGTCCCAGCAGCCGGGCATGGAAATGACTCGAATGGGCAACAAGTGGACAAGCACATGTTGTCCCATCTGCACGCGGATTGTTCCGCAGCCCTAAGAAGCAAGGAGTTCCGCCGATGCATGGGGACAAACACGCTATGTGGAAAACTAAACACAAAGGTTACGCTGTCGGATTGGATGGATAGGTGACACCCAGAATACGTAAATCCACGGGGACAAAGCAGGTTGGGGGCTGCCCGGGGCTCGGGGAAAGGGAAGCTGGGCAGTGCCTACTTCGAGGATATGGAGTCTCCTTTGGTTGTGATGAACCAGACGGAAGCAGCGGTTGAGTGGCTGGTGAGTGGACCAGGAGCCACTAAAGGGCAGTCCCAACACGGTTAACTCCGTGCTATCGGCATCTCACCTGAATTGACTTAGTAAAACACAAACGCACCAGACCTGTGCAGAGGTGTCTTCTGCATTTAAAACCCAGCCTTTAGGGGCGCCTGGGTGGCTCAGTGGTTAAAGCCTCTGCCTTCGGCTCAGGTCATGATTCCAGGGTCCTGGGATCGAGCCTCGCATCGGGCTCTCTGCTCAGCGGGGAGCCTGCTTCCTCCTCTCTCTCTCTGCCTGCCTCTCCGCCTACTTGTGATTTCTGTCTGTCAAATAAATAAATAAAATCTTTAAAAAAATAAATAAATAAAACCCAGCCTTTAGATCAGGGCCTGGAAGCCCCTAGGTGAGCTGGCCTCTGCCTCTTTCCTCACTTGCCTCCTGCTCCTCCTCTCCCTCGTTCAGCAGACTTCCAGGCCTCGCACTTGGACGGTTGCATTCCTGTCCTCAAGGCTTTGCTCCTGTGGCTCTGCTTCCTCACGCACATGCCGTCCTTTGAGTCTCACATAAACAGTACTTCAGAGGGATCCTCCCGCACAGCCCTATCAATCTTACTATCACTCCAGAAACTTCTTTCTTCCTCCCTCCCATAAACCCCGCTGCTGTAAAGTCTATGACAACAGGGACCTTGTCTGTCTTACTCACTTATGAATAGTAACTTAGGCCACTGTTTCCAGAACCTAAAAACGTGCCAAGAAAAGTAGGGTTGCAACAGTGTGAATGAATGAGGGAACAAACGGAGTGTTTCTAGGTGGGAATTCACTGAATTCAAAGAGGGCAGATGTGCCTGAAACTCTCAGACCCTCAAATCCCATATAGTCGCTTTTCCGTTAAAACGGATCATAAAGTATTAGTCAACCAGCCACCTGAGTGTCTGTGTCACATACTGTGCTCAGCTCTACATACAGAGACAAGCAAGAACCAAACCCCTTCCAAACTGAGAGCGGCCGGAGGGGAGGGAGTGGGGACGGGGTAACCGGGGGATGGGCACGAAGGAGGGCACATGATGGGGTGAGCACTGGGTGTTGTCCGCAACTGATGAATCACTAAACTTAACTCTGAAACTAACACTACATATATTAATATAGTAGGTGAATTTAAATAATTTTTTAAAGTTATTTTAGGAAGACGTGAAATGTGTATATCCATGTTTTGTAAAAACTAGGAGTGTTTGAATTTTAAAAACAACAGCACCAATGTAGTCCCAAAGAATTCTATGGATTTCCATTTTATTGGCCCCTTGGAAGAACTGTGTAGGTGTGTCAAATGTACATAGACTTTATCATCCAAGATACTATATTTTTAATGGTTATATTTGTGATGTTTAGTTTTGGGCTTTTTGAAAAACATACTTGGGGAGGCGCCTGGGTGGCTCAGTCGGTTAAGCATCTGACTCTTGATTTTTGGCTCAGGACAGGATCTCAGGGTTGTGCGACTGAGCCCCGCGTCAGGCTCTACACGGTGTGGAGCCTGCTTAAGATTCTCCCTCTGCCTCTGCCCTTCTCCCCAACTCCATGCTCTCTCAAAACAATTTTTTTTTGAAATATGAAAAACATTAGACCAAGTAAAGCCCATGGAAATACTCTAAAATAATATCTAGAGGCTTTCTTCAGGAATACAGATGTTTTGAGTGAGATGTTTTGAGTGAGATCTATCTGGTGCAGTGTCTTGAATTTCAGTTTAGATACTATGATTTTGGTTTATGCTGCTAACGTCAATAAGGCCTTTATTATTTACCTCATAAAATGTGCATTTTATGCAACTCGACTACCGTCAGTATAAGTTTATAATGAATATTGACATTTGGGACAGACGATGTCTGGGACAGATTTGATGTAAAAAAATTTTAAGTGTTTAAAAAACATGTAGTTGCTTGACTTTTTACTGTGTGATTCATTTTTAACATTTTATATATTTATTTACACTTAAGAAAAATTAGAGCAGGAGTTGGCAAATTATCTAAAAGACCATATAGAAAATGTTTTACACTGTGTGGGCCAACAGGTAAATTTGAGAATATATGTAGGTACTTGTGTAAACGTAAGAACCAGTCTTAGCTTGCAAGCCATTAAAAAAAAAAAAAAAAAAAAGGCAGGCCAGATTGGGTTGGTGGGCTGTCGTTTGCAAGATCCCTCGTGTAGAAGCAAACCTTTAATGATTGGATCTCTCTCTTCTTTACTATACAGTGTGTTTCTTAACTTATCTCATTATTTAACAAAAATGGTGATTTAAATCAATTTTGTATTAGCAGAGCCTAATGATTATGTGAGGTAACTACAACTTCTTGATTTTCCTATTTCAAGCATATTAAAAATAAATGACCATTCTAGCCAATAATTTGTATTTCTGACCTGGGTTGGAATTCAACACATGCTGGTGCAGGCTTACCACACTTCCTCAACCAAACTGAGCTGCAAAGTCCTAACTATTCCAGAAGAACATTCGGGGGAGAGAACAAATTTTGCATCCTTAGTATAGCCAAGCAGAAACTTAGTCCAGTCTGAGATGTTACTACAGCGACGTAAATGCCACCAAATCCTGATGCCATGGATGCCTAGCAGACCCTCCGAGCCCTAGTGGGCTGTGTGGTTTTCATTCCGCACTTAACGCCCCAGAGACCTGGCAGTCGACGCTGACAAATTCTGACTCTGACCTCAGCACATGGTGTGAAGCTCGCAGTTGCTCCAGCCAGCTCTTCAGCCACCTGTCACTACCACCTGTTAACAGCCGACCCACTCACGGTGGCTGTCCCCGAATTCCTACGTAGTTCCCGAACACAGCCGGTGGAGAGTTACAGCCAGTGCAGACGGAATCACGAGTGCTGCAAAGAGACAACAGAAGCAGAAGACTGGTCACGAGGACACGGCAGGGAATAGGAGCACACGAATCTGAGTTGGGACGTAAAATGTGGAGCAAGGTGTTAGACATTCCCGAGACCGCTCTGTGCCACACCAGGAGTCCCCACTGTAACCAAGTTCCCGGGTGGAACGCAGGGAAGGCACCGTTCGTTTGGGGGGCACACCTGTGCATTTGCAGTACCCATATCTTTGAAAAAGGGGACGACATTGCATTCAGAAAGCAATAATGTGCATACAAAAGCATGGTTTTAACTTTAAGAATTATTAGCATGTACACCAGATCCAGAGTTTCTTACCATGGCTTATTGTAAAAAAAAAATGTGCTTTTTAAAGAATTTCCCTGCTCACCTTCTTTAAAGGAGATCTAACAGTTAAAAGTTACTTTTATTACTTAACATAAAATGCCATTCTGTTCTCATGAAACTGTGGGAACTTGTAACTAGTAGCTTTTCCACTGCTCATTCTAACACTGTCTAAGAGAAATTAACTTATGGTAATTCACTGTTTCAGGATATTTTCATACGTTCAGTTTGAGTCTCAACATGTTCAGTTTCTTACGAGCATCTTCTTGGACGTTTCTTTCACATGAAAAACTCTGTAAAAAACTCTCTGAAAAAGAATGGGTTTGAGATTAGAAGCATGTAAAAAACTCTGAAAAAGAATGGGTTTGAGATTAGAAGCATGTAAGACTAATAATTTTAACAATGTGATTAGAATTTTACAGTTCCGGACTTGGAGTTGCTATTAAAGAACTATGGGTACGTAGCTAAAAACTTGGCTTTTCACCTCCAGAATTTAGACTTGTAATTACCATGTATTTCCACAAGATGGACTTCTTGACATTAGGGTTTGGGGTTTTTTTGTTTTGTTTTCGGTTTTTTTTTTTGGCCATCTCAATTGCCTAAACATTACTTATGTAATATAATTTCAAAGTCCTTTCAACATGCTTAAAAATGTATTTTTTTTTTTTACAAAGACTTACAATGTACTATTCCTCCTATCATGCCAGGTTAAAACTTGATACTTCTAGAAGTGATTTAATTTCCTCCCATAAAATAATCAATTATGGTTTTAATCTTTTAATCTCCTTAAAAGCAGAATTCCTTCAATGACTTAATAGTATTGTTACTTTAATAGTTAATCACAGTTTATTTTGTGGAAATTAGAACAATTGATTTGTGAAGTCAATGCACTGAGGACGCCGGTAGTGAAGACTGTGGTGATTCGGTTTGTGGTTGTTACTGAGCAGGGAGGCAGCAGAAACGGTTTTTTCTAAGACCTCAGGCTCTTATATATATGCTCTTTCTCTTCAAATTTATAGAACGTATGTGCATTTATATACACCAGCTTGCATATCACCCGTGAGATTTACAAGCTGCTTCCTAATTTTGCTCCTCCAGCTGGGATGAGGGGCACTGGGGACGCCCGTCAGAGCCTTCCTCCGTGCGGGCTTCTTTGGAGTGAACACGCCCGACTCCAGCTTCAGTTGGCTCTCTCGACCTCTGTGATACCAGCTAAGAACATGAACTATGGAAATACAACTTAGAGGAATAGTTTATAATTAATAAAAATACCATAGAGAAGTTAGATACTGTTGCTAAAAAATTTTGGTTACAATGAAACTGTCTTCTGGTTTTATGAAGTCTTAGAACCCTAAGCCTGAACCAAACCAAACCAAACCCTCCGCTGGGTCTCTGGTGCCTTATTTCCATCTTGAATTTTACTTATCCACTAATTATGGAACTTTGCTTGGGCAAAAAACCTGAACACACATCCCATCTGCCAAGTCACCTCTACCCAGAGGCCCATCTTCCAAGCAGTAGTGATCCTTTCCGCCTTGGTTGCCGGCAGTTTCCAAAAGAAGCACCTTTTCCTTTCTTTGTTTCATAGTAAGTCCATGCATATTTCCATGTTAAGGAGATTGAAATCTCACTTTTACATAATTTGGACTCCCACTTAATATTTTAAACTGAATAAAAGAAAATAGGGAGCTGCTAAAATAGTGTAGAATAGGAAAAAAATTTAAAGTTTTCTGGAGGTTGGCCACAAATAATGGGTTATGAATAGAGTATAGGTATATATTACACATACAATATAGAATATTATATATATATTATATAGAAACATACACACACGTGCTTGTAAAATTAAAGAACTGACTTCTAGTTAGAAAAGCTTTAGAGCATCTCATTTCATAGACAAAGAAATTGAGGCTCAGAGAAGTGAAGCAGTTCGCAGAAGGCGGCACAGCACGGAGAGGCAGAGCTGGGATTTCCCCACCCCAACGGGGATTTCTTTCAAAGAGTTCAGCTAACTGACACGACGTTCGCCAGCATCCAGGACGGGCCGGACAAAGCGCTGCTGCACGGGGTGGGCAGTTTCCAGGGGCACCTGACCCACTTCGGCGTTAAAGAAGGTGAGCAAGAAAGGTCACGGCAAGCCGTGAGGTAGGGTGTGCAGTGACGTCAGAGGACATGCACCTGCCCCCAGGGCTGCCCCCGCCCCGCCAGCGGCTGACGTCTACAGGAGGCGGAGAATGTGTTGGTCGCAGTCGTCTCCTTTAGAAGGTACAGCAGTATTTCGAGAGAGAGATGGTCTTCCTGGAGAGAAAGTATCTTGGTGAACAGCGCAGGGCTGGGGTTTAAGCAACAGGGTTTGCAAGCTCCTGACGTTAGGCTCCGAGCGCCCGGGCTTCCTGCCTCACCATGTACCCGGCGGGCGGGCTCCCCTGTGAGGACACGTATTCAAAGGCCAAGTAAAAATACCTTTTGGGAACATTATTTTTTTTTTTTTTATTTTCCCTCTTTGTGCCAACATTACGTTTTACCTTTGTGCTAGGGTGAATGTTCTCTTTATAACGTCCACTCCCTCTAAACCTTTGTCTCCTATAACAGAGTTTCCCATAATGTCTGCATACGTGAATCTAAAAATACTCAAAGACGGCCCAATTTCCAGCATGGTAGAATTTTCCACCAAGTTGTTGCTTACCTCTGGGATCATTATTCAATGATACATGAACTAAAATTCACTTGAAAAAGATAATCTGATTTTCAAGCACAAACCACATGTACTAACAGAATTTACAAAACAAAGCACACACAAAGTTGGAATTCTCTTTTGTGTGTTTGGATCTGACGGCTCGAAAGTAATAAAACCGAACTTATTTCACAGATCCCCACTCTCCTCCCAACTCTACGAAAACATAAAACCCGGGTTTCTTTCCTGCAATAAGTAGTCATTTAATTAAAGAACAAAATTAACAGGAATCAAAATGTTGCAGCTGGATTTTTTTGTTAGACATTATATAAAAAAAAGAAAAGTATAATACAGTCAATAATTTTGTGGAACATGAACTTAAAGAGTTTTCAAATTAACTGTGATCAGAATAAAAATGTCTTTTCCACACAACCCTGCACGCGGCCGTGCAGCCCGACCCCGTCCGAGGCCCGGGGGGGCACCGGCACGTGCGCGTCCCCAGCCTCCGTTTCGCTGCAGAACTGAAAAACCGGGTTCAAAGGCAAATGACAGTTTTCTTCTGGGAGAGCAGTTCTGGGTCTCCCCCGGGCCCGACAGCCCCCACTCCGTGGACACCAGAGCGCGAAGGGCGTCCTCTGGGTTCCCCTCTTGCAGGTGAGCACAGCCCCGACTTCACCTGCCTCAGTGGTCCTGCCCCTCTCGCTGACGCGGCAGGGAGTCGAGAGCCGAGCTTCAGGAAAGTTCCCTGATGAATGTTCAGTGTCGGTATCAAAAATTAAACACAAATTCTTCTCAGAAGAAAATCTCTATGGCCTGTGGAATCTAGGAAGTACAAAAAGGCAAACAGCGTAGGGTCACACATTGGAAGCTGAAATGGCCAAAACCTCCCACTAACAAGCGTGTGGCCGTTAAAAGCGGCTCAGAGCCCACAAGGGACACGAGGACGGGCCCGCTTCGCTTCCGGTGCTGGAGGGCCTCCGAGCGCCCCGGGGCCCCGGGCCTGCGCTGGACCCCAGAAGGAATGATTTGCTGAATCCTGCCTAAAACTCAGTGTGAAGGCTGTTGGCTAAGCTCCTGAAGTGTGTGAGGCCAAGGTTTGCTAAAATCAGAAGTAATAATCGACCGAGCAAAATTTTGGAAATCAGGGTTACCGTTTGGTTTTGGTTTTGGTTTTGTACGTCGGTAACGTGTTTGTGGTAACGTGATATGTTTCACAAAGTCTCAGGTGACTAAACTATTGTGCTTTTCAAAACGGAGACTAAGTGCTAAAATGTGGTATAAAAATCCTATTTCCTGATGTCCAAGTTGTCAGCCAACTCTTAAAATTCCTTGATCTAGGAAAGGCATTATACGGACTTAGGAGAGAAGTCGTGTATCCTCAGTCAACGACGCTTAATAACGTGTAATGGGAAATTGTACTCGGTATTTTGACATTAACACACGCGATGCTACGTAACAATTCTACCCTTTTTCTTTAACATGGTAAACATTAAAAATAGCTTTGAATATTTTACTGGACAATGTTGATTTCTTCAACGTTTTTGCGTGTTCTGGATAATCCAAACTAAGATGACATATTCTTGCTCAAATGTACGCCAGCCATGGGGGGAACCTTAACAAATTTTAAACTGTTCATTGGGAATCATTTTCTCCTGCTCTTGCAACCTCCTCTCTCACCTTAATACATTTACCCCGAAACTGTCCTGGGGGAATGGAACCCCTCACAGCCAGCTCTGCCCCGCAGCCACACTGACCTACACAGTGAGTGTCCTCGACAACAGCCACGGTGGCCACTTGGGGACACACCAGAAAAGGAAAGGAGTCGCTATTTTAGCTGAAGGCAGAATCTGCTCTCAGGGCTCCCTTCTCTCCGTCTCTGGGGCGTGAGCCTCTCGAGGCCGCGGGGGACGTGGCAAAGGGGCTGCTTCGGGCGGAAGCTTGCAGCCTCACAAGCACAGTCTCAAGACGGAGGGAACACGAGACCATATTGCTTGTCGCGGCAGAGGGAAGAACACACACACAGCCAGTGAGCACGGGGAGGCCAGTCTTTCCCCTCGGTCCCCCTCTGCAGACCCGCGGCCCCTGTGGGGCCGCACGTCCAGAGCCCGCATTGACCGTGACGCGGACAGCCCAGTGCTGGAGGATAGCCGACGCGCCCCACCGGGACAGCGGCTCCCCGGCGCGGGGGCCCCTTTACCTAACGCATCACTGCTGCCTCCATGCCTGGCATGACACCCGGCACGCCGTAGGGACCCAAATATTGAAGGGTTTGGGGAAGGATCTGCTTGTATTAACGACGCGACTGTAAAGGCAGGGAAACAGGCACCAGTAAGTGGAAGGGATCTGGTGGCCTCTGGTCGGCACAGATCGGCCGGGTTCGGTCACGAGAGGTCCGGACACGATGGGAGGGACGGTCGGCGGACAGGTACGTCCTGTTCGCTGCTTTGAGGCCAATTCTCTGGTGCGCACACGAGCTCCTTACACGGCGGACCCAGGAACACCGCCCTGCACGCCCCGAAGCCACGTGTCCCCTCCCGCTCTCCGCAGAGCTCCTGGCCCCAGGCGCCCAGACACGCAGGGCTCTGCCTCTCTCTGAGGCTTCAAGGCAGCCGGGACAGGCACCAGCAGAGGCGCCGCGCAGAAGCCCACCTTGTCAAGTGCTTGCTGGACGCGTGCACCTCCATTTCGTTGCTCTTGTACTCGTTCAGCTCCTTACGGATGGCCGCCTGCGGGTCAGAGACGGGCGTTACGAAAGGCACAGAGAAGGCCAGCAGCCCGGGGGATGGACAGTAGTTCCTAATGTCCCCCGAGTTCTGGCGTATTTCCAGAGAAGCAGAATCATCATTGGGCCGAGCACTCAGCCTCTGACACCTGGTCGCCATCGTCCCCAGCCAGGACCCGGCCAGCGCATGGCCACGTCCCAGAGAGGCTGGGGCAGGGACGCCCCCCAGCCCCCTTGGCACACGGCCGCCACACAGAGCCAGGCGGAGCCACCTGCCGGCATCCTAAGAGCCAGATCACGCAGGGAGTCGGGCTTGGGGTGAACTCGCCCGGAATTGTGCAACGAGATCATTAGGAAGCTGTTCCAGCCTTGGGCACGCGGTGCCGCTGTGTCACGGGACAAACACGTCGTTGTCACGTGTGGGTGAGGTGCGCACCACAGCGTGTCGGGCCTGTCCCCGGCCTCGTCCAGCCTCCCCAGTCTCCTGGGACCCTGGGTCCCCACGGGTGAACCCCCCAGGGGCCAGCTGAGAGCTGGGGAGAAGCTGGAGTCATGTGCCCTGGGACAGGCCGCTGCCCTCCGAGCCCTTGTACGCCAGCCACCTGCAGAGCCTCCGCGGGAGAAATGACCACCCGCCTTCCACGGGATTTTCTGGGGCTCACGGGACGTGTGCTGGTGGACAGGCCAGATTCAGGGTCCGGTCCCGGCACAGCGAGGCTGGGGGATGACTCACTCGGTCCCGCCGCTTCACACACAGCTTCTGGGACCCGCTGTTTCCCCACTCCCTTCCCGTGCTTCACGCCAGAGGCCCCCGGAGACACCTCACCCCGGAGCGGTGGGGACGGAGCCAGAGCCGCCTCCGTCTACACTGCCCACGCCTTCCTGTGGGCCTCGGCCTCTCTGCACCGTGTCGCTGTAGTGGACTCTGCCTAAACCTCCGTCCCCCACCTCTTTCCCGCCAGCCTCCAGTTTCTCAGCTCCCACACGCTCGACCCTGGGGACCGGGTCACCCTGGGTGGGGCCGTCCTGTGCATCACGGGGAGCTCAGGGGCATCCCTGGGCTCCACCCACTGCCCCCATTTCTGACACCAAAAATGTGTCCAGACATTGATTGCCAAGGACCAAACTGTCACCTAGCCGCAGCCGCAGCCCCGCCCCGGACCACCTCTGTGAAGCCGACCTCAGGGCGCAGCACGGTGGCCATTTCCACAGCGGGTGGCACCCCTCCCCTCCCCCAGGAACAGACCTGCTGGCCTGTCGCGGTCTGCCCTCCTCGGGTGCTGCCGTCCCCCTACCCCACCCAGCAGGGACGGCGCCCCCGGACCTTGTCGGCCGCGGACAGGCGCGTCCAGGGTTTGTCTGCGCGCCGGTCGTAGTCCTGAGCTTTCGCCACTTCCACGTAGTCGCTGAACCGGATCAGAATCTTCCTGTCCCGCAGCTCGTCCACCGTGGGTCTCTGATTCAGCTGAAATCAGAGAAGGCCCGTGAGCCACCCGGGGCCACACCTGTGCTCTCGAGCCCTCGGACAGACAGCATGTGTCTGCAGGGATACGGGAAAGTCAGAAACTGGGACAGTCAACCCTCACGCCTGCGAGGGCCAGCGGGAAGGCCTGGACTGCGGCCCCGACAGTGACCCCACAGCTCTGCCAGCGCAGCCCCGGCTCCTGGGAGGCTCGCTGAGGACCGTCAGGTCGCCGCCGTTCATGGCAGCCCCGGCGCGCTGGACACTCCGGGCAAGCTTCTAGAAAAGGTCTGGAGCGAGCAGAGGCGGCCATGAGCGGTACCCCCGAGGCAAGCTCAGGGAGGAGCCACCTCCCACGAGGGGAGAGCGTCTGTCAGTCCTCCAGGGCGCACAGAAGACGGGTGAGGCCCAGATGCTGAGTTTAGACACGGCTGGGGCTCTGGAAGGGACCAGGCTGTGGGGATGCCACCTAGGCTGGCCAGACCCACCTCCACCCAGCGAGTCCCATACCCAACCCTCGAGGCTAGTAAAACGCTTCTGCAACCAGGAGCTTCCAGACAAGCTGGAGGAACCAAGGAGCCCGGAAGGTCACTGCACGCGGACACCCAGGCTGTGTGTGAAGATCTCCTGTAAATGAAGGTGATGCCCTGTCACCATCTGGCTCCCCCAGAGGTCCACGGAAATGTCATCAGACCTGACCTGTCACCCAGGCACAGAGGGCCACGCTGGGATGGGCAGGGGTACCGCTCTCCCAGCATCTGGGGAGTGAATTCGCTGCCATCCAGGAAGACGTCACTGAGCGACATGGAGAGGCCCTGCGTCACCTCACCCCCACCCCACTACCAGTGCACCTATCACCTGTCCCTCAAGATCCGGGGATAAGACACTCAAATCACTGTACCTTTCTTGTCAATCTTTGCTTGATTTCTCTTCTTTCTTCCTGCTCTGTCTGATCATTCCTCTCTGAGAAAGGTTAAAACAGAAGAACAAAAGAAAGAAAGAAAGAAAGAAAGAAAGAAAGAAAGAAAGAAAGAAAGAAAGAAATATGGGCTGAGACTCTCCTTTGGTAAAGAAGTAAGCTCTCAGCCTCTGCGATTCTGGTGGCTGAGGAGGGTCATCGGGGACTCCCTGTGTCACGGCTGGTCTCCTTGCACTTGGCCAGCCACGTTCAGACCGTGGTCTCACTGCCCCACAGGGACACTGGCACCGGGGGAAGCTCTGCCCACCTTCCAGGCCTTCTCCTCGACTTTCTCCATGTCCGGACTCAGCACATACACTGGGCTGCGCAAGTTTACTTGCAGGAGAAACAGGAAGCAGCCCTCCCTCTGCCCTGCCCTGCAACCAAATATCTACCCTCCGTGTATTTACGCCCCGGAGTATAGAGGGCGCCCACAAGCATTCCAGCAGGGTAACGGGCACACGCGTGACTATTAACACGCGTCGCATGTGGCTGTCCGATAGGGACGGTAACAGAGCTGTCACTGCCGTTTTCCCTTCGGCTTTACAGGAATACACACACTTCCAGCCAACCAGCACCCACAAGGAGCACCCCTCCCTGGCCCCGGCCAACATAAGCTTGCCTGGAATTTACATTTTCAGGGATTATCTCACACCTGAAGATACCAGGCAGCCAGCTGGCTCCCACCGCGGAGCGAGCGCACCGACACGGCCCAGCCTTTGAGGGCGCCTCCGCGGCTCGCGGCACGGGCTGCACGGAGGATTGTGACTATTAACATGCAAGCTGCGCCCTTACCTACACGCGGCGGCTAAAAATAGAGCAGAAGTCAGAGCCGGGTGTAAAACGCAGGCTTTGCCCTGGGACTCGGGATAATGGATGTCCTATTTCTGGCACTCTCTGTTGCTAAATAAAGCCTCTGGTCCCGGGTGGTAGGAAGTTCCATTCCTGGGAAGGGAGGCTCACGGGCCAGCGCTCACTCCTCGAAACAGGGCTGGTTCGAGCAAGGGGAGCCCTGCTGCTCGCGCTTGACCTCGCCTCCCCTCACCTGCCTTGGTTGACGACATCCCACACACGTGTGCACTTCGGGGCTGGGGTTCACGGGGGTTCGACAGATCGTGCTCATCTCACGTCTGAGTGTTTTAGAAAAGGAAATGAAGCCCTTTTATGTTCTTGGTTCCTAATCCAAGGGACACACCAGGAGAAAGCACATGGGGAAGCTCTCTCGTCGGAAGGTTGATGAGACGATCAAGAAAAAATTGTGGAAGTACCAATCTAAGGCCAGCCCTGAGGGATTTCTGTGGTGACATAAAGCTAATTCTTCAGATTTCTTAAAAAATTGGCCATGGACAAAGGCCAAGTGTAGCCTCTCTGCGAAAAGGGTAAAACAAAACTAGATCTTTGTCTTTAATCACCAAAACGTCATTACCAAGGTCATGTGAGTGACACAGGTGCTTTGGAGAGTGGACATTTGAAGGTGGCCTACAGGGACCCCATCTGGGGCAGGTGCTCTGTTGGGCACCAACCCCAAGAAACCTTTCCTCAAAGCCTGAGCCCACAAGTTCCCTCTGAGCAACACCTAGTGACGGCTTTGGGGACCTTCGCGTCCCCGACCCAGAAAGCCCTGTGCCTTCTACAAACCAAGGCATCCATGACCACAGCCTCCACACCAAGCTGTTCTAGAAATAGAGCCAGTGGCTGGGAAACCACACTCGTCCTCTGTAAATCGTCAGAGATGCATTGTTGCTTCCAACGCAGGGGTCCAAATGGCCCGTGGAACCAGCCACTTGGGCTCCATCTCCTTGCCAAGATTCCTGTTAACAAACCGTACAACTCCTTCAGTTGTCTTCCTGACCAGGGAAATGGGGACCTCGGTGTGAAACCGCAAGATTCTGTGACGATTCCACGCAGGCACGTAAGCAAGCCCTGAGTCGGCACAGCTCGGGCCGAACGTGGTCTGGGGTCATCACCTGTAAGGGGGCCCTGTCTTATCTGTGGACGACACCCAAACCGAGTCCCGAGGGTCCTTCAGGCCTGATCGGTTACTCGTGAGCCCCCACGTGCGGGGGCAGACACGACGAGGCAGCATTCCCGGGGGGACTATAGGCGGGAAGGGCCCTAGAATAGGAGGGCCTGCAGCCCGGGTCGGGGGCTGGTGGTGATACTGCTCCATACCGGACCACACGTGCTCACTCTAGTCCCAGCTCCACGGAACCCAACAGAATAACCCCCATCAGGAGCCAGCAGGAAGTTCGCAGACACCCCCACTCCGGACACCCGGGGCGCTCCTGAGCTATAGACACACCGGACGGCTTGTAGGTGGGGAAGGGACAGTGGGGGCCGCCAGGGAGGAAGCCCACTGTTCCTTCCATGCACCGAAGGGGAGCGCAGCTGGCCCGGTCCCCACTCAGCAGCCGCGCTCGCCCTCAGCGGCGCCTCTCTGGAGGCCCTGACGTTTATCTGCCAAGACTAGTAGACCTGGGGGTGCTTCTTGGTGCAAGGACCTGGCACCTCCAGGAGCGGGGCCGAGACGGACTGGGAGCCCCTGCCGCTCTAGCCTGTCCACCGACCCCTGGGCTGCGCTTCCCAGGACCTCTGGGACATGGTCGCTTTATGAATGAGTGGCAGCATTTTCCAACCTTCCGGTACATGGTCACTGAGAGAGCCTGACTGCCCCGTCCTCACCCGTCCACCGGAGGAAGCAGGAAGAACCCAGGACAAGCTTCTCTTTAAACCCGCAGACATGGCCAGAAGAGGAGGAGCAGCATCTTCAGTCTGACAATAAAAACCTGGAATCCCGTCACTTGGGGCGAACGGTGTCCCGCCGCCCCTGACGGACAGGCCCTCTCAGGCCGGAGAGGGTGCGGGGGGAACAGGGAGCCGGGACCAGCCGGGACTCTGCGCCCAGACTAGCAGGCTCTGCCGCCCATTGGCTTTCAGGAGTCCGCTCTGGCGCTGCCCTAACTTTGGGAAGAGCTCAGAGCTCTCAGAATAAAACGCCAAACTCAGAGCGTATCTGCAGCATTCATCACAGAAAGAGGAAAAAGAGCAGCAATAGTTGAAAAACCCAGGCCCTCCGAGAGCACCGTTTGCAGAAAACGTTTTGAAAACTAAACTCTGCCGGCCAGAGACAGAGCTCTCCAAGAACCACTGCTGAAGGGGTTTACCCCCAAACCACCCAGGATGTTCATGAGGCAGAACGGCGTCCTCTGTACCGGGAAGGCTATCCATGGGCACTGTGACCACACACCTGCCGGGGGACCCTGGGGCCACGTGGAGCCAGGACCGACTGGTCCTGGAATGGCAGAGACGGGAGCCCGGGGCAGTTTCCCGGGGTTTCCAGGTCCTTCAGCCGCTCTGACTGCAGCTCAGGGCCATGTGCTCCTGCCCTCGGTTTCTGATGCTGTCTGTCCCCGCGCCCATCAGGACTCCCTCCCAAACCCCTAGAATAACCTGCTCCAAACCCCAGAAAGCAAAGAGGATGCTGAGCCATTTCCCCTAGATCTACAGGGCTAATTAAATAACCCTGAAAACAGGGATATCTTCAATTACGCTGGGAGGAGAGCTTTTCTCTCTCTCTCTTAATTTTAAAAGGGCAGATGTCTGAACGCATCAACTTTCCTTTAGGGCTTGCTTCTGCAGCCGGACTTCCCGGGCAGGGGAGCGTCCAGCCTGCAGAGGGGGCCGCAGGGGGAGAGTCTGGCCCCACCCCTGCACCTGGGGGAGGAGCCCAGGGTCCCCAGCTACTCACGTTTCAAGATGTTTCTTCTCTCCAGCTCCTCCACGGCCGGTCTCTGGCTTAGCCGTCTGCGGAAAAACACCAGAATTACATTGTGCACCATCGTGGCCGCCTGCAGAGTCCACCTGGGCTCAGTGGGGGGCAGAGTCCCCAAGAGCTAGAGGAGGGGAGGGGACCTCTGGTGGCAGCCTCTTGCTGGCCAATCCAGTAGGATCCTGTCCAGGAGGGAGGTCGCCTTCTGTCATGGAGCTCCTGGGGTGGACCCCCTGCCCCCTCGGGGTGTGCAGCTCATTTTCAGCCCTGCCAATCGCAGCCCCACGGCGGGATGCCCCCCAGGCGGGAGGAAACCCCTCCTGCCCAGGCCAGGCATGGGCAGCCACTGCCACCACTGCCTCTTGCAGCGAGCGGCACCTGTCCCGCTCCTGTCCTCAGCAGCCTGGCCGGCAGCCCTCGCACGGGAGTGACAGCAAGCACCGCCTCTCGCCTCTCTCCACGCCTCCCGGGCCAGCAGAGCAGAGCTGCAGCCGCGGAGGGAGGGGCACGCCCTCCCCCCCCCCCCCCCCGCCTCCCGCACCCCCCCCACCTCCAGCCCCAGCCCGCCCCCACCCCACCCGCGCCCTCCGGGGCAGAGAAAGAGCCTTTCCAGCAGTTTCGAGTTGAAAGAGAGGATCCGGCCAAAAACAAATACATAAAATAAAGAGAAGGCTTGTCAGGAGAAAGAGGCATAATTAGCCACAATTAGTGCCAAGCGCCAATTATTTCTGTAACTCCGACACTGTTGTCCTTGGGTCAGAGCCAGGAGCCGTCCCACTTCCGGACCGTCAGCCACCGGAGACAACAGGGCCGAGCCTGGGAACGCCCCGATTCTGGGGCCACCGCATTTGCCCCGAAGAGGATGCAGCCTCCAGACGTGCTCGTCTCTTCGGAACCCCTGTCCCAGCACAAAGCCGAGGGCGTCCCCGGGCTCTGCTGCTCCTCCGCTGCGCCTGGTGGCTTTGTGTGCGGCGGGTCCGTGGGCGGCCGCTTCGACAGCGCGTCTGCAGGTCTGCGGGGATGCGAGCTGGCCCCCCGCGAGGCCTGGCTGGGACCCCGGGGCGGAGGCTCCCGACCGGCCCTGGGAGTGGGACGCACAAGATCTGGCTCCCTCACCGCCACTGGCACCGAGAGGTCCCCGATTTCTTAATGCCACGCGCTCGCTCGCGCAGCAAAGGACCAGGGAGGGCTGGCTCTGTGCCAGGCGGTCCCATGCCCCCAGACACGGCGCTGGACCAGCCACCTCCGCCGTGGAAAGCCCACGGTCTGAGGAGGAAGGCCGATGAACAGTACGAAAAGGGACAAGACATTCCAGGATGTTATGCCGTGGAGGACACAGGACAGGGCGTGTGACCAACAAGCAACCAGGCACCGTGGGGGCAGAGGGTTTCGCGTGGACCCCTTTCCTCCGAGACCACACGAAGAGGTAGCCACGGGAAGACCACACCTCTCTAGCCGCAGCGACCGTCCCCTAACGGCTCAAGACAGGGGAGAGCGTGCAGGGTGGTGGAGGGTGGAGAGGGGAGGAGGGATCATGGCAGGCTTCATAGAAGAAGCGACTCTGGGCAGAATTGTGGAGCATCTGTAGGGAGGCAGAGCCTGGGGACTAGTGACGGTCAGCTGCTTAGCCAGGTCCCCTGAAGCGACACCTAGGGACCGAGGCCACAGATTTCCTCAAACCTGAAAAGCCCCCAAATGCCCACTATCAAGGCCTCCCCACCCCAGGCCTCCTCTTGCTGGAGGCCTGTCTTCTCTTCCAAAATGGGACCCCATTACAGACTCTCCCAGAAGTGTGAGAACGGAATGAGGTAATGCACTGAGCGTCTGGGAGTGCTAGCTTGGCACACAGTCGTCTCTCAAAAATGTCTCAAGAAAACCCAGCCTGGGAGCTGCCAACTGGCCACGGACGGGGTGCCCAGAAAGGCCTGTCACCCAGTTCCTGCATCTCTCAAAAGTGCCGATGGCCCATCACCAGGATCTACGCCCCTGGCCCGTGTGCTGAAAGCCAGCCGGGTCCTGCCCTGCACTGCAGGGTCCTCCTGGATGCCACCCGGTCAAGGGAACAGCTGGCCCCCAGGCCAGTTCCAACCCAGGCCTCTGGGTGGACACAGCCCCATTAGGGACCCCGCCATGAGTGATGTGCAGGCACCGCCCCTCACCCAACCCTCCCCATAGAGGCGGCTGGGGCTGGAGCAGAGGACCCGAACCCTCCCTGTGTGGTTCTCCCCAGGAGAGAGGATCCCACTCACGAGGGACAGGGGAGGAGGAGGCCCCGAGGGCAGGGCTGCGTGTCCAGAGGTCCAGTCTAGACTCACTCCTACCCAGGAGGGCCACCCAGTACCCAGGATCCCACTTCATGAGATTCTGAACTTCTGCCTTGGCTTCAGCGACCTTCCTTCACCGCATGTTCTGGTTGCATTCACGACCCACAGGGCCCTGGGGACACGGTGGTGAGACATGAGAACCAGTCCTGTGTCGGGGCCTACAGGTGCCCTTGGGGACAGACGCTCACCCCATCCCCACACAGCACTAGAACGAAGCCTAGGTAGGTGGGCTGACCTGCACAGGGCCGGCTCCCGGGAAGGTGCCCCTTGGGCTGAGACCCAAGGATGAGGAGGGATTCTGCAATGTTCCTTAGACGGGCTGAGGGGTGTGAGCATCTGTGGGGCAGGAGAGCTGGACGGGGCCACAGCCTGGAGTCGGGTGAGGGGTCTGTAGCTGTCCCACGAGTCCGAGAAGGCATACAATGGCTTGAGGCAGGCAAGGGTGGATGGCTTGAGGGGACGCCGAGATCGGATTTGCCTTCGGAAACCCTGTCTGGGCTCCTCCAGGCTGCTGTCCCCAAAGGGGCCGGGCAGAAGCCACCACAAGGAGACACAGGCCTCCCCAGGGCCGGGACCCCGTCAAGAAGCACAGGTGCTCCAGACCCACGAAGGGCCAAGGGCGGGTTCACAGCGTCGGGGAGGAATTTGCTCAAGAGGACAAACAGACAAACTCCAGCTCAGTGCCCGTCAGCCTAGACCCGTGAACCTTGGCGTGCCGTCCCCTCGAGCGGGGACTCGGCTCTGCTCTCCGTGTGGTGGAGGCTTCCGGAAGCGACGACCCCACCCCGTCAGAGGTAGATGAGAGAAGACCATGAAGGCTCAGAGAACCAAACGTGATCAGGTCTTAGCGCCCAGGTTCACCTCGGGGCCCAGCACAGGTGACCCCACGCAGAGAGCTGGTGGCAAATGAGAGCATGTAGACCCCTCCCCATGCGGTGTGTTCCAGCGGCCCCGGGGCAGGGGAGGCTCTTCCTTTGGAGCCTCAGTGGCCAGGGGCTCTCAGAGGACCGGCAGACACAGCCCCAGGGCGGCTGGGCCGGGAGCTGGGGGGCCGAGGCCTCAGGGAGGGCGTGGGTGTGCTCCAGCCCCAGGATTCCCCAGCTCCTCCCGGAGGCTCCTCCCTCCCCCGATTCAGAAACGCCCCAGCCCAGCCCAGCCCAGCGAGTGAAGCGAGCAGCAGGTGCCGCTGGGGAAGACTCGGCCTATTTCTGACTCTTCCCACGGAGAAAGCTGGAGTGTGGCAGCTAATTACAGAGCCGCGGGGGGAGTGGCAGCAGGAAAAGGCGTGCCAGGGTAGAGAGAGGCTGTGCCTGTCTCCAGGCCTGGTTCCCACTTGTGCACGCAGGAGAGGCCAGGATGCTAGCGCTGGCCAGGGTAGGGAGCGTGCCGACAGGCTTTGGGGCCCCCAACGGGAGGTGAAGGTCTGGAGCACCCAGCCAAGGGCAAGGTGAGGGGTGCGGTACCCCAGGGGACAGCGTATGCACATGTGGGTGTGTGTCCCATGAACACCTGTTACCAGCTTGGGCTCCTGGTCCCACGGGGCCCTCCCCCCTCTCTACCAAACAGATGCCCCACACCGGGTCCTGTGCTGCGAACCCGGGAAACCCAGGACGGAGGAGATGAAGGGTGGGGGGTGCGTGGCAGTAGGAGCCATGGCCTCGGGCAGCTGGCTGACCAGATGCCCGTGTGGGCCGCACGGGAATAAGGGACGCAGTCGCACCGTCCACAAGGCTCCGGCTCTGCACAAGGAGGTCATGTGTCTGCTCCGCCCGCACCAGTGCCGAGGGCCACTGCCGAGAGCCACCGCACACACACAGGGGCTGAAGTCGAGGCCCAGCTCTGCCTCCTATTAACACCCTCCATGACCTGAGCCTCTGGTCCTCAGCTGTCACCTGCCCCAGGGACCCTAAGGGGTGCTGAGGGGTGAGGACACTCGGAGACAAGAAGCTGGAACAAACAGGGGCACCACCGTTACTGGTGTCTACCAAGCTCATCGGGTGTGCTGAGCCCAGCTCTTCCAGCCTCAACCGTGGGAGCTGCGATCTCTAACCTGCTGGCAGCCTCCATGCCTGCTGAGGGTGGAAACACTCTTCCATCAGACACTCATTCATACCTTCCTCCATCAGACACACTCCCCCCCTCCCTCATCAGACACATTCCCTCCCACCCTCCAACAGACACGCACAGGCCTCTCTCCATCAGACATTCATTCATATCTTCTTCCATCAGACACACTCCCTCCCGCCCTCCATCAGACACACATAGGCCTCCCTCCAACAGAGACTCATTCACCCTCTCCTCCATCAGACACTCATTCATCCCTTCCTCCATGAGACACTCACTCATCCCCTCCTCCATCAGACACCCACTCACCCTCTCCTCCATCACTCATTCATACCTTTCTCTATCAGACACACTCCCTCACTCCCCCAGACACACACGTCTCCCTCCATCACTCATTCACCCTCTCCTCCATCAGATACTCATTCATACCTTCCTCCATCAGACACTCACTCATCCCCTCCCGCATCAGATACTCATCCCCTCCTCTATCAGATACTCACTCACCCCCTCCTCCATCAGACACTCACTCACCCTCTCCTCCATCAGACACATTCATACCTTCCTCCATCAGACACTCACCCTCTCCTCCATCAGACACTCATTCATACCTTCCTCCATCAGACAGACACTCACTCATCCCCTCCTCCATCAGACCGTTGGTGCCAGGCTCCCACCAGCAGAGGCCCAGGGTGGTGACTGAGGCCCAGCCATCAGCCACCCTCATGGAGGTGACCCAGCTGCACCATCACACAGCACCCACCCTGTCCCACTGCCCAGTGACTGTGGGCTCCAGCAGCTGACCTGGGCCAGTGGTGCAGGGACCTCCACAGCTCACCAGGGTCAGGGCTCCCTATACTTCCCAGCCCCCCGGCAGGGCTGTGCGGCTGGCTTGGAGCAGCAGCTGGAAGCCAGAGAGATGCCGCCAGAGCGTGGTAGCTTCCGTGGGCTCCCCTCCCCTCCGTGGGCACCTGGGCCTCCACATGATGGCCCAGCCTCCAACCCCAGCGGCCCCAGCCTGCCTCCGCGTGAGGTCAGCTGCCCCAGTCTCGCCTGACTGTGATGGAGCCTGCGTGGGAGAAATACACCTGTGCTGGGTGGGGCCATCACCATAGGGCCGTCTGACCTTGGGAAGCACAGCTTGGGCCACAGCTGGCCATGACCCTGGCCCTGTTTCCAGGACACCATGCCATCAGGGCCAGGCCTGGCCCCACAGCTCTGTCTACAGCCAAGGGCCTTCTCCAGCGTGGAGCCAGCCCAGGGAGCCCTGCAAGGCCAGGAGGACTGAAGGTGTAGGTGTCCCTCTGCCCCATCCTCCTGGGGTTGGGGACAGCCTTCCCACCAGACCCATCAATGCTCCACACTCCAAACACAGCAGGCAGGTGTGTTTTGGGCTCACCTGATACTTTGAGAAACAAGAGCATGAAGTGACATTTATTAATTTCACCATCAATCATCAAATATCAAATACCCTGTTTCCTGACTTTCCTGGAATATACAGAATAATTCCCTACTTGGGTGCACACCCCTGTCCCCCAGGCACAGTGTGGGGCAGAGTGGGCACCCTGGTGGCTGGCAGTCCCCGCGCTCTCCTCCTTCTGGGCCAGGTCAGTGGTCCTCCCAGGGCTTGGCCAGAACCCAGAGCTGTCCATGGACAAGGGGCGGTGATGTGGGCCAGACCCTGCTCATCGGCTGGGAGGGAGGCTGGTGGGGGAGGGTTTTATGCACGGACCCACCCCCCAGTCCCCGCTCCAGGGGGTTCTGCACACGGACCCATCCCAGCCTGCTGCTGCTGAGCGGTGCATACGGGGGCTTGGGGAACAGAGCCCCTCTCTCCAGAGCCACAAAGCCCCAGACTTCCTGAGGTCCATGAACCCCACCTTTGTGACGTGCTCCTTTGCTCACTACCATTTCGCCATCTCTCATCTGCCAGGGAAACTGAGTCACAGGAGGTGAACTGCAGTCACGCCCCCGTGGAAAGCGCCACCTTCACCGCCATCACTGTAGGGCTTCTTGGACCTGCAGCTGCTCGGGGCGGGGGGGGCGCGGGGGGTGGCTGTCCCATCCACAGAGGCCGAGGCTCCCCCAGCCCTGCCTGTCCCCGTGGCCCGCTCTCACCCACTGGACTCCCCCAACCCCTCCTCTGCCTCAGACCCTATCACCCACTGATGAGAACCTTCTGCCAAAACCCACAGAACTCCCAAGCCGAGGTCCCTACCAACAGCTCACAAAACCCCAGAGAAGCCTCTGGAACCACACTCCGTGGGCTGAGCCTCCCCACCCAGTGCTGACCTGACTCCTTAGGGGAAAGGGCTCCTTCCACAGAGCATGGAGCACCCGGGAAAGAGCACCACTGGGACTCACGCCGGGCCCCCACACAGCTCCCAGGGTGACCCCCAGCCACCCTCCTCATGTGCCTATCCCCTTGGGGCCTGTGGGGGGACCAGCCGCGTACCCCGCTCACTGCTGTGCTTCGGCCCTGTCCTGCTCGCCCCTGCGTGCCCTGGCTCCCCACGCCCCCCGTGGCCTCGGGCTCCCACTCGCCACACCTGTCGTGCCTTCGCCAGGGATTTCCAAGCCTCTCAGTGCCGCCCCCACATCCGACTCCATTCACTCGCCTAGAGGAGCGCTTTCGGGGCGCAGCATCTCGGCCCAGGCCACCCAGACCTTCAGTCCCCACCCCGTCACCCTCCAGCTCTGCGATGGGGGCAGCCCTGTGTCCTCTGAGCTGCACTTTTTTCCCCTGAAAACAGAGGACGACGGCACCCGCCTCCCGGGGTTGCGGCTACTTAAGTGAACCGGCATAGAAGCCCGGAGCCCAGGGCCCGGCACGCAGCAGGCCCAGGGTGGTGGCAGCTCCAGAACTGTCCCCGCACAGCACTCAGGCTGCAGGGAGTTTGGGGCAGCAGAGGGACAGCAGGCCTGGCTCAGGGAGGAGGGACATGGGTCAAAAGCCGCACGCCCCAGCCTCCTGCTTGGCCCTACGTCGAAGCCCCAAACCCTGGCTTCGTCCCTGGCTGGGGTTCAAAACAGGACTAACGTCCCCGTAGTGTCCACAAGAACTGAGAACGATTCCTTCCACGGACACAGGGTGCGGTTCGGAGGGAGAAGACGCAGCGGCCGGGCAGACAGCCCCACACCCGGCCGCCGGGCTATTCCGGGAGCTCCTTCCCGGGAACTCCGAGCCCGCCACCGCTCCAGCCCGGCGCCACTCCGGCGTGCTGTCCTCTCTGCCTGGGATGGGTTTCCTGGGTAGGGCAGTGTCCCTGCAGTCATTCCGTGGGGTGTCCTCCTGCCACACACGGCCCTGGGCCACGCGCCGGCTGTGGGGAGCTCCCCCGGGGTGCTGCCAGGGCTGCGGACCCACAGGAACTTGTGGCCAGCCTGGGAGGGAAGGCCAGGGGACAAGAGGCCTCCCGAGGGGGTGACCCGAAGACCAGGTCCAGGAGACAGAGCAGGGACAGGCTGCGGTCTCTGAGTGGGGAGAGGCTTCCATATTGGGGAAGAGCAACTCCCCCGACCTGAGCCCCCCGGGCCCTTGCAGTCACCCCGCATCGGTGCTATCCTGTGCTGTGGGGTCTGCGCCCACACCTGGGCCTCCATGGTTGGAGGGGGGAGGGGAGAAGAGGTGGGGAGGAGGCAAGAAAACAGGACTGTGCTGGGGACATGAGCCTGTCCAGACCCCACCCACGGCCCCACCTGCTGCCCGCCACTGGGGAGATGGGGGCTGGGCACACGCACAGCCGGGACCATGACTCCGGGGGCAGGGCCTTCATCCACCCAGAGTCTCCCCCCCGCCCCCCAATTTCCCATGGGCACTGTCCCACCCTAGCGCAGGGCCAGCCACTCAGCCAGGGGGTCCCAGGACAGCTACGTCTCCCGGGGGTGCTGGGCGGCAGCAGCGGTGAGTGTGTGGAACGCAAAGGCGCCCCCCCAGGTCCCACTGAAGTAACAGCCATGATCAGAGTCCCTGTGTCACATGCAGAACGGCAGAGAGCCCCACGGCGGGAAGTTCAGTGTGGGCCCCAGTGCAGGCCAACAGCCCTCCACCCCCGTGGGTGGGACCGTCAGCGCCGTCCACCAAGATTAGAAACGCCCGTGTCCTCTGACCCAGCGGCTCCAGTTCTAGGCGGACAGTTCCTGAAGTGCCCTTACGTTACAGCAAAACACAGGGCAGACGCTTTCTGCCCATTCAGGGCCTGCACAAAGGAAGCAGTGGCCGGCACTGAACTCCACACACAGGGAAAAGGACAGGTGCGACTACATGAGCCTTCACTGGAAGGCTCGGCCCTTGGACTCTGGGAAGAATGGGCAGAAGTGTGAAGACGGAAAATGCAGAATCACGCTGTGGTTAAGGATCTGGGCTCTAGACCTGGCCTGGGCCGGGATTCTAACTTCTGCACAAATCAGCTCTGGGATCTCCAGCCTGCTCATGAACTTCTCACTGCCTTTTGCTCTGTGATAGTCGGAGGTGTCCACCCGGCAGTGACAGTCCCCAGGTGTCCATTTGGTCCCTCATCCAGGTGCCACAATGGCAGTCTTTTGCAGATGTGATTACAGTCCACAATCAGGTGACTTTATGAAAGGGAGACTATCCTGAATGCTCTGGTGGGCCTGGTCCAATCAGTTGAAAGGCTTTAGGAGCTGGGCTCAGGCTCTCTGGTGAAGACAGAATTCCGCCTGTGGACACTGTGCCTGATGGCTCCAGCCCTTCCTGACAACCCGTGTCATGGGTTCAGACCTGCCTAGCCAGCCCCGCAGTCACCCACGCCCACATCGTGCAATAAATCCCTATCTGTCTCCTACTGGTTTCCCTGCTGTCCAACCGACACCACCTCCTTGTCTATAAATGAGGATGACAATACCAAGGGAGGGGCTCTTTCCAGAGTCCCCACTCAACCGCACTGGAAGCACCCAGGCTCCCGGTCCTGGACGGCTGGAACCCCGGGACCGTGCCTGGCTTGCGGCCGCTGCCCCTTGCAGTCCATTCTTCACAGTAAGTCCCCTGCCCGTCGGATCGGCTCCCTTTGTTCCCAAACCTATGTGTAGCAGGTGTGCTTATTTTTGTGATTAGGTAAACTAATTAAATTTTATGCACATTGATTAAATGACTTAATATGGGTGTCAAAGGAAAACATTTCTGTGAGAACAGGGTTGAAGGCTTGGAGTCAGGAAAGTGAAGATGCTAAAAATATCCCACTGGCCAGTGGGGGAGAGGGAGTGAAAACGACGGGAGGGAATCGAAAACTCTAGGGGGATTCTGCACACAGGACCCTACCTGGCGCCTCTCCGCGCTCACTCCTCTTCAAAAAACCCGACACTAGAAACTGTACAAAACGTACACCACCTCTGTGCCCCTCGGGTGCATGTCCTCCCTCCGTGGCATGTCCTCGATCCTCACCTGTGTGACTTGGGCTTAAGGAAAGGATTCCGAGCAAGAACAGATCATGTTTACAATTTCTGCTTTTAACCGGATTTCTGAGGCATCTCTGGTGTCTTGCCCTGTCCCGTGTCCCTTATGGGCCTGGGAGGCGCAGACAGGGCTATCACAGGCAGGGGTGCGGGCAGGGGCTGCGGACGGGCCCCAACCTGGACGACACAACACCAAGGCAGACGGAAACCAAATCTGCACTTGAAAGCTTCCTCCACCAGCCGCTGCCCCAGATGACATCTACAGGACACGCAGTTCCATCGATCCACTCAGGAGCAGCCGGCCCTCACAGCTCAGAGAGGCGAAGCAGGGGCAGGGGACGGGGCAGCAGCACCCCTGTACCTGGCATGCTGGGAGCACTTCCCGTGTCCCACTACCCCACACTGTGTGTCCCTGCACCTCTCACACGCTCGCGTAGCTGACCCCCTCCTGTCCTGTCCCCTGGTCCTAAAGGCCCTGCCTCCATCCTTCCCCTGTCCCCGGAGCTCAGAGTGGAGGGTGACGCACAGAAGTTGCTCAGGAAGGGAGTCCTTGAACTGAGAGGTTGTCAGAGTGGGTAATCACTGAGGAAGGGACAACAGCATCTGTCCACACTGCACCCCCCCCCCAGCTTCTTGCCATCTCCCAGCGCTAGAGCATACATGGGGCACTCGCCTGAGCCATAGAGACTCCTCGGGCCAGTCTGCTTTAGAAGCTGCTGCTACCTGCCATGGGATGTTTCCGTTCCCTGGTCCGTCAGCTTGCTCGCTCCTTCCCCTCCCTCTGCATTCTATCTCCACAACTGAATTAACTCAAACACCCACGGTTAGCACGGTGTGTGCCTCTGGGAGTCACATGCAATGTCTGGTGCTCCTGCAGTCATCTCAGACCACGGAGGATAAATGCCAGCGTGAGCATAACCGAGCAGGAAGACAGGAGGAGCCTGGGCTCTCGGTGACTACAGAGCAACCACGACAGACCTCACGGTCTGCAACTACTCCATGAAGTGGAGCGGTTCCAGGCCCGGTGTTCAGAGCTGGCCTGCGGGTCAGATCTCGGCTCTGTGACAGCCTACTCGTGCGACTTGAACACCTACCTAATTTGTCTGAGCCACCATCCCCTTAGCCACAAAATACAACCGATCTAGCACTTATATCCTGGGCTTCCATGAACGCAGGCCAAGCAGAGACCGCAGCACGGAACACTACTTTAATAAATGTTAATAAAGACCCCATGGCATCATCACAGCTACAACCACAACTCGCAAGGGTTCAGCCCCGACGGCCGCTAAAGCAGGAGCTGGAGTACTCAGTCCCTGAAAATGCGAGCAGGCAGGAATTCCACACCATTCCCCAGGCTCAGGCAGTGGGAGGCACCTGGGCTCAGTTTGCCAGTCCCAGTCAGGGACCTTAAAACCACCAGACCCCCTGCTCCCTGGTTTGGGATTTGTGTTTTATTGATACCGAATTATATCATTTTGATGTCATTTTGCTTTTTCTTACAAAACACGCTGTACTTTCTCTGACAGGTTCCCAAGCAACCAGGAAAAACAAAGAGCAGCTGACCCCAGGCCGACTCAAGGCCACAGGCTCCCTGCACGATGACCCAAACATGGGAGCCTGAGCCCCACAGCCTGGCGCTCCCTGCAGACCATGAGCTCCACCCAAAGACCAAGGTCTACACGTATGCTCTTGGAGGAGTCCATGTGTCAAACCCTTCCTGATTTGGAAGCGCTGTTTTCTGCTGCTTAGCTACCTCCGTCTAAACCCAGAATGTGCAAGACTCATCCCTTACAGCCAAGGCTCTGACCGGACCCTGCTGGCCTTGTCGGCCGCCCAGGCCTTGTGGGTGCCGGACACCCTCCCTCTGGGGCAGAGGCCACGTCTTACCCCCCCCCCCCCCGCCCACATCCCACAGGGCCTGCTCACAGCCCTGCCTCTGGTGTTTCTTCTGCATTTTTGCAATCAGCCCTTGACTGCCCCCATAAGTGGGGGTGTTCCTCCTGACCTTGGAGACTGTGTCCTATTGGCGGCCGGCCCCTCACCACCACGGTGGCTCAGGTAGGTCCTGCCAAGCTGACAGCCAAGAGGGTTTGGCAGGATAGAGTAGACCTGACCTCCCGGCAGCTTGAGCTTTCTAAACAGAAATAGGAGCAAAGCTGCAGGAACACACCCAAGACCCCGAGAGGGCTGGGAAGCACGTCAGGCAAATCTGCTTCCCCGAAAATGGAAGAAGGGCAGAGGAACGGCTAAGCAGAGTCTTTGCTCCTAGGATCTCAGGATCTAAAGATGGTCACAGGGAGCTGCCTGCCCCACATGTCCCAGCGGAGGGCATCATCCGTCCTGGGACACGGGCGGTGGCGGCATCGCGAACAGTACATGTGGGGTCTGCGGCGTCTATCCCCGTCCCCCGCCCCGTCCCCTCGAGTCTCTGTAGACAGGGCGACATGGGAGGCTCCTGACTGGGCTGAAGGACTGGGCTCCAGTTCCCTGGAAGTCAGACGGGGCTCGTGGGCATCAAGGGGCTGAGGCCGCTGTTCCCTAAGTGCTTCCCATGCGTAAGACTGGGCGCGAGAGTGACGCTGCCAACGGTGACCGTGACAAAAGGGGCGACGGAAGGAGGACAGGTAAGAGGGTGATGAAGGTCCTGAAAGATGCTGAAGGTCGGATGAAGGTGACGCAGAGATGATAGAGACACTAACGCTTGCTGACGTCCGGGACCGGCCAGCTTACACCGTCGCCCCCCATCCTTGGGACGATAACGTGAGTACACGTGGCACTCACGGAGCCCTGGACCAGCCCAGAGATCGGCAACTGGGAGGGGCTGCTTCTGGCGGGAACGGACGTGTTCTAGAACCAGCAGTGGGGGCACACGACGGTACGATCCCCAGAAAGCAGTGAACTGTGCACTTGGGAAAGGGGAACTGATCGGTGCAGAAATCACAGCTCCGGAAACTGACAACAAAAACACAAAGTCCCTCTCCCTGTGGGAGTCCTGTTGTTGCCCGGGCTTCCCCCTTCCTGGCATCTCAGGCATCTCCTGCGTCCTGTCCCGTGGCCTCCATCCTGCAGCCCCACAAGACGGACACTTCTGGAAGCACTTCCGTTCTACAGAGGAGGAAAGGGAGGTGCAGGCCAGGGAGGTGGCCGCCCGCGGTCAGGCAGCCGGAAACCAGGGCCTGGACGGCAGCAGAGGCCTTCTGGCCAGAGCTCGGGCCTTCAGCTTCCCCCCACAGTTGCCATCTGTGATCGAGGTGAGCCGAGATGCCTACACCAGCTCTCAGAGCGCAGCTGTGCCCCTGCCAGAGGGAGAGGAAGCTTCCATGGGGCACAGGCGACTATACTCTGGGCCTCGGGGATGCTGCTGCCGCTGACAGCCGATGAGATGCTGCGCATTTACAGCAACTCCACAGTCGAGAATCCCCCACGCGCAGCGCAAGCCAAGAACGGCCTTCTCAGAAAACGAGCTCGCAAGGGATTTCATATCACAGGTCCAAAGACGCGACCCCAGGCCAAATGTGGCCCACCAATGCGTTCTGTGGGGTCCACACATTAGTTTTTTAAAAATGTGAATACGCTGCCAGCATTTAACTGAAGGAAATCTGCAACGTTGCCAGGTTCCCTTGAACGATCCCACTGTCCTGGTCCTGCGTGCTGGAGGGGACGTCCACGCTGTGGGTGATGGCAGCTGTCCCTTTCAGCGAGGACACACAGTCTCCACCTGCCACACGAGCTGTGGAGACACAGTCTAACCCCTCCCCCGCCAGAGAGTCACGGGTAAAGAGGCTTTGTCACTGCAGAAAACTCCACTCCCCTCCTGAAAATGCTCAGGAAGAATTCTGGAGCAGCCCTGACATCCGCCAGCCTTCCTGGGACAGTGCGGGGGCGCGTGGGGGACTCCCACCCCAGGGCCTGAGCACCTGCAGCCCAGTCTGGTCAGTGGGCTTGAGAGCAGCCGTGCGGCAGGAGACATGTGCTGTCCCCGCCAGGACATGCCCCGGGATGGAACCACACTCCAAAACCACGAGCGTCCACTGTGGATCCGAAGAGGCACGTGGCACATGGACGTGCTCCTGAATATGTTGGTCACACACCAAACTGGGGAGTGGAATCACTACTTGGAGATATCCGAACGCCCCGCTACGGAAAGGACACCTTTTCGCCCATGCGCACACTTTGTGGAACCGAATTCTTACTGAATTGCAGCCTACCCGCTGGGTGGGTCCACCTTGATGTCCACCCACTCACCCACCCGCCTACACAGCCACCTAACTGTCCATCTTTCTATCCATCTCTCTGTCCACTTACCCACCCACATAACTGTGCGACTGTCCACACCCTCAGCCACGCCCTCCCACTACCATCCAGTCAAGTGTTGCTGGCCAAGAGCTTGCTTTCTACCAGGTGCGAGAGCAGGCCTGGGGCTAAGGCATCGAAAGAGCAGGACCTTCCCTTCTCTGCCTCGGAGGGGCAGGAATCATACGAGTGGATCAGGGGTCTCGGACCAGGGAGTGCCCATGACGCACTTCAGGGCGGCCAAGGCAGTGGGTGCTGAGGACTCGGATCGGAGCTGAGCGGGGCAGGGGCAAGCTCACGGCCTCACTCAGCTAATCCCCAGCTACGTACAATCAGCTCTGAGCCTCAGTTTCCTCACGGGCACAACGGAGACGGTGAGATCCGTCACCTAGGGCTCAGCGGCCGTGACATCATGAGGTCCTGAGCCCAGAGAGGCAGTGGGTGCAATTCCGGTGACGCAGCGTGCCCAGCACACGTAAGTCTTTCATTCAATTCCTAAATGTGCGACCTCGAAGGCTAATAATCATAGGCGCGATCCCACATTTTTTGCATTCGGGATTCGCAGTGAAAGGGAAAGCCCACTGTAGCTCCGAATCACGCTCCGCACACAACTGTGCCGCTTCTTGCTGAGGACGCCCGGCTGTTAGCTGTTCTGTCCCTTTGCTGGCTGTTGTTTGTTTGTTCTGGGGAGGGTTGTTTTCTCTTTTTGCTCACAAGTGATCTTGGACACAGCGCGTTCCCCATGAATCTATTCACCTACCATCTTCCCTCCACTTTCTAAAAACCCCTTCAGAAACGGACCCACTGGCGGCTGCGGACACCAAGCCAGTGCATGGGCTCTCACGTTCCAGGGAGCTGAGCTCGGGCTCTGAGCGTCCTTGCCAAGGCTCAAGCTGGTGCTGGGAGGGCATTCTGCCACCAAGGGCTGGTCCTCGACCCGAGACCTCTCCCGGTTGAGTCTCGTGTCAGCCGCTCAAACTCTATCCCTGATGGATCGGGGAGAGCTCAGGCCCGGCCTCCTCGGCGTCCGGGAAGGTCGTAGCCTTCGCCACAGCCTGCTTCATCCAAACAGAAACAACTCGCTCCTGGTATGTCAGCCCCGATCCCAGGTTATGCAGCCAGGCCAACAGCTCGAGCCCTGCAGGCTTTCAGAACAAAGAAAGTGGATTCCAAGTCCCCTGCATTTTGCTTTGCTTGCATTTAATGCTGCCCCGTTTCCAGGGCATCGAGAGGTCCCTGGAGGTCAGTGAAAACGTCTGTGAAAGTAGCGAGGAGTGAGAGGGAAGACACCTGTAGGAAACGAACGACAGTAACAGGGAACCACAACCGCGCAAGACCCTCAGGGGCCTTGATGCTGAGCTGGTGCTGCTCTTGGCCACAACCCATTCCCTTCAAAGCTGCCAGCAGAGGCTCCCCACAGGGCCCCCGTGGTCTACACTCCCCTTCCGCAAGCTCACCCTACATCTTGGACTAACCCACTGCTAAATGTGCCAGGGACCCCACTGACGCCGTCCAGACCTGGACACGGAGCCTCCCTCGTGCATCTCCCTCCTCCTTCTGGGTCCCCTCCCCTGGGGCACAGCATCCAGGTCCACCCTCGTGGGTGAGCTCAAGCCCTCACCCCTCCCCAAGCCTGCTCCTCTCCCCCCCTGCCCTCAAGTCCACCCCCTCCAGCTCATGGCCCGTGTGACAGTGTCCATCTCCTTGACCAGCAGCCCCTGCAGGACCGGTGTCCACTCACCCCATCCTGCCCTGCACTCGACCCCCCACATGTCAGCAGAGCAGTCTTCCTCAGGTGCCCTCACCCCAACGCACCCCTGCTTGTGACCCCTCAGGGGCCGCTCACTGCCGTTTACAAAGACCAGACATCTCTGTTTACCACTTAGCGCCAACTTATTGAGCGCCTACTGAATGCATCAAGGACACACCAGTGAGGAGACAGACAGGATCCCGGTGTCCTGGGGGGAAGGGACCCTGAAGCAGCCAACAAAGAGGGATTTCAGGCGGCAGCTGACGAGGACAATAGAGGCATGTGATTCGAGCGTCGGGGGGAGTGGGGGGCAGGGTGTGAGCATCGGGGGAGTCAGGGGGCGGGGTGATCATGCCAGGGCCCGGGGGGGGGGGGGTGACACCCGAGCTGGGCCAGGGACAAGCAGAGGCAATTACTTGTGGCTGGGGAGCATGGAAGGCCCACTCCCGGCCCCCCTGGGCCCTCTGCCCACCACGCCCCTCCACAGCAATGCCACATCCTCACAGCCACGCTGGTTCAGGACTTGGTGCTTTTTAGCGGGGTTTTGGGTGTTGTGGGAGGCTCTCAGCCTGGGACATCCTGTGCTCCTGCCTGCAGGTTAACCGGTGCCTGCGGGTCCAACAGAATCGTGCTCTGAGCCACCCACTCTCTGATGCCCGTCCCCATCCCTGCCTCCCTCCTGCCCAGCCCCTCTCTCCCCGCTAGACCCTGCAGCTCTGTGGCTGGGTCACACGTCGCTCTCAGCATCTCAGAACGAGTCTTTCCATTCCTGTCCCCCAGAACCAGACGTTCCTGTACTTAGGGCTGAGCACGTCACACGCATCCAGGAGCTGCTGGGAAAACCAGTCCTATCTCCCTGCAGCTTCAACGTCTCCCTTCTCTCCACGTAACATAAACCCTTGCCTTCTAGCACAGCGGCCACAGATAAACTCAGGGTGGGGGCAGAATTTCGAAGAGTTTGTAGGGACGGCAGCGAGTGCTATGGTCAGGGTGGCATTCCGTGCCGGCTGAGGCCGGGCCAGGGTCTGGGGGCGTGGCGCGCTGGCTTGCATGGGGGTCGTACCGTGGGCCCGAGAGCGGTGTTCCCTGCTTTGGTGCAGCGATGGTGCCCAGGGTCCCCAGGACCGGGGACACAGAGCTGAGTCCCAGGGCTGCTGCAGCAGAAGCAGGCAGACTCAGCCCAGCCGAGGGGACGCTAACAGGACACACACCGAGGGGACTGCTTCACTAACAGGACACACACCGAGGGGACTGCTTCACTAATAGGACACACACCAGAAGCTTCAGCTGCAGTAGGTCTGTACCTTTGTACTCTGTGTGCAAGATGGGGCCGGACGCCTGGGCCTCAGGTTGGGAGGCCCCGTGGCTGGGGGCAGGGCTCTGGATCCTGCTGTCCGCTGCTCACTAACTGGGACGTGGGGACACCACTTTGCCTCTCTGGGCCGTTTCCTCCTCTGCAGGGCAGAGACAACAGTTCCTGGCCGGGATGTCGGTCAGGCGGAAAAGCAAATGTCTCAGTGCCCAGCACGGTTCAACCTGGGTCAGCCTGACTTTGGGGTCGGGCAGGATCCGGAGCCCCACACAGCAGTGGGTCACCTGCACCAAGTCATTAACATGTGCTCTGATCGCGGATCACGGTGCCGACCTGGTCATGATGGGAAGGCCGGGTCAGGACAGCATCTCTCAGAGAAGCAGCCCAGGTACCGTCGGGAACCCCCGGGAATGCCCATCTCTCAGCAGAGAGATGCTGAAGGCAGAAGCCGGGAAGACTTGGAGGGTCGACAGGTGCATCGTCTAATCCGCAGCAGCCTCGGGGCCACTGCCCACCCCCAGCAAAGCAGAATCTGCCACAGGCGGATGGGAGGGCGCTTAACCCGCCACCTCACTAGGGCTGGGCGGGATTCTGCAGTCCCTTACTACTACTTCTATCTATAGGAACATTAAAGGGTCATATTTCAAAACTGTATTCTTTGAAAGCTCTGTTGTCATTTTAATTGGGGAGGAAAGGTTCTTTGTTGTTAAGAGATTCTCGAGTCTGTGATTCCTAATGAAGCTGAGAGCTTCTCCCCTTCCCCCGTGTTTGTTCACAGCCTTACTCCCTTCCCCGCTCCAGGCTTGCTCACATTGGGGACCTGCTGGGGTCCGGCTGTGCGCCCTGACAAGCGGCCTCACTCCCGAGGAACGACGTTGTCTAATTCAAAGTGCTTTTCCTCCTCCCGCTCTTCTTGCTTTCCTTCTCCTCCTCCCGTTTCTGGAAATGCAGCTCATGAAAATAACCCGTAAAAAGGAAAACACAGTCGTGTGAAAATGAGCCTTGTCGTTTTACTTTAAAAGTAAAGATCTTGAGGGAAACTCCCAGTCTGTTGAGTGTGGGAGGGAACAGCAAAGCTGGCAGACGCGTCCGCTCCTTCGAGATGAGACACTACTAAAACCCAGCATCTGAATTCGGTGTCGCACCACGGAAACCCTCTGACAGGATGCTAACGTGGCAAAATCTCATATTCACTGAGGGGGCTTCCATAAAAAAGTATGCATCTTTACTTACTTTTTATAGTAAAATCTGGAAATGATTTTGAAATCATGTATAGAAAAATCACATCCCGTGGAGATAAAATAAAGACTTGAGGAAATCCAGGCAAAGGGCATAAAAGAGAAGGTCAAACGCAGACCCACACCCCAAATGATACAACAGCATTGCCACAGTAGCTGCACACTTGGCTCTGAGCATCCTGGTGGCCAAAGCAAAAAGGGAAACACGATTAACTCCAAAGTGTACATTCTCTCTTTTTTAAGGAGTCGCCACACCCAGCACAAAGCCCAACATGGGGCTTAAACTCACAACCCTGAGATCCAGACCTGAGCTGAGATCAAGAGTCGGATGCTTAACTGACTGAGCCCCCCAGGTACCCCTAAAGTGTGCTTTCTCCTTAAGATACTAAAAGGCAGCAGTCGTGGAAAGCACAGCATACTGGGATCCCGAAACCCCAGAGAACAGTATTCCCAAGACCCTGAGGAAGAGACATAGCACATCTCAGGCAGCAGGGACACTTGGTGAGGAAGGGCCCTGTTAGAACGGAGACCCCTACTTGGGAGATCCGGAGCGGGGTCTAGGAATCTGTCTCCACCAAGCTCCCCAGCGACCCAGATACGCAGTCAGTGGTGGGCACTGGCGTGACCAGACGACCAGTTACCCGCCTGCACTTCCTGCCGTGGACCCGCCGGCACGTGACGGCACTGGTCTGAGCCAGCGCTCATCTGAGCGCCAGACGGCGGACAGCGGCTTCCCCAGAGAGGCCCTGTGAGGCTTCGAGGGGAGACTACCAAGCAGCACTCCAGGAAGCGGTCGGAAGACTCCACATACATGCCCCAGCGGCCGTCATGAGACGGTCCTGCAGGAGGCCCCGGGGGCCTGAGCCGAGTGGCTGGGGAGGAGCTGGGTTCCCACCCTGCAGGGCAGCAGGGGGAGTGGTGGAGCAACTTTCTTCAACTGGAAAAGATTTACCGACGCCTCTGCTCTGAGGACAGCCCCCCACGCCCCGCAACGACGCTTCACCCCCGTCCAAAGGAAGCGCTTCTTTTCCCGCAATTAAAAGTCTTTTTTTTTTTTTCTGGTTAGCACACAGAAAGAAAGGTTTCTCTATTTTTGAAATTTTGTGCCCACAGAACGGGGACCCTGCAAAGGACCATCACCGCTCTTGAGGCTTCAGTGGAAGGTCCCAAAGCTGGTGCTCAAGGCCAGACAAGCCCGGGATGAAGCCCGCGCCAGTCTCCATCCCCATCCTTCAAGGCGTCCGGCCTCTTCTCTCCAGTTCTGCAGATTTCAAGGCGGCCACGGCAGGTGTGGGTCGCTGCACACAACAGTAGGTTTTTTTTGTTTTTTTTGTTTTTGTTTTTTCCTGGGAGCCTGGGTTTCCATGGAGGCTGAGTGGTGGCAGACGTTCTGGATGCAGCTTTGTACAAAATGTACAAAGGCACAAGCTCAAGGATCGTTTAACTCCCGTGTTCACACGCTCAGTACCAACTCCCGAAGGACACGACCAGGCCTTCATCAGCTTCTCAGGACGTGGCCCCGGAGTGCAGAGGCCCCACGGGACAGCTAACAGAAAGTTCGTGTGTCCCTCGGGCTCCCCGTCTCCAGGCGGATCATACAGCAGCCGCAGATAAGAACACACGAGAATGATGCTGGTGCTGCCCTGTGGCCCGCAGGCTGCTCTGGCTTCCAGGAGAGCGCGGGGCGGGGGAGGGGGTGCTCACTCCATCCTCCTGTGCAGGTGACCATGAAACGAGGGGGCCCCCAGCCAGGCACCTGCCAGCAGCAGCTCCGTTCCCCCCGAGTGCCTCCTGCCAGGAACACACTTTATGCTCTTACAAGGACCGACCGTGGGGAAGGTGCTGTCCCGTCTCCACCTTACAACCAGGAGGGAGGTTCAGAGCCGACAGCGTTTGCCTGAATTCCCATCGCCGTGACCGTGAGGCTGGGCTCAAGGGGCCTGTTCTGGGCATCACGAACCCCCCCGCCCCGCTCCACAGCGGGGGACACACTCTGCATCATCTCTGCCCCCCATCCAGACAGGGATGGGAAGGACTCTGTGCCCAGGGGCCACCTGTGTTGGCTGGGGGCCCAGACGCACCCCGATGGAAGCCAGAGGACTATGAGAATTGCAAAGCCCTGAGATGAACGAGCCCGAGCTGTCCCGGAACACTTCCCCGGGGTGCTGGGCATGGGCTCCAGGGGACACACCTGGAACCTGGGGCCCTTGTGCGAGTCACTGAACCCCTCTTCCAGGCTTAATGTTCTCATCTGTAAAATGAAGATAAGACCCCTGTTTCACCCGGCTCCTGCAAGGATGGAATTAAATGAGGGAAAGCAGGCAGGACTTAATGGCCTGGGGTCCACCCGGAGAAACGCACACACCCAGGCATCCTTCCCCCTTGAAAGCCACGCCCCTGACACAGTGGGCGGGTCCCTGACTTTGGGCATGATTTCCAGAACACCCCTGCCATGTGGTGCGTGGGGCTGTGGGTCCCTAACACGCTGCCTGCCCTCACACACACATGTGCACATGGTCCCGAGGGGCGCCACACTCCCGCATCGGGGGAGGCCTCCGACGTCCCTGAGTCCCCAGACCCTGCGCGCGGAGCCAGGGACGGTGCCCGCCTCACCCCCGACAGCCCTGGGAGCGCTCCAGAGATAAAATCTTCAAGGTCTGGAAATTAAAGAAAATAAAACAAAATGGAAACTCCCAATACATTGGAGGGGACGGGCAGATGGCGTGTTGCCATGGCAACCAGGGCCGAATTATTCAGCACGCACTCCTGAAGACCGGGAAGGAGGCAAAACAAGACAAAGGGATCCAATTAACTGTTTTTGCCGGGAAGGAAGCGGCAGACCCTCTGGGGACCTGACCTTCTTCAGCTGCCCCTCTGAGGAGCCCCAGAACTGGACCCGCTTTTTCCGTTTTCACACACCTAGCAAAGGATGCCCAAGGGGCTGCTGGGTTCTCGTCCAAGGTCGAACATCAGTTACAGCCTCAGCAAGTAATGGGGGAGGTCCAGTCCAGGGCTGTGCTCGGGGTACCTCTGCAGGCCCTCGGGTGTGGCTCCTGGCCCCACCCCCTCCCGCTTCCTCTCTGTACATGGTGGGGATCCCCTCTCTGTCCCATGGTGGGGACTTCTCTCACACCAGGGGTCCTCATGATAACTTTGTCCTGGGTTTGACCACATATACATCACTGTTTACTATTTTCCTTTGTTTTTAAATAAAGATTTTTATTTATTTGAGAGAGAGAACAAGCACAAGCAGCCAGGAGGGGTCGAGGGAGAGGGAGAAGCAGACTCCCTGCTGAGCAGGCAGCTGGACATGGGGCTGGATCCCAGGACCCTAAGATCATGACCTAAGCCAAAGGCAGACGCGTAGCCTACTGAGCCCCCCAGGCACCCCACTACTTTTCTCTTTAAATCAATTCACTTAATACTCTATTTTGAAAGAGAAACTTGGTTTGTGTATCAAATAGAAAACCATTATGAGATGGCAGAGCTAGAAGTCAGCTCAAAATACTTCAGTGAGGGAATAAACGTTTTACCTCTGGATAGGGAAGGATTTTTTAAACATGACACAACTGCATGAACCCACAACGTACCTTAGAGGTCAGCAAACTAGTCCTGTGTCCTGCGTTTGTAAATAAAGTTTTATTGGCATGCGATAGGCCCACACACGCCACACAAGGGGGCATTAGTACTGCGAGGGTAGGGTTGTGCTGCTGCAACACTGTCGGGTCCATGAAGCCTGGAAGAGTTCCTCTCTGGCCCTCTGCAAAGAGACCTGTGGATGCCCGGAGGATACGACTGGAAACCCGACAACCTTCCTGCACCCAGGAAAGTGGAAACAAAACGAAACATGAGCCCCCAGACTGAGAGGAATGGAAGCCGCAATTTCCCAAGTGAACTCCTAAAATTATTAAGATGGAAAAGGCAGCAGGTTAAGTACATGAAAAGAAACCAAACAGCTGATTAACACTGAGAAAGCATTCCTTCTCACTAGAAATAAGACAAAACCAAGCCTGCGAGCACACATCCCAACAAGACCAGCGGCAACGCTCGCCAAGCTGGACCAAACAGCATATGATCTTGGCCATGGTGACAGGCTCAAGGACGAGCACGTGATCCGGACTTGTCCAGTTTAGTCCCTTCTATCCTCTGGGTCAAAGGGATTGGTTTCGGAATGGAGCCTGGAGCTTCGGGGATTAGGGGATTTGGCGTCAAGTAAAAGAGCCAGAGAATGAAGCCTCACAGAGCACAACAGAGTCAAGAAACAGAAACAGACCAACTCCTGTCAATGCCATCCAAGCACCTGGATCCAGCCATGCCTACAGCACACGCAGGTGCTGTAAGCCCCACAGGGCAGAGAGTGCCTCTGTGTTGTTCGCTATGACACCCTAGGCATCCTGCCCAGTGTCTGGCACGTCGTATTATTCAGCAAGTAGCTACTGAGCGTGTGACTGTAAATAGGGCTTGTGCCCCGGTGGAAAGAAAGGAGCAGTTTGCGAGGAAACGGAGGCAGAGAGAGGCTCAAGACCACTGTTCCACCATGACCCCAGCGTGAGGGCAGGAGGCCCCATTCAGGGCACACCCGCTCTCCCTGGCTTCTCATGTGAGCCTCACAGCCCCCGGTGAGGAGACAGGGAATGTCCTCTATCGCGAGAACAGCAGGAAAGGAGAACACGGGGCTCCTGCTCCAGCAGCAACACCGACAGGAGAACGAAGGCCGGTCCCTCGGGCATCTGCACACCTGGAGGCTCTCGTCACAGGCCCCTGAACACGCTGCAGTTTGGAAAGCACAGACTGTCCCGCTCTTCACGTGACGTGCTGGAACCAGACCCCCGAGGGGGAGGCCCAGGGTAGCTGGTCCAGCTCACCACTGGGATACTGTCTCCTCCTGCTCCCTGGGACCAGCTTTGGGGTTTAAAGAGGGCACGGGTGGGCTGGAGGGGATCCGGGACACGGTCCCTTCCAGCCGGCCCAGCCAACGCTCACAGGTGCAGGAGGGAGGCCGGGGACACGGCAACACGTGAGCAGCTGAGCACCAGCACCGGTGCCTGAAGCCCGTCTGTATCTCCTCCCCGACACCCACTCGCACATCCTGGGGCTGTGATCTGGCCCCACGCTTTGGGAGGACGGCAGGAAGTGGAGGCCCAACCTGCTGACAAAGCCAGACTCCCTGCAAAAGCGCCCTGCTTCCAGCTCAGCTCTGGGCCGGCTTCGCGGCCGGGGATGCTGGTGAGTGCCGGGAGGCCCGGCGAGCTCTGGGTTCTGGACCCAAGAGCCCAGTCCCTGGAAAGCAACCTAGAGAGTCAGCCGGCCCCTGACACGGCCCCACTGTCACAATCCCACCCTGTCCGCCTTACGAAGCATCCTTTTCTTGAGCTACGTAACCGGGTCCCAAAGACCCCAGCCACCAAGACCCACAGCTCCGCGCCGGCTGGCCCATAACACGCTGCCTCTCCCACGGGCCAACCCTGGGACCTCCGAGGGGAGCGCTGGGAGCGAGGGACCTCACTCGGGTCCGGGGCATAGCCAGGCAGCCGGGGAGCTCATCTCGGCACACACCGTGCCCGCCAATACATTTCCAGCTTTTCTTGAAAAACTTAGAAGATGTGGCTGTGCTAAATGTGATTCTGGCAGGAAAATGACCGGGTGGGACTCTCCTCTGGGCCCTGGATGCCAGCAAGGCACAGCCCCCCGACTCTGTCACTGTCTCTCCCCAGTGCAACTGCCTTTTCACTCCTGTAGGTGCCTGGCCTGGCCACTAGAGACCAGAGCTTCTCCCTTAGGGGCAGAGGATGTGCTCCCTGTGGCCTGGGGACATTTGAAAACACGTGGGGACAGTTCTGATGGTCACAGGAGGGTGTCACGTGTAGAGACCCAGCTTGCCACTCAGCACCCAACGGCACACGGGACAGCTCCCCAGGACAACTCACTGACCCATGCCAAGTGCAGATAGTGGCGAGGAGAGAAGCCACCATCAGAGCCCCGTGTGGGCACCCTGAGACAGTGCAGCCCCAGGAGGGCAGGGCCGGGCCTCCGAGCGTCGCGGGCTGCCCAGTGGGACGCAGCCTCTGCCCGAGGCGACGTGCCCTACTCACTTGGAGAGTTTCATCTCGATCTGCTGCCGGATTTCCTGCCGCTCTTCATCAGTCCTCCTGGGGAAAATGTTCCTGTCTTCCAGTTCCTGCTGGCTGGGCCGGTTCCGCAGCTTTACTGCCAAGAGCTCCTTCTTGCATTTCCTTGGCAGTGTTCCTGAGCACCACCAGAGACGGGGAGAGAAGGGACGAGAAGACCATGTTAGTCAAGCGCTGGCTGGTTGAGCTAGCCACCCACCCTGCTGGGAGAAGGCATCGGCATCCGTACAACTGGGGCACATCTGTCAGCGTGGGGTGCCTTCCAGCGGGACTGTGGGCAAGTCGAGGACACGGTGATGTCACCACCATGGGCCACGTGTTCCACGGGTGGGCAAGCAGTCACACATCCCAGGCCTCCAGGGACGGTCCTGGTCTACACCTGGTACCCTGAGTGATTATTAATGGCTCCCAGCTTTCTTCTGAGTGTGGACCGTGACTTACAGTTACTTTTCACGTGGCACCCCGCCCCCGTCCTCTCCCCCTCTCCCACATGGTCCACACTCCCTGCTGACCACTGCCCTCTGGCCACGCGGGTCTTCAGTCTCTAGAACGTCCCACCTCTGGGCCTCTGCAGCAGGTCTGCCCTCCACCTGTGCCCTGTTCTCCTCGACCATTTGTGGCCAGCCCTGTCCCCACAGCCAGCCTTGAACCTTCCTGCAGAGGCCCGACGAGGCTCCAACCACCAGCCCACCATAGCATTAATGCCCCAGAATCCAATCTCTTCCCTGTCAGCTACTTTATTCTGTCTCCCGCATGAGACTAAGTTCAAGGGTGGTCTTCCCTCCCCGGGCCCTAGATCCGTGCTGATGCAGCAAATTCCCAATGAAGACTGTGGAGTGAGGGCGTGGGGGGCTGACACAGGGTCTCCAGGCTGAGGCTGACCTTTATTTCCACAGATGTCTAGGATCAGCTGAGTGAAATCGGGGAGCAAAGTAAGATCTCAGAGGACAGAGTGTCTAAATTAAGAGAGGTGGGGTCTGGGGGCATTCACGGATGGGAAGGACCGCTCATTAGTGGGCTAGGAGATGGACGTGTTCCGACTCGTTGAGAACCCCCACCTGCCCTGGTGAGTAACTGGGAAGTACAAGGTGACTGGTTTTGCATCTCTACTGGGACACGGGTTTCAGTCCTGGGGCTCAAACCATCATCCAACGTCACACTCCCACGGGTGGAGGCAAATGTTATCCGCCCCGCAAAAAAGGCTCCCAAAGACAGCCAGCGTCCAGTGTCCAAGATGGGAACGGAAAGCAAGAAATGAGTCTAATAACGTGACCATTTAATGGAAGTTTGGGATAAAGTAAGACACAAAAATTGGGGCTCCGCTGAGGTTTGAATTTCTAATGTAAGCTTGTTTGCCATGTGTTTCATAGAGACAGAGAAAACTAATGACTGCACAAGCCATTTCAGCAAGGGCTCTGGCCTGAATTTGTTTGAGTAGCTTTATAGGATCTCAGAGAGCCTGAAGGAGGCACACGGCTTCTGTTAGCCTTTACTATGTGTTCTGGGGGAAATCGAGCGCCGTGGTGGCCTTCATGAGTTAAGGGAGTCTCGAAGGTCTTGGGGACGATCCTTGAGAATGTCAAGGGTCTGGTACATGGCGAGAAGGGGCTGCGGTTTTCGGAGATCCAGGACGCGCTCAACCATGAAACGGCCCTGGGTGCAGTTTAATCCTTTCAGCGCTTGATAGCAAAAGTCTTTTAAGCACATTGCAAATGTCTTGGGTTTCTTATTATAAACTTTAATCATATTTGTTCTTCACTGAAAAAAAGATCCCCTCATCAGAGACTTACAGATGCAAATGAGAATTCGTTCTGTGCCGGAGCGAGCAATTCCCCCAGCCTCCCAGGCACAGCCCGTGCGCACAGCAGGGTCACCCCAAAAATTGATGGCTCACTTGAGGTCTTCTCCAGAGTGTCAGCAGGTTACTAGGTTTTGTTTCTTAAAAGTCAAAAAAGGAAATTTCCAGATAAACATGAAACTTTTCATAAATTTGACCGGCACGTGCACCTGACAGCCAGCCCCACTGTGACCGAGCACGCGTCCCAGGGCGCACACGCCAACCCGGGTGGGTGGGGAGGCTGGAAAGCAGCGGCCGCGAGACCCTTCTGTGCAGCTTCCCTCCCCAGGTGCCCCCGGACACACCCGTGCTCTGACCCAGAAGTCCCACCCCTGGAGTCTGCTCCCCAAAGCACGTGGGACGAGCACAGAAGAACACATGGAAATGTCTTCATGGGGCACCACTGATGAAAGTAAGAAATTCCACACAACGGACAAATCCAACACACCCCGTCAGATCACAGTGCCTCGTAGCACTGGGCCGTGGGAACCGTGGCGAACGGCGGCGTGTGGCTTACTGCGTGCTAGAAAGACGCTCGCAGGATGCTTATAGTGTTTTGTGACAGCAGCTTGTCCTAGAGTATGTACGCCGTCTGAGGAAACGTATTTGCGTATGCGTAAGTGTCTGCTTTTGCAAGTATGTATGACACTGTTCATTGGCAGAGAAACATTAGGAACTGACCATCTTACGTACTCATTTTGCTCTTCTGTGCTGTGTTTTTATCGCAAACATAGTTCCCTTCTGTGAAAATAGAAAACTATTTAAAAAGAAAGAACAACGTTGAACGACATCAACGAAGATGGTCGAAAATTCTAAGTAAAAAGCAACAAGACAACTGGCAAAAATGTTCAGCATCCACTTTTTTGAAACTCTGCAAATGGAAACAGGGCACATCCATCCAAGGACACAAGGCTGAGCCTCTGGAAGGAAGTTTTTCTCTGTCCAGCACCAGACTCCCTGCCCTCTAGGCCTGCGGTAGACGTGAACTCCGTGAGTCTGTATTCCCGATGCACACCAGCCGTCAGCCGCCGGGCAGACCCTGGGGGGCGCAGGCAGGCCTGGTTCCCTGGGACCTGCCATCGTCCCACCTGTCTGCGGGCTCCCCAGGCGTCCCCATGTGCAAGGCCCACAGCGCTGGAACTGACCAGAGCTCACCCAGCCCACAGTGCCCTTCCCTGGTGCCTTTGTTGACAACTGTGTTGTCTTTCCAAGGCCAAGACTCTCCTGGGCCTTCAGACCAGTCCTGCTCAAGATGATGGAGTTCTGTATTGGCAAAGCCAATTAAAAAAAAAATCAATGTATAGGCCCCAAAATTAAGTAAATTAAAACCTCGAGCCTGATATTACCGCATCCAGTTCAACTCCAGCAAACGCTGGGGGTGCCTTTCCGACACGGCACTGATGGGCAGGGCACGGTGGGTAGGATGGGGTGATGCTGCCGCCTCCCCCAGGTACGGGAGCGGCCCGAGGGCCACAGAGTAGCGGAACCTGGGCTCCAGCTCAGCCAGCGGGGGCAGCCTTGCACGCGCCCCGCTCACGGGCGCTCACGGACGCTCTCTGATGCCCCAGCACGTGGGGAGTCCCTGTCCCTGTCCCTGTCCCGGCAGCTCCCATCACCAGCGCAGCAGAGCAAGGGACACTGCTGGAGAACTTCAGGTCATCAGCCCCTCCCTTCTTTTGTGAAAGGCTCCCTACCTCCTCCCCACAGACCTCCACGCCAGTCTGCTGTCCTCGTCTTGATGGCCACACCTCAGTCTCCTTCCCTGGTTCCTTGTCATCTCCCCACCTCTGTGCCCCGGGACTCAATCTTCAAACCCCTCTGTCCACACCTGCTTCCCACATGACCACCTCTGTCCCCTGAGACCCTCCAGACCCCTGCTAATGGCTCGGGATTTCCCCAGGCAGCCCGAGCTTTTCTCCTGCACCGCAGACTTGTTTACCCACTTCCTTCAGGATGTCCCCCTCCCCACCCAGGTCCCTACCGGTCCCTACCCGGCCTCTCAAACGTAGCCTGTCCACGCGGAGCACCTGCTCTCCCGCTGAAGTGCAGACAGGCTGAGCGACACTCAAACGGATCTGCTCGGGGCAGCCAGGCTCCTGCTACGCTGTGTCCCCCACGCCCCCCGCCAAGGTGAGGGCCTCACTGCCGAGCCTGGTCCCGTGAGGGCGGGGAAGGCACCAACAAGCACCTGTCGCAGCCGGGAACACGGGACGCGTGCCTTCCCCGGGTGCAGGCTCACGGCACCTCCGAACCACCCGTCTGACCGGCTCTTTCCCTCACTGCGGTCACTGCATGAGCTGGAGACGTTCTCGCTCACAGAGAAGAACACACCTGCCGGGCTCATCCGCGCAGAGAGCTGCTCCTTGTTCAGCGTTTCCCGCACAACCTCAGCGCCTGCTGACTTACACATTACATGGCGCCAGGCAGAATAAGCCTCGGGGGAAAGGGGGCATGAGGGAGACATCAGGAAAGGCTTCCTGGAGGAGGTGGCATCTGAGCGGAGACCTGAAAACTGCCCCCCACCACACCCCGGGACCTGTGGTCCCAGAAGCTAGCTTTACTCCGTAGAAGGAATGTGCGGGGGGATGTGCCCCTGCCCCCGAAGTAATGATGTGCACTTCAGGTCTGGCCACGATGGATGACGGAGACGGGTTCTCCCGCACAAAACGAACACAAAGTCAAGCGACAGGAAACAACGGTGAAGATGCTAGAAAGACAGTGATCCTGGCAGGGCAGGAACCAGGTGGAGCGAGCCCAACGAAACCTCGCTCCCGGCCCCCGAGGCTCTGGGCTGAGGCCCCGGGGGGAGCCTGGAACATGGCCTGAGCTGAGAAGGTGAAAGGGGGACCATGGCCCCCCGAGTCTACAGGGTGGCCCTGGGGGGCAGGGGGTCGTGCAGAGGCGGAACCGAAGGCCTGGACAGTACCCGAGGCTGGGTTTAAACCCAGGAAGAATCCCACTCAGCGCAAACTGTCTGAGCGCCTCCTCAAGGGCGGGACACGGGGAGCGAAGGACCAGGCCCGCTGCCGCCCACAGAACGCGCCTCGCCAGTGCCAAGACCTCAGTAGCCCAGAAGCGCGGGGGACAATGCGGCGCCATCAGGCCAATCCCGGGAAGGCAGAAAGGGCACAGGAAGGCAGACGCGGTCGGTTCCTTGCGGAGAACCCCGTCGGGGACAAAGGACAACTTCGTCAGGAGATGGCACGAGGCCGAGTCTCTGTGAACGTGGCGAGAGGCTCAAACACACAAAGCTGACCCGACAGAGGAGAAAGGGCAAGTGTGAAGGCAGAAGTGAAGGTTTCAGCAGCCCCGTGAGCAGCCGGAAGAACAAGTGAGCACGGGCGTGTGCAAGGACAGGGCCGACACAGACCCCACCTGACGGCAGCGGCATTGGGGTCTAGACCGTGTGTACAAAACCCCGCAGGGAGGTCGCCGGTCTTCTCCAGGGCGTGCAGCTGCTGCCAGGACGCGGCGTGCCGGCTTCTGGTCCCGTCTGCATCCAGTGGAAAGCCATCCGGTCCTATAAAACACGATCTGCGATCGCCGGGAGATGAAAGTGGGCACCGGGGACAGAAAGATCCCCAGAGAAGTAGCCAAATCTTTGGAAACTACATTAAAAAAAAACTTTGCAATAACCCACAGTTCCAAGAAGAAATCACAAGGGAAATTAGAAAATATCTTGAAGTAAATAAAAACGCAACATACCCAAATGGTGTTGGGGGAGACTTCACAGCACTAAATGCTTACCTTAGCCAAGAAGAAAGCCTTCAAGCCAATGACCTGAGCTTCCATCGTAGGCGACCAGAGAAAAAAAGAGCAGATTAAACCCAAGGAAGCCGAAGGGATCATAAAGATCAGAGCAGAAACCAGTGAAATCGGAAACAGAAAGAGTGAAAAAAATTGAAACCAAAAGCTGGTTCTTTGAGAAGAGCAGTGAAATTGATACAAGTCCAGGCAACGTATCAGGGGAAAGAGAAGGAGGAAGAGGCGGAAGGAAGGGGAGGCAGCGTTGGGGGGGGGAGAGGCAAGAAGTATTTCTTGTGATTCTGTGCAAACTACCAAGGCTCACTCAAGAAGACGCATAAAGCAACAATAGACATTCAAATCAAAGAAAAATTTAAAAAGACACACCTCATGAATACGGATAGAAAACCAGAAACAATGTTAGCAAGTCAAGGCCAAGAATTTATAAAAATGACAATATGTCATGACCCACATATGGTGGGAGGCAGCGCAGTGCCGAGGGGGGAGGATTTGAAAGGCAATCCCTGTAATTCACCAAATTACCAAACCTTAAGAGAAACCACAGGGTTATCTCAGTAGACCACCCCGTCCTATGGGGAGCTCCCGGCTCAGCGCTGGAAGGGCCCCCGCCCCAGGCGCCCCTGCCCACCCCAGTGAATTTTGGCGAGGGAGGATGAGGCTCAGGGAGACCAGGGCTGACCCAGGTCTTGGCTGAGTACGGAGCCCGCCCGCTGCCTTCCGGCAAATAAACAAGGACGTTCCCTCGTTCGGCTACAAAAGCAACATGTTCTCGTGGGAGACACATTAAGCTCAAAGCAGTATGAGGAGAAGCAAAAGAGACCCTTTCCTGCCCACCTCTCACCTCCAGAGGAAACCACTACCATGTTGCAGGTGTACGTCCTACTTCTGCACAATTAACGCCTTGCGTGCTGTGTGGCGCTGGGATCACAGCGTACAGGGCGCGCTGCCTGGGAGGTCCCGCTCGCACATGTGGCTCTGGTCCAGATCAGGGTGAGTCAAGCCAGCTCCTGCCCTTTGAGGGCCGCCAATGATCCCAGAGTGTGACAGTCACAGAGCCTGTCACTTGCTCATCCAGACCCCCAGGGATGGACACCCAGGTGTTCATTTCTGCTCTTTCCCCGAAGCTATAGGCACGGTCCTCCCTCCTGTCCTCCCAGCCCCGTCCCCGGGACCGGAGACTCCTGGGTCACAGCGGTGCTGGTTTTAGCTGACGGGTGCTCCTCTCCCCCTCCGCCTGCTCCCTTGGCCCTCCTGGGCAGGAAGAGGGAATGTAAATGGGGCTGTGGTTAGTAAGAACGAACGGCTAAGAAGCTCGGCGGTTGAAGCTAAACTCGCCAAGAGACAGACTTTCCTCAATGAGTGGCACCTTGGAATTTATCCTAAGGACATAATTACGGAGATGCACAAGTCTTTGCTCCGAGGACACGCGCCCTCTCCTTGCTGACGCAGCCGGGACTGGCCACCCGGCTTCCCAGGGGCTCAGGCCACACGAGCTGACGCTGGAAGGAGCAAACAGGGCCGGGTGCCGGGAGAGAGATGAGGGGGGCAGGGGTCCCCCGCTGGCTCCAGGGTCCGGCTTGGGCATGAGCCGCGTGAAAAGGGCCCTCCGGCCTGTCTGGGCACCAGCAGTGACATGGTGGGGCCACCTTTCATGGGCTGTGACGCAGTTTTAACCATTACGTGCTTTATCCCCAGAATGCGCACTCAGTGCTCTTTCATAGTTCTTTTCTCTAAAATTCTCCATCTCTTTGTTCATCCTGACCTTGAAGACCCTGAACGTACACCTGTAGGTCTATGTGGCTTTGAGCATGGTCTGGGCTGGGTCCCCCGCACCCCCGACCTCCTACACTCCAGCTCAGGCCTCACTCCCACAGGTGACCGGCACGGGGCCTCATGGAGCTCCACTTGGCTTGGGCACAGCCCGGCGTCCTGGTTCGCTCGGTCACCACGCCAACGTCCGGGGCCCCTTCACACAGCCTGTCTGTCCCTGTCCTACAGACTCCAGTTGCTTCAATAGCCCACAACCCCCCTCTCTCCCCACTCATCTTGGTTAGGCCACCCGCCCCCCAGGGAGATGCCCCAGCGGAAAGCCAGACAGCCAGTGTGGAGCTCACCCTCTGTGTCTCCCGTCTAACAAGGGTGATGGTACTGCCCTGCCTGCTGTCCAGCACCCCCAAATAGTGGCTCCCACACCTAGGCCAGTCTGTAGCCAGTTCTGGTAGAAGGGTGGTCACCATGGTTCTGTCCAGGCCTGAAGCAGGGCTAGACCCCTTCTAAAAGCCACAGGGGGGGCGCCTGGGTGGCTCAGTGGGTTGGGCCGCTGCCTTCGGCTCAGGTCATGATCCCGGGTCCTGGGTTCGAGCCCCGCATCGGGCTTACTGCTCAGCGGGGAGCCTGCTTCCTCCTCTCTCTCTGCCTGCCTCTCTGCTTACTTGTGATTTCTCTCTGTCAAATAAATAAATAAAATCTTTAAAAAAAAATAAAAAATAAAAAAAATTAAAAAAAAATAAAAAAAAAATAAAAGCCACAGGGGCGCTCAGAAAGGCTGCCACTAGACTCCCAGAGCCTTGGAGGCACAGACTCGCCCCTGCCCATCTCTCTCCCCCGTGCAGGATGCAAAGTGGGGCTCGCATTTCCTGAACAAAGAGAGGAATTCTGGGAAGACGGGGAAGGGGAGGTGGCAGCTGCTTCTAGGGAGCCTGACTCCCTAGAATCACGGCAAGGATGTGACGGAGAATGGAGACCCAGGAAGGAGGGCAGGTTTCCTGTTGAAAGAGCAGCGACAGCTTCAGCTTTTGGGGAACTAGGGGGCAGTCAGAGAATCTATAGGGACACTAGCAGAGGACAGAGGGACACCTGGGGCTTCTGCGTCACAGAGCCCTGCAGCCAGGGGTGAAGGCCGGCCACTCACGGGGGGAGGCTGTGGGGACAGCCTGTGTGGATGAACTGGGAGAGGGAGGGAGCCAGTGGGACACCCAACAGGGGCAGGGCAGGAACAGGAACCTAGAGAGCAGGGAGCCAAGGAAGGCGGGGAGAGAGCTGGGCGGGGGCACAGACAGGGAGCGTGGAGGTCAATGAGCCACAGGGACCACGAACAGAAGAAAGGCTGCCACGGAGCCCAGTCCCTGCCACGGGGCTGCCAGGAAGGAAGTCACGTGGCTCTTGCCCATGGGACCCCCAAATCTTTGCTGTCTGCTCTTAGGCTTCTGCTCTCTGCTCCCCAGAAACCATACCGTGGACCCACCGGCCTTTTACTTTACCCTAAACTCCATTTTCCCAGCCGTCTTGCTCAAAAGGAGGCGGCAGGCCCAGCCCTTCATAAGAATTCTCAGCCCGACGGGGGAATCCAAAGGCCGGCATCCCGGCCGATGACCCCCCCAGGAAGAACGCGTTTCTCCGCGTGTATTTCAAACGGGAGCTGCTGCCGCGATTCCAAGCAAGTGATTCTGTGGATCCCGCGTTTCCACGTCCCCAGGGCTCTGGGCAGCCTGGCTTCAGGAAGCAGCGTGGGGACCGGCCCCCCGGGGGAAGCGAGGGCGCTTGGCCCCAGCTCCCAGCTGCGCTCCCGTGGAGGGGGACGGGAGTCCGGGGGTGTCCCTGGGCCACTGCCAGCTGGCCACGCAGCCCCAGCCAGCCGCGTCCTCTCTGGTCTGTCACCGGTGAGATGGGGCAATGGCCCACGTGCCATCACCTCTGTCATCACCGAGGACCTGCTATGTGCTGGGCATGCTGCTGAGAATGGTACAGGAACAGGTGACATGAGGGGTCTGCGACCACACAAAAAAGGATACTGCGGTCAGCAGAATGAAGGCCCTCAGAGATGTCTACTTCCTGACCCCAGAACATGACCGTGGGACCGTGGATTAGCCCATGGGCAGCCCATGTCATCAACGGGGTCCTTATTGCTGAGAGACGGTGGTGGGGGAGTCAGTGTCACAGAGACATGGGGAAGTCCCCACCGGCTGCTGCTGGCTTTGAATGTGGGACCACGAGTCCAGGGGTGCAGGCGGCATGAGAAGGGAAAGGCAGGGAAGCGAGACCCCCTGGAGCCTCAAAAGGCCCAGAACCAGCTCACGGCTTTAGTTCTGCCCAGGGTGACCCTCAGGATTGTGAGCTAATAATTCGTCTTAGAGCCACCGAGTACGGCCATCTGTTAGAGCAGCAAGAGGACTGACAAATTCCTGAAACTCTTAGGCCTGACCCGTACCCTCTCTGTCTTCATGTGGCTCCCTTCTGGACCCAGAGGGCCTCCGGTTCTCAAACTGTCCAAGGGAGGAGACCAGGTCCTTCTGAGGGGAAAGGGAGGCTCTCAGAGAAGGGAGGGCCCCAAGGCCCTGCGCAGGGACAGCGGTGAGCCCAGGGCCCCTCCAGTTGCAGTGGACAAGCTCCCTCTGGGGGATGAGCAGGGGGACCAGGGGCAGGGGAAATACTCAGTCGCCTAGAAGTCTTTATCACCCTGGGAGGGACACTCAGATTCCTGAACCAAACAGCTTCTGGGACTCAGAGACCGCATGGGGTTTGATGGCCCACGTGAGCAAACAGAAAGGTCATGAGCCACTCGGGTCTCGCTGGAAGCAGGGGATGAAGAGGGAGCTTGGGAACAAGACCAAGGAGCTCTGAGGACACCCAGGTATGCATGCTCCCCTGTCTCCTCTCTGTCACCAGGCTTCACTCACCACGCATGCAGAAGGTACTCAATAAACATTCTTGAGGGACCATGTGGTCCCTGGTTGACCATGAGCCAGTCAGGACTCCCCTCATGAGCTCACAGAGCAGGGAACCCCTGCCTCTCCCCCGAATTCTGAGCCAGTGGCCTCATCAACCCCGCTCCTGCCCACTGCTCCTCTCTGATTCAGCCTCCCCCCTGCCCCGGGGCTACGGGTTGGTGTCCCCCCAAAACTCATTGCCTGAAGCCCCACCCCGATATGGGCCTGTACCAGGAGACGGGGCCTCTGGAGGGGATTAGAGTCGAGGCGGTAAGGGCAGGGCCCTGATCCGATCACACGGGGGTCCTGAGAGGAGGAGAAGCCAAAGTAGCCAGGCCTCCCCTTGTGCTCACGGGGGCAAGGTCACAGGAGGACACGGTGAGAAGGTGGCTGTCTGCAAGCCAGGAAGAGGGCCCTCGGCACAGCCCAGACTCAGGCTGCCGCCAGCCTCCGGAGCCGTGAGACGAGACGTGCCTGACGTCTAAGCCGCCCTGTCTCTGGCAACCTGTAGGGGTGGCCGCGCCGGCTGGTACCCCCCGCCAGCCCTGCTCTGAGGTCCCCACCTCTCCCCGCGCCGGGCCACAGCCCTCCTTACGGCCCCCATCTCCCTGCCATTGCCCCCATCCCGCCCCGGACTGGGCACCTTCCTGATGCAGGGGGGTCAGGACCAACGGGTCACGGTTTCGACGTGCTTCCTCCCGGGGGCGGAGGCACGAGCATCAGGGCATCTTAGGGCACGCAGCCGGCCTGGGCGCCAAGGCTTTAGGATGTACAAATCCGCACGTTCTTGGCTTGTGCACATCCCGGGATTCCTCCCTCAATCCTGAAATCGCCTCTCGGGGGTCCTTCCTCCCCCACCTGCAGGCGGGCGTTCACGACAGCGCGAGTTTGCTCGTGAATGACGGGGACCCTCACTTCCCTGAAGTGGCCGCTTTGTGTCCAGCAAGAACCACCCAGACCTAAGACTCCTCCACACAAGGCCCACCAGGTTGTCTCCAAGGTCTGCCCCAGAGCATCCTGCCTCCCGGTGACTGTCTGCAGCGCCACCTGGTGTCCCCGGGGGAAATGGCGGGTTCCAGGCCCGGCTTCCCGCAGAGGCCGGGAGCAGGTGCTCCAGAGGACAGGTGAGCCCTGACTCAGGACAGGTGACTTCAGAGGACTCCTCCAAGGAGGCTTTCAATATGCCCCCTGCCGCATTTGAAATGGGGTTCTCCTAACACAGTACATTTTAGCTTTTGCTTTTCACAAACGCGGCCCCCGGGGCAGGGTCCCAGAGCCGGCAGAGAGGGACACCTCTTCCCTCGGCTCAGGTAGTGCCAGAAGCGCTCAGCCACACCTGCCCCCACACCCACGTCCACATCTGTCCAGCCCAGAGTCCCAGGGGCCCTCACCCAGACACGGCCTCTTTGGACTCCTTGCCAGAGGCTGAAAGGTGGCTTTCCACCGTCAGCAGAGAGCTGCTCGGATGGCCAAGTCTGCCCTGAGAGTGCCCGCCCCGAGCTAGGACGGACAGTCCTTCCTGAATATACAATAAGGCATTCTTATAAGCTTTAAACAACTCTAGCTCTTACACTATCTTACACCCAGGATGAAGTGAGGACCCAGTGCCTCCGTCACCCGCTCCCCACAGTGGGCTCACGGACACACCGACTCCCAGGATTCTGCGGGTCAGGCTGCGGCAGGAGACGCTAACACTTACAGAGCGGCTAGTCCATGGCCTCCCTCCATTCTCTGATTTTAGGGCACGTTTTATGTTTGCGGTATACTCGTATGGACTCAGGTACACAAGCGACGCACAGATATCTGGGGTGCACATTTTCCTCTGCTACAGGGTGCACCATCAGAAAACCGTATGAACGTCCCTCCATATCGGGGGTGCTAAATCCGGTCGCACTCCTGCTGACAGTCACTTGGGTAAAGCCCCCCACCACCACCTGCGGGACCCACCACAGGGGGTCAGTCTCGGGTCCACATATCACCTGGATTCACAAGAGCATCATGGACCCAAGGTCTCCCTCAACTGCTCGGCACACAGGGCAGCCCAGGAGTTCAACAGCAAGTCCCAGAAGCAGCTCAATTGGCTCCCCAGAACCAGCCCCCTGCCAGGGGACGTGGCTCAGGTGGGAGGATCTGCACGGCTGGGAGCCCCCAGAGAGCTGCTCAGGGGTTCAAAGACCCTCAACTTAACCCTTTGTTCCATGGACAAAGAGCTCCCTATCCACACGTGCTGGGCCCCAGGCAGCCCAGGCCAGCTTCCTCCGTGCACCCACCGCTGCCCCCTTCCTGAGACTTCAGCCACCAGGCACACTCTCCATTCTCCAGTGAAGGAAGCCTCCTCTGCCCTCCCCGTGACATTTGCCCACGACCCACCCCGCTCCCAGCCCGTGTGCCCCCCAGGGCAGGCTGTCACGCTCTTATCACCTGCTCCATGAAACACTGAGTCCTCAAGGCAGGACGGGGGGCCTTCCCGAAAGTGGAACGATAAAAGTAAGACGGGCTTGTTCCGAAAGGCCCAGCAGCACAGACAGGCGGCAACCTGAACAACCATCTTAAACGGCCTCGGTCCCTTCTGTCCCTGCTGGTTGGAAGGTTTCCTCCTCTCCCTGCCCCTCCCATACCCAGGATCGGATGCTCAAAGGCTCGGTGGGAAATGGGTGCTTCCTTCTCTGCCTTGAGGGGGGTGTCAGCACAGCCCCCATGGTGCTTTCCCATCGAGGGTGAAGTGCCAAAGACACCTTCCTATCAGCCTGGCCGTTATTTCCAGGACTTCCTCCTTGGGACACATTCACAACGTTGCCTGAAATAGGGAACAGACAGGCCAGAAGTGGTGTCCCATGCCCAGGAGCAACGATCTAGATGTACCCAGAATTCTCTCCGTCTCTTGCGCGCACACACACACACACACACACGTCCTCTCTGTGTGGCCTCCGGGCCTGCGGGAGGTGCTCTTTCCCCGTCTGCGCTCAGCCAGGCGGCTGCTCCTGCCCTCGCTCCCCAGCCCTCTCTAGGACCACCTGCAAGTCTGGCGGACCTCCTGGGGGAGGCGCTGCTTCACACCAGGCACTTCCTTCCCCTGCATGCCTGCCCTGTATACAGGCAAACATCTGTCTCCTAAGCAGATGTGACAAGAAACAGTAGAAACTCCACTAGTTCTCGCTCTCCTTAACTCTGCAATGCGTACGCAGTGAACACACCTCTGCAAGTCATCAAGGAGAAACCACCCGCGCTCTACACTCCCCAAGAGGACCTCACTTTGTACTTGATACAAAGTCAAGATGACGAGTAGAGTACCCTAGATTTCACTGTTTCTCCCCTAAATAGAATCGGAAAGAAACTACCATGTAGGAGCGAACGCCCACATCGTTTCTGAAAAGCACCTTCGCCCACACTCCGTCTTCTAGAACCTGAGCTGGACGCTATGGGAGGCGCACAGTGGGCGTGTTGCTAGCAGGGGCCAGGGGCTCCAGCCAGAAGACCCCCATCGAGGCCCCGGCCTGGGTTTTCTGTTTCTGACTTTCATCAGCTGTTCTGACTGAAACAGAATTGGTGGGTCCCGATCACACTGGGTAAGAAAAGGTCTGCTTTCTCCTTTATTCTTTCTTCCTTATAGTGAAGAATACGGTTGTGTGTGCAACTTTATTGGACGTTGTTAACAAAAACAACCATTTTCAATTCTTTCTGTCCCCTCCCCAGACACCTTGGATGCACTTCACGCTCAAGCAGGAACTTTCTGTTCAATGCCTGTGTCCGCTGCAGACATGGGGTAAAACTTGTTTAACTGGTCCCTGACTGATGCCCCCTTGGAGCATTTCCCTGCTGCCATTACCACACATGAACGTCCAGAGGTGTCGGTGCTTCTCCACCAAAGGAGCTGCTCCCCTCCGGGCACGCCGGGCAGTGTCTGCAGGCATTTTTGGATGTCACGACTGGGGGCGGGCAGCTCCTGGCATGGAGCGTGTGACGGCCAGGGATCCTGCTCCAGTGCACAGGGTGCCCCCCCAACAGCAGGGAAGCCCCTGGCCCCCAAAGTGACAAGCACCAAGGCGGAGAAACCCTCCTATAAACCATGGTGCGTGAGTGCTAGGATAGCCGGGGGAGACATTCCTGGAAACAAAGTCGCCGGAAGAGAGAACACAAGCACAGACAATCCCAACAGCGGTGACCCTGAAGTGCCTACGGATGCGGGCTCCCCTCCCTGGGTCTCCACACAGTCTGGGGCTGCGCTGGGGTCCGTGGCACTCAGGCGACATGCACTCCTCCTTCGGCCTCCCTGGGCTTCTCTTTCGACCTTAACTGTCCCCACAGACTAGCGTTTGGGGTCATCACGCCTCACAGATCACTGCCACCAGCCACTGCTGAGCACAGCCGGGGAATGGTCCCCCTGGGCCAGTCTTCCTGTCCTCCTGGGCCATCTGATAAGCGCTCACTGCTGACAGTCAGCAGCATGTCTCTCCCTTAGCAGAACACAACCAGTCATGTGTGTGGGGTCTGCAGACCGGGCGACATGGGATAGCCCTACAAGTACCACTGGGGCACGGGGCAAGGGGGACAAATTACTCCCTGTGCTGGTTGTGTCCAGAGCCCAGGCCGGTGGGCTGCGCGTCCTTCCATTGCCTCTCCAGAGGCCCTGTCCGCTGCCACCATGCTTAGGGCAGGCCTAGATCCTTGGAGATAACTGCTAGGTCTCAGGGACATAAGGGCACCGGATGCCTGCTGTCACAAGGTGCATGGACTTCAGGATCTGGGGGCTCTTGTGTTCATGTGAAGGGAGCAATGAGGACACAGACGATGGTGGCCACTATGGGAGCCGTGCAGGTGGCCACAGGTGATGGCTCGTCAGTCCCCTGGAAACCTGATCAGGGAGGCCCAACTGTCACCAGGAGTTACAGACGGTGAAGCTACGATCTGGTAGTCCTCCCTCCCGGTCAGGGACAGGTGGTTCACAGCAGGTGCCACCAGAGGCCTCCTTGGGATATCCCTTCCCAGTGCCAGGGGTCCCTCAGCCTGTCTGCCAAATAGGGAACCGAGCAATTGTCGATTCTCCGTGTCCTCGCTCCATCCTTCTAAAGCCGCGTCCAAGGGCGCAGAGTACGGATTAGACTCCCCAGTGGAGGACACGCCTGTCGGCCGCAGGGACATGGACACTCTGGTTCAACTAGGGAATTAGCAGAGGGAACAAGGAACAAATGAGCTACACGGTATTGACAAAATTGGAGGCGAAACTCATTCAGACCCCGCGCATGGGGGCACCCAGTCTCCCCCCGTTCCTCCCTAGTTGTCACTGACAGTGATGATGATGGTTACGAGGGCAACAGCGCTCATGGCACAGAGTCAGGGCTCCGCCGGTGAGCCGTCCCCTTTAGCCATCAGAATAAGCCTCTCATCACTCCTGTTCTACAGACGGTGTGTGTGAGGCACAGAGAGGTTCAGGGGGGGCTGCCGCAGTCACAGAGCCAGAAGGGACACATCCCGACAGGTAGAGAGATTGCGGTCCCTGCGATGTCTCTCAGCACACACGGTAAACCGGGGAGAAGGCATATCTGATGGCACGGTCAGCCCTCAACCAGGACATTCCCGATGCCCCAGACAGAACATCTGGGACAGTGCCGGGAGGAGCTTAGGTCACGAGGATGCAGCCCCCGTGACGGGACGCAAGCACTTCTTAAACAGACTCAAGGCCGCTTGTTCTTCCCTGTCCCTCCACTACATGAGAGCACAGCAAGGAAATGGCCATCTGCTGACTAGGAAGCGGCCGTCACTAGTCCCTCTGTCTGCAGGCACCTGACCTTGGCCTTGCCAGCCTCCAGAACTGGGAAAAATATGTCTGTTGTTTAAGCCACGGAGTCTATGGTATCTTGTCACAGCAGCCTGGAGAGAAGAAGACACTCCACACGGGAGATGTGGGGGCACCTGCTCTATCCCCACATGCAGGTCCTGGCTCTTCAGGGTCACTGTGTGGACATCCGGAACGGGAACCGCCCGCACGCAGGGACAGTGGACACTGAGGCAGAGAGCGCCCACATGCAGGGACAAATGGCTTAGGTTGCTGAGGATGCTCTGGGACAGGTGGTCTCCCACGCCTGTCCCTCCTTCTCCTACAGCCCCACTTGCTGTGAAGCCTTTCTGTCACTTGCTGTCCCCCTCCCCCCATGCAGCAATCCCCTAGCCCCTGCTGCCTGGTGTCCACTGGGCCGGGGCAGCGACAGTGGACAAAGTAGACAGATGTGGTCCCTGAGTTCAGGACAGGGGAAAAGAGGAAAATCAACCTTCCTGACAGATTTTAAGCTTGCATCTTGGGCTGGCGACAGAAGAGAAACTGTTCCTTATAAATTTCACGTCTGGGGCAGCAAAATTTGTTTTCTAGGTCAGCGTGTAAGGAACCTGGAAGTCACTACCCTGTTCTAGCACCAAGCAAAAAGCTGAACAGACTCAAAATTGCTATTTCTTCTTAGATCCAAAAGAGCAGGAGGACGCAGGGCCAACCGCTGGCCCGGAGAATGGAGACGGACAGATGAACACAGAGTCACGGCCGCCCAGAGGGGAGACTCGCGGGCAGAGGCCTCCACGGGAACCAGCGCAGGAGCGGGGAGACCTGAACGGTAATTGAGGACTTGCTGGAGGCTCGGGGGACCACCCGAGTTAGAAACCGCAGCCCCGCTCACAGGGGGACCACCCGAGTTAGAAACCGCAGCCCCGCTCACAGGGGGACCACCCGAGTTAGAAACCGCAGCCCCGCTCACAGGGGGACCACCCGAGTTAGAAACCGCAGCCCCGCTCACAGGGGGACCACCCGAGTTAGAAACCGCAGCCACGCTCAGGGGGACCACCCGAGTTAGAAACCGCAGCCCCGCTCACAGGGGGACCACCCGAGTTAGAAACCGCAGCCCCGCTCAGGGGGACCACCCGAGTTAGAAACCGCAGCCACGCTCAGGGGGACCACCCGAGTTAGAAACCGCAGCCCCGCTCACAGGGGGACCACCCGAGTTAGAAACCGCAGCCCCGCTCAGGGGGACCACCCGAGTTAGAAACCGCAGCCCCGCTCACAGGGGCCCGGTAGTCCTGTGAGTCTTACCACCAGGAGCCCTACCAGGCTCCCGCGGTGAACATCAGAAAAAGAATCCTTTTCTGCTTCCTTCCAGCAGGGGGAAGGGGAAGAAGGGATCTGAATCACCCCAGAACATTCTGTTCCCCTTACCAAGGTCTCCCTCTGGGGAAACCAGCTCACCAGAGCCTAACCCGATGGGATATCATCAGAGCTAAGTGCCCGGGCGGAAGGGAGATCCCCGACTCCAGCCCACAAGAGCCATCAGGTCGCACCTGAGGTGGAAAATAAAGCCAAGAAACTCTTGTGAGGTTCACGGTCCAGAGGCCTGGTTCACGGACACAGTGAGACCAGCTCACGGGCTACAGAACACCCCCCCCCCACCTCCCCTCCGCTTACCAAAGCCCTGTTTACAGCAGCTCCTTTCCCCCGGGCGTCAAGTCCAGCTATCAGGAAAGCATTACAAGGCATCCCAAAAGAAAAGTCACAATCTGGAGAGACAGAACAGCGAAACCAGGCATGGCAGGGGCGTCGGAACCACCCGGAATTTAAAACAGCCCTGATCAACACGCTGAGGGCGCTCATGGATAAAGTCGACGGCACAGGAGACCGGGCGAGCAACGAGAGGTGAGCAGAGAGAGAGAAATTCTATGAAAGAACCATGAAGAATTCTAGAGAGGGGAAAAAAAAACCCACTGTAACAGAAATGAAGAATGCCTTTGATGGGCTTATTAGTAGAATGGACATAGTTAAGGAAAGACTCTCCAAGCTTGGGGACATCTCAACAGAAACTTTAAAAATCAAAAAGCAGAGAAAATAAAACCTGAAACAAACAACAGAATATCCAAGGACTGACTGACAATTACTAAAGATGCAGCACTCACATAATGGGCATACCAGAAGGAGAAGAAAGAGGAAATAACAAAAGAAATCTTTAAAAGAATAATGCCTGAGAATTTCTTCAAATTAATGTCAGACACCAAACTGCAGATCCAGGAATCCCAGAGAACATCAAGCAGGGTACATGCCAAAAAGAAAAACAAAACAAAACAAAACTATGCTTTGGCATAACATCTTCAAACCACAGAAAATCAAAAATAAAGAACATTCTGTTAGAAGCCAGAAGAGAAAAACATCTACAGAAAAATGAAAAGATTTCAATCCAGCTTCTCCTCAGAAACCAACAAGCAAGGAGAGAGTGAAATGAAATACTTGAAGTATTTAGATAAAAAAAACCCACCAACCTAGAATTTTATAGAAAGTGAGAAATCATCCTTCCAAAGTGAAGGAGAAGCAGACTTACTAAGACAAACAAAAATCAAGGGGATTTGTTACCAAGAGACCTGCCTTGCATGAGATGTTAAGTTTTTTAGGGAAGGAAAACATGCAGACCAGAAACTTGGATCTGCATAAAGAAAGGGAGACCATCAAGAGGAAACAGGTAAAGATGATAGAAAAACTTTTATGTTTTTCTTATTCTTGATTTATCTAACAGATAAATTTATTCAAAATAATTGCAACAATGTATTCGATTACATATACTTATCTATATATCATACATGCTATATTTTCATGCTTATGTATATACCTCATGTGTATATACATGCTTTTATGTAAGTGAAAGGAGGAACGGGAATGATACAAAGGCCAAAGGAAGGAATCAAGATGATCTCGTTACTATAAAATACTCGTGCTACCTGTGAAGTGGTCTAGTGTTCTTTAAAAGTGGATTTGGATTATATGCATATTATATAAGATCTATAAAGTCAAGGACAGCCATGAAGAAAAAGTATAACTTGCATATAAAAAAAAAAAAAGGAGGGGGAAGAGAGAGAGAAAATAAAATTATATGAAATACTAAATTAAAACCACAAAAAGTAGGGATTTCTGGGAAGATAACAGAGTAGGAGGACCTTATGCTCACCTCATCCGTGGATACAACAAGGTAACATTCACATCAGTGTAAAGAACCCAGAAAATCAATGGCTGGCAGAACAAACTCCTCCACTAAATGTGGCGGAAGCCCAGAGTAGGGAGAGAAAGAGCCAATCACACCAGGGAACCTGCACAGGGAAGGTGCTTTCCCCATACCATCTGGCTTTAAAAACCAGAGGGTTGAATTTCTTGAGTTCTTACAAGTAGTGGGTCTTAAAACCTGGAATTTTAAAAATCACCAGGCAAGAGAAAACTGAGCCCCAGCTCTTACAGGGAAAGCACAACAGTCCACTGAAATACAGCACGGATGCAGCAGCTTGAAAAGCTCCTGGCGCCTACCAGAGGAAGTGTTGTTTGCTCATCTCTGTGCATGTTCTAGAGGGACGGAGATGGCAGAGAGACTCCTTCAGGAGTAAAGGAGCTGGCAGGAGCCATCTTTCTCCCCCGCCCCCAGCACAAACACACCGCCAGCTTCCGGAACCAGCACGACACCGATACTCACTTCCTGACTTGCTTCCTCACGCCCTGTCCCAGCCATGCTTCAGTGGAGTCAACCCCTCCAGCCAAGCCTGCCTCAGCCCCAGTGCGGCCAGTCCCGCCCTGCAGAAGATCACCACAAGCCTTGCTAACACTGCCTCTCACCCTGTTTGCTGTGTGGATCCACACTTGCCAATGTGCTCTTGGCCAGAGCCCATCCAAAATGGTGCCACAAGCCTGACAGTGCGCAAACAGTCCTGACAGGGGCCAGCACCACTCCAAACAGCCTCCTACTCCAGAGAGGGGGAAAGATAACCACACACACCAGTCACACTGCAGACCCCCGAGAGAGGGCCGGGGGCAGGCAGCTGATCTGACTACAGGCCCCGCCCACCAACAAAAGCATCTCAGGGGACAACACAGGGACAGTGCCCTAAAGTTTGGTGCTACTGCCTCTCTGGCAAACGCCTGGTTTGACTCGACTCAAGCCCGAGGAGAACCCAGACCAGCCCACTAATACCACAGGGAGCAAACGCTGCCCACAAGCCAAGAGAGGCACTGCCAATGACTGGAGTAAAAAAAAAAGTGGCTCGGCCATAAGAATAGGGGGCATATAACACACACAGGAGACACCCCTAATGTATCAGGTTCTGGAGAACAGGGGACACTGCTCTGCAGGATACACTGCAGGACCTCTTGCTCATAAGGCCACTATGTTCAAGAGCAGTAGACGAAGCTGACTTCCATAACAGAGAAATAGACTTAGGCAAAATGAGGACACAGAGGAACATGTCCCAAATGAAAGAACAAGACAAAACTACAACAAGAGACCTAAGTGAAATGGATATAAGTAATATCCCTGGATAGAGAATTTAAACTAATGATCATAAAGACACTCCTTGAACTTGAGAAAAGAGTGAAGGATATCGGTGAGACCCTTAACAAAGAGACTTAAAAAAGAACCAATCAGAGATGAATACAATAAATGAAATTAAAAATACACCAGATGGAACAAATAGCAGGTCAAGAGAAACAGAAGAACAAATCAGTAGCCTGGAAGACAGAGTAGTAGAAAGTAATCAAGCTGAGCAGATGAGAGAAAAACAAAAAAAATTACAAAATGAGAACAGACTCAGGGAACTCAGTGATAGTATCAAGCATAGTAACATTCATATTATAGAGATCCCTGCAGAAGAGAGGGAAAAGTGGGCAGGAAATTTATTTGAAGAAATAATAGCTGAAAAATTCCATAATCTGAGGAAGGAAACAGACATCCAGGTCCAGGAGGCACAGATAACCCCCCAAAAAAAATCAACCCAAGGAGGACCACACCAAGACACACAGTAATTAAAATGACAAAAAATAGTGAAAGAGAATTTTTAAATAGTAAGAGAAAAGAAGACAATTACATACAGGGGGAAACCACATAAGGATAAGAGCTGATTTTTTATTAGAAACTTTGCAGGCCAGAAGAGAGTGGCATGCTATATTCAAAATGCTGAAAGGGAAAAATCTGCAGCCAGGAATATCCAGCAAGGCTATCATTCAGAATAAGAAGGATAGATAAAGAGTTTACCAGACAAACAAAAGTTAAAGGAATTTGTCACTGTTAAACCAGTCCTGCAAGAAATGTTAAAGGGGACTCCTTGAGTGGAAAGGAAAGACTGTAAGTAGGAGTACTTTACTTTTTACTACAGAAAAGCAGTAAAAATGAGTCAAGGGACTTACAAAAAGGTGTAAAGTATGACACCATATACTTAAGACATGGCAGGGAAAGGAGTAAAGAATGGATTCAAAGTTAAGTGGTTATCAACTTAATATAGTCTACTATATGCAGAAGATGTTATATACAAGCTTAATGGTCACCATAAATCAAAACCAAGTAATAGATCTGCAAACAACGAGGAGAAACAAACTCAAGTGCATCACTAAAGAAAGCCAAATAATCATGAGAAAAGACAGAAAGGAGAACTAGAAAACAAAGGAAAGGAGAAGAACTATAAAAACACCCATAAAACAAGTAGCAAAATGGAAATAAATATACTATCAATAATTACACTGAATGTAAGTAGACAAAATGCTCCAATCAAAAGACATAGGGTGACGGAATGGATTAAAAAAACAAAAACAAAAACAAGACTCATCTTTTTGCTGCCTACAAGAGACTCATTTCAGACCTAAAGACGCCTGCAGACTGAAAGTGAAGGAATGGAGGAACATGTGTCATACAAATGGATGTGATAAAAAAGCTGGGGTAGCAATACTTTTATCAGACAAACAGATTTTAAAAACAAGGACCATAATAAGAGATGGAGAAAAACACTATATAATCATAAAGGGGACAATCCATCAAGAAGATATGACAATTGTAAATATTCATGCACCCAACAGGGGACCACCCCAATACATAAAACAAACATAAAGGAACTATTTGATAATACAATAATAATAGGGGACTTTAACACTGCACTTACATCAATGGACAGATCATCTGAATGGAAAAAATCAACAAGGAAACGACTTTGAATGACACACTGTACCAAGGTGAATTTAACAGATATATTCAAAACATTCCGTGCTAAAACAGCAAAAGACATATTCTTTTTAAGTGCATGTGGGACCTTTTCCAGAACAGATCACATATTAGGGCCACAAAACCAGTCTCAACAAATTCAAAAACATCAAAGTCATACCATGCATCTTTTCTGACCACGATGCTACGAAAATAGAAGCCAACCAGAAGAGAAAATCTGGAAAAAGCTCAAACATACGGAGGTTAAATAACATGCCACTAAACAATGACCAGATCAACTAGGAAATAAAGGAAATTAAAAGGGACACAGAAATAAATAAAAATGAAAACAAAACTATCCAAAATCTTTGGGATGCAGCAAAGTTCTAAGAGGGAAGTTTATAGCAATACAGGTGTACCTCAAAAAGAAAAATCTCAAACTACCTAACCTTACATACAAATGAGCTACAAGAAGAAGAACAAAACCCAAAACTGGTAGAAGGAAAGAAATAATAAAGATGAGAGCAGAAATAAATGATATGGAAACTAAAAACAAAAATTAGAAAAAAAACAGTAGAATGGATCAATGAAACTAGGAGCTGGTTCTTTGAAAGATCAACAAAACTGGTAAACTTCTAACCAGACTCATTAAAAGAAAAAAAAAAAAAGGACTCAATCAGAAATGACAGAGGAGAAATGACTGAATAACAGAAACACAAAGGACTATAAAAGGATATTACAAAAAATTATATGCCAACAAACTGGACAGCCTAGAAGAAATGGATAAATTCCTAGAAACATATAATCTCCCAAAACTGAATCAGGAAGAAAAAGAAAATCTGAACAGATGACCAGCAAGGACATTGAATCAGTAACCAAAACACTCTTGACAAACAAAAGCTCGGAACCAGATGGTTTCATAGGAAAATCCTATCATATGTTTGAAGAAGAGTACTCTTTCTCCTCAAACTACCCCAGAAAATACAAGTGGAGGAAAGCTTACAAATTCTTTCTAGGAGACCATCATTATCCTGACACCAAAACAGATAAAGACACATAGGCCAATATCACTGACGAACACAGATGCTAAAATCCTCAACCACATATTAGCTAACCAAATCCAACAATACATTTAAAAAAATCATTCACCATTTAAAAAGTACAATATCCGTTCATGGTTTAAAGAAAAAAACAAAAAACAAAAAACAACCCTCAGTAGGGACACCTGTGTGGATTAGTTGGTTAAGCGTCTTGATTTTGGCTCAGGTCATAATCTCAAGGTCATGAGATGGAGCCCCACAATGGGCTCCACACTCAGCACAGACTCTGCTTGACCCTCTCTCTCTGCTCCTCCTCCTCATCACGAGCTCTCTGTCAAATAAATAAATAAATCTTAAAAAACAAAACAAAACAACAAACTCAACAAAGTTTAGAGGGAACATACCTCAACATAGACCTTATATGAAACAAAGACTTTATATGAAAACCCACAGTGAACATCATACTCAATGGGGAGAAAATGAGAGTTTTTCCCCTAAGGTCAGGAAGAAAATAGGGATATCCACTCTCGCCACTTTCTTCAACATAGTACTGGAAGTCCTAGCCACAGCAATCAGACAACAAAGAAATAAAAGGCATCCAAATTGATAAGAAAGAAGTAAAACTTTCCCTATTTGCAGATGACATTATACTATATAGGAGAAACCATAGAGATGCCATTAAAAAAAAAAACTACTAAAAGTAATATATGAATTCATTAAGGTCACAGAATACAAAAACCAATGCACAGAAATCTGCTGCAATTCGATACCCTAATAATGATGTAGTGGAAAGAGAAATTAAGAAAACAACACCATTTACAATTTCATCAAAGATAATAAAAAACCTAGGAATAAAATTAACCAAGGAGGTAGAAAACCTATACTCCAAAGACTATAAACTGGCCACAGCAACTTCTTACTAGACATGTCTCCAAAGGCAAGGGAATCAAAAGCAAAAATGAACTTCTGGGACTTCATCAAGATAAAAAATTTCTGCACAGCAAAGGAAACAGTCAACAAAACTAAGAGGCAACCAACAGAAGGGGGAAGATATTCACAAATGACATTGTAGATAAAGGGCTGTTATCCAAGTTCTACTAGGAACTTCTCAAGCTCAACACCCAAACAACAAATAGTCCGGTCAAAAAAGGGGCAGAAAATATGGACACTTCTCCAAAGAAAACATACAAATGGCCAACAGACACATGAAAAAATGTTCAAGATCACTAGCCATCAGGGTAATACAAATCAAAACCACAATGAGATACCACCTTACACCAGTCAGAATGGCCAAAATTAACAAGACAGGAAACAACAAATGTTGGCCAGGATGTGGAGAAAGGGGAACCCTCCTATATTGTTGATGGGAGTGTAAGCTGGTGCAGCCACTCTGGAAAACAGTATGGAGGTTCTTCAAGATGTTAAAAATAGAACTACCCTAAGACCCAGTAATTGCACTACTGGGTATTCAATCCAAAGATACAGATGTAGTGAAAAGAAGGGGCACATGAACCCAAATGTTCATAGCAGCAAGGTCTACAATAGCCAAACTGTGGAAGGAGCCCAGACACCCTTCAACAGATGAATGGATAAAGAAGATGTGGTCCATAAGTACAATAGAATACTACTCAGTCATCAGAAAGGATGAATACCTACCATTTGCATCAACATGGATGGAACTGGAGGAGATTACGCTGAGTGAAATAGTCAAGCAGAGAAAGACAATTATCATATGGTTTCACTCATATGTGGAACATAAGGAATAGAGCGGAGGACCACAGGGGAAGGGAAAAAAAACTGAATAGGAAGAATCAGAGAGGGAGACAAACCATGAGAGACTCTGGACTCCAGGAAACAGAGGATTACAGAAGGGGTATGGGATGGGGTAGTGGGTGATGGGTACTAAGGAGGGCACATGTTGTGATGAGCACTGGGTGTTATATGCAACTAATGAGTAGTTGAATAGTACATCAAAAACTAATGATGTACTACTATATGTTGGTAATTGAACATAATAAGAAAAAAAAAATTAAGACGACACAAACCAATGAAAAGACATTCCTTGCTCATGGATTGGAAGAAGAAACAATGTTAAAATGTCCGCACTACCCAAAGCAGCCTATAGACTTAATGCAATCCCTATCAAAATACCCACAGCATTTTTCACAAATCTAGAACCTTCCTAAAGTTTGTATGGAACCACAGAAGACCCTGAGGAGACAAAGCAATCTTGAAAAAAAAAAAAAAAAAAACAAAAAAAAAAACCAGGAAGCTGAAGGCATTAACAATTTCAGATTTCAAGATCTATTACAAAGAGGTAGTATCCAAAACAGTATGGTACTGGCACAGAAAGAGACACATTAATCAATGGAATAGAAAAGAAAACCCAGAAATAAACATGCAATTATATGGTCAATCTTAACAAAGGAGGCAAGAATGTGCAATGGGAAAAAGAGTGTCTTCAACACAAGATAATGAGAAAACTGGAGAGCTCCATGCAAAAGAATGAAACTGGACCACTTTCTCACACCACAACACACTGGAAATGGATTAGGGACCTAACTGTAAGACCTGAAAGCATAAAAATCCTAGAAGAGAACACAGGTAGTAATTTCTCTGACATTGGCCATACCCACATTTTTCTAGATAGGTCTCCTAAGGCAAGTGAAACAGTGGCAAAATAAACTATTGGGACTACATCAAAATCAAAAGCTTCTGCACAGCAAAGGAAAACACAACAAAGCGAAAGATAACCTGCTGAATGGGAGAAGGTGTTTGCCAATGACATATCTCATAAAAGATTAGTGTCTAAAATATAGACTTACACAATCCAACACCAAAAAATCAATCCAATTAAAAAATAGGTAGATGACATGAACAGACATTTTTCCAAAAACGACTAAGAAATGGCCAATAGATAACATGAAAAGATGCTCAACACCACTCGTCATCAGGGAATGCAAGTCAAAACCATGTGGAGCTAACACTTCACACCTGTCAGAATGGTTAAAATAACAAATAAAAAAACAATTGCTGGTGAGGATGTGGAGAAAAAGGAACTCTCACGCACTGCTTGAGAATGCAAACTGGTGTGGCCACTGTGGAAGACACTATGAAATGTTCTCCAAAAACGAAAAAATAGATCTACCATAAGATCCAGTAATTGCACTACTATTTACCCAAAGAACACAAAAAATACTATTATTGAGAGGATACATGCATCCTTATGTTTAATGCAACATTATTTATAATAACCAAATCACGGAAGCAGTCCAAGTGTCCATCAGCAGATGAATAAAGAAGTTACACATATGCAATGAATGTTACTCAGTCATCAAAAAGAATGAAATCTTAACCCTCTGCAACAAAATGGATGGAACTAGGGGGTATAATGCTAAGTGCAATGAGTCAAACAGAGAAAGACAAATACTGTATGACTTCACTCATGTGTGGAATTTAAGAAACAAAATAAATGAACAAAGGAAGAAAAGGAGACACAGAAATAGACTCTTAACTATAAAGATTGAGTGGATGGCTACCAGTGGGGGGTGGATGGGGATGTGGGTGAAACAGGTGATGGGGATTAAGGAGGGCACCTGTGATGAGCACCTGGTGACGTATGGGAGTGTTGAATCATTATACTGTCCACCTGAAACTGATATAATACTGTATATTAACTATATTGGAATTAAAATTAAGAAAATAAAAGCTCAAATGGAGAATAGAACAAAGAACAAGGGCAATAAATAGAAAACAATAATAAATACAGTAGATATTCATCCAACTATATTACCAATCCCTTTTAATGTCAATGGCCTAAATATGCCAATTAAAAGGCAGAGGTTGTCAGAGTGGATCAAAAAATAAGACTCAACTCTTATGTTGTCTAAAGAAACTACTTCAGGGGCGCCTGGGTGGCTCAGTGGGTTAAGCCGATGCCTTCGGCTCAGGTCATGATCTCAGGGTCCTGGGATCGAGTCCCGCATTGGGCTCTCTGCTCAGCAGGGAGCCTGCTTCCCTCTCTCTCTCTATCTGCCTGCCTCTCTGTCTACTTGTGATCTCTCTCTGTCAAATAAATAAATAAAATCTTTAAAAAAAAAAAAGAAACTACTTCGATATAAAGACACATAGAGATTCAGAGTGGATGGATGGAGACAAATATACCCTGAAAACACAAATCTAAATAAAACAGGAGTACCTACATTAATTTTAGAAGAACAGATTTTAAAGCAAGGAAGGTTGTCAGGCATTCCATAGGATGAAGAATGCGTAACAGTTCCTAACAAGTTTGCATCTAACAGCAGCATGTCAAACTGTGTGACAAAAACAGAACTGCAAAGAGGAGTAGATGAGCACATTATTGTAATTAAGACTCCAACACCCCTCTCTCAGAAGCGGGCAGACCCAGGAATGGAAAATCAGCAAGGACTTGGTTGAACCCCACACCCATGCCAACCAACTGGGTGTAAATGACACCCACAGACTAGTTCACCCAGCAAGAGCAGAACACACATTGTTCTCAAGGTCACATGGAACATTCACCAAGATATACCATATTCCGGGCCATAACACACACCCTTACAAATTTAAAAGACTAGAAACTAAACACTGTCTGCTCCCAGATCACAATGCAATTAAACCAGCAATCAGTAACAGCATGGCACCTGGAAAATCCCAATACACATGGAGGGTAAACAACACATGTCTAAACACCACATGAGTCAAAGAAGAAATCTCAACAGAGATTTTAAAATATTTTGAATTAAATGAAAATGAAAATGCAATTTATCAAAATTTGTGAGATGCAGTAAAAGCAGAGCTTGGAGGAAAATTTATAGCACTGAATGCATGGATTAGAAGAGAAAAAAGATCTAAAATCAGTAATCTAAATTTCCACCTTAGGAAACTAGGAAAAGAAGAACAAATTAAATCCAAAGCAAGAAGAAGGAAAGAAATAAGAATCAGAGCAGGAATCGGTGATATCTGAAACAGCAAATCAAAGGAGAAAAAAAAAAAATCAATGAAACCAAAAGATGGCTCTTTGAAAAGATCAATAAAATTATTAATCTGTAGCCAGGATAATTAAGGAAAAAAGATAGAGACCACAAATTACTAATATCAGAAATGAAAGAAAGGACATCACTACAGATCCCATGGACATTAATTAAAAGAATAAAGAAATACTACGAACAGCTCCATTCCCACAAAATTCATAACCTAGAAGAAATGAACCAATTCCTTGAAAGACACAATCTGTCCAAAATCACAAGAATAAACAGATTTTCTGAACAGGCCTATATCTAAGATATTGAATCAGTAATTAATAACCTTCCAAACCGAAAAGCACTAGGCTAAGATGATCTCACTGGTGAATTCTACTGAAATTTTAAGAAAATTATACCAATTCTCTGCAATCTCTTAGAAAGGACAGAAGCTGAGGATAGGAGGCTAACTCATTCTGAGACCAGCATTACCCTAATACCAAAACCAGACAAAGACAATACAGAAAAAAGAAACCACTCTAGACCAATATCTCTCATGAACACAGATGCAAAAATCTTCAGTAATATATTAAGAACAATTATTTAAATTGTTAAATAAGTTTTAGGGTGACCCCTGACTGGGTGGCTCAGTCAGTTAGGCATCTGACTCTTGATCTCAGCTCAGGCCCTGATCTCAGGACCATGAGTTCAAGTCCAGCACTAGGCTCTACACTGGGTGTAGAGCCTACTTAAAAAAAGTTTAAAAATGCTAAGTTGTTAAATTTTAAATGTTTATATTAAAGTGAAACATTAAAATTCTAAATTAAATAAATTTTAATTAGCAAATTAGCTAGGTCTGGACATCTTTTTTAATTCAAAAAAAAAAAAAAAAAAGAAGAATCTTGAGGTACCTGTGTGGCTCAGTCGTTAAACATCTGCGTTCAGCTCAGGTCATTATCTCAGTGTCCTGGGATCGAGCCCCATATCAGGCTCCCTGCTCCACGGGAAGCCTCTTTCTCCCTCTCCCACTCCCCCTGTTTGTGTTCCTCTCTCGCTGCCTCTATCAAATAAACACATAATTTATTTAAAAACCAATTAATTTAAATAAAGAATTGATACAGGCTATATAACCATCACAAAATAGGTCACATACCTAAATGTAAAATTCGAAATGATAAAACTCTTAGAGGATAACATAAGAAAAACCTAAGTGAGCTTGAGTATGGTGAATCCTTTTCAGATACACTGCCCAAAGCACAGACCATGATAAAAATAATCAATAATCTTGACTCCATTAGAAACTTCTGCTCTGTGACAGACAGCATCAAGAGAGTAAGACAAGACACAGACCCGGAGGAAATATTTGTACAAGTTACATCTGATAAAGGAAGGCCATCCAAAATATAAACAACTCTTAACACTCAGCCCTAAGAAAACAGATAAGCTAATTAAAAAACGGGTCCAAAACCTTGACACCTCGCCAGTGAAGATGGACAGGCAGCAAGTGAGCGTGCGGGGAGAGTTGCTCCACATCACAGGTCGAGGGGACGCAAATTAAAACAATGACTTCGCACCACACACCTCTGAGAAGGGCCAGAATCCAGAGCATTGACCACACCGGATGCTGGCGAGGACGTGGGGCAGCGGGAGCTCACTCATGCTGCTGGGAATCAAAATGGCGCAGACACTTGGGAAGACAGTTTGATGGTTTCTTACAAACTAAGCATAGTCCTACCACACCAATCTCGCAATCTCAATCCTTCATATTTACCCAAAGAAGGTGAAAATCATGTCCACAAGAGAAACTTCACAGGAGTTTTTATAGCAGCTTTACTCATAATCACCAAAACCTGGAAGGAACCAAGATGTCCTTCAGTAGGGGATGCATAAACAGCCATCCGTCCAGACAGTGGGACAACGGAGTATTATTCAGCACTAAAAGGAAATGAAGTCTCCAGCCATGAAGATACGGAGGAAACGTGACTGCATATTACTAAGTGAAAGAAGCCCGTCTGGAAAGGACACTCACTATACGATTCCAACTATGTGACATTCTTCATAAAACTGCAGACAATAAAAAAGATGAGTGGTTGCGGGGGTGGGAGGGATGAACAGGGGGACCATGGGGGAGTTCTGGAGCACTGAAAATTCTCTGAATGACATCGTTCAAGTCCTTGTACATTTGTCTAAACCCATAGAAGGCACAACATCAAGAGAGAACCCCTTGGGGGGACAAGGGGTCCGTAGGTTTATCATTTATAACAAATGCACCACTGTGGTGAGTGACACTTGTAACAGGGGGGCCACGCAGGGCACAGGGCTGGGGAGGCCCATGGAAGTCTCTGTAACTTTCTCCTGATTTTCCTGTGAACCTACAACCACTTTTTAAAAATTAAATCTTAAAAATTCGCCTTTGATGAACCTGAGAACATTCTCGGTGTCCTGTCTTTGCCCAGCACTGACAGCACACCCCATGAAGGTTCCTGCGCCCACCACAGGCCGGCCTGTCACACATCTCTCTGTGTTGACTGAGACACTTCATTTGCTCTGCGTGGAAATCCAACTGTCAGACTCCGAGTATGACAGGCGCATTGTTTCACTATGAACAGTCAAGTGGGACAGTTTCCCGGCTGATTGACGAGGTAACCTGTCTGGGGTGAGGCCACCACCAGCTCTAAGACATGGAATTCTCTCGCTGATGTGTAGGATGCCACCTCATTAGAGAACCCTGGGTGACACATCCTGGAATGTTCACGTGGGACAGGACAATGCCCGTGACACTTCTTGAACCCAAGAGCAGCTAATAGCTAGCTCCTGTCACCGCCGTCCCACCAGGCAAAGCAGACTACTTTCAGGGGCCCTGCCTGCCGTGAGCAACTGTCCTTCCAAAAGTAACACTGCTAGACTTTTCTAGAACCAAAATAGAATTTTTTTCCTTCAAGTTCTTTATCTGAGAAGTTCTTGGAAAGAATCAGACACACAGGGGAATGTATAGAAGCAAGGAACCCACTTTCCACACTGGATTTCCACTTTGGGAGCCCCACATCAGGCACCCGGCAGGAGCCCCCGGAGGCTCGATTTGCAGAAGACTAGACTCTCCAGACATTCCTGACAGAGTGTAAGGCAAGCCCAGCCCACACCAGGTTGCACGGGGAACTGTCCAGAACACTGGTGCGCATGGAGGAGGGCCCAGACGAGCAGACACTTGTCTCGGGGTTTGCAGAAACAGTTAGGTGCAGCATGTTCCTGAGCAGCTTGGGGTGAGCCTGCGCACATTAGCAACAGGGTTTCCAGAAGGAGCTCTACCCTCGCTGCGCCCATCAGACCACGGTGGCTCAGCCAGGAGCATGTCCTGCCATCGGGAGTGACTGGGAGAGAAGGTGGGATGGTGACCCCAAAAGACACGTGTACCCTGTCTCTGTGAATGCGACCTTATTTGAGAAAAGAGGCGATTTGTTTTTCTAGATGTAATTAAGGATGTCCAAATGAGGGGATTCACCCATGATTATGCAGGTGGGCCCTACATCGAGTGACTAGTGGCCCCATCATAAAAGGAGAAGGCGTATCTATGGACGTACCACCTTGAACATGCTCTGTCTCGTCCAATCTTGGCAGCCAAGCAGGATCGGGCCTGGTTCGTACTTGGATGGGAGAAAGGGAGAGGATCCAGGGAGAAGAGGAGAAAGGGATGTGACCGCGGAGACTGGGGAGAGCCACTGCCGAGCCCAGGAGAGCCTAGAGCCGCCAGCAGCTGAGAGTCAGACAGAATCCAGCCCTGGAGCTGGAGGGAGCGTAGCCCAGGAGGTGGAGGCCAGGACGTCCTGCTGAACACCCTCCGAGGCACAGGACCCGTCTCCAGCATCCCTGGTGCTGAGCCTGGGGGACACCTGCACCAGACTGGCTTCCCCACTTTCACCAGCTGTTCTCAGAGATCTCCCGCAGGACCCCCTCCCTCAGAGGCTGACAGGTGTTCAAGGAAGAGAGTTCTGGGGCTGGGGGAGCTGGGGGAAGTCCACAGGCTCAGGCTCCTGTGATGCATCTGGAGGCCCTTGGCCAGGGGCTGGCTCCAAGTTTCTGGCTCAGCGATCAAAGTCAGCCTCTTCCCAGCGCCCAGAACCCTGGAGCTCCTCACACGCTCTGGCACCCCCTCCCGGAAATGCCTCGCTGGCCAGGGTGGGAAAGGCTCAGAAGTGTGCAAGGGGACAGGACGGCTGACAGCCAGGGCCGCCCTCTAACACCTCACGTAACCAGGTCATGGTGCCCAATGCCCGCATCCCTCCAGGACCAGCCAGGACCAAGGTCAACATCAGCCCCTTCCCCATCTGCCACCAGACACCCAAGGAAAAAGCAAATTGCTGGGCTGGGTCCCTGGTGCCTCCACCCAGAGCTCTGCCCACGGTGGTGACAGTCAGCGTAAGACCGAGCCTCGGGCAAGGAGTGGGCGCTCAGCACAGCCTGCACCCAGGACGGTGCAGCCGGGACCTCCCCGTGCTCCCTTGGGCTGGCCTGCACCTCCTCTCCCTTCACCACTGTGGGGAGGGGGGCTGCGATGCTCTATCTCCCTGAGCCCGTGTCCTCAAGGCAGGACGGAGCACGCCCTCTGACCTCTGGAGCACACTGGGGGGACAGAGCTGGAGCTGAGCCTCCGTTCGCCTCGGGAACTCACGTTCCCACACCAGCAGGCGCTGGCGGAGGGCAAGACATCCGGGACGGCTGCTGGACTCTGGCCCTCTCTCCCTCCTCCTTCCGCCGCAGCTCGCTCTCCTGGCCCAATTTTTGCTCTATTTCCCAAACACTGGACCTCGGAGCAGCACCTGTACGTCTGTGCGCTGGGTCTCCCTGAGCAGCCCGCTCTCGTACTTACTACTGAGCCTCTTCTAGGTGTTTTCAAAGACACTTAAAAATGACGATGCAGCTACCAAAGTAAAACGGGTCCCCTCAGCATCCCCTAGTCCCTGCCAGGGCCTGTCTGCTCAGAAATGTCCCCATCCCATCACCCAGGGGGCAGGCCCTTGACCGCCCCTCCCCCCTGGAGCCTGAATTCCCCCCCCACCCCCCTCCCTCCGGCCCGAGACCCCGCCCCGCCCCGCTGGCTCCTGACGCTTCGCACCGGAGATGATGGAGTCGTTCAGCGCCTCTTCGTCCTGATACACCAGCAAGTCGTCCTTGAGTTCCGAGTTCACGATCAAGTTCTCCTTGTTCTCCTCCGACCCTCTGGCGGCGGCCCGCTTGCTCTCCGAGACCCCATCGAAGCTCCAGGCCTCCTCCCTCTCCTTGGCCCGCTCCACGCTGGACGTTCTCGACAGGCGGACGTCCGCCCGCTTCTTCGGGGACGCCTTACTGTCCCTTCCTTGGAAACTGAATCAGAAGACGGTTTGGGTTGGACGCTGTCCGCCTCCGCACAGGACCCAGCCCAGCTGACCCGGGGGCTCGTGAGGAGACTGCAAAGGTGGTCCCCAAATGCGCGCGGCGCCCAGCTTCTGTCCCGAAGGCACGGGTCGAGCAGCCCCAGGGGCTCACGGGCTCAGGCTGTGGACAACGCGCGGTCCCGAGCGGAGTGGGGAGGGATGTGTGAGGGCAGCCGCACTCCGCACCGCACAGTTGGGGCTCTGGGATGCCCTGAGATCGGGCAAGGGCGCTGCGCTCCAGCGGCGTTTCTGCCCAGCCCTACGGGCGTCCCGTTACCTGTCCGCTTTGCCCTCCATCAATCACTTCTCCTTCTCTGTGTACCAACACGTGAGAACAAAGGTTAAAGTAGAAGCTTCAAGAGCAGGCTTAATTATCCTCCTGCCTAATGAAACCTCCAAGTCTTCAGGGTCCTGGGGCAGTGTGACAGCTGCTTCTCTTCCACAGGTGCTCCTGCCCTACCTGGACCCCAGGGGGGGAGAAACCCAGGGGCTTTGTGGCCAGGCTTCCACCCAGAATGTCCTCCCCCAGAATGTGGCAACCAAGACCAGAGCCCCGTACAAAATGAAAAGGTGGGGTTCTTGTCCAAAAATTAACAATTTCAAGACTGTGACAGCAGTGTACAGAGCCCAGTCCAGCGGCAGGTGTGTGTGTGTGTGTGTGTGTGTGTGTGTGTGTGTGTGACTACACAGGTTTGCAATACAAGGCTGACGGGGATCCAGGCACCCAGGTCTCCGTACCAGCAGGGCAGAGGGCCTCACCTGTCCTGGCGATGCTTGGTGGCCAGTGCCCTGTGCAGCTCCTCAATGACACGGCTGGGGGGCAGCGGCCGGTGGACAGTGGTGAGATGTGGAGACCCCGTGGGTGTGGAAAGCTGTCCTCGAAGGGGAGGGTCAGCGATCTTCCCACCAGGGCCTTGGAAGAGCGCAGTCTGGCCTGGAGTGTGAGAGGGACCAGTGGGAAGGTAAGTCTCTGGGAGCAGGGAGGAAGGACTCTGCAGGAAGATAGGAGCCCAGGAGCAGAGGACACAGCCCCTGGCCGGGGGACCCTCACACCCTGTTCCAGATGTTGTGCCAGGTCCCCTGCCCCCAGAGCCAGAGCCAGGGTTCACCTCTGTCCAGCTCCATCCATGGGCCCTCCGGCCTCCAACCCCGGGAGCTGAGCTCCATCAGCTCCCGGCAAGGTCTCAGACACAGACCAGCCTCCTTCCTGAAGTTCCACTACAGATCTGGCTTCCCAAAGCTACACTTCCTATCATGGGAATCAGCACAATTCCCCCAGCTCGGCAGGGGTCACTCAGCCTGGACCCACCACTGTCCCTGCTTCCCCACATCTCCTCCCAACCCTCCCCCTGTACCTCACCCAGTGGGAGCATTAGGAAGGCGAGCCTCTCCCATTTTCCTCGGCATAGCATCTGGGCTCCTGGCCTAGTTCCAGGGCCCCGTAGGCTGCCCTGCTCGGTGCTCTGGCTTCATCTCCTCCACTATCCCCATCAAGCTCTTTTCACTCTAGGACAGAAGGATCTTTCCAGTCCTTGAGGAAACCACACACTCTACTCTGAGCCTTTGCATACTCTGTTCCCTTTTCCTGGAACGCCTTTCCCTTCCCCTGTCTGCACCAATCTCACTTCCTTGGGAAGACCTTCTGTGAATGCCCAGCCTTGTGCAGAGCCCACCATGCCTGCCCGTGGGAATCAAGGCAGCCCTGACACCCTCTCCTCCCACTTGGCATGAATTACTTCATCGGGTCTGTCCTTCTCCTGACTGCGCCTCTGGGCAGGGCGAGCATCTGCCTTTCCTACTACTGTAACCCCAGGCCTGGCACTCGATACATGTGCAACGGACATTCATTTACATGAAACAAGTCTGAAGACTCAGAAAAGAGCTGCTCAAGTCCATCCTAAGAACGTGAGGCTTCCCTCCCTAACAGATACTTTTGGAATGCTCACTCCAAGCCCTGCACGGCATTGGGCTCGGGGCAGCTAAAAGCATGGGTTTGCTCATTACATAGATCTGGCCTCCAGTCTCCATCGGCTACTTACCAGCTGAAAGACCCCCTACCCCCCAGGCTCCCAGGCAAGCCCCCTGAACTCTCAAAGCCTCAGCCTTCTTGTCTGTAAAATGGGCCAAGAGCTCCCTGACAGGGCAGCAGGAGCCCGGCAGCTGGGGGGGGGGGGGGGCGCTGGCATGTGTTACGTGTTCGTACACAGACTCACTCCCAGACTGGTCTCTGAAGACGCAGCCTCCAGGCTCCACCAATTTGTTTGACTGGGTACAAACAAACCAGCTCCCTTCTCAGCCTCAGCAGGAAGAGAGAGAGACACACACAGATCTAAGCCACTCCATAAAAGACAAAGCTTTTCTTACACAATCCTAGAAGGTGGACGGTGACAATAAACGCACACGCATGCACACACACACAAACACACACATGCCTAGAAGGAAAACTTTAAGTCTCACTGAAACATGTCATTTCTCTTTCTTCACAAGCACCAAACAGCCCAGGCCTTGTTCTCAATGGGCCTCAAGGCCAGTCGGGCGGAGCCAGGAAGGAAAGGCGGAAGGAAAGCCAACACAAGGGTTTTAGGGAGAGATGGGCTCAGGCCAGGGCTGTGGGAGCAGGTGGGCTGGTGACAGGGCTCAGGCGAGGCTTCTCAGCAGGACCCTCTTAGCTGACGGACACCCAAGGGATGAGACAATGCCAGCCAGCGTCCGACAGAGCAGGTGGGGGCTCTATCCCAAGTGTGGCCCCCAGACCATGCCAGTTGTCCACACTCCGCTAGCTCATGCCCCGCCAGCCTCCGTCCCTGCTCGTCCTGGCGACCACACCCCAAGTAGGTGATGCCCTGCCATTGCCTGGAATCCCTGCCCCACACTTGCTAGGAAGGCGTCCCCAGCCCAGGGAGATGGAGGGGACATGCATTGCCTGGGCTCACTCAGCCGGGACTCTGAGGGGGTCTCCACACCCCATCAATCACGGGTGCACGGAGTGAGTGCTTCCCCTGTGCTGCTCCGCTGACCACTTTCCCGGCCCGCCTCCTCCAGCCTTGCCGGGGCGCCTCTCACCCTTCCCGTGTCTCAGGTGTGGAACCAGGCTCCGAAGCCAACTCCGAGTTGTGCCTCCAGGGTGTGGCAGGGGCTGGGACTGGAACGCCTCTGAGTGTAGCTGGCAGAGGCCATGGGACCCCCGTGTGGAGGGGTAGCTGTCCCCCAGCTGGGCAGGGGCAGCTCTGCCCTGAGGGGGGTTCGCTCACACGGGCCCAGGTCCAGGCAGGTGAGACACAGGTGAGTCAATGGACCTCACACAGTTCCTACAAACAGGGGCGAGGTTTTCAGCCAGTGAGAGCACCTGCCCACCTTTTCGGGGCTGCTGGGACTCGGGGCTGCGGACAGGAAGACTGGTCAAGAAGAGCCCAACACGCGGATGACGGGTAAAGGTGACGTGGTTTCCCATGTTAATATTTAACACTTAAACGTATGTGAACGTTTAAAATGTTGGCAACCCATTAAAACAACTTGAGCCCCAAACAGACCCAGCAAAGCAAGTCTGTGAGTGGGCCTGGAGGCGGGGGGGACGATTCCCGACCTCTGGTGGAGGCTGGGGGCACCGTCGCAGACAAGAAAGCGTCTCCTAGGGACTGGGCTTGTACCTGCTGTCCCCCTGGGTCCCAGCTAAGCCCAGGTTAGGGGCCTTTGCCTTCCTCTGCTGCCACCTAGTGCTCACACGCTGAAGCTTCCCCCAAAAGAAGAGGAAAAGAGGGAGAAGGGAGAAAAGAAGACAAGTCACCAAAATGCATTCTCGGCTGTTAAAAAGATCCAGACCAAAGCCGCCCGCCTGTGCTCTCGCTGCTCCTAGTCCACCCCCACATCAATCCCCCCGATTTCTGGAGCTCCTTGGAAGCAAAGGGCGGAAGTCAGGGCGCTGAACCTGAGGCGTCGGACCCAGAATTTCAGCTGTGAGAGCAAGCAGTCACCATAGGGGAGCTTGCGGCCCGCGGCCGGATCCGCCCGAGCACGGCGGATGCAGGCCATCTCGGGCTGCTGAGCTACCCCGGGACCAGAGCGAACTGCAGGTGAGCCAGAAGAAAACGTGCTGGACGGTGCCCGGTCGGATGGATTTCCCGGTTTCAGGTCTCCACGGGTGGAGAAGAAATTGATCACAGGACAGGAGCAAGACACAGGACCGTGAGATCCTGATCAATGCTTTCATCTGGGGGCCCTATCGCCAGCACCCTGCAGGCCTGGACTCCTTCCCAGAGATGCAGAAGCAGGTGGGCGGGGCTCGGGACACGCATCTGCTCCACGGACTGCAGCCGCGTGCACTCACTGAGCACCTGCTGTATGCCCAGTGGGGGTCTCAGGCTGCTGTCTGGGGTCTGGTGGGGGCCGGTGGGGTCCTAGGCTGTGGTCACCAAGTCCCACCAACGGGGTAGCTCAGAACAACAAGACTTCATTCTCTTGTGGTTGTCGGGGCCAGAAGTCCAAGACCAAGGGGTCAGGAGGACTGGAGGCTTCTGAGGGCTGAGTGAGAAACGTGCCAGCCTCCCTCCAGCTCTTGGTGGCCGCTGGCAAGCCTCAGCACGCCTTGGCTTGCAAACAGGTCACTCCGATCTCTGTCTCCCCCTCATCTTCTGTGTCCTTTTCTGTCACTTGTAAGGACGTTCTCACTGGATTTAGGGCCCACATGAAGGCAGGATGATTTCTTCTTTTTCCTGATGTAATTATGTCTGCAAAGACCCTTTGCCAAAGAAAGCCACTTTCCGAGGTTCCAGATAGAAGTGAATTTTGAGGGGACACTGTTCAACCCATGGGGCAAGGTGAAGGGATGTGGCGGGTACCAGAAGGCAAGTTGCATGTTGCTGCGGGGCTGGGGTTGGCACTGATGGGGGGAAGCAAGGAGAACAATTCTATAGCAGCGGTGAGGGTGTCGCAAGCCTCAGGCCCAGAAGTGGGATCAAGTCTCCATTAGCCAAGGGACCCGGGACATGTTGCTGGAGCCCCCTGAGCCTCTGTCTCTTTAACTATGAATTGAGCACACATCCCCTCCCCCGAGAGGCTGGCACGTGCATTAGGAACAGGCGGTGTGTACCTGGGCCTCCTTGTGGCCCAGCAAGAGGGACGGAGCGGCAAGGAGGGTAGAGGTCAGAGCCACTCAGGTCTGCCATCCATGTGCTCTCCTGGCCCGTGACCCCCCCGAGGCAGCAGGGAATCATCTACTCTTCAGGAGAGTCACCTCTTACGGAAGGACCCGCTTTCCCCCCGAGACCAGGCATGTCTCCTGTTTCTATCCGTGATGGGACAAGAAATGCCCAAACTCCAAAGGCGAATGTTTCCACTTCTGGGATTCAGCCAGTGTGGCCAACGCTACGGAAGTGGATGCCTTTTGGGGTCTCCGCCTGGCCACGCTCCCCTCTCGGATCTCCGCCCTACAGGCCAGTGTTTATCTCTCATTCTGCCCTGCAGGATGGAGCTCACTGGGGAGACGAAACCGTGAGAGAGAAAGATGGAGGAAGAGGAGGGCATGGAGTGGGGAAGGAAGGAGAGAGGGAGAGAGAGAAGGAGAGCAACAGAGCAGAGGACGCCTGAACACCCGGACAGACAAACAGACAAAGTCCTCATTCTGGGGGCTGGCTGCACCTTCTGCATGAGGTTCTGGAAGACACCTTGGACCTCTGCTGACAGACTGCCCCATTCGCTCGAGGGAGCCCAAGAGGTCTAGTTCTGACAGCCAGAGCTCCTTGCTAAGAACTGCTCTCCTGCCTCCCGTTCTGCTCCCTGGACCTGCCCAGAGCCCAGACCCCAAAAGCAAAGTGTGAGAGCCTGCCCGCCGTGGGAGCCCCCCCAGGCCGAGGGCGTGCGCTGATGAATGGAAGGACGTGTACCTGCAGACCCACCTGTGACGTTTTTCGTGGTTTGGGAGCCTGCCTTGGGCGGTGGGGTGGGCAACAGTGGGGGGCTGGGGAGTTGGCCCACGGATCTGTCCAGGGCTCTGGGAGGACTGTCCAGGGAGTCAGACCCAGCTACGGCTTGAGAGGGCTCGTCCGTGGTTGGCGGGAGGCTGCCGGTGGCGTCTGCTTCTTCACCTCTGGATGTGGACGGCACCTTGTCTGGTTCAAAGCAAAACAGAGCATTGATAAGCTACTCTTCCTCCGGCCAGGGTGGATGTGAGTGAGGACAGTAAGGAGGCTTGGGCTGGGTGGGATTGGAACAGGAACAGTGGACAGAGGGGACACCTTCAGACCTGACTTGTTGTGAGTTCAGAAGTCAATGAACTGTTGGAATTGGAAAGGGGGAAGGGGGGAGGGACAGAAGGGGAGAAGGGGAAGGGGAGGGAGGAACTTCAAGAGCGCAGGTAATTCGTCCTTTCCCCACTTGGCAGGTGGCACCAAAGTTCCTGCTCCCCCTGACCGGGGATGGTGACTACACAGGCTTCGGAAGGAGACATGCCCAGGCTCCCATCAGCTGCTGCTCTGTGATCCCGGTAAATCACTAAAAAACCCCCAGTGCCTCCATTTATCCACACGCGACATCTGATGACAAACACCAGGAGTCCCTCATGGGGTCGCTGTAAGGGTTAAACAGGAAGTAACGATGAGATGAGCATCTCAGCAGCTACTGACTTTACGGGTCTGGTTTTCCACAGCCCCAGCCCCTGGCATGGAGGTCCCAGCAGGTGGCAAGGGAGGCAGGGCGCTCCAGCGGTGAGGAAGAGTCAGCCTGCTCAGAGCCCTGTGGCCACTCCCTCAGCACCATCCCCAAGCCTGTCTACCCCTCGGCCTTCTCCCAGTCCACGTTCACTTTTCCCTTCATCCAGGTCAAGTTCTACCGATCATCACTACACCACCCATCCCACGGGCACCCCCAAGTCCTCTGCCTCACTTCCTTTCCATTTAGCTCCCTCATGAGGCCTCTGCCCCTCAGGTCCCGCCCCGTGAGTGCTGCAGGAGAAAGATGGTAGAGGAGCCCCAGTGTCCACCACCTCTGACAGCCACTGTCGGGCTCAGCTCTGCCTCAGACTCCTCCCCGCAGCTCCTCACCTCCCTCCTCCCAGGGGAAACTGAGGCCTTCGGTTGGGGGTGGGGCACACTTCTTGGCTGCCTGACTCAAACACAATGGTCCCTGAAACCCCATATTGCCTCCCTCCTCCCTGATACAGGATCCCCGTGCCCACCCGAGATCCCAGCACTCCCTGCCTTCTCAGAACACACCCGAGATGCCCAGTACGGTGCCTGCTATACATCTCACCTTATTTTTTTTTAAGACCAGCTGAGGAGGAGGACACAAACACTCATTAGAAACAGCTTGGTAGGGACGCCTGGGTGGCTCAGTTGGTTAAGCCGCTGCCTTCGGCTCAGGTCATGATCCCAGCGTTCTGGGATTGAGTCCCACATCGGGCTCCTTGTTCTGTGGGGAGCCTGCTTCTCCCTCTGCCTCTGCCTGCCACTCTGTCTGCCTGTGCTCGCTCTCTCTCTCTCTCTGACAAATAAATAAATAAAATCTTAAAAAAAAAAAAAGAAAAGAAACAGCTTGGTAGACCAGGTCCTAAAGTCACAGTGGTTCATCCATCAGGGATGGGTCCTGAAGGGCAGGCGCTGTCCGCGGTGCTGAACACACAGCGCTGGCCTGAGCCCTGCCCTCCAAAAACTTCCAAACTTCACCAGTGGACACTGCACATTCCACGGGTCCCATGTCATTACCATTTCTGTCTCTTAACTCTCCATGGCTGACTCCATGGCTGGGACACTCTCATGGCACAACACGGGTAGGCCAATTTCTGGGCCCTGGGGGTCTGGACAAGGTGAGCAGTGTATGACCTGGCCCCACGGGTTCCCTTGGCTGTGCTGTGGAGGAAAAGGTTAACAGGAAGACTGAGCAGCCTAGGTCAGGGTCCCCACACCTGTCAGCCAGGGCAGGTCCACTTGGTATGTCTCAGCTGTCCTCAGTTTAACGTGTTCCTCTTTAGCTTCCAGACACCTGTCCCCAGGTTCCTCCCATCACACTGACCAAGCCTGCTCAGCCTCTCACCGGCACCACATAGGCTGCCCAGGACCCAGCCCTCAGTCCACAGCTCTAACTCTCCCATCCTGTCCTCTGGCTTCAGAATCAATCCCATCTTTCTGTCAACCCTTGACCTTCCCTCTGAGCTCCAGACTCGTACATTATCAACCACCGTGACATCTCCATCTGGAGGTCAGAAAGACAAAATGAAACATTCCCAAACCCATCTCTTGATTTCCCAGGGGAAAGTCTTCCCGAGGCTTCCCCTCTCTCACACTCATCCATCCATCATCCATCCACCCATCTTGCAAATGTCCTGAAACATTTGCAATTAACATTTTCAATCCTGAAACAATTATGGGGTCCAGGCAGCCTTCCAAGAGCCACAGACACAGCAAAGCAGACAGATCCTTCACCAGGCTTCCTACACACCAGCTGAGCAGCCACACTGGACACCCAATGCCTTGGCCCTTGTATGTAATTCACAGATAAATCCTGGCTGGTCTACTTCCAAAATAACTCCCAGCCATGTCCACTTTTCCTCCCTGTGCAAGCTACCACAGCCTCTGCCTGGACCGCAGCAATGGTCTCCAGGGCTCTTTTTCTTCCTGCTATGCACCCTGCCCCAAATCCATTATTGAAACCAGGGGTTGGTAAACTTTTTCCATAAAGGGTTTTGCAGGCCCAAGTGTCTCTGTTGGTGCAGCAGAGTCCAGAAGGCTGACCAATTTAAACAGCAAAACTCCCCTGCCTGTGCCCAGAGTGGGTATGTGTCACCAATAGAACCTTCTGAGATGCTGGACAGGTTTCCTCCCTGTCCCTTTCAGTAGGCCACCAACCATGATATGGACAATGAGCAACTGACAAGTGGCCAGTGTGACTGGGAAGCTGATTTTTTTTTTAATTTCACTTAGTTTTAATTAATTTAAGTAGTCACGCAGCCGCTGAGTTCTGTGCTACACAGGGCAGCTGCAGACTTCTGAGGGGGAGTCAATGGTCACAGCCCCTACCCCCTCAACCAGAGAGAGACTGCAGGGTAAGCTTCTAACAGCTCTATGGAAGTCCTCCCTCCCCACCAGCCCAAAGTGACATGCAGGTCCCCCTCTTCTGCTGAGAGCCCTGGGACCCAATACACCAGCAGGTCTCACCAAAACCCCCTCCAACATCTTCCCACAGAACTCATCCAAGCTGATCACACATGGTCCCCTATGTCCCTGATCTGTCTGGGGCTCCCCAGGCTGGGAAAGAGATGCCCCAACATCTTCTTCAGCCTACACCTTCCTCTACAGATCATGTGAGTGTGCAGCCACCATTATAGTTTGCAATCTTGTGGAAATCGGAACATTAAATGAGAATTTAAACGTTAAATCAGAATCCGTTAATGTCTTAGTTGCTAAGTCAGGGAAAAAAATGAAGACAATGTCAGCTTTCCCACCTTCCCCACATTTGGGATCCTGCCCCGGGGCTGTTCGTGCACGCTCCCGCCAGCAGAGGTCGCTGCTCACCCGCTGCGCCCTCAACCCGCGCTTCCCAGTCATCCTGCAAACCCCGGAGTACAGGATGGACGGAAGGGAGGGAAGCTGAGCCAAGTTTGCGCACCCGCGACTTACCAGCACATTTTACGAAATATTCCGTTACTTCCATGTGCCCCGCACGTACTTTCTTAGGCAGCGTCTGATAAACTTTTTGTTGATGTCCAGGGACAGAGGCTTAGGCAGGCAAGAGACAAGAGAATTGCACGGACACTAAGTCCACCCTGCCCGTCAGCCTGGGAGTGCTGTCCAGGTGGTGGGCATCCTTTGAGCCCATCTGTCACCTGCTAGAGACATTCCAAGGCCAGGAGCGACCAGTGAGACAGGAAGGTCCTGGTGGGCTGGGGGACAGCGGCTGTGTCCAGTTCCACTGCACCCTAATGACACCTGGCATGTCCTCGGTCTCAGCCAGACAGCTGGCCATGAGGGGCTGAGCCCAGATTCTGAGCAGTGGGGACGTGTGGCCACCGGTCAGGGAGAGGAGGTCTCCGCTTGGACTCTGCGTTAACGGTGGTGGCACACTCGAGCGTGCCGTCAGACACAGGTGGCAGCCAGGTCCGACCTAGAGCCTCCACGTCACCACCCCCACCTCTACTTCAGAAAAAACCCGCACTCCTGAACATTCCAGAAGCGGGGTGAAGGTGTATCCCCTGCTTGCCACTAGTTTGGGCTGCAGAATGTCATGGCTGAAAGCATGTCTGGGGATCAAGCTCCAGCTGGCCACTTCCGGGCTCTGTGGTCTTGGATGAACAACAATCTCTCTGGGCCTCTGCTTTCTCAGCTTAAAAAAAAAAAAAAAAAAAAAAAAAAAAAGCCAGGTTGTTAAGAAAATATAATGAACAAAGTACATCCTTTCTGAATGCCACTTTCCTTTTTTAATTGGTGCACTCACAGGCACACCAGAGCTCAGCCCCTGTCCAGCAACAGAAACACGGAACAGTCACCCGTCCCGTTCAAAGCTAAAACAACAGATCTTTCTCGGTTTTTTTACGAAATGCTATGTTGCTGCTGTAACACACCGCATAAAACCAAGAAAAGCAAAATTACCCCAAATACAAGGGTCCAAAGTCAACCCAAACCACCAAACTCAAACTGAGGGTCAAAGAAAACCATGGTCAGAATATTTGTGACGTTTGGAGGGAACCCCCACCACTCTCCTCCGAACCCACACAGCAGCTGGGGGCCCATGAAAACCACAGACCCGGCTGGGGAGTTCCCACCCGGTCAAGGAGTGCTGTCTCCGAAGCTGGGAGCTTCTTGACACATGTGTGGTCCTTCTCTCTCCCCTGCAAAGTCTGCAGAAGTCCACTGTTTAAAAAAAAAAAAAAAAAAAGCTAACCCTCCGGGACCCAGTGAACAGCACAGAAGTCCCCAGGGGGTTCCTGGGGACACAAGGCCATCCCATTCTGGGCCACTGGACATTTCCATGCACTTCCTGGATCCAAGAAGAGAGCCCAAGCCCTGCCCTGGGTTCGAGCTCTGCCCTGCTACAGTCGCTGCTCAATCCAGGTTTCTCTGTGAGGCATCACTGACAGCACAGAGGGACGGGCCACAAGTAGGTGGCTCTGTCGGGTGCTGACATGAAGGGGACAAGACTTGGTGTAGGGACAAGACTGACAGGCGAAGAGAGTCAGATCACAGCCGCCCGCCCACCCGAGCTCTGCCTCAGGCCTTGCAGACCTGGGACCCCATCGTGCCTTATCTGCGATAAGCCCCCCCTTATCTGCGGGAGACACGTTCCAGGACCCCCTGGATGCCTAGAACCACGGAGAACGCCGAACCTGACAGGTCCCGAGTCTTCTCCTCCAGATGCCTGTCAGATACGTGCAAGTCACACCCCAGGGAGAGAGTCACAATAACTCGCAGAACAGAACCGTGATAACCTCATCCTGTAAAAAAGGTTCTGTGAACGTGGTCGCTCTCTCAGAAGATCTCACTGGGCTGTGCTCACCCTTCTTGTGATGGGTGAGGCTATGCGCCGACATGAGATGTGGTGAGGGGAAGGCCACGGGCCTGGGACTGAACACTAGGTCACCGTTGACTGTCTGACGGCGTGTCAGGAGGAAATGCACCTGCTTCCAGACAGCGGCTCACGGTGGGGAACTGAGGCCACGGATGGAGGCAGGGGCTGCTGCATTTACCACGTAAGGGTGTCCCATGGCAGCTCAGGGGTGGCTCCGCAGACCAGGCTCTTGCCCTTCCCGGGATGGGCCGGGTGAGGGCGGACAGGTGGGCCATGCAGGGGTGCGGCCCATGGCCACAGCTGCACGGGAACACCAGCCCCGCGCCGGGAGGGAGACGCTGATGGTCAGAAAGAAGCAGCTGCGCTTGAAGGTTTGGGTGAAATCCCCTCGTTTTTAAATGCTGACTTGCAATTTTTCAAGCAGTGAGTTTAAAGTCTGTTAGATTATAATGTACTCCCTCCCCGAAGGGCTTTGCTCAAGGCCAGGCTTCTCCACAGCGACCTGGGGCCCCAGGGGCGGACAGCGCTCCTGGTGCAGAGCTCCAAGCCCCAGGGCTGCCCGAGACCCCGGCGGTGACCTCCCTCCCCGGCTCAGTAGCAAAACGCAGGTGGACCCACATCCCCAGAACTGTGGAGGCAGCTGGGTCCTGTGTGCCACGTGCATTCGTCCCCGAGACAGGCTTTTACTCTAAGGACAACGAGAACCATTACCAGCGGCAAGCATTTACAGAGTCCTTGGGGTGTGTCAGGACAGAGTCGGGATTCCTGGGGATTCCCTCATTTTAGCAACCCTCAGAGGTGGTCTGGTCTTGTCCTCATTTACAGTTGAGAACACAGGCTCAGAGAGGTGGAGTGACTTATCCGCTGTCACACAGCCAAGCCAAGCGTTCAGCCACGTCTCGAGGCTGGGTTGGCCGGAAATCAAGCACGTTGCTCTGAGTTCCCTAACTCCATCCCCGGGTTACACGAGCTGGTGCGTCCGTAGTGCTTAGAACAGAGCCCTGCGTACAACCCGCCTCCTTCAGACATTCAGACTTTTCTCCATGTTCTGTACTTTGGTTTGCTGCATTTTCTGCTACATGAACTCACGCTTTTCATTTTAACTTCTCTATTGGGACACAAGCCTTTCACTACCCTCCACGAGAAACCCATTCGCCTCATGCTAACAAGAGCAAACATCACTGCTGAGTTTTCTAGTGCTTCTCCCGGTACCAACTACATAAACTCTCTCTCCTGCCCCAGGGACTCAGGACCCCACGGAGGGCAGGAATGAGGAGTCCAGTGGCTGGAGGAGGCCCCACACTGACCAGAGACAGTGGTCTAGCTCGCTCCCCAGGTGCTGGCCTGCCCTGCAGCCCCGTGCCCTCCCACAGGGCAAATCCACTGGGCCTCCACCTCCCTCTCCGACCCCTGGGTTCCAACCGCCTTCAGCCCCTCTCTTTCCATCCTACCCTGGCTCTGACCACATGCACCGACATTGCGTTCTGTGGAAGTGCCATGGTCTGCCCTGCTCCCCGGCCAACCGCAGCCCCCGAAACCCAGCCTGGGGGCTGCTTCTGCAGGGAAGGCTTGTGGGCAGAGCCATGTGCCTTCGTTCCAAGTCTTCTGTGGCTGCTCCTGGGCTACATGGAGAAGGGAAGCAGTTTCATCAGGAACCTGACACAAAGGGGACAGACACTTCCGTGGCCGCGTGCAGAAGCAGCTTGAGGACCCTGTTTGGTCTCTGCAAGGTTCCTCCCCTGCTCGGGGATGCTCTTTCCTGCCCCCTCTGCCCGGCCAACGCCTTTTCATCCCCAGCTCCCAGGCTCAGGGAGGAGCCCCGCGGGCACGCCCACGGTCATGGACTTCGCTCAGGGGGTCTGCAGGTTTGCTTACCTCCTCCCATCGCTCGGGGTCAGGTGGGGAGGGGACCCAGACACGTTCGCCATTATGAGCCCTGACCGACAGCACATCCTACCTGGAAGAAAGTCCTTAATACGAACCTGTGCTCTCCACAGACCAACTCTGCTCTCAAGAACCCCATCTCTACACACTGAGGATGGCGGGTGCCGAGGGGACTGGGTGCAAAGAACCGGCCGCAGAGGAGCCCCGCCCCAGCAGGGAACCAGGAGCAGCACCCCTGCAGAGCGGGAGGCTCTGTGGCCAAGGGAGGGGCTCACCGGCCACCCCTCTGATGGAGTCTGGGGCCTGGGGACCCCAGGACAGTCCCAAAGGTCACAACCCTTCAGACCCCAAACTCCTACGACATCCCCAGGCTGGGGTGGAACCGGAGAGACATAGGCACCCCCAGGAAAGGCAGAGCAGAACTCTTGGCCAGGGTCCGCCGACCCTCGAGGGGTTCCGCCGGCCAGGGCCGTTGGGGAAACACAGAGCCCTGTTGGCAGAGGAAGGCCGCAGGGAAGAGACGCCCACCTGCCTCCAAAGCCCGAGAACCCGGCGGCCCGTCCACACAGCCAGACTTCCAGCCTCCCGCACGGGTGGAGACCAGGCCTGACGCATTCATAGCTGCCAACATCCCGGGGGAAAAGACCACCCCCCCCAACATATTTTTCTATAAAAAACTCCACTCCCGGGTCTGAAGAAGAGCGCTGGGTGTTTCAAAGCACCAGGGGCTCCTGGGTGGGCTCGTGTCGAGTGACCTCTCCACCTTCCTTTCCTCCCCATCTGCTTCCTCAGCCGTCGCCTAGCGGCCCCAGCGAGGACCCGGGGTGACTCCTCTTACCTCTAAACAACCCTGAATAGGAACCACCACCTTTCCCACCTCTTGGAGGCTGGAAGGGGGGCTCCGAGCAGCACCCACAGCACGCCCCATGGAGGCGAGCGACGAGAGAAGCATCCGGCACCCCAGCAGTATCCCCAGGCCCCGGGTGCCGTGTGGCAGGCACGGAGGACAGGCGCTGCCAGGGAGGCAGCCCCTGTGGAGGATCTGGGCCACTAGGGAGGTCCCTCTTCCTCAACCTGCCCCACAGCCTGGGGCTCAACTAAGATGCTCCCACTGGGCCCTGGGTCCCTTGGAGAGAATTTTCCTGTTCTGAAGTTCCCAGAGGCATGCAGCTCTGTTCCAAGAAGAATGAAATGGGGAGGCCCCTGTGAACGTCTCCAAGCACCTACAACCTGCTGACTGTGCCAGGCTCGTGAAGACCAGGAGAGAAAAATGCTCTGGCGAGTGTTGAAACCCAACCACAGGAGCCGAGAATGCTACCCCAGGGGGCCCCCCAGGCCGACGGCTGTCCCAACAGCAGCTCGGCCCGGCACGGTCATGGCCAGTACCTGTGTCGTCACAATGGGAGTCCAAGGACAGCGGCTCGTCCAGGGATGAGGCGTCCGTCCCCGTGGCCAGAGGACTTCCGGGGGGGGCTGCATCGGAAGTCAGCGTCTCCTGCTTGGGGGTGGAGGGCTCGCTCTGTGCGGCCCGGGGCCCTCCGTCGGGGCTGCAGGCTTTGCTTTCAGCATCTGCGAGGAAATCCAGCCATCAGCCGAGCCCCCATCTCCCTCCCTACGTGCCTTCACTCGTGCGAGGGGCCTTCCTGGGAAGAGTGGCACCCCAGGCCCCGGCATGGTACCCCCGTCTCTCCCCCACACCTCCCCGGACTCCCTCTCCACATCTGGGCTTCCTAAGGAGGCCCAGGCACTGCTGCACCCCCAGACCCCCAGCCTCTGTCCACTGCCTGCCCGCAGGAGACTGGCCATAGCCCCCGCCCACATCGGTTCCCCCGTGGTGCCCCCCGTTCCCATGCTGGCCTCTGCCCTCTGGTTTGCTTTGGCCAACGGGTCCTTGAAGCAGCAGTGACTTCAGAAGTGCTTGCACACCCCCACAATCGAGCCACCCCACCGGCCTCACTGCCTGGACGGGCTGGGCCCAAGGGCTGGGGACAAAAGGCGGATGTACAAAACGGGGCTGCTCCCGTCTAGCCAGCAGAGACCGGCCCCAGATGGGACGACACCCACCGACGGCTGTCTGCCCCGAGGAGCTACGGGGGTTACAGAGCATTCTCGTGGCTACAGGTAACTGGTCCATTTCCGTGCCCACTGCTCCACATCAGTCCCCTGGTACACAAACCGCTATCACCCACGGTGCGCCCAGGCCTGCATCCACCCCAGGAAGGCGGCAGGGAGTAAGAGTCGATCCCTGCCCCCGGCTGGCTCCCGCTGAGGCACTGGAAGCCCAAGACTGAAGCGGGTCAGAGCCGGGAGTCCATAAGTGCAGATGGGAGGCCTCCGAAGAAACGACCCCAGGCTTCTGGGAGGACTGAAGGGAGGGCTCCGTGCCTCCCCTTGCTTGGGGTGCAGTTGCTGGAGCCCTTGAGGGTCTGGCCTGGGAGGGATCATTCACCTCCAGCACCCGACTTAACTAGGAGGGCGTGGTGCTCAGGGACACACCTCGTCCAGTCCCACAGCCACCAGATGGCAGGTCCGGGCTTAGAAACAGCCAGCAAACGATAACCACCTCCGAGATGCAGAGCAGACTGGGCATGGAACCCCGCACACCCCCTCAGACGCACATGGCGTGCACGAGGCCACCCCGCGCAGAGCGGCACTGCGGGGTCATGAGCCTGGTCCGGGACCACTGCCTCCCATCACTGTGGGGCCTGGGGCGGGTGCTGACCTCAGATCAGCGCTCCCTTCACCCCACCCGCTGCCTTCCGGGCCTCAAACAATGTCCCTTTTACCCCCAGAGCAGCACAAGATGGAGAAGGTCTCGCTCCCCGCGCGTCCCATCCCACGGCAGGCCTCTCCGGCTTCCGCTTCCTCACCTCGGAAAAGACGGGGAGAATGACGTCACTGCGGGCTTCATGGCACCCCTGTGGGGATTAAGTGGGTGCGTCTACAAAGCACCCCCGCAGAAAAGACGCCCTGTGCCTGCCACGACCCTAACTGCCGCTGATGAGCACTGATAGACTGCCAGGCTGGGGGCAGGCACCCGGGTGAGAGCAACGGGCTTCCCCTGCAGAGCCCTCACTGCACCCAGGACGTGGGCCCAGCCCACGCATGTGACCCTGCAGGGACGGAGTGGCCGCCATGGCCCAGCAGCTCCTCCCCCAGAGGCCACAGCCCTCTCCCCGGGAAGGGCAGAAATGTCAGCCAGGCCGAAGTCTGGAGATCTGCTGCTGGGAAGGGCTCATCTCTGCAGCCGTGTCCCCTGACCAGAGGGTCCAGGCGAGGGCTCAGCAACCTTTCCCAAAAACAGAGCAGAAGGCTAGTATTTTAGACTTTGTGGCCCACATGCCATCTGGCCCAGAAATTGTAAGTCTTCAATTTTTTTATTTTTTTATTTTTACAAAAAGCGCTCTAAGTTTAAAAACCTTGACTCAGCCCAAGGGCCTTCCAAAAACTGGTCCTGGGCCAGGTCTGGCCTGAAGACTAGCAGCCACAGTTCACCGACCAACCCCGACCCAGGAAAAAATGCAGACGCCAGCTGGGAGAACACAGCCAGGGGACACGATGAAAGGTCACAGAGCTCAAGCTCAAAACCGGGCTTTCTCCCCTCCCTTGCTCAGGCCTGGTTTCCACGTCCTCGACACACGACCAGGATGGGCTCTGCCCTCAGCTTACAGGATCAGTGGCACAGAGGCCGGCCAGCACGGACGGCAAGCTGTGCCCCACCAGAGGCCCAGCACGGGCACCCTGCAAGCACTGAGTCAGACGAACGCACACCTTTGCCAGGCAAGGCCGGAACCCGCCATTTAGAGAGGCGGACTCCCGGTCTTATGAAGAACAGGCCATCTCCTGCCAGTGACAACACTGCGGTTTCTGCCAGTGACCGCCCCCCTCCCCCGCCGTCATCATCACCAACCAGACAGAATCAGGAAGGCCCACGGGTCTGCACCGGCCCCTGGCCCGGCGGTCTCTAGCAGACAGGCCATGGCAGCGTCCCCCACGTGCGCCCAGCTTGGGGCACCTGTAGGACTCTTCTGGACCGTGCTCAGAGCTCCCGTTCACAATCCTGTTCAATGAAAAGTTACAGTTCCCAAAATAGCGCTGCTGGCAGGGCCGTTGCTAAGGAACGCCGGCCCGGGGCGGGGGGAGCTGTGGGTGGCTGTCCCCTGGGCCTCACTGTTCAGCCAGCGCTCCCTCCCAGCCCGTTCTGTCAGATGCCCACCCTACCCCGAGTGCTGCGGGGCACCCAGTGTAGCACCTGTGTTACACGGAGCAGCCACCCGGACTGTCACTCGCAGACACACACGCATGCACACACACACACGCACACACACGTGCGTGCACAGGCTGCCCCAGGCGTCCCTGCCACACAGAACCACACACATGTGATTTGTCACTGCCCAATCCCCCCCTTCCCCGCCAAGAAAGGAAACCTCATGCCTCCCAGGTCACCGAACACAGCATCAGGGGGACAACCATCTCTCCCGTGGTAGAGGACGAAATTCCTTCAGTTAGGCGAAGGCCAAGTGCACACATGCGGGAAGATGGAGGAACGTGAAGGCCCCTTACTGGCTGCCTTCGGGCAAGGGACGGAATGGAGGGGCCTGGGGGGCGCTGGCTGGCCCCATCCATCACTGAGGAGTCAGAGGAGTGTGACCAAAGCAGGGAAGATGGGCGTGCGGGGTGGGGGGGTCACCTCCTTCCTCCCCACCCATGCCTGGTCCACCTCCCCTGTCTTTTAGCAGCAGCCATGGGTCCCTCCCAGGTTCCGACAGATCACCAGGCTTTTCGGAACAAGAAGAGGGGTGGGTCAGGCTGTTGATATAATGCTCAGGCTCCTAGGAGCAGAAGACAACAGCCCCAGAGAGGGACATAGGCTCGCCCCCCGGGGCTCCCCCGCCTCGGAGCACCGCCTGGGAGCACCGCCTGGAAGCACCGCCTGGGAGCTGCTTATTGCTTTGTGGGCCAACTCCCAGGTGCCAGGCATGGGGTGCGAGCCGGGTGTGGGTTCGTGCTGGCCATGGAAGCTCAAGTGTGAGGTCTGGGGCACCTCTGCGGCGTCCCTGGCCAAGCCCGTGGTCACCGTCCCCCTCCCCGCCAGGGGCCAGCAGGGCACAGGCTCAGTGACGCGGCCCACGGCAGGGAGGCACTCGGACTGCAGGCACAGGCCTGGCCGAGACGGGTGGTGGCCACCGAGGAGTCCTTCATCCAGACCCAGGATGGGGAATCACGCCCCACCCCTACCCCAGACAGAGGCCAGCAGAGCGGAGAGGCTCACCACTCAGCTCCCAGGCCAGAGCCCGGAGGGGGCCCACACCCTAACCAGGGATTCTTAGCCACCAGCGGAAACACTGGGACAAGCCAGGGCCGGCCTCCACCCCCAGGGCAAAAGATGTTTTCTGAGCCCCGGCAGGGCAGAAACACCAGTGCGGGCTGGTATTCAGCCCAGGGGGCTGCTGCCCCACACGGCCCAGATCCCACTGTCCCTGCCGCTCCGGGGAGGGCACACGCAGGACAGAGTCCCGCAGAACAAGAGCACATACCCCTCCTCTCCCTGACCGTAGGCCCCTTCCCGGAAGCACCCCTACCACCTTGCTGACAGGCCCCCCCTTAGCGACTCCCCGGGAAGGCCCACTGCAGACCCACTCGGCCCACACCCTGCTCGGCCCTGGGCTTATCACCCACCAGGAGTGCAGGGAAGAGGCCAGGCTCTGTGGGACCTGCCCCCTCTCCAACCTCCCTGCACCTCACCCACCTTCTCCCCTTCCACCGCTGGGCCTGGCTCCCGCTGCTGCTCGGGGCTGGAAGATGGGCCCCACCCCCACCCTGTGCTCTCCAGCTCTCCGCTTCTCAACCCTGCTGGCACACGGCCGGGGGCAGCTGGGGGGCTTATGAAGCGCAGATGCCCGCATCCCAGCCCAGAGCCGCTCGCGGGCGAGCTCCGCAGGTGACAGTAACGAGCAGCGGGCTCTGGAGCCCATTCTGATGTCCTGGGGTCCCACTGAGACATCACGCCCTGCCCCCCGGGTCAGGTAGGGGCCTCGCGTCTTGTTCTCCGGGCGTGACACAGCTGGGCTGTGACTTTCTGTTGGCCTCTGGGGTTACTGACCGCGGCATCCGTCCGGGAGCGCATTTCCAACCCCTGAGGAAGGACGGACGCTGTGTTGGACCCACCTGGCTCGAGGCTCATAATCACTCAGCGGGACACAGTGGGATCTAGTGTGGGTGGTTGGTAAATGACACACCGGGAGCCAAGGCCGGACACCGCCTGCTCCATGTGGCCCATCCATCCTTCAGATGACATCTTTTAATGGGGCTCAGAGTTGAAGAAAAGCACAGGCCCTCCTCTGCAAGGCCCCCCTTTGCTTCTCTGACAGGAATCAAATCCACACCTTGGCTTCCCCTTCATTCAGTGGCCAAAATAACTTCTACGATGGGTGATAAAGAGACCTTAATGCTGTTCTTATCCTCCTTTCTCTTCCCTTCCCCAAAGTCTGCAGGAAGGTCTACTGGCGACATATTCAAAATGCGGGGTTTAGAGCTGCGTTGTCCCATCCCGACTAAAACAGTCCAGACTTCCATCAGCAACGACAGTACCCCAAATCTGAGGGTCAGACATTCAACACCTGAGCACCACAGCACCCGGGACAAAGCACCCCACTCACACGTGAAGTTCCATCCCCCGAAGGAAGCGATTTCGGGGGCCGGCCTCCCAGGAACGTGGCATCATGAAAACCCGTCCCTCTGCAGCTGAAGAGGAGAAATGAGGGCAGAGGCCGAGCCCGCTCGCACCGGGACCCCCCCGGGCTTCCTGAGGCCCCTTCCCAGTCCCGATGCCGGGACCAAGCCACAAAAACCCTGGACATGGGAACGGGAGTTCCAGGTGCCCGCACAGCCTTGGGGAGCTGACGGCACGCTGCCAGGCCCCCCGGTTGGGACATGGGAGCTCCCGGCCACGGCAAGGTCTGCCGACACCTGCGTCTCCTCGAAGGACCAAGCACGGAAGGTGTGCGTGAGGACCCGAGCCCTGTGGCTCGTTACCCCTGAGCGCGCCAGAACAGGCGGGAGCTCCAGAACATTGTGAACGATCGGCCAGAGAGCACACGCCCCGTGGTGAGACCTCTGGAGCCGTGTGGACGATGTCCGGGCCCTGGGCTGCGTGACCCCGGGGCAAGCCACCCCAGACCCTCACGTTCCTCATCTGTAGAGTGGGGTAAGCACCAGTCCGGGGCCTGGGGGCGCAGGGAAGGGATGGGACGGGTCAGCGCCCAGGACACCGTCGATGCTTCCCAAGGGTGACAGGGTACGAGAGGGCCTCGTGAGTCAGAACCACCTGCCCGAGTCAGGGATCGGGACAGAACTCGAAACGAAAGCCAACGCCACCAGCTTGGGGGAAGCAGGACGGAGGGCTAGTCTGCCCCACCGCCAGGCAGATGACGGCTCTCAGCTCCATGCCGGGTGCAGAGGTGGCCCGGAACCTCAGGACGGGCCTGACAGGGAACGGCCCCTGGGGAGAACCCGCTGGGGCCCAGCCCCTGCATCTGGACCTGGGCCCCCCGATAGCCGCTCCGCCTCCGACGGGCCTCTGGGCCCCACTTACCCCGCTCCATCATCTCCAGTAGACCCTTCTTGATGAGCTCCTCCCGGCCTTGCCTGCCGGCCATCTTCTTCTCCAACGCTGCACAACACACAAACGTGCCAGTGAGTCACCACGGGGCCCGCCTGCGCCTCCTGCTTACAGCAAGGGACTGCGGGGTCAGGGCCCACTGGCAGGGGCCGTGTCCAGGAACCCCAAGCTTTCCTACTATGCACTCTGCTGAGCATCGCACAGTCCCAGATGCCCCAGACTTGAGGCAGGGGGATCACTCTGCTGGACAATCTCCTTTCTCTGTCTAGGAAACGATTTGCCTACGAAAGAACTCGGTTTCAAATACGACCCCATGCAATTCCTCAAACCCTTTCTTGGAAAGATGCCAACTGCAGCCACGAACCATGATCACAGAGGGCATGAGGTCCCCCACGCATGCAAGCACTCTGCCTGGTGAGGACGGCAGTGGGGGACATGGAACAGAGCCAGCCCTTCCCTTCGGAGCTTGAAGACTAGCGGCAGAGGACAAACAGGTGATGGCAATGAAGTTATAGATTTAGAAATACTTACTGAACATCTACTATGTGCTAAGTGCTGAGCATGTACTAGGGAGTTCCTGGGGAGAAGAACCAATGCAGCCCCCCACTGCCCAGGGCTCCAGGAGGCTCTAGGAGGGAGCTGGCAGTGATAACCAGGCTGTTCTAATGATCAGAGCTAGTAAAGCGTCTACTGAGCGCCTACTTTGTGGCAGGCATAGGGCAGCAAGACAGGTACAGCCTCTACTTGGGGACACCAGACAATGAACATCTACAAATGAGCAAGCGGAATGACCCAGAACCCGAGGGACAGGGATGGGGTCTGGGAAGCCCTGGCTGGGCTGAGTATTGGGGCTGGCTTCCCAGCGGGTGTTCACGCTGAGAGCTGAGCATGAACAGGGAAGACCCGAACATTGGGAAAAAGACATTTTCAGGCCAAGGGAACATAATGTCCTTTCTTAGTCCAATCTCCAGGTGCCGGAAATATGCACAAAAATGAGAAATTGAGCCCTGGCTTTGGGAGGTGTACACGGAGCGCCTGCTGTCCCGTCTAGTAGACGGGGGTGAGCAGAACCAGGGTGGAGGTGAAGACCCAGGGGGACCCATGGTCTGGGGGCCCCACCCACAAACAGGATGTCACCCGCCCTGACTCCTGAGCCTCCCAGTGACCCAAAGAGGCCACTGCAAGGGTCTGCTGTCCCCATCTCAGGGGACTGCCCAGAGCACGTTCCAGCTCAGGGCCCACAATCCCAGACCACAGCCTCTGGGAGCCGTCCTTGCAGTGCTGCCCCTGCTCGCCCTTCCCAAGCCACTGTTGGCATGTTTGTCTCTTTAAATCACCTTTAGATGTACGTCATGCTAGCCAGCACTGCCTGTGAGGTCAGTAATATACTGAATACATGGGAATAAACCCCCACGCTCACGGGGAAGAATGATTTAGAATAAACGAAAGGCAGCCCTGATCCCCAGTTTTCCAAATGCCGGCTGCAGGCCCCCAGGTGGGGACCCCACAGGTGTTTACCTGCAGACCTCAGCCCACCTGCGGTGATCCCACAGCCCGTCACTCCCCCGCAGCACGGGACTCAGGGTGTGGAGCCCACAGACTGTGCAGCTCAACCCTCCAATTCTACAGCCCAGAGCACATCAGGGGCTCCCAAGGTCACAGAGGTCACCGTGCTCTGGTCCCCTGTGCCTTCCCCAGCTCAGTACCTTTGCATGAGCTATTCCCTCTGCTACAATGCTGTTCCCTGCTTTTCTCAAGGAGCCAATCATGCCTCGGCTCAACGGTGCCTCCTCACCCAAGACTGCTCAGATCATCCAGCCCAAAACGAGGCCCAGCCCACCGCACCTCCCCCCCAGCACCTGCTCAGGTCCTCCGTGGCCCCACTGGGGACCGGTAACCTCTCCAGGGCTGGAGCACATGCCCACTGGCCTGTTGCCCCCCACCCCACTGGGCAGAACGCGCTGAGTGCTCAGGTTCCCCATCTACTTGGTGCCTGGCACACAGCAGGCAGTCAGCACTCCTGCAGGAACCCTGCTCTGCCTTCATTCTTGACAAGGAGGACTGCTCAATCAGCCTCTTGGGGAGTTAAGAAATAATTTGTAAACTGTGTAACAAGTGTGAGCGGAGGGCCTGCTGCTCTCGGCAGCTCCCCCCACCCCCATCGGCTCTGTCTCCGCGTCCTAAGAGCTCTGGAATCTGCAGGGCTCCAAGGATGGGAAGGAGACCGGGGCCCCGGGGACCGCTAGAGACAGCAGCTGGAGACCAGCCCTTCCCAGGCTGGTCCCCAAGGCCTCGACTAATCCCATATGCCCAGCTCCCTTGTTAATGGTTTTCAGCCATAGCTAACAAGCACGTGCTCTGCAGTGAGGCCTGGTGGGAGCTGAGATGCCGTGCCCCCTGGGGTTTGCCCCTCAGGGCACTGACCTCCCTCCCCTTCACCAAGGACACCCCGTTATCCAGGAATCAGACCTGAGCCAGGCTGCCAGGGGTCACCCCAGCCTGTGGCCAGCTGGTTCCTGGACCCTGGGCCGGGCTTCTCCCTTGGAGCCTGGGGCCCCTCCCTGAGGTGGGTGGGGTCCCGGGAAGGGCACTGGCCTGTGGGCTGGTCCTCTGTGTTTACTTGGTCACTTTACCACCGTCAGCTGTGTCATTGTCCCCACACCTGTCCTCCGTGGTCCAGTTCCTGCTGTGGACGCTAGGGGGCAGGGGCAACGGTACAACCCGGCGCAACCCAACTTCCCACAGAGCCGGGACTGGCAGGGTGTGAGGATGCCGCCTGCGGTGAGTGAGGGAAGGAAGTTTCTGGGCCCTTTGCAGGGAGAGCGCTGGGGTGGGAGGGCCCGATAGCCAGCCTCTCTCTGCAGGAAGAGCTTAGGAGCCCGGAGCAGCTGGCTCTGGTTTCCAGTAAGAGCCCGGATGAGGGCCTCGACCCTCCCAGTCACCCAGGGGCCTCCAGGGAGGGCAGGCCCCAGTGTTGTCAGAGTGTGGTCAGCAAGGACACTTGTCCCAAGCCAGCCTCCCGGCCCCGGCCTGCAGGGACTGCCAGTGACTTGTGTGCCCTGTGAGTCTGGGCGGTGAGGGGGTTACAGGTGTGCCCGGTGCTGACCCGCCCCAGCCAGGAGGTCACCCGGCAAGGCTGAGTAGCTCCTGCCATTGGGGCCCATGGAGCTCAGCCCGCCCTCCCATGGGGGCTGGGTAGGCAACGTCAGCACAGAGAAACACAGCAACTGGGGTCCCACTCCCTGTCCCCCACACTCACCAGATGTCGTCTGCTTCAGCTTTTCGTTTTTCTTCTTCCTCCATTTCCAGGGCTTGAAGATCCTGCCCAGGGTGGCCAGTCTGCTGTTCCTCCTCGCCGGGGGGGTTCGGATCCCTGAGACCAGATACTCGGAGCGCGCTGGGGGGGCCTGGTCCATCTCATCTGGAGGGAACACCAAGGAGGGGCTCAAGTGATTACCAGCCCTACATGGCTCCATGGGGGGGGGTTGCTGAGGGGACCTTGGGTCCCCTCACCCAAGGAGCCACCAGTGACTCTCCAAAGCCTGGGGCTCATTGCCATGGGTGAGGACCCACAGGAGGCACATACCAGCGCCTGAATTCCTGTTCCCCCTTCTAGGGAAACCCTCCCCCCTGGAACCCTTCTGTGGCCTGCCAGAAGCCCCCCCCCCCAAGTTTGCACTTGGCCACAGCAATTTGAAGACTTCTCAAATTCCCCATGAAATCTCTCCCACCCCAGGACCTTTGCTCACGCTATGCCCTTCACCTGTGCTGCTCTTCTTGGCTTCTTTGCCCTGTCAACTTCAGCCACTGTGCTAAATCTGACTTTCTCTACAAGGCTGCACCTTCTCCTGCCCCAGACAAGGTGCAGAGCTTTGCCTTCTGCTCCTAAGGCTACTTGTGCCAGCATCGAGGAGTCGCAATGGTCCCTGGGTGCCTGCCCTCCAGCTCAGCTGTCAGCTCTCTGCCTTGACCCTCAGCTTAGGCCTGGCCATGGTCCTCACTGGAGAGCCATGGAAGGAGTCGGTCCATGAACAGGCCAAGGAAAGTAGCTCTCCTTTGGATCCTTGTTCAGAAAACTACTCTGTTTTCGCACTCTGTGGGACAGATAGGGATGGACATCCAAGGATGCTGGTGCCGAGACTGGTATTATCAACAGGCACTGGCTAAGTCACTGATCATCCCTCCCATCTGTGACCCATGTATGGACATGGAAGGAAAGAGAGCAGAGAGGCAACCAGGCCACGATCGATTGCTAAGTCAAGAAAATCACACGCAGCGTCACACAGCACACGCCAGCAACATGCATGAGGGGGTCGTGCAGAGAACACGGCTGCGCAGAACACGTCTGCAGGGCCCTCAGGCCATGGGGGACATGCGCTACTGGGGGCCTGGGAGAGAGGAAGACATGAGCTTCACGACTGGCCCTTCGGGAGTTTATGATGTGTTCACGTTCGAAGAAAGAAGATTCGTTAGAATGGGGAACAGTGCAGCGGACAAGATGGAGAAATCAGAGCAGCGTGAGGGCAACCTGCGCCGTCCCCACGGCCCAACGGACCCTGTCCACCGGGTGTGGCTAAGGCCGAGCTCAGGCCAGTGCCCGCGAGGATGGAGCAAGAGGCTTCAGTCGCCCCAAACCTCCTGACGCAGGGAAGGGACCTTTCTTCCAGCAGTGACGAGGCTCCAAGTGCCCTAAGTTTCAACCTTTCCGTGTCCCTTGGGCTCACGTTCACACACCCGTCAGTGCTCCCCAGTGTGGCCGCTGGCACATGTGCCCGACCCTGGCCAGGACACTCTGTGCCAACGCGCGCACACACACACGTGCACACACATGTTGCCCAGCACACATGCAGCTCCCCACAGACAGGTCGGGGGGCTTACATGGAGCCAAGAAGCCCCAGAGGGACCGGAAGCTCCCGGCAGAGCAGGGCTGCAATGAGGGGTCTCAGGAGGGCTGTCAGCAGAAGGAGGCCCCCAGAGGGGCCAGGCCCTGTGACGGGCTGGTCGCCGTCAGAGCTAGCCCTGTGCCTCACGTGACAGGGGCCCCAGGGACACGCGACCCCGGGGAGCGGCAGTCAGATGATCCCCGAGGTCTGACACCTATCAGTAGCCCAAGGCTCATGGTAAGGCACCCGCAACTTTGGCCTCAGTTTCCATGTCTGTAAAATAACGATAATGAACATCCCAGATGCCTTGTGTTGAAAGGAAGACTCAGGGTGACCACAGAGACCGGAAACTCAGGTAAACACATTCAACACAAAGTTCACTGAGTGTATGTTACAAACCCTGAATAATAACATTGTCTATGTTCTAAGGCTCTGTAGACACACTGGTTACCGTACCATGCTGGTGTGGGGGGGTCTCCTGGTAGAAGTTTTCCTGGTGGTTTATATAATACAAGGAACTCGAGAATGATGATGGGGTGAAAGTCAGTCCCGGCTTGTTCTGGGTCAGGGACAACCTGACTTCCCCTCACAGTAAATCTGTAAATTACAGTAAATCTGTAAGATACAGACTCATCCATTGCACAGATGAGCACACTGAGGCTCAGAGCCATGGGCCATCCTGCGGACTCCCAGAGCAAGGAAATGCTGGAGGTCGGCATGACCTTGAGCAGTGTGATTCCAGAGACATCCCCCCACCTTGTATCTCTAATCTGCTTCTAGGGTGACTATAAATTTGTGCCCAGAGCAGGACACAAATGGGGAAGACACCCACAAAAGGCACAAACCAGGATCGTCCCAGCCCACCACGGTGTGTGGCCACTCTCTCTAGCCGTTACTGTTAACTGTACAGCGGAGACCGTGTCCACGGTGGCTGACAAAGCAACCCCGTGTGGAAGAACAAGCCTAGGGGTGACTTGTGGGAGAAAGCAGCTCAGTTGAGCTCGTTTTCGTGCATGTTCCCAGCACCCCACGGGGCGCAGGAAGCATGGGTGAGGGAGGGAGGGAGCAGGCGAGAGGAGCCCCAGGGCGTGGGTCACAGACTCCTCCCACCACCGTCTCCCCAGCTCTGCGCTCCAGGCCTCCAGGCGCAGGAAGCAGACCATTCCCAGAGGCAGTTCATTCCGCCTTATTATTCTCTCCTTTCCTTTCCGCCCACAGAAGCGGCCAGAGCCACATGGCCCTGGAAGGCTGCTGTCCTGCAGGCATTTTGGCACAAGGGGGAGAGAACAGGCCAGGTCCCCCCAAGCCTCCAGGCTGGTTGGAGGAAGAAGATGAAGATCCCCAGAGAGGCGCCTGGGGACAGTGCACTGTTGTCATCACTTGGTTTATAGCTCACAAAAGACGGGGGGCAGGTACCAGAAACACAGGGCCCACAAGATGAGCATCTGCAGAAATCCAGAGGAAGGGGGTTCTGGGCAGGACCATAGCACCCAGGGCTTAGAGATGCCACGAGGGCACAGGAGAAAGGCACACTTGGGGCTCTGAGCTTCCTAGCAGCCAAAGCAAAAAGGAGCAGCACACAGAGTAAACCACAAATCAGACCCCAAATCCCACCCCATTGGCTACCCACATCACCAGGACTCCGGTCCAGGCCACCAGCAGCTCCGCCCAGATGCCCCCATGGGTGTTCTAGCCAGCCCCCTCCCACAGTGCCCCCACCCCTTTAAAAACAGAATTCTAGTCACACCACTTTTCTGCACGTTCCCTGCCCTTTCCCTTCTCCTGTAGCACAAACAGCAGCTCGATCACCAAGCCAAGACAGCTCCCCAGGTCTTCATCCCGCCCCCACCCACTCACCTCTGCCACCCTCTGCCCCGTGACTTTATCATCGTCATCGCCTTGCAGTAATGTTTCTGGCGTGCTACGGAAACCAGTATGGTGCAGTCATGCGGAACACAGGGGCTACGACCAGGAGTCTGGGCTCACATCTGGGCTCTGTCTCTCACAGATGGGAGTGGACATGCTGACCCCATCTCCTCCCTGCACCCTCGCGCCTCCCACGGCCTTGCTGGGGAACTGAGGGTGCCGCCCCTCCCATGTCCTTGCCTGGGGCTCGGCCACGTGGCCCGCTTGACTCCCTGCTCTCCCCACCACACCTCTGTCCCTGGCAGCTGGAACACGTACTGGGTCTTCACACACAGCGGAGCACAGAAGGGGCCCTACTCAGGGGCTTGAACCTGACCCAAAATTCGGAAGGAGCCCCTGAGGTCTCTTCATCTCCATTTACCAAGTATCCCACATGCTGGGCCAGGACAGACACCTTCATCTGAGCAACTTCTCGGGGGCCCTGCTGTCACCAGGGAGCGAACCCCAGGTGGCAACAGGCTCCAGCACCCCTCCCCTGCACCCTGGAGGGATGTCCTCTCCCTGCCACCTCCCCCAGCGGGGCTCAGGCCCAGGGACTGGCCCAAGGACAGAAATTTCAGAAGAGACACTGTAGCATCCAGCGAAGGAATTCCTTACCAGCACCTCGAGGGCAGAGAGGGCATCAGTGAGTCACTGACTGTGTGCGTGGGGGTCCGTGGGAGCTAGAGGCAGGTGTGCGCCCTCCTGGGCACAGAGTGGCCCCCACACACTCGAGGGCACGCAGGCGTGGCTGGGGCCAATGTGGCTAGTGGCGTGTCTGGGGCCAAAGTGGCGGGCGGGCGTGCTCCCGCATGTGTGTCTGCAGAGGGCAGGCAGGGCTGGGTGGACGTGCGCGCCGACCCCGTCCCCCACCCGTGAATTCAGACTCCATCTCTCTGGGGCTCGGGACGGAGCCGTTCCCCGCGCCGGGAGGCTCCCGGAGGTGCAGACGCATTAGCAGATCCCTCCAGCCTCCGAGTAACACGGTGCTGCGCCAGGGCCACCTTTGCCACCTGGGAAGCATTAGCGGTAATTAACGGGAACTGTTTCCCCACAGCCGCATGCGGAAGTAAAACAGGCCGCCACGGAGCGGGCAGGGGCCTCCCGGGGCTCCCGAAGGAGGGATGGGGCGGGTGGCCCGCCCCGCTGACAGGAGACGGCTGGAGCTAAGGGGGCAGGCCCCAGCCCGCACCCCGGACAGCGCCAGCCCTCTCCTGGTCCCTGGTGCCTGGCCCTGCCCACCTCCCCCCACCAGTGGATCCCACAGACGTGTGGCCCGGCGCTGTTCTAGAACAAGGCAGGGAAGGACGTCGATGCCCCCGTGACTGAGCTCACTGGGCTTCCGGCTAACTGTGCTGCCTGGCCCGGGTCAGCGCCTCTCCTCATGCCATCCCCTCCATGCTTGCTCTGATGGCTCTTGGATGTCGTCCTGGGGCGTCCGTTGATTGCGGCCGTCTGTCTTTCCCACCGGAACGAACAGGAGCTGTGGCCGTCTTGCTCCCCGCGAGCTCTGGGAGGTGGAACCACCGTGGCGGGAGCCTGGACCCGGCCCCCGTCCGTCTGACTCCAACGTCCCCTCCTGAGTGAGCTCCTGCTTCCTCATCTTCTATCCACTGACCTCCTGTCTCTCTTCCTGCCCTTCCCCTTTCACCAAAACACGGCGGGAGGCAAGCCCCCCACCCCCGCTGATGCCCGGGCGGCCCACCACGTGGCCGGCCTCGTCAGGGAGGCAGCGCCCTCCGCGTCCAGCGATCCAAATGCCACCTTGGTCGCTGCCTCACTCATCCGCAGGCTCGTCCGTCCGCTGTGGGCTGAGCCTGCCGGGGCCGGGGCCGCTCTGCGGGAAGCTGACTCGCTCGCGGAGCGGGAAGAAGACACGAAGAAGGAAACAACGGGGGAACTTCAGATTACGGACTGACTCATGCCAGAACTTGGCATGCCGACCACCACAGCGGGGCCTCTGTCCTCCGTGAGCCTTCCTGGCCCCAAAGACTCCATCTCTCGGGCGCCTGGGTGGCTCAGTGGGTTAAGCCGCTGCCTTCGGCTCAGGTCATGATCTCAGGGTCCTGGGATCGAGCCCCGCATCGGGCTCTCTGCTCAGCAGGGAGCCTGCTTCCCTCTCTCTCTCTCTCTCTGCCTGCTTCTCCGTCTACTTGTGATCTCTCTCTGTCAAATAAATAAATAAAATCTTTAAAAAAAAAAAAAAAAGACTCCATCTCTCGATACTCAGCAACCGCCTTCTGTGAGGCAAGCACCTGCCAGGTGTGAGGCAAAATGAAGTGGTGCTGGGCTCCCCTCCCCCCACCGCCGACCACAGAGAAAACCAAGATGCCTGGAATTAGCAGGAAGAACAAGTCGGGGGATGATAGGTGCAGAGGACATAATTCTTCCTGCCTGGGGGCCGAGGTGGGGGCAGTGAGAACTCAGAAGCCACTGGGGGCCCAGGTAATACTTGATTTGGGCCTCAGAGTTTGACAAGGATTTGTAAATCCAATGACGTGCGACAGGACGTGGTATCTGGGCAGTGGGAATTAAGGCCGGGAAGCACGCTCTGATGTCCCCAGTCCCTGAGGTTCCAAAGAAGCCCAGTAAAATCCCTACACAGAAAATCAAGGTCCACATGGAGATGCCAACTTTCTACAGTGCCAGTTAGCGACCAACACACACACGCACGCGTGCAGGCACACATACGTGCGGACACACACATGCACATGGACCACACACGCACGGGCACACGCATGTGCGGACACATACGTGCGGACACACATGCGTCCACGTGCGCACACACATGTGGACACACGTGTGCTCATGGACACACATGCGCGCGCACACACACACACGGACACGCGCAAGTACACCCACACGAGACTGCCACCAGCACCACCGGCCGCACATAACAGGAAGAACATGATATCCAAGTAAGAAAGGCATCTTCTAGTTGGGAATATACTGATAAGAGAAAAGGTAACAATTCTGTCTCATCCTTGATGTTCCTCTCTGCCCAGCGTGGGTCTGTGTACTTGAATCTGGGAGCCCTCAGCTGGAGCTCAGGGTTCCTGGAATGGGAGTGAGAGGGGAGGCTGGGGCCGGGCCAAGAAGTGTGGGAGTCGCTGAGGACGAGCAGTGGAAAGACCTCAAAAGTGCGGTGTGGATGGCTGGAGGCAGGGGCCCAGGCTGCAGGCGGGGGCCCCTCGGAGAAGGGACAGGCAGGGGAAGGGGGGCGGGCCGGCACAGAAAGGAGGGAGGGACCCAGAGATGTTGTTGAGACAGAGTCATCACCCAAGCCGGGAGAGCCATCAACACGGGACGTGAACACACGGTGAAGAATCCGGAAAACAGAGACGGGTTACGGCAACACCTCTGGGACACTTGCTGTGTTGTGTGACAAGCCCTGTCCCGAGCCCCTACCATGAATGAGCTCATTCCATTCCTGTCAAGCCCCTAGAAAGCAGGTCACTATTTCCATCGCCCCTATCACAGGGACACAAATGGAGACAGAGAGATGGGAAATCATTTCCCCAGGTTATGCAGCGAAGGTGGAGGTTACGCAGCGAAGGTGAGAGTACGCTCGGAAGTCAGGACACCCACCGGCGAAACCCGCATCCTATGCCCTGCGTCAGACCACACGGACTGGAGGATGATGTCCCCGTTAGGGGTACGGACTGTGGGATGAAAGTAGGCCTGGAGCTGAGACCATCATCAGAGCAGCACAAAGGTCATGGCATTTAGCATCAAAGGCCACCGGCTTCTGTCCAGCCTGCAAAAGCTGTGGTTTGACATCTGTCTACAAAGAGGAGCTGGGTGTTTTAAGTGACCCATCACCCGGATGGGTCTGAACCTCCTAAACCAAATTTTCAAAATGGACTTTAAGTCTCCCAGATGTGAAAATATGGCTGGTTTGACCTTCACTCCTCCTGGAAATTGCTCGAGTGACAGCTGAAGGGCAGGACATGTGGGGGGTACGGACCAGTACAGGCAGAAGCAGGAGCACACCCGAACAGCGTCCAGGAAGGAGGGAGGCACTCCGCGGCATCACGGCTGGGGTGGACGTGGGGACTGGCCACTGGGGTCAGCAGGGGGCCGGCAGGGGCAGGAAGGGTGAGTGTATTCAAAAGGGGGGCACCTGTAAGGGCCGATGGCCGTCTTTCCAGAACTTCTGCAGGCTTTCTCCACTGCTCTTCCAGCCTGCGCCTCAGAACCTGCAGCCCATCACAGCCCCTGGGTGGAAAAGCACAGCTTCCCCGGTGCAGAGGCCACGGGGCCCCCACGGCAGGGCCCCACCCCTCTCCGGGCGCCCAGCATAGCTCTTGGCGTGTGGAGTACATGAAGGAGAGAGTAAACGCATGCCTGAGTGAGACGGCTGCATCCTGCCGCCGGAAAACAGACGTGGGATCAGAATGCAGGTTACTGGTTCTCAACAGCGACCAGAGTCACCTCTGCACCCCTTGACAGCGGGGGATAATTAAATTCCTAAGCAACGTCCAGGCTTCACGCTGCCGCACCCCGTCTCCCGGCTGCCACCGTAGACAGATGGCGTCTCCTTGCTGTGTTCTGCTCGTCAGTCGAGGGCTAAGAAACACAAGAGCCTGGCTGAGCTTCAGGGAGAACGGCGGCCCCAGAATATCGTGAATCGAGTGGATGCTTAATTGTAGAACGTGGTTTTGAATGCCCAAGGGGAGCCGCCAAATTCTTCAGCATGTCTGTTCCAAGCAAACAACCCCAGGGGACAGGGACTGAATTTCCAGCTCCATTTGACATTTAAGAAGAGGAGGCTGGGGTGGGACCTAAGTAAGAAAGTCACACAGCTGGTAAGTAGTGGGACTGGCATGGGAGCCTAGGCTTTCCGACATAGAGCTCACCCGTGGGGCGTCACACAAGTGTTTCCCAATGCACGTTCCATGGAACCCTGGCACGGGAGGGGCTCTGCGGTTGAAGGCAGGCGGGAAAACACCATGCGTGCTGAAAGCCCTCCCTGAAGGACCACCGCATACTATCACAGCAAACAAATGCTCTGAGAAGTCCTGCAGTCAGCAACTCTATTCAGCTGCTTAGCCAGCTTTTCCTACACAGATGGATCGGGCCTGTTTACGCCTCGCTGCCCAGACAGCCATAACCACACACGGGCTGGAGCGAGAATGGATTTGGAGCAGTAGACGGCAGAGGAAGCAGTTTAAACGTACTCCCGCTAAGAAGTGTACACGGCAAATTTATTTTTGGAATATAAACGTCTTGTCCCCGATATCTGTATTCCAAAGACAAAGGGGATCCTCTAAGACCTTCCTAGAAGTTGGGCCTCGAAGCTCCCCGTGTCTCCGAGTGTCTACTAGCTGCCCGAGGCCCCTACACGGCAACGGTGCAAACATAAAGACCAGACAAAGAACCGTCAACATCCTGACACTTGTGGAGAAACCAAGGCATCATTCAAGCAGTTTCTTTCTTCCTCGCATACATTGTGGAAAAACCACCCCATCTGAGGAGAAGGCCCATCTGTTTAGCATCAACCCCATAATTCTGCCAATGGTCGCTGGTGTCTGCCAGACATATGGCCAGTTCTCCAAGTGAAAATCAGCTCAAATCTGTAAATCAAGCAGGTCTGGAAAGGCTGTGTGGAGTTTGGAACCAGGAATAAAAGCATGAGGAGGATGGGATCAGGGAGGGAGAAGGGGCGGATGGGAAAGGCACCTTTGTCGTCACCAGCTCTGGCGTTTGCTGGTGTTGGGCTCAGCGGGAAAGTCTGTATTTGCACATCAGCAAATGCTTACAGAAATTATTTAGCAAGAAGCCCACGGACTTTGCAAAGACTAGAAGCTGCTTTTAGAGGCAGCCCTTGAAGAGCCTCTCGGACAGAGGAGAGAACAACGAGTGTTCCGGAGAGAGGATAAGCCGTCAAACAACGCACCAGGAGACACCGGCATCGCGATGTGAGTCTAGACAAACGCTACCGCCCAGCATCTTCAAAGCCCAAGTTCCCAGCCCGGACTTTCCAAACCAAAGTGTAAGAGGAGAGTCTTATACGCCAGTCCAAGCTTAAGGGCAAATGTTAGTTTTTTAAAAATATGCATGTCTTAGCATTTTTCTGAGGAAATTAAACATGTTTAAATGTTGGGAAGATTCTGAGCCAATAGATCCGTATTTTGAAAATGTGTCCCGCATTCATTTTGCTGAGGTCAGGGATGGGCAAAAGTTCTCATATGTATCTCGCATCTCTCTCCGGTGCCGTGGGCCGCACACTCTGTGTTGTGACTGCCCAGCCTCCGACGAAAGCAGCGGCAGACGGTGCCCAAGTTAATAGGCCTGGATACATTTTAATGAAACTTTATTTATAAGAACCAGTGGAAGACAGATTTGCTCTGTTTACCCACTGTTTGCCAGCTCCTGCCATAGGTGGTCCCTTTGGAAATGTCTTCAGGGAAAAGGTGCCCCCTGGGCGTTTTTAGAAGGAAGAGAGTGAGCGGGAGTGGTTTGTGCTCGGGATCCTTTACCTCCGCTCGCACTCCTGACCCCTGGGGTCCAGGCCAGAGTCATTTCCCGCCTCCAACTCTGCGGCCTCCGATGGGTTTCCCAGCGTCTATCTGCTAAGCCTGGCCCCCCAGGCAGACAGGGTCTGTGTCACTTCCCTGCTTAACGTCATAGTGGCCTTTAGGATGACACACAAGACCGCAACAGTGACCCCAGATTCTGGAGTCTGCTTCAAGCTTACCTCACACCACGCCCCTACCTCACCCCACTGATTGCCGCCTCTCCTCTGCTTCGCCCTGCTCAAGCTCTCCCGTCATAAGGCTGCCCCCATGTCAATCCCTCTGGAAGCAACTCTTGTCCCTGATGAACTCCTACTTAGTCCTCATGGTCCCATTCTCCATACCCACCCGTTAGGCTTCCTGTTACATTTTGCACCACAGGCTCCAGTACAATTTAGAATTAGCTATCGATCTGCCTGCTCATGAGTGGAATGTCCTCTTTGCTATCTGACCAGGACAGCAGGGACCCAGGATGTCCCATGTAACTGCCTCCCCAGGCCCGAAAACAGAGCCCAGGGGGGCCCAGCAAAGCTTCGGCAAGTATTTAAGAAGCAAAAGGAAAGGAGAAGCCGACTCCTCTGCGCTTGTGCTCGAGTTCACGGTCTCTAGCCGTGGGGAAGGAGTGCAGGCACCTCTGAGGTATAAAATCCTACAGAACAAGACACGATTTTCAGAATTTGCCGAGCTGGGCTCCCCACCCCCCGTTTGCTGACCCTGCAGCCACACTATGTTTTAGCCTGGCGCTGCCCCCCCGGTGCCTCCATGGTTGACTTGTGGCTGCCCTGAGAGCAGAAGCCGCTATGCCTGGGAACATGCAGTGTCCCGGTTTTGTTGTCACTGTGGCTCCCAACTTCGCCACAGGCCCTCGTCCTGGCCTGGATCCCCTGGTGGCTGTCACAGAAGCGACAAGAAAGGTGGCCCCAGCCCAGCCAGGTGGCAAGTCCGCACAGCTCAGGTTTTCCAGGAACACACCACGGCCGGTGACACCCGTCTCCTTGGAGCGTGCTCAGAGTCTCTGGCTGCGGCTGGGAGCCAGCCCCCTGGTGCCCCCCAGGACAAGCCAGCCCCAGCGGAGGGAAGCACAGCTAACCTCAGCCCCAGCCACTGCTCTCTGTCATCGCGGGGCACCCAGGAGCCGCTCCGGTGAGGTGGCCAGCTCTGCCCACTCCCACCTAAGAGTGGGAGACTCGACTGATTAACTGATTAACTCACACTTGAGACAACGCGGCTGACCATTGACTCTGGGCCCAACACCTAACCCTGTGCTCCCAGGCCCCTGCAACGTCTGACCCCACCTCACCCAGCTCCAGGGGCCTCCACTGGCCTTAGAATAAATTCCCACTTTGTGCTTCAGCCCCCGGGGGCCCTTTCCACCTCTGGAGCCCTGGACTTGGTGACCCCTGGAGGGACCCTCTGCTTCCCACCTCTGCCAGCCACCTCCTCCTGGTCTCTCAGCTTTGGCTGCCAGACTGTCCTCCACACGGAGACCCCTGGAGCTACAGCACAACCTGGTCGGGCAGAGCTCCTTGGGGAACTCTCCCTAGGACTGTCCCAGCAGGAGAGGCCCCGCCCACCTCCGGTCCCACCCATGACAGGCCCCACCCACAGCCGGCCCCACCCACAGCAGGATCTCGAGAGTTCTGGAAAGGAGCAGGGAAGGAGGGAACAGAAGGGCCTCCACGGTGGAGGTGCTCTGTGGGGAAGGCGAGGTCGGTCTTGGCCTCAGGTAAGTTTCCTGCCAACTTGAGGACACCTAAGGACACCTGGCACGAGTCCTGAAGACCCAGCGGGAGGCAAGCGAGCTAGTCAATGTGGAAGAAGAGACTCTTGCTTGGATGCACGCACCACGTTTTGTGTCTCCATGCATCACGGCGCCGCTGTGGACATTCGCAGACATGTTTTCGCTGGAAGACCTATTTCCAGGTCTTCTGGATGCACACATGGAAGAGCGACTGCTGGGTCTTAGTCCTATTTGAGCAGAGGCCAGCCTGTCTCCCACGTGGCTGCACGACGCACCATGACTTGGATGAACACCCAGAAGGACATACCCAGTGAGAGGCGCAGTCCCAAAAGACGTGCCTGGGTATGAAATGGCCAGAATAGGTAAACGTGGATCGGTGGTCACCAGTGCTGGCTGGGCTGAGGGGAGGGACACGGGGTGATGGCTGATGGGTCGGGTTTCTGTTTAGGTGATGAGAAAGTTCTGAAATTAGAGGTTGCACAATCCTGCGAAGGTACGAAGGCCACAGAACTGTGCCCTTTATAATAGTCTAACAGCTAGGGAAACAGAGGCAGAAGACAGAATTCGTGATCTGGAGGACAAACTGAGAGAGAAAAGGAGTCAGGAGAAAGCATGGAACAAACAGCTTAGAAGCCATGAAAACAGAATTAGGGAAATGAATGACACCATGAAACATTCCAACTCAGAATTATTGGGATCCCTGAGAGGGTAGAGAAAGACAGAAGACTAGAAGATATAGTTGAACAAACTCTGGATGAAATTTTTTCCAGTTTGGGGAATGGAACCAACATCATGTCCTAGAGGCAAAAAGAACACCCCCAAGGTCAACGCATCTAGAAAGACCTCAAGGCACTTGATTGTGAAACTGACAAATCATAATTTTAGACAAGAGCTTCTGAGGGCAGTTGGGGGAAGAGATTGCTTAAGTACAGAGGAAGGTCCTTCAGGATAAGGTGAGACCTGTCCACAGAAAGCTGGCAAGCCAGAAAGGGCTGGCAACACATATTCCGGGCACTAAATAAGAAGAACATGCAGCCAAGAATACTTTATCCAACAAGACTGACATTCAAAATGGATGGAGAAATAAAGAGCTCCCAAGACCAGCAAGGCTTAAAAGAGTATGTGACCACCAAGCCGGCACTATAAGAAATATTAAGGGGGGTTCTATAAAAGAAAGAAGAACCCAAGAGTGACACAGAAAAGAAATTTATAGAGACAATCTATAGAAACAAAGACTTCACAGGTAACACGATGTCCATAAAAACGTATCTTTCAATAATCCCTCTCAACGTGAATGGCCTAAATGCGTCCATAAAATGGCACAGGCTTGCAGATTGGATAAAACGACAGGACCCGTCCATATGCTGTCTATGAGAAACCCGTTTGGAACCTAAAGATACATCCAGACTGAAAGTGAAAGGAAGGAGAAGCATCTTTCATGCCAACGGGCCTCAAAGAAAGCTAGGGTAGCGATTCTCCTATCAGATAAATTAGATTTTTTTTTAAGGATTTTATTTATTTACTTGACAGAGAGAGATCACAAGTAGACAGAGAGGCAGGCAGAGAGAGAGAGAGAGAGGGAAGCAGGCTCCCTGCCGAGCAGAGAGCCCGATGCGGGATTTGATCCCAGGACCCGAGCCGAAGGCAGCGGCTCAACCCACTGAGCCACCCAGGCGCCCCATAAATTAGATTTTAAACTAAAGACTGTCGTCGGAGATAAAGCAGGACACTGCAGCATTCTGAAAGGGGCTACCCACCAAGAAGATCTAACAATTGTAAATATTTATGCCCCCATATGGGAGCAGCAATGACATAAGCCAATGGTTAATCAAGATAAAGAGTCATATTTCTATGCATACATTAATAGGAGGGGATATAATAGTTAAAATGTTAAATTTAGGGGTGGCACAGCCGGTTAAGCATCTGACTCTTGGTTTCATCTCAGGTCAAGGTCCAGGCTCCCAGGATCAGGCTCTGCGCTCAGCAAGGGGTCTGCTTGTGATTCTCTCTCCCTCTCCCCTTTCTGCTCCTTCTCTCTCTCTCTTTCTAAAATAAACAAATCTTTTTTAAAAATTAGAGAATATTAAATTCAGGTATTTTAAATGTTAAATTGAGGCATTTTACCTCTATTAAAACAAAAAGGAGGTCCTGACCTAGTGGTGCCCCCTGTCACGTATAAGGCAGGGTCAGACTAATAAAACTGACCCAGAAGAGCAGTGGTTTCTGGGTAGGAACAAAGGTCCAACAGTCCTGCCCTTGCCCCTTCGCCCGCGTCTCGAGCGTGGCGTGACCCGGTGCTGAGGAAAGCCGGGTCCCAGAGAATAACTCACGCGATCCTTCTAGACCCAGCAGGTCTGCACAGAGGCGAGCAGCCTCCCCACGTCCTTGACGCTGGTCGCTGCCCCGCCCAGCCTCTGCCTTCACGTCCGCCAACCCAGCCCTTCGCTGAACAAGGACTCCGGGGTCCAGGAGGAAGCCAGCCGGGAGGCCGAGCGGTAACCCCCACACACATCCGGACTGTGGCTCAGGCAGATCTGAAAGGGCCACACAAGCCTAAAGTCTCGTGCAAACTTCGCAATTACCCTAAATTAAAATTGCGCAGAGGATCACCGATTTCAGGGCGTCCTGGCTGGGCCCTCACGATGCCACATGGAGGCACCGCTTTGGCTGGCGAGCACACGCGTGCTCCTGAGCAAGCGCCCCGGAAATCGGGCGGCAGCCCCGTTCCATTAGGCCTGAGCAGGGAGTCGCTAGAAGGAATCAGACTCAAGCTCAAATGAGAATGAGTTTGGGTAAGCACTTTCCAATCGGAAAAACACAGTGAGTGAACCACCTGGAAAGAGGCAGCTTGGAGACTCACAGGCACACCTTCCTCCAAAACATCTTCACTGCCCATAGATCTTGCATGTCCATAGGAGCCACATGCCAAAGCGACAAGTAGAGCCTGGGAGGGCTAAGTGACTGGCCCAGGATCACACGGCACCGGGCGACGGCCCCGGACGTGAACAGCGGACTTCCCATCTCACCTGGCGAAGGAGGTTTTTACACATCTCTGCTGCTCACCCACCCCAAGCCCAGACCAGAGCGTGACAAAATGCATGCCTTGCCCAGCTGCTTTTGCAAACTCCGCATACGCTGTGGACCCCAGAACGATGCCAGTCCTCCCCACTCAAATGCCTTTTAAAAAGTCATTACTCTCAAACTCCCTTTATGAACACCAAGTGTTGAAAGGTCTTGGGTCACAGTTTCCAGCCTAACGAGCGAATCCCCACGTGGAAGTTTACATGTGCTGTTGGAATGGAGTCCACGGGGACCGCTCATGTCTCAGCCTCAGAATTCATTTCCTTCCTCATCTATTAAGTAAATGAAGTAGAGCCTGAGATGCTCCCGGTGGGTTGAAATGAACATGGGGAAGGAGAGAAGGCAAGGACCTTGTCCCTAAGGCATCCGGACCCTGGGCAGTGGAGAGCACTGGATGTGGAGCTTCTCACACAGCCGGGAGCTGGGGTGCTCTTCCCAGGTGCTTGGTCTGTAAATCGCCAGGGAACCTCTTAGGGCAAGTGCGACGGGACCTGCCAGAGGTGTTCAGGGATGATCGCAAGTGTGGGGGAGGACGTGAGAAGGGCCCAGCCTTCAACACACAGTGGACAGAACGGAAGATGGGGCAGCCACTGTGGGGAATGGTCTGGCAGTTTCCTGACCAGTTACCCCAAATCACCCTCTGACAATTCCACTCCCGGTGTTTCTCCCAAAGAAGTAAAAGTACATGTCTGCACAAAAACACCCGTGAGTACTCGTAAGAGCGCTACTCACCATTGCCAGAGAGTGGGAAAGGACAATCCAAGCTTCCACCAACTGATGAAAAGAGAAATAAAATAATGGTCCACAATGGACCATTACTGGTCCATATAAAGGAGTGGAGGCTGCACACCTGCTCCCCATAGATGGACCTCGGAATCATACTAAGTCACAGAAGACCTCGTGTGACACATGGTTTCATTTACACAAATTGTGGTGATGGTGGCACAGGCCTGGGGACATAAAACCACTAAATCGTATACTCTACGTGGGTGACTTGGACGGCACATGGATTATAGCTCAATAAACCTGTTACAAAAACAGAAAAACACAAGACGGTAGAGGCCAGACCACATCCTCTCCCAGCTCCATTTCCAAGCCAGTTGAGAGCCAAGGGGGGTCTTTCCCGACCTCCCTGGAGGGTAGTGTCTCTCACGACAAGTGGACCTCTGGACCCGAGGCTGCTGCCCATAGCCATGGTCCTCGCCGCCCCCTGGTCAGGAGCTCCATATCAGAGCAAGTGTGAGCATGTGCCAACACTGTCCACACCCTCCTGAGTTCCTCTCCCCACCACGGACTCGCTCAGGTCGACTCACCTGCTTCTGTAGCAAGAGCTCACTCCCTCCACCCATCCCAATGTCCATGCTTGCTGTTCCACAATCCATTGGCTGCACAAGAGCAGAGTGATGGTCGAAATTACAAATCGGGCCCTGCCACACCCTGTCTACACTCTCTATTGGTTTCTCCCTGATGTGGGATCCAACCCAAACTCTCTGAAGTCCCTCTGGCTTCCCTTTTCCATGTCCTTCCCTCTATTCCAGTCACACTGACCATACTCTGCATTTCTGGAGCATGCCCAGTTGGTGGCTGCCTCAGGGCCTTTGCACCAACTATCCCCTCCACCTGGAATGCATTCACCCCAACACTGCCACACTGCTGACTCCTCATCTCCAAGTCTCGACTGCAACAATGTGCCCTGCCTCCCCACCCACCTTCTTCATGTGGCTTTCCTACTCCCCTCACAGCTGACTCTAAGACTTCCCTTTGGGGGCACACAGTGCTCTCTGATGCCGTGTTGTGTATTTACCTATTGGCTTTTCCACTGGAATACAAGCCTCTAGAGGGCAAGGGCTCTGTCCAGCATCATACACCAAGGGCAATAGGGTCTCAATACATTTCTATTGGATGCCAGCCACCCCATGCACAAAGTCAGCTGCCCTCAGGAGGGGAGCCCAGGAGGCCCCCAGAGTCCTCCCCAGGGGATCTGGTTTTGCCTGCTCTTGGTCTCATCACTGTTCACCCAACCAAACTGGTCACTTTGTGATTCTGAGATCTCTTTTCTTTTGCTTCAAGATCTCTACACATGTCTTCTCTCAGAAAACCCTTTTCCCCTGCATTTTTGGCTGGCCAACTCCTACTCTGGATCACAGCTTAAACTTCACGTCCTCCCCCAATAAATCTCTTCGCAGAGTCGGGGCTCTGTGCCCCCCCCGCTCTGGGCCCTCAAGCTGTCTATCCCCGCTGCCTTCCATCGAGTCTCACAGAGCACCGCTGGCTTCGTCGGAGGTCTTGCTGGAAGCCTCCGTTGAGCACAGAGCCAGGTGGGACCACCCCAATCAGGGCAGACCCCTGCACAAGACCCCTGGGAAAGGGCTGTGGGGCGAGCAGCGGCCCCCGCAGGCCCGGCCTGCCCAGCGCAGGGCAGCACCTGCCAAGCTTGGACGCCACTCACGGCCAGACAGCCCGCCTGTCGGTGCAAGCTCTCATGACCTGCCCAAACGTGGACAAGTGACTTGGCCTCTCGGGGCCGCTGGGCCCTGGCATCTGTGCAGCTCGGACGACGCCGGCACCCATTGGACACGCGGCTGTGAGGGCTGGGGCGAGCGCACGCTGGCCGGGACGCATCGTGGTGTCTGGCACATGGCAAGGCTTCACACCCGCCGGCACCCCCCACCTGCTTCCACAGCGGTCTTTCCAGGCCCCTGGGGGGCCTTGCTGTATGGCGGTTGCCGGCACACAGCAGGTGCTCAATGAGGAGTACCTGTGGAATGGGCACCATGGGGATCCCGGGCAAAGCCGCACAGTTTTCAATGGAATCACCAAAAAAGACACTTTGGGGATGTCTGGGTGGCTCAGTGGGTTAAGCCTCTGCCTTCAGCTCAGGTCATGATCTCAGGGTCCTGGGATCGAGTCCCACATTGGGCTCTCTGCTTGCCAGGGAGCCTGCTTCCCCCTGTCTCTCTGCCTGCCTCTCTGCCTGCTTGTGATCTCTCTGTCTCTGTCAAATAAATAAATAAAATCTTAAAAAAAAAAAAAAAGAAATCCAAAAGGCTAGGTTTCAGAACTAACTAGAAGAGAACCTAGCTTATAAAAAAAAAAAAAAAAAGAAAGAAAGAAACTTTGATCAAGTCTTTCATTTTTAGACACATGTCCTTGGGGACCTGCAGAGACGCTGCGGCAGACTCCACGGCTGTGCCCCCAGGGAGCAAGGGCGTGGCCACAGAGAGACGGGATGTAACAGGTTGTGGCCTCTGCCAAACTTGCCTGTCCACATGCACCTGTGGCCTCCTCGTGGCTGCCAGTGATGTTCACTGATGTGTGAGTGCCCACAGCACGGGCCTGCAGGAGCCAGCAAGCCGCTGTGTGGGCTGGGGCCGCTGTGCGGGCTGGGGTCACTGTGCAGGATGTGGGTCGCTGTGCAGGATGTGGGTTGCTGTGCGTGATGTGGGTCGCTGTGTGGGCTGGGGTCACTGTGCGGGATGTGGGTCACTGTGCGGGCTGGGGTCGCTGTGCGCGATGTGGGTCGCTGTGCGGGATGGGGTCGTTCTGCAGGCTGGGGTCGCTGTGCGGGATGTGGGCCACTGTGCGGGCTGGGGTCGCTGTGCGGGCTGGGGTCACCGTGCAGGATGTGGGTCGCTCTGTGGGCTGGGAGCTGCCATGTGGGCTGGGGTTGCTGTGTGGGATGTGGTTGCTGTGCGGGCTGGGGTCGCTGTGCGCGATGTGGGTCGCTGTGCGGGATGGGGTCGTTCTGCAGGCTGGGGTCGCTGTGCGGGATGTGGGCCACTGTGCGGGCTGGGGTCGCTGTGCGGGCTGGGGTCACCGTGCAGGATGTGGGTCGCTCTGTGGGCTGGGAGCTGCCATGTGGGCTGGGGTTGCTGTGTGGGATGTGGTTGCTGTGCGTGCTGGGGTCACTGTGTGGGATGTGGGTCGCTGTGTGGGCTGGGAGCTGCCATGTGGACTGGGGGTCACTGTATGCGGGGCTCACCCAAAGAAATGGGGAGCTTTCTGGCCAGGTGTGCTGGCCTCCTGGGAGAAGCTGTTTGGTCCTGGACGCAGGGCCTTCCAAGGGTACTATGGAGCTGATGCCCCTTCCTCATCTGAGAAGTAGCCAGCACCGAATGCCTCTCCTCCGAGCTCGTCGCGCACCCCCCTGTGAAGCACCAGAGGCCACAGGGACACGGAAAAGTGAGCACAGGGCCTGCTTCCCAGGAGCTTCCCACAGTCTCATTCACCTGAAAGAGCCAGAGCTCAGAGCCGGGAGCCACTGGCTGGCAGCACGGAGCTGGCCCTGTCGCCGTGGTCAGGCCACAGGCCTCTGCTCATCCCTCAGGGGCCCTCACCACATCGGTGACGCCCATGACAGAACCCCAAACCGGGAAGGAACCAGCCACTAAAAGCCATGCTTCAGCAAGCCAACCCGACTCACTAGCCCTGTTTCAGCTGCCCCAGAACAGAGGCTTGGTGGGGGCCACTCGTGAGAATCGACCGTGCCCTGACCCTTCACAGTTTGCCTTAGGCATTGAAGACTTACAGAAGGCATGATTTGGGAGGAATACTCAAAAACACCTTTCCAACAAAATTCTTCTTGTTACCCCCTTTACTTTCTTCCTCAATGATCTCTAACGAGAGACAGAGCCATGCACTGTGGCTCCCACCAGCCCAGGCCTCCTGGGGTGAGTCAGCTCTGCCACATGGTGCGTGCATGGCCAGGCGGCTGACTTCCCCGCCCTAGTGCCCCAGGCTCTAGGACACATGCAACGACACCATGTCGCTCGCCGGGCTGCTGTGACGATTACAGGAGACAAAGCACGCACCACAGGTCCTTGAATGGGAATGCAAAGCTGACCGGCGTGAGAAATTCAGGGACTGCGTCCATGTCAGTATCCCCGGCAGGCGGCTACCCTCCAGTCTGGCACTGGGGGGAACCAGTAAAGGCCACACACATCCCTCTGAACTATTTTTTTTTTAACGATTTTATTTATTTATTTGACAGAGAGAGATCACAAGTAGACGGAGAGGCAGGCAGAGAGAGAGAGAGAGGGAAGCAGGCAGCCTGCTGAGCAGAGAGCCCAATGCGGGACTCGATCCCAGGACCCTGAGATCATGACCTGAGCCGAAGGCAGCGGGGCTTAACCCACTGAGCCACCCAGGCGCCCCCTTCTGAACTATTTCTGACGCTGCCTGCAGACCCACAATGATCTCAACACAAATTTTAAATAGTCAGCTGGCCATTTTCATTATTAGGGTCGTTAATCCTGCCGAAAAGGATGCGGTGAATAAACGCTCCAGGATTCCTTCAATTTTTTCATGAAAACAAAAAATAGCGGTCTCTATGTACTGTTGGTGGCAGAAACAGAATGAGCGTAGGAACAAAGTCACTTCTGAAATAATCGCGCTGTGATGACTGTTTCTGTCTTCCTCCGTGAGGGAAGCAAACTCCAGTTCCCCTCCCTTCATTCATTTACGCCGCCAATACAGACAGTGCAGCCCGTGCTGGGTGCGGGGACCCATGGCAGAAGCAAGATGGGTTTGGTCTTAATCTGCATTTTCTGCATTTGGTTGGTTTGGTTTTGGTTTGGCTTTTTGGGTTTTTTCTTTTTTTCGTGTTTTTTCCCCTACTAATGTCCTTCCAGAACGCTTTAGAAAGGAAGGTAAGAAGGGCACCTTTATCGAGCACCTAGCGTGTGCCCGGCCTTGCATGGGGCACAGGGACTCCACGGCTGAGCAGAACGAGTAGAGCTTGTGACCCCAGGAAGCACCACAATTTGGTGAGAACAAGCACCATTAAAACGACAAGAATCACACGACTCAACTGCGGGAGGAGAATGGGCCCTAAGCCTGTGGCCTGAAGACCCTCAGTGAGCCCAAGGGGCCGCACTACTGTCTCTCTATTTCTGCGTTCTGGTGCTCTGACACTGAGAGCTTTGCTGACCCTGGAGGGACGGCCCTCCCCACACTAGCCAAGCAGTAAACAACTTGCCCACAAGCATGGTTGGCAGATACAAGCCAAGCAACCTGGAGCCACACCCCAGTGTGCTTCCTTCTGGGTCTCGGGCTCTGGGACACCATCCACTTGCCATAACTCCCCAGGACCATGTCCCAGACAAGGGGCAGCAGCTCCCATGCTCCAGAACCCACTGGAATCATCCAACCTAGCCAAGCCCAAACCTGCTTCTCTGGGACATCGCAGTAAAGGCTCTTGTCCAAAACTCCCCCTCGCTCCCAGGGGCTCCTGACCCACCCCGGGGCTTCCCTGTTATTGGCGTGGCTGTGCCCTTCTCTTGGGAACTGTGACAAACTCTCTTTCCAGTGGTAACTGTTGGCCTTATGACATCTCCAAGTCTCCACTGATCTACTACATTTAAAACCACAGCCAGCCCATCCCTCACTGAAGAAATGACCTTTCAGAATGAGCAGGGCTCACAGAGGAAGGATGAAGGTAGGAGCAGAGTAGGAAGTATCCCTGAGCCACTTGGGGCACAGCACACCCCAGAGTCTGGAAACACGGAAGGAGACCAGGAGGGAAGTGAGTGGGGCCAAGAAGCCTGAGAAGGGGTCAGGGCCGGCACCCGCAGGGAGGGGGTGGGACAAGGGGCCCTAAGGGCAGGGACACACCTTCAACCTGGCATTGAAAGCACTCCTTTGTCCTAAGCGTAAACTCCCTGGCACGTGGCCTCTGGGTTTGGCTCCCATAGGGCCCTTAACAGCCAGCAGAGCCTGGTGTACTCAGATATTCAAGAGATTTTTGCTGAATGAATGAATCTTCCCACTAAGGGAAACAGGGACAAGCCCCCTGCTTCCACCTGCTTGGCTGTCACTTGGTTTGCAATCATCTGAGAAGGGGTCTTTTCTGAATCTTTTAAGCGTCTGCTGGAGCATCAGCTGGATTGACAGAGCCTCCCCCCACCCCCACCCCCCAGCCACTGAGCCACCTTGAGTTGGAAATAATGGCAGCCTTGCAGAGAATGGAGGAAGAGGAATCCTTTTTATGAGGCCAGCAGGACATCACGGACAGAACCGGAAGAGGGCGTGGCTAGCAGTGGAGGGGGCAGCCCAGACTCTCCTACGCCCCTGCCTGCTCAGATGCTGCCCACATGCCAGTAAATCAGATACAGAGGTACGGGGGAAGACAAAACTCACATACCTGCCCGGCTTGTTCCAGAAACAATCATACTGCTTTCCCCCTGGACTTGTCCCTCAATCAGTGGAATTACATTAACCAAATACAGGGGAAAGGTCATATGATCATTTCGATAAATACAGAAATAGCCCTTGATAAAAGTCCACATCCATGCATAATTAAGGACTGCTTGCAAATTAGAAATAGGAGGGAACTTCCTTGATCTGTAAAGAATAGATACAAAGTATCTCCTGCAAACTCATACTTACTGATGGAATACTGGAAGTTTTCCCTCTGAGATCCAGGACGAGACTAAAATGTCTTTCTCTAAAAGTGCACTAGAGATATTAGCCAGCACGACAGGAGCAAAAAGTTTAAGTACGGGATTGGAAGAAATGAAGCTATCCTTTTTTTTTTTTTTTTTTCCCCAGAGTAATGTTTTTAGAAAATCCAAGAGTCTCTAAAATTAGAATAAGTTAATTTAGCAAGGTTATTACATAGAAGGTTCCTTTTCAAAAATAAATTATATTTCTATATGCCAGAACCAAAGATTTAGAAAATCATATTTAAATAATGAGATCATTTAAAAGTCATCAAAAAAATATACCCCAGAATAAATCTGGTGAAAGATGTGCGTGAGGCCTCCACAGAGAAAGCAGTCCTGAGAGAAAAGGGAAGTAACTTAAATACAATGTGAGATACACCAGGTCCACAGACTGAAAAACTAAACGTTTTAAGGATTTCATTTCTTACCAAATTAATTCACAGGGTCAATGCAACCCCAACCAAAATCATAACTCTGGGGGTGCCGGGGTGGGTCAGTGAGTTAAAGCCTCTGCCTCTGGCTCAGGTCATGATCTCAGGCTTCTGGGATTAAGCAGGGAGCCTGCTTCCCATCCTCTCTCTCTGCCTGCATCTCTGCCTACCTGTGATCTCTGTCTGTCAGATAAATAAATAAAATATATATTTTTTTAAAAATCACAACTCTGTGTGAGTGTGTAAGAGAGAGAATTAATTCAAAATTTCATAATTTTTTAAAATGGTAATTTTGAGAGAAAGAGAGAGTAAGAGACAGCATGGAGGGCAGAGCAGAGGGAGAGAGAGAATCCCAAGCAGACTCCCCACTGAGTGTGGAGCCCCATGCGGGGCTCGATCCCACGACCCTGAGATCATGACTGAGCTGAAATCCAGAGTCAGATGCTCAACTGACTGAGCCACCCAGGTGCCCCCCAAATTTCATAATTGTATAGAGAAATGCATAGGACCAAGAATGGCTGAGGCAATCTTGAGGAATAAAAATAAAAGTGGTTAAGATTTACACTATCAAAATAACCTGATTATAAATGCACAATAACTATGACAACGTGCTGTTGGCAGGACAAAAAGCACAATGGAACAGAGAATGGTGTAGACAGACCCACATCCATGTGGAGAGTGACTCAGGAGAAAGGGAACACAGCTATGCAGTATGGGGTAGGAAAAGGGTGGGCCTCTTTTGCTGCTGAATCCATGGGACACCCAAACTGAAACACGGACTCTCGATCCCTCCCTCACACCAAATCACAGTCAGTTCTGATTCTAGACATCACAGACAAAACACTAACACATCTAGAAGAAAACGTAGAAGAAAATCTCAATGATTTGGGGATGAGCAAATATTCCTCAAACAAGACACAAAAATGAAAAAAAAAATAAATGGACCTACGTTAAAATGAAATCTTTCTTGTCATCAAAAAATACTATTAGGCAAATGAAAAGGTGAGTCATGTCAAGGGAAAACATTCAAGATCTCTATCTCCACCCAAGCACTCAATCTAAACCATACTTTTTAAAAGTCACGACTGCAAATCTCTTTGGGGAATCCTAACTGAAGAACTCAGGGTCTTCTGGGCTAGTGATGACTTGGTTTCCCCATTGGATACCAGTTCAAGGCCCATTCACTTAGCTGGTCTGCACACTTAACAGTTTTTTATTTTTATGGGAGTGCTACGTAGCAATAAAATGTTCCTAAAACTTTTTCAAGTTAAAAAAACATAAAAACCTGTCTTTCAAACGCCTAATCTGGGGGGGGGGGGGAGGAACAAACACACCCAGGAACATATTTAAGTGTTAAAATAAAAAAACAGAAAAACAAATAGGAATGATTAAAATTTCTCTGGGCTTCTGAACGTGAACGTCAACAGATACCCGCCAGACCGCAGGCGGTCAAAGAGCACTCGGAAGAGCCTGGAAGGTCATCTGACTTCCCCACATCACCACGGTTCCAACAGGCATTCAAACCCGATTCCAACCCGAAAAGAGGAAGCACCTCATTTGTTCGATCAAGACCTCCTTCCTGGGTGTTTCCACATCTTCTTACATTGCAGCGTGATGTTTTGGTTTGAAATAGGAATAAGGAAATACGATAATTAAAATGATAACGTTTTGGTTTGAAATCCAAGTAACCCCCGTTTCAGAGTAGCTACAAATCACTGATGGAGAAAGCCATCCCTGACGTACCAAGCGTCCGGTCACCACCAACAGCGCGGGAAGTCACACCAGCTGGGGCTGCAGCCTGGAGACAAGAGCCACAGAAAAATGGCATATATTTGCTTCCTGAATTGCAGGTTGTCTAAAAATACAAGGAAACCAGAAAATGACCTGAAGGAAATTGCACGTGTGGTGTGACAGATACATTTGCTGGAGTTCTAATTGGCCAGCCCTGGGGTGGGCCACGCTCTGCGAGAAGACACAGCCCCTGTCCTTGAGGAGCTACCCGTCAAAGCAAAGACACAGCCACCAATCAGCAAAAACCCCTGGAAGGTAGAAGTCCTTCTGGGAGGGGACCTCGACGAAAAGGCAGGACGACAGGGGTACTTTCCGGACTTGGAAATGGATCGCAAAGCTGCAGGCATATTCCTACTCAGACCCCAGCACATGGCCATCCGGACCCCTTAAATCAAGTCACTTCCATAGTTGCAGGAAAGGAAGCGTCATAAAGGGGGTGGGAAGCCACACATTCCTCGGCAACGCGGCATGTGGCAGAATCCGAACCAGGTGTTGGGGAAAAGGTCACGCGGGGCAGTTATGGGTACTTCCCCTAAGATCAACCCTGGCTTAATTCATTAAGTACAATGGTAGAAAATCTAGGAAAAAATGAAACTGGTTCAGAATTAAGATGTACTTTTTAAACTTAAAAAGAAATATAAGTCATAGAGAACAAAAGAATGGACAGTCCAAATTATAGAAGAATATTTTAAAACTTTGCATTTAAAATCCATATAAAACAAAGTCAGATGAGCTCTGGAATATATTCACAAGAAACGACAAAGGGTAAAATCTTTCCACATACAAAGACCTCTCTAAAATCAACAAGAAAATCAAAAGCTGCCCCTTGGAAAGTACACAGGAGACTTAAATAGTCTTTTGGAAAAAGAAATAAGTAAACAGTAAAAATATGAAAAGAAAATCCAATTGTCCAAGTTATTCCAAAGAAACAAGTTAAATAATGTTTCCGTTTTTACCAAATTGGTAGTTGAACCAAAATCAACTTTTTAAAAATCAAGTCATCAGAGTTGGCAAAGATTTGGAAAGGCAAGAATCCAGCACAGATGGGAGTATAAGTTAATGCCACTTTGGCAATGTGTGTCAAAGGCTTTCAAGTACTTTATATACCTTGGCCATAATTATATTTCTAAAGAAACAATCAGGAATATAGACACAGATTCATACGTAAGTAAGTAAACTCAATGGTCCAGTAGCTGCGTTTAAAACCAGGACACATAATTAGATCTACGGTACAGTGTCACTATTATATTTTGTGTGTGTACACTTGCGTTAAAAAGGATGAATGGAATCCATGCAAGTATTTGCCGTGATTAACTGGCTGGTGTGACTGCAGGTGTTTTCATGTGATTTGTAAATATTCCACAATAAGCACGTAACACTCTGCGATGCAGACGAACACTGTTCTCGTTGCAGTTTTCCTGAAGGTGTAGCGCTTGACCTAGACCTCGAGGGCAGGGAAGAGCTTGCAGATCGTGGGAAAGCTGTGTCGCAGAGAAGACATACGCAGGTTTGGGGGCTGAGGGGAGCCATGGTGACAGAGGTGAGGAAGGGAGGGTGGGTGTGCAGACCCCAGAGGGACTTGGAAGCTGAGCTAAGTGCTGACAAAGGTGAAGGCGACGGGACCAGCGATAAATGGAGCTGCTGGTGAAACCCGCAGAGCTGAAGGCGTTGTTGCAAGGGGCCAGGTATTTCCAGGAGCCAGACGAGAACTGACAAAGAATAAAAAAGCCTAATTGGAGACTGGGGGAGTCCAGAGTGTGTGTCTGCCTAAAGGGATAGCAGCAAACCCAGCTGTTACTGTGTCCGCCATGCCCTGCGGATGGCGCTTCGAGCCCTCAGGTGACCCTACCACGGTCTCGCAAAGAACAAACCAAGCTCTCTGTAAGTCACCCTTGTCACGATCCAAGGAGGACCATTACCGTCTGGTGTCTCACAGACTCTTCCCTCCTGAGGTCCACTCAGACCCCAAGATCATCCAGCTTGGGTCTGAAAGTGGGAGAACGCAGTTCTTGGGTCTGAAAGTGGGGCCACTTCCCTCTTTGCCATTCCTGTCCACAATACCCAAACGATTATTATAAGATTCTCTCTGCTTGTTAGGATACATCTATTAACTCGAGTGCTAAACCATGGATGATTAAAAGAAATCTTTCCAGAAGCCAGTCTGGAAAGGTAAAGGGAAAAATTATCACTGAATCAGAAAGACTTGATCATCAAACTAGACTCTGCCAATTACCAGCACCTTCCCTGAAATCTCACTGATTCTCCTCCGAAATGGAGAAAACCCGAGCTGAGCAGGTTTTGCAAAGGACCAGACGATACTGTGTAGGTGATAGGACCCCAAAAAAGACCACACACAGCGACTACAAGTGTACCCTGTAACCTGCACATCAGAGATGTCGAGGACGGCTTTACATAATCACAGAGGCACTGGGACCCTGAGTCAAGGGACTTGAACATGAGTCAGCCTCCATGCAGGAGTGTCCCACTCACACCAAATCCCCCACCCCACCCAGAATTTCCACTGGCTTCTAAATGCTCCAGTGACAAAGGGGATACACACGGCATAAAACATCCAATTGCTTATTAAGACATGTTAAGGATAATTTTAAGTCTCAAGTAGACACTAACTCTCAGATTAGAAGCCACCAAATTCCTCCCAAGATGAAGGCAATAATCCTCAACAATATAACCGATATCTATGGGAAAATGCCCACCCAGATAACAAGGTCCAGCAGCACTGAAACAGAATCCAGAAATTCAAAGGTCTGCAAGGTGCGGAGAAGCTCCCCCTGCTTCATTAGCACCAAAGGGAAAACACAAACGCAAGAAAGCCTTGAGTGACAAAGGGTAGTTTCGACTCTTGTCTGCTGACCCACTCCTTGTTAAAATCCGGAATGGACTTATGTGCTGTCTGGCAAATCCTTTCAAGGGACGAAACTGTTCGGCAAAGTGACAACGATTATGGCTCTTCTGTGGGCGTCTGACAACATCAGAGCACCCCAATTCCGACTCACGGGGAGGGCACATCTGCGCAGATATCTCAGACAGAATGTAGGTGTGGTTGTTGGCAGGTGAGGCCAACCAGAGCCCAGCAGATGAGCTCTGAGTGGTTTACCTTGCCCAAACTCTCACCAGATGAGATAGAAGCAGGCACTGTGTGTTGCATAACCTGTCCTTGGATTTGACCCTCCAGGCTGAGATACTGCTCAGGATCACCTTGTCTTTCAACATCTCTTGTCGCAACCCACCAAGAACATGAGACAAGAGGGCATCCTGAGGGGTGGAGCGGGGAGGGGGGGATGGCAGTGCATTAAGAACTATGCCCTGGGAGCTCATCCCAAGGACAAAACCAGGGTCTGACCAAGGAATTCCCTTCCCCCAGGGAGGGGGAAGTTTCATACCTGAAACTCGGGAGCTGTGTGGACCTCCCCTCTGTCCCCTTCCCGAGTGTTTATGGAAGCACAGGAAACCTTAGGTGCGAGCTGGGGGGGGCCAGTGACCTGTGTTAAGTCTCTGAGCTGACAAGAGCCCCATCTAAACACGATCTAAAACCACAACCTGTCCCCCAAAGGTGTGCTGGACAAGGAGCTATAGCGACTGGCTGGGACTCTGAGATCATCTCCCTGGGGGCGGGGGCAGGAAGTGAGGATTTGGGGACCAGCGGAGGAAGCTGGAGTAGCCTCTGTCATTGCTGACAGATGCTCGGTGTGTCCCCCAGGGCAGAACTACAGCCCCGCTGGCCGCCCTGGGCCCATGCTTTCCGGGCGACGTTTCCTGCCGCTGTGGCCACGGAGACACGTGCTGCGGGAGCGCCGTGGTCAAGCTGGGACCCGGAGGACACGCGCAAGCAGCACCCCTCCGCGGTGCCACCGTGGGCACGTAGAATCCAAGGAACACACGCCGCGGGTGTGAGTCCCTCAGACGTTCGGGAAGTGACGGCAGCATGAGCCCAGCTCACCCTGACTAACGCCCCCCCAACAGCCTCTGCGCCCCCCGGACCCCCCTAGGAGAATCAGCCCCGGGACATTTCATGTAACTGCTGAGGTTAAGCTCTGTCTTCCCAAGCGAGGATCGCTGGGCATGCAGAGCACGAGGCCGGGGCTCTCCGGAGCTGCTTGCTCCGACCGGGCAGAGCCTGCGGGGAGGACGCCAGACTGGGGGGGCAGAGCGGACCCGACCCAGAAGATTCCCGCACCCCCAACCCCCACCCTGACGCAGCCGCCGGACAAACGCCCTGGCTGGCGTTTCTGGTCTCTCCTGACACCGCCCAAGTCAGACCTGCCCCCGCCCCGGGACAGACAGACAGACACTGCAGGCTTCTCGGAAGCCGAGCACAAGACGGGGAGAGGGAAACCCTGAGGAAAGGGTCCGGCCCACGTGGGGCGCTGAGCAGGGCGGGTGTTTGCAGCCCGGGAGAGAAAGCTGAGCGGCTCCCCGGCAAGCAAGCCCGGAGCCCGGCCGTGGGGAGCCAGGCTGTGCACGGTCCCCCTCTGTCCTTCTGTCCTTCTGTCCTTCTGTCCATCGGGCTTGGTTCTCAGACCCAAGGGCCCTTGGTTCTCCCGGCCTTGCACGCCTGCGTGTGACGGTGCGGGTTCGCCTTCTAAGCGACTCACAAGATTGGAACAAGCAAAGCAGAACAGACACTTCTTTTCCCAATTAACAGCTCGGGGGGACGCGGCTCCATTATCTCCGCCGGCCCACGCGGACCGTCCATTAGCGCTACTGGGATCCAGGCAGGAGCCCAAGAGCCTGGTCTCTGCTGGGAGGGGTGAGGAGGAGCTTCCTGTGGGCCCCGCCCCCTGGACGGGGTCAGAGTGCCCTTCGTCGCTATGACCCATGTGCGCAAGAGCCTCTGGAAAGGCTCTCGCTAAGGCCAGAGAGGCTCAGAGGAGAGCGTGTGGGAAACGTGCGGTGGTTTGGGAAGCTCCCTTTGCCACGTCCTCATGGGTTAATGAGAAGTCCCAGACCTCACTTGGCTTCCGAGGGGACTTGTCAGCATCACATGGGGTCTTCCCATTTCCTGGGATGTAAACCACAGTCGGAACTCCCAAGCGAGCAGCACTGTCCCCTGCGGCATCTGAATGCTGCAGGCTGGCACTTCCCCCCGCCTGACCGTTGGGTGGGGGCCCAGACTCAGATCACAGACAGACCTGGCTGGCATCCCAAATCCTCCTGGGGCACCCCGTTACTCCCCCGACACCTGCCAGCTAGATGTGCAGAGCGCTCACTATCTACCCGGTCTCATCCGTGGACAAGACCCAAGGGCCCTGCCTCCTGAGAGAAAGGAAAGTGCCCTCATGGAAACAGGGACCAGGTAGATCAGCTTAGTGGGCAGGTCCAGGAAGACTTCCTGAAGGAAGTGGCTCTGAATGAGGGGTGAGTGAGACGGGGAAGGGGAGAAGGGTCCTTATCCTAGCAGCGAGAGCTGTAGAGAAGAGGTATGAAGCGGGGAGATCTCAGTGGGTCAGAACAGGAGTCCGTATGGGGACAGGGAGCACAGCACCCTGAAAAGGCAGGAGGGGGCGACAGGATGGGCCCAGCTGATGTTTAGTGGGTGGGACGCATGCCCTCCCTCCAGTACTGGCCCTGTGGGCGACTGGTGGATTGTATCTATACCTGGAGGGCTGAGTCCAACCACTGGGAAAGCTATTTTAAACACGAAGAGTTTCTAAGGTAACTCGTTACAAAATGATCAGATCCAAACCACTATTTTTTCCTAATTAGTCAGCAATAATGACCCAGATAATTTAATAGGGAACAATCCCATTTGTAATAACTGATACACAGCATTGAACACACAGACGCAAAACTCCTAAGATGCTGTTGAACTCCTTGGGAACAAGCGAGAAAATTTAAACAGAATTATTTTTCAAAGTCCCAAAGAGTGGAGAGAGGTACCATGTTCTTGAACAGGATGATTCCATGTGGCAAAGTTGTGGATTCTCCAAATCTCCAAAACATAATGAGGTAGGTCTCCCACTAAAACATATACTGAATACATTTTCATTATTGTATAATTATGATTAATATATAAGTAGGTAATGAGGGAGGCTGGATATTAAAATACATAACCACAGTTATTAAAAGGACAGACTCAGGAAATGAAAGAAAGTTAAAATTCCAGAAGAATTTAGTATAAATAAAAGTGGGTAAATTATAAAACATGCATTTCAAATCGGTGGCAAAAATGGACAATTCAAGGATGGAGCTGGGTCTCTGACCTAACTCAGAAGGTCAGGGCCTCCCACCTCATGCTAAATGCATTTTCTTTTCTTTTTTTTTTTTTTTTTAAAGATTTTATTTATTTATTTGACAGACAGAGATCACAAGTAGGCAGAGAAGCAGGCAGAGAGAGAGAGAGAGGGAAGCAGGCCTCCTGCTGAGCAGAGAGCCTGATGCGGGACTCGATCCCAGGACCCTGAGATCATGACCTGAGCCGAAGGCAGCGGCTTAACCCACTGAGCCACCCAGGCGCCCGCTAAATGCATTTTCTATGAGCTGAAGGTCAAATATAAAGAAAAGGAACCCAGAAAAGGATCAGAAGAAGATAATGAGGGTAGTGACTCATCTGACCTGGCCGTGGGAATGACCTTCTTAGGTATGAAGGCAACTAACAAAGCCATAAAGAAAAAACACTAGTAGATTTGACCTCATAATTTTAAAAGCTTTTGAACATGAAAACACATTGTTTAAAAAAAGAAAAACAACCCTATCACCACCACAGCAGAATATTACTCCCTGGAACAAATATTTTTAACATACACAGCAGGGATCCACCTGTCCCGTGTTGGTGCCCTGAAGCCACTTGCCATGGGCACACCCCGAGAAGCCAATTCATGCTTCGCTGAGGAAAGTGAAGCTTGGCTCCTTCTGGAGAGTTACTTAGCAAAAACAGATAAAATGCTTAAAAACCGTTCCGGCCCTTCAACCCAAGAATTCCGCTTCTGAAGATGGACTGCAAGAAATGAATGAAGGGGGTCCTGAAGGTCACCGGAGGAAGGGGCTTCCAGCTGGTTTTCATACAATGAGAGGACATTCCACTATTAAACATCGTGTTTTCAAAGAGATCTTCATAAGGAACTGCTGGTATTTTAAATGAAAAACAAGCAGGATACAAAATGAAATCTAAAGAACTATCCAAATTTTGCTTTGAGAGATGTGATGCATATATACTTAACTTGATTTCATTCAGTAATTGGCCTTGAACTTCTCCAGGGTAGACAGACACCGGGAGAATGACAAGACGGATGAGGGGCCTGCCTGCTTGGTATTTACCGTCCGATCCATAAGGTCTCTCTCTCTCTCTCTCTCTCTCTCTCACACACACACACACACACACAGGGAATGCACCCAAAAGTTAATGTTATCTTAACTTGGTTAAGAAACTTGGGTTTCGGAACTTGGGTGACAATTTTCTCTCTTAACTTACTGAAAATCTTTCCATCATGCGACATAACATACTTTCATGATTAGAGATGAAACTTTGGGTGAAATTCTCACCACTTCCTACCTAGGACACCATCCTTCCCCCATAAAAAGATGCAGCGCCTCACCAGTGTGTATATAAAGCTCTGTTCTCCCAGGGCTGCCTGAGCATCATCTTAATCTTCTTTCTCTGAAAATAATTTCCTTTGTTACAGTCCAGAATGGGTGAGGAGAAGGGATGTGAGACAATGATCTGCACTATATTTGGAAAATCTAAATGACCTTTCAAAAGACTTAGGCTTAAAATAAATGTGTGACTCAGGAACAAGTGATCCCCAATGACTAAACGTCCTCACAAAAATACCTCCAAACCATCCCCAACTATAGATAATCCCCCCCCCCACCAAAAAAAGGCCATTCATGCTCATAAGTACTGACAAGAAAATGGAAATTTTGTCAGAAAGTTTCAGGACCGTTCAAAACACACGCATTTATGGCACCTGTCGACACGCTGGGAATGAAGACCGGCAGAATCAACATAAAAATCCTTCAAAGGCCACATGGACGGAAAGAAAAAGGAGAGAAGTCTCATTTTAAGAAGGATCACTTTGAAATTGATTCTCGCAACGTGTTTGTGTAGGATGATACACCACTGCGGGCTCTATCCCTTCTGCTCTGGAGGGAGGGGGATGTGGACCAGACTCCAGCAGAAGCCGCATGAAAACTTGTCACTATGCCCCCAACAACTACAGGATCCACACCACTGAATATGGGCTTGCGGGTCCCCTCCTTCATGGACGAACTTGACCAGCATAGAGGTGAGGCGACCAGCCTGAGCAGCCTCAGAGCAGTCAGACGCATCACTGTCATTCACTCGTCCCACAGTTATCCTTCCAGCCTCTGCTCTGCACCCCAGGCACCACCCTAGGGCTGGGAAATGGGGACAGGGGGAGACACACGGGGCCCCTCCCTCTGCGGGGAGACAGGTAACAGAGAAAGCGAGCAGATGGGACCATTTCAGGGAGCGAAGAGTGTACTAAAGGAAATCAAAACAGGAGCCTGTGGGGGACTTCCAGGCAGGGAACGTTCCTTTCAGAAGGGGTCCAGGAGGGCTTCTCAGAGGAGGTATCATTTGAGCTGCATGGACCCAGCCAGGGAGAGAGCTGGCAAAAGAGCCTTTAGGAGGGGTGCCTGGGGGGCTCAGTGGGTTAAGCCGCTGCCTTCGGCTCGGGTCATGATCTCAGGGTCCTGGGATCGAGTCCCGCATCGGGCTCTCTGCTCAGCAAGAAGCCTGCTTCCCTCTCTCTCTCTCTCTCTCTGCCTGCCTCTCCGTCTACTTGTGATCTCTCTCTGTCAAATAAATAAATAAAATCTTAAAAAAAAAAAAAAAAGAGCCTTTAGGACAGAGGGAAGAAGCGAAAGTGCTGGTGTGGGACTCAGTGTGGTGCTGGGAAGCATGGCCAGCTGCAGAGTAGAGGAAGGTGGGGGAGACACAGAAGGCAGGGGGAGACACAGAAGGGAGTGAAGCCGGACAGGGCAGTGAGGGTGGCAGAGCCCAGGCCACTTGGGCTTCAAGTCGTGGGGAGCACCAGGTGTTGTTCCAGGTGCAGTGAGTCTCATGGGTAAAATCTAACTCTTTTTTAATTTAGTTTCAGAGGTAGAATTTAGTGATTCATCCATTGCACATGAAAACATTTCTTTTTTTAAGATTTTATTTATTTATTTATTTGACAGAGAGAGATCGCAAGCAGGCAGAGAGGCAGGCAAAGGGAGAGGAGGAAGCAGGCTCCCCACCGAGCAGAGAGCCCGATGCGGGGCTCAATTCCAGGACCCTGAAACCATGACCTGAGCCGAAGGCAGAGGCTTAACCCACTGAGCCACACAGGTGCCTTGAAAACATTTCTTTAAAAAAGATTGGGCCAGTAGGAAGTGTACTAGAGCCGCCCCCAGCCCAGTAGGGAAACGGACAAACAGTGGCATCTCCAGACAACAGAATATCCAAGGATAAACAGAAATGAGTTCTCAAAACCTGAGGGGACACAAGCCTCAAGTGTGCACACGGTACGATCCCACGTGGATGACCTCCTTCCTGCAAGAGGCAAAGCTGTGGGGGGCTGAGAGAGGGAGGGAGCGAGGGGCAGGCGGAGCCCAGTCCATTTTCAGGGAGGTGGAACTACTCCGTCCAGCGACGTAAAGGTGGATAAGTTGCACATTACACATCACAGAATGCCCAACACCAAGAGGGAGCCCTAAGGTGCTCTGTGGACTTCCATTAGTAATAATGTATCCATATCTGCCTGTTACTTGTAACAAAAGTACCACACTACTGCAGGGAAAAGTATATAGGAACTCTGCTTTGTAAAATTTTTCTCTAATCCTAAAACTGCTCTAAAAAATAAAATCTATTTAAAAAGGAGACTTGCTGTTGTAATTGTTCCTATAATCCACCTGTGTCTGTCCTTTCTTTCCCAACCTCCTGGAACCTACCTACTAACTAGACCCTCAGAGTGACTGGTGCCCCAAGAGCCTGATGGACAGGTGGCATGCGGGGGTTTAGAAACGGAGTCCCCGCCAATTTCTGTCTGATTATAAATTGGCATAATATCTTTGCATGTCAATTTTTCCTATCTATCCAGATGAAATTGCCTGACTGAGGGGTTATAATCACCAGAACACATGTTACAGATAAACCAGAACCCAAGAATGAAGATGAGTGTCCTTGCAGGTGAGCACAGGTGAGTGTTCTTGCTAGAGCTGATTTCATTGACAAGCATTTGGAAGCAACCTCAGTATCCTGGTGGGCAGGGCCCTGGAGGAGAATATTTTGCTATGTCTCTCCTTAGAACATCAGGCAGCACAGAGAAAGAACGAGGAAGACTGGTGTGGACTGATACAGGATGCTCTATAAGAAATACCGCCAAGTAAGAAAAGGTACCAAATGGCGTGCACAGAATGTCATCATGACTGTGAAAAGCAAGGACACGCACACATGTGTGCATGCATGCTACACGGTGAGTACATCTTCAAGGAGTCAAACAAGAGGCCAGAAGAGAAGAGTCGGGCAGCCAGTGAAGAGGAGGAGGAGGGGCTCCCCTGTCTAATAACTGATGATGATGGTGATATTGGTGGTGATGATGATGGTGGTGGTGATGATGATGATATTGGTGGTGATGATGATGATGGTGATGATGATGGTAGTGATGTTGAAGATATTGGTAGTGATATTGATGATATCAGTAGTGATGTGGATGACGTTGGTGACGGTGGTGATGGTGATGGTGGTGATAATGGTGGTGATGGTGGTGATAATGGTGGTGATGATGATGATGGTGGTGATGATGGTGGTGATGATGATATTGGCGGTGATGATGGTGATGGTGGTGAAGTTGTTGATGGTGGTGATGATGATGATAATGGTGGTAATGGTGATACTGGTGGTAATGATGATGGTGGTGATGATGGTATTGGTGGTGATGATATCAGTAGTGATGTTGTGGATGATGGTGGTGATGGTGGTGATGGTGATGATGATGGTGGTGATGGTGATGATGATGATGATGATGATGATGTGGAGATAATGATGGCGGTGGCAATGATGATGACAGTGTGCCCCTTCTCCTGCTGCTTCATTTTTTCTTACCATACACGTGATTTTTCTATTCAAATATTTTTAAAATAAATGTAAGGGGGAACGAGAAAGAAAGAAAACCATTTTCCAGACCAGGCACAAGACCCAGAGCCCATGGTGATTTAAAAGGAGTCAGGAGTCAGGAAAACTAATAGCATAAAGGAATCCCAGGGCTTCACAGGTCATAGTGGGACGTGGAGGATCGGCATTTTCTTAGGAATCAGCAGCTTCTGCTTTTGAAGCTGCTGCTTTAGGACATGTGTCCTGTAGCTCTTGGCCCTGAATCTAGAGGTCGCTACACTGGATGGAGCCCAAGATGTAACATAAGGATGTGGGGATGTCTCCCGGCAAACCATATCCCTGCCCCATGCCTGATGGCGGATAAAGACAGAGGCTCAGGGTTTGGCGGGTCCGTCCTTTCCTGACTTGGTCTGTGATATTTCCCTGCTCTTGCTCTTGCTAAAAATAAGCAACATCCCTTTCCAGTTACTAATCAAGCAATTTGCTGATGTTTTTATAGCTCAGACATGACCCCTGGACTTATTCTGGCCTTGCAAATTTTGGATCAGCAGGAACACAGGGACATCTGGAACAAACCATGTCTGAATTTAGGTCCCAGGCACTGCTGATCTGCTCTCCACATTCTATGACTTATGTGACCCAGAGCATGGCGATTTGATCAAATGGAGAGAAAAAAATCACCCGAGATGAACTCGATTAGAGAATTTATTTCTGTGCCAAGTAGTTAAAGAACTAGCACCACAGACTGTTCTGGGGACCATATACATGATAAGCAATTATTAAGTGTCTGCTGAAAACATTCTCTAGAAGAAAATGACCCTACAAAAGTAAGACCAATCAACCTTGAACTTGAAATATAAGTCTTCAGCCCTCCTCTCTAAACTCCTCCAGAAATAAATCTTTCTTTTAAAATTGTTTCTTTAACATCTCCACATAATAAAAAAAATTTTTTTTTAAGCACAGAGAGGTCCACCTGGGGGTCTCAGTCGGTTAAGCGTCTGACTCTTGATCTCAGCTCAGGTCTTGATCTCAGAGTCGTGAGTTCAAGCCCTGCATTGGGCTTCAAGCTGGGTGTGGAGCCTACTTAAAAGTAAATTTAAAAATAAACAAAAATAAGCAAAAGCACAGAGTATAACATATTACACACATAGAACTGGTAGTTGTCAGTACCGTTGTTTGGTGCGTATCTGTGATGACGTATACATACCATGTTCGCAGTGGAGATCCCTGGCAAAGCAGAAAGGCTCCTTTATTCCTTCCACTCCCAGAAGGAACACCGAGATGGATTCGGTTCGTACCTTTCCAGGCCAAGACTGCCAGTGCTCGTGCACACTTGCTTGCAGGTGTCTTTGCTCACACACACTCTCTCCTCTCTCCTGGCCACCTTCCCACACAGTCTTATCTAGCATGATATTGTTTACATGGGGGGTAGGTTTACAAACAAGATAGCACACTGTACATTTCTTGCACTTGAATTTGTCATAGGAATTTCATCTGTTGCTTTTAACTACTGCCCGGCGTCCCAGGTAAGAACATACCAGATCTGATCTATCAGGCCCCTCCCATAAGGTTATTTGGGTTGTTTTCATTACTTATTACTACCCACAATGGCCTCATCAGAGGAATCCCCCTTGGCCTCCTTGCCCATGTCTCCTTGCCTAGAAATAGACATGGGGAAGCGCATTACCAATTTCCCTCGAGTCTGCCAAACCACCACTTCAAATGACCACACCAACCTCTACCTGAGATGCATGAGAGCTATTACCACACATTTTCGCCAAACTTGACATTGTCAAAGATTTCCATTATTTGGTCAATCCCTTGGGTGAAAAATGTCCCACACTTCCTTTCTTCTCCTGTTTTCTCCGTTCCTTTCTTGGCCGGTGCACTACCTAAAACATCCTATGCTCAGTGACCGTTTCCTTGGTCCTCGTGGGTTACTAACCAATTGTTGCCATCCGAGGCTGGGGAAGCGCCTGGCACTTGCTAACAGTCCCGCGGCTAAGAAATGGCAATGGTCTCTAGCCGAGGCTCCTGTGGACCCATTAACCCCTGCTTGGTGTCTGTCAGGGCCTCTGTGTGCAAAGACGGGCACAGAGAAGTAGGTCTGAGCCACCATGACAAATACATACTCTCTTCCTACTTCCATGAAGTCATGACACGAATCTGTGACACATCTGAATTCACTGTTCCTGCAGCCATCAGTAAAAGAGGAGGCCGTCACACGCTGAGAAGAAAGAGGTAAGGAAGCTGCCCGTGCCTGCCACCTCTGTGGAAGGCTCTAGAAAAGGCTCCCAGGCTCCTGTCTACCCCAGGTGTCTTACCTCTACCCTCTGAACCTCAGTTTCACAGCCTGTTATGTGGGACCGTACAGCGCCTCCAGGGCCTTGCTAAGAACCAAAGGGAACGGAACTCATGAGCGATCTTTGTCACATCACCAGCGAGCTGCCACCAGCCCTCTCCCCTCCCTGCCCAGATGTCTAGATGAAGCCCATCCCCCTCTAGTCCACTCCGAGACTCGTCTCTGGGTTACTGCTGAGACAGTCAGTGTCCATCCGCTTGTCCAGCCGGAGACCACCCAGCCGGAGAGCTCGACACTTCCAGCGTCCCGGTGTTGACTCAGGCAAAGCAAGAGTGAGCTGGGAAGAAGCTCACCAGCTGTGAGTCTCCCCAGAGCAGACCCGCGTATCCCGAGAGGCTGCCCTGGGTCCCGCCAAGCCGAAGGGGCCCGCTGCTGGCCGGCTCCTCTTCAAGGCGGTCGGCATTCTTCGTGGGCAGCTGCCCAGGCAGCCCGGCAGGGCTGAGCCAGGCCGGGGGCCCCTCCTTAGTATTCGCCAAGTCGCCCAGGCCTCCTCGGCACAGCGAGCCGGCGCACGAATGCCCCCACGAACGCACACACTCCACCGGGTGCAGGGAGCAGCGAGCCCGAGTGGGGACGAGGACATGCTTGCCTGAGGCAGACCCAGCGCGCTCGGCCGCTGCGGACACTGTGCGGGTCCCACCGCGTCGGGAGGAGGCGGCCCAGGCCTGACTCCGATCCATTCCCGTTCTTGCCGCCCGTCCCGGGCTCCTGCGAGCGCCCTCCGCGAGGCTGGCTGTCCCCGCCGGCCGCTGACGGATGCCCTGCTTACAGACGCGCATCAGCATCACCAGACCGCTCTTGTCACTGACGGCCGGCCACTGTCGTTCTGACACTCGGGGAACCCATAAGTGCTCTCCGCTTTGACCTCCATGTCATGTGAGTTTGCGCTAGCACCGAAGACCATAGAGCACGTCTCTTGACATGTGACCTTCCAAATACAGGCTCCTCCCGCTATCGAAAACAGAACATTCCTATGAAACCTTTCATAAGCCAAAATAACATAAAGCAAAGAAGGAACTGCCATGAATTTATATGGAAAACAAATTTTTTTAGCATTCCCAGGCCCCAAAAATAACCTCTCTTGGGTTTTTCTGATACCTGAGGCCACATGTCAATAACAGATGCGCAAAGTACGTCGAGATGAAGCCCAGAGGCCCACAGGCGTGGCTCAGACTCGGGGGCTAGAGGCTGAGAGGCTGCGTGGGTCTCCTGGGGAAGGGGCTGGGGGCGCCACCCTCACTGCCTGGGGCAGGGGAGGGGCAGTGGGGGGAGGCGGGCTTTCCTCTGTGACAGCTCGTGGGCTCTCTGCCCAGCCCACGCTCAGTGCATTTATAAAAATCATCTTTGGATTTCTTCTGCTTAGGGTTTAGCAAAAACGGTTACTAACTAGTGTTTTATAAAAGCAAAGTGACCTCAGGCGTCTAGGCGGCTCCATCGGTGAAGCTTCCACCTTTGGCTCAGGTCATGCTCTCAGGGTCCCGGGATGGAGCCCCACGTCAGGCTCGAGCCCACTTCTCCCTCTCCCTATGCTGCTACCCCTGCTCATGTGTGCTCCCTCTCTCCCTCTCCCTCTCTCTGTCAAATAAATAAATAAATAATCTTTAAAAAAAAAGAGAGAGAGAGAGAGAAAAGAAGAGAAAAGTGGTCTAAGACCAGCTTTTGGAAGGCGGGGGATACCTGGAGCCTCATACACTGTCTGTTGTAATCCCAAACTCATGGAACACACCGGAAAGTGTACAGCAGACAGCTATGGAGCTGGGCTGAGTGCTTTAGCTCCTTTAGCCCTCCCGGGAGCAGAGCCAAATACCTCTGTGAGGTAGATACTGGTAGATACTGGTAAATCCCCATTTTCTACATAGACATGGAGTTTAAGGGGTAAAATGAAAACTGCCTGAACCCCAGACCCTCCATCAATAAGATATTCATGTCGCAAAAATAATGTGGGGTGAAAAACACAGACTATAGTAAAACTAATAGAACACTGTATGTTAATGCTCCAGGAATTAAAATTTAAAAACTTAATTAAAAAAAAAAAAACCCACAGGATACAGCATAAACAGTACTTCGTTTACTGAAAATCCGTTTGCACACATGAATGGGGAAAACACTGTCATGAGCTCGACCAAGACACCAACGACGTTCACCCCCGGGTAGTGGGATTACGTCTCGTGCAGTTTGTATTTTCACATAAAAGGGATGAGGAGTTGTGGGCAGTGAGCGGCTATGCCATCCATTCTCTGGGACTCAGTTTCCTCATCTGTAATATGGGGATAAATATAGCACCTGCCTCCAAGGGGTGTTGGAAGGCTGAAGGGTTAATTCAGGGAGAGTGCAGAGAATGGTATGAGACATGCTGTCCGAAACTATTAGTTGCCAACATCAGCAGAATCCATCATCGCCTAACTTCCTCCTCCTCGAGGTCACAGAGACCCACGACAGAATCCTGACCAAGCCAGCAGTGCAGGCCTCCGGCAAGGGACAGTCAAAATCATCACGGGCGGTTGGCCAGATGCTATTTATAGGCAGACGCTAGCTCAGAGCGAGCACAGGCAAGGGCACCCCGGAGCCGAGCCACGTGTGACCTTCTGGATCCTCACCCACTTCTGTTTATTGTGATTCCGGTCCCATGGCCCTGCCGGGGAAGCACCTGCCAGGCTCGCTCCTGTGCTTGGATACTTGGGACATTTTTCCCTCAAGTTCAATGGAGCCAACCAACCCTCTAACAGAACTGACTTCCGACACTGAAACAAAGAAACGCGTCGGCTACATTGTATCTTCCCTCACAAGACCAGCAGCAAAGTGGAGATGAAGGCTGACTTCCTTAGTCCTGTCCTTCCCTCTACCATCTACACAGCACAAGGCAGTGCTTTGCCCTAAAAGAGCAAATTTCAGTCAAAGACAGGATACTGGGTCACCTGCTGATGAAACTCCTCCTTGACAGCAAACAAGACCAGCTTTGGTTCTTCACTAACACTCCCCCAGCATCGTCTCGATAAAATCACTGCGCTCCCTCTAGCAAAGAAGGGGTACGTCAAAGGTTGCAAGCATTCCCCGGGTTCGAATCCACGTGTCCCCGTATGTCTAAAATCCTCCTAATGTTATCGGAGACTCAGGAGACATACAGCAGATCGGCTAAAGTTTAAATGAAAAATAGATATAAACAAGAAACCAGAAAAAAACTGAAAGAGAAATGAGGTATGAGAAGAACCACAGATTTCTCTCTTATGAAGACATAATTAAAGCAATATGGTTTTGTTACAAGAATAGACAGGTGTCAACGAGACAAAATGAAAAGTCCAAACATAGACCTCAAATCACATGGGAATTTAAATATCTCTAAAGAATGAAAAGGAAAGTCAGAGGCAAATGGGATTACTTGGTACGTGGAGTTAAGGCGATCAGTGGTAAATGGGAATAAAAGTAGGTTGGCTCTGTCCCTCACATTTTACACGAAAATAAATTCCAGCTTTATCAGAGCTTAAAATACACCAAAAAAAAATGAAAGCATAAGGAGAATAAAGCATTTAAAAAATCATCTCAGGGTGGAGAAGGCCTTTCTAACTATGATATGAAACCCAGATGCCATAAACGAAAGAACATCTTGATAAATTCACCTACATAAAAATGAAAATGTGGGTACGACAAAAATCACTATAAGCAGTCAAAAGACTAGCATCAAACCAAAGAAAAGTACTTGCAACTCATGTCTCAGGCAAAGAGCTGAATTTCCCTCCGAGACGAGCCCTCAGAAATAGAAAAAGCCAACAAACAAGCAATAAAGAAGTGAGCAGAGCGCGAGTCAACGCCACGGACAACCAGGGGACGGTGCCCACGGCAGGCGAGGCCACGGCCAGGACACGCAGGAAGCCACACAGCAGCGTGTGGCCGAGTCCCACTTTTTTAACCATGACCTCCTGCCCCCGATTTGTTGTCACCTCCTGAACAGGGACCCCATAGTGGAAGGAGCCCCTCTCTTGACAATATCTAACCCAGAGCGGGTTCTCACTTCCTGCATTCCTTCTAGAACCATCCAGCTCATGCCCCGAACCATACAAGCAGACCCTCTCACGGGGAGGCTGCCAAAGCTGCGGGATGGTATGTCCTCCTGCGCCACAGCAAGTTCAATAAAACTGACTTCATTGGACTGCAGGAGTGTTGCTGGGGCCTCCGATGACTCGTCTATGGCAGTATGACCGACTGCAAGTAATTCGTTAAATACTGATTACCAGTAATAGCAGCATCTGCAGCAAAGACCCTTCTAGGATACAAAAGGCAGGGGCTCTGGGGACAGTGAACTGAAGACGGTCCCTTTGCCTGAGGATTCCAAATATGAAACCACCCCGACACGATGCTTCAGCAACCCAACAGGGAAGGTTTCCAAGGAGGACAATGAGGAGAGAGAAGACATTTCCTGCTTGGGCCTCAGACATCTCTGTATGGCCCATGGCCTCCCCACAACACTCGAGGTCCTGATCCATTCCGCATGTGCAAGGGTACCCTGGACAGACAGGCACCTGCTAAAGACCGCCACGTGGCAGCACGCAGAGCCAATGATCCGGTGGGTGAGAGAACCAGAGAGATCCCCAGCTCAGACACTGACAGTAGGTTCTGAGTGTCCCAAAGGACCAGAACACATGACGGATTGTGGTGAAGAAGTTGTTCTTGGACTAGGACGGGAAGGGGGAGCAGGACTCAGCCAGGCGACATCCCAGGTCTGCACGTGTTGTGGTGCAGGTGGTATATAGCATGGGTCGAGGTCCTGAGGCCAGAAGGACTGCCATGCTATCAGGAGGCCAGAAGAGCAGGAGGGGCCAGAGCAGGCATGGGAAGGAGTTTGGATGTTTTTAATCTTACAAGTCATGGACAGCCCCTGAAAAATTCTGAGCAAGATGGGAACATGGAAGAGGGGAGCTGGAAATACTCCCATAATGAGATTTGAGGTTTAAAAAGATCATTCCAATTACCAGCAGAAACCCAATTAGATGGAACTATCAGAGGAAGCAGGGGGTGGGTCAGGGTGCAGCTGTATCCCCCAGGAAGAGAGATGAAAAGGCTGGACCCTGGCGGTAGCTGGAGGCAACAAGAAGCGCGTGGATTTGAGAGGCACTGGGGGGAGTCCGCTGGCTGCAGGGCTGTTGGTGGTGATGCGGGGGAGGGAAATGGACGAGGCAGGTTTCTGGCATTAGCAGCTGGGTAGAAAGCAGGGTCCTCCCCTGGGAACACCGAGAAAGGATGAGGGACTGAAGCTTGGGACCACTTCAGGGCCTCAGTTTCCCTCCGAGTCAAGCGGCCAGGCTGGAGCGCCTGTAGGGCTTTTTGTCCTGTTCACCAGCCAGGTACGGGCTCCACCCGATCCACATGGCAAGCCGATCAGACACCAGGGGACAGGGCCCAGAGGGCCTGGGACGCCCCTCACTTCTGAGTGGACCTGAGGGGGGCCCTCACCAAACTCAGGAAGATCCCTGACAAGTGCGGGAAACAGGGCGGGTCTCAACAGCTCGGCCGGCCCCAGCTGCCGCCGTGCAACTCCACTGCCTGAGTCTGTCTGACCCCTTCCCCACCCTGCCCTTCTGGCCGCGGGGCCTCCGGGCCCTTCCAGGAGCCGTAACCCCAACAGCTCTGGGGACCGAGCTCTGCCCTGCTCAAGGCTGGCAGCTTTCTGCCCAGGAGTTAACGCCTTTGCCCTCAGCCCTCGCAAACCCACACGGCAAGTCCCCTGGCACGATGATAAGCCTGCACCCCGCAAAACGCTGGCTCTGGAGACGCGCATTTAAAAATACCCACGGGATGGCGTGCGTATATATAGAGAGAATGAAGCCAGGCACCTCAGCCCACACACAATGCAAATGTGTGCCTTGAAGAAATCTATGTTGTCTCTTAAATAGAGGCCCGAGATCTGAGCGCCGCGGGATAACAGAAACTGGCGCTCGGAGCCATCGTGACGGCGCCCGGCCCCAGCCTCCGAGAACAAGGGCTCCCACCCTGCTCACTCGCCTGCTCCCTGGTCCCGATGGCCTCCAAGAACCTCCAACAACAGAGCTGCCCCCAATCCTGCAGTCGGAGGAAAGCGCGTCATTGTTCCTTATTTACTTATTTGTTCAGAGTTTACTCATTACCCACATCATGTTTCAAAAAGGAGGTAGAGAGCTTACAAAAATACCTATGGCAGTTTAAAAAAAAGGGGGGGGAACACATGAAAAAATACATGATTCCATGGTTTGTTTTTTTTTTAATTTTAAAGTTTTTGTTTATTTGACTGAGAGAGCAAGAGAGCATGAGTGGGGGGAACAGCAGAGGGGGAGGGAGAAGCGGGCTCTCTGCGAAGCCGGGGGCATGATGTGGGGCTCGATCCCAGGACCCTGGGATCGTGACTTGAGCTGAAAGCAGATGCTTAACTGACTGAGCCACCCAGGGGTCCCCAGATTCCATGGTTACACAAACACATACTAAAGGATTCTGTGCAGAGACAAGAAATTTGAATTGAAGTTGGAGGACAGGCTTCCTAGCAACCCTGGTGAAGAAAGAAACAAGATCAGTTACAACATTCTCTGCATTGCCCCCCAATAAAGCCAACCATGCTGCCCTGGTACCAAGAGTAGCAGCTCCCCTGCCTTCTCACAGATCAGGTGCTTGGGATGAAGAGAAGCATACCCCTGACGCTACCCCACCAGAGGGGGTACGCTACCCCAAATGACCCCCAAACTTCCATCCTGTCCATTCCCACTTCCCTTACCCTGCCTTCCACTGGACTCCTCTGAAAACTTATCAAGAATCTTTCTTGTACCAATTATATGAGATTTTTGTCAGATATGCACACTCAGCAACGTGATAATTCACTGTATATTTTAAGTCAACTTGCCTTTGCACTTAAATAAATGTATCTATCAAGGAAATTTCACACCTCTGCTCTAATAAAGAAAAATCAGAATCAATTTCCAGAATCGTTAAGTGGCCCCAATAAATACAGTGGACACAAGTCAGTACAGTTATATTCTGGCACCGGACCCTCCCAGGGCCCTTGCTGAGGCTGTTCTCCGCTTGTCAGAGAACGGAAATCAGCTAGCATTTGGGGTCAAAGACACACCAGCCACAAACTAAAAGTTTCTCCTTGATACTCACAACCTGAAGACTGAAAGAACATTCGAAGGGGACAGCCATCTGACCGTCCGATTCTGTGACATCAAAATCCATCTGAGTTACACAGAGAACAGTGGGGCTCAAAGGGCATCCAGACCACCACTCACCTGGACAGTGAGTGTAGCCATGGCAACCAGGTAAGGACCTGTCCCAGGTACCAGTCCCCACCCCCATCTTCCCTTAAGGTAGAAGTGTCACAGTGCTTCTCTTCACATTAAAGAAAGGACCAGTCTGTAACACATCGGAAATTTTAAAACAGGTCCCACTTTACAGAGGGTGTGAGATGCGCAGCTAGAAAATCTCTGATACCTGCTGGGGCCATGTCCACATCCTGGGAAACAGGGATCCTGCCATTAGCCCCAGTAAAGTTCAGGTGCAGCAAAGTTCGTGAGTCTGAATTCACCTGATACCGCAAATAGGCTTATTCCCTCCCTGGCAAGCACCTGCTGTGTCCTTGCTCTCCTCTCATTAGCTCTGGAGTCCTTTGTTGAAACCTGCTCTGTTCCACATTTTGAAATCTATTACAAAACAACGTCATCACCATCACCACCTTCCCCATCACCGCCATCACCATCATCACCACCACCATCGCCATCATCCCCATCATCACCATCACCACCACTATCATTACCACCACCACCACCACCATCGTCATTGTCATCACCATCACCGCCATCACCATCATCCCCATCATCACCATCACCACCACTATCATTACCACCACCACCACCACCATCGTCATTGTCATCACCATCACCGCCATCACCATCATCACCATCACCATCATTACCACCACCACCACCATCGTCATTGTCATCACCATCACCGCCATCACCATCATCACCATCACCATCATTACCACCACCACCACCATCACCATCATTATTATCATCACCAGCACCACCACCACCAGTATCACAGCAGATCCCACTGACTTAGCAATTACCACCTGCCCAACACTGACCCTGTTTGCAGACCTCTAAGTATCACCATTTAATCCTCCCACAACCCTCGGGAGAAGTACTATTGTTGCTTCCATTTTGCAGATGAGGAGACGGAGATAATCAGGGAGAACACAGTTGGCCGATGAATGGCAGGAATCAGCATCATGTGTGGCAGTTAGGCTCCCAGTCCTCTTCTCATCTCCTTTCTGCCTGATCCCTAGCACTGAGCTGTCTCGGGGAACCAGATGCCTGGCAGGTGTCTGCCACATGGTGTGATGTATTCCTGCCCTTGAGGCCGGCGCCGGACAAAGGCAGAGGAACAACTCTCACAGAGGAAGAGGCAGGGACAGGTGCTGCCCAGGCGCCTCGTACCACGGTTCATGTCTGCATTCCTGCCTTCCTTCATGTTTCACTCCTCCCTTCAGAGTGACCGGGGCCCTGCTACTCTAGCCACCACAGCAGAGGAAAGCGCAAGCAAGGTCCCCACCCCTAGTGATGGACAAATTCTGGTCACTGCAGACCCAACACAACAGCAAGCCAAGGCAATATGGATTTTGATAGAGTGTAGGAGTAGGGGACCCCCTTTAAGTGGGGTGCCAAAGAGGGCTGCTCTAGGGAGGTGACATTTAACCTGAGACCCAAAGAATAATGTGCTGAGCAAATGACAAGTCAGGGACAAATGTCCCTAATGAAGGAAGGTGGGGAGCAACCACGGAAACAGTCTGAACAAGTTCAAAGTCACAAGAAAAGGTCCCAGTGGCCAGAGCGCTGCACGCAGTGGGGAGACGCAGCAGACCCACAGGGGCGACCACGTGCAGCTCGGCCGCGTTGAAACTGGCTCATCCTCAGAGCAAACTACACGGTAGCCAGTTTTGCCGTCACCATCACAGGTGAGGAAAAGGAGGAACCAGGCCACAAAGCAAGCACGCTGGGAGCCAGGCTTCAAACCCACATGGTCCGGGGTTGGGTCCACGTCCCCAACCCGTGGCCACGTAGCCACCACTCCACAGGGATAGAAGGTGACATCCGCAAGGAAGCCTGGATTTCTATTCAAGGACAACAGGGACGGGAGGACTCTGATCTACACTTTCAGAGCCTCTCCCACTCTGGGCAGAAGGTGGCCCGCAGAGGGCCCACTGGAAGGCTACGCAGTTGCCCCGGAGCCAAGTGTCAGTGGGTGGAGAACAGCAGCGGAGAAACCAGAAGGCTCACCGTGACCTGGGGACAGAGGTGCAGGGGGTGAGTCAAAATTTCATAAAGTGGCGGGACCTGGACACGGCAGGATTCAGGGAACTAGGGAAGCTCCCTAGGGAAGGGCCTTGGGACCACGCTGGGCTCCGGGGCCTGCAGTGAAGCAGTTTGCCTCAGGGGCAGAGTCCTTCCTCCTCCCATTCATTCCACATTTAAGTGTGTCCCCCAAAGGTATGAGCAGGGCAGGGTGTGATGTGACCGCCACCAGCAGCTCCTAGCCACCAGGCACCGTCAGCCCAGAGAAGGTGTCAGAAGCCTCAGGATTCCTGCAGAAGAGGTCACAGGGACAAAACAGGAAGAACCTCAGAGACCCCAAACCTTTCTATCACCGAGGGGGGCTGATTTACATACTTCTCATGACAGTGAGCTCCCCCTCTCACCACCAGCCATTGGCGGGGAGCTCCCAGCTCCAGGCACAGCATAGAGGGCCACCCATTCCTGTCCCCAGGCCACCCAACAAATGGGGCTGGCAGGACCCACACACAGGCCGGCGCCCCAAAGCTGACCAACTACTGAAACACCTGCGACAAGCATGCTCGGTTCCCTGCTGCTTTGTTCTCAAGCAGGAAAGGTCAGCCGTGTCTCACCAGGCAACTAAGGAAAGCCTGTCCCATGAGACAGAGACCACAATAAACAGACGGGAGAAAGAAACTCCCCAGAAGAAAGAGATGAGTCAGGAGGCAGATTATTTAATTTAAAAATACAAACTCTGAGAATTCTGAGAGAGGAAGGGTGTGCTCAGAGGGAATGGAAAGCCGGCTATCTCCTCCCCACAGGTCCTGGTGCCGCCTTCTGGAATCACGCGGGACAAATCCCACCCTTTTCTTCCAAGGCAGCCATCCCCCACGTCTGTTCTAGAATAAACAGCCGCAGCCCCCGCAGCGTTCTCGCAAATTCCAGTTTGCTGACGTATTTCAGAAAACACAGGATCCTAAAGTGAACCCAACTTCTGGCTGAGGGTCAGGCTGGACCCCAAGCTCCCTTATTCTGCACACAGTCCAGCACCTCCCCCAGGCTTTGGCATAGACCTGAGGGTAATGAAGTGATTTCGGGGGTTCATGGACCCAGTTTAGAGGGTAGTGGGTGATAGGATTCTGACGCCTGCCGACATTTGTAGATCTAGGTGTTTGAACCTTGGCAGGAGGTCGTGTCTAGTTTAAACTAAACGTTTTATAGTCACTGTTTCACAGTTACAAAAGTGATATCAGCATTCTGCTTAGTCTTAACAAAATATTTCCTTTTAAATTGAGTTTAAGTAAAAATAAATAGACTTGAATTAGAAGACAATAGTCATCAAATTATGCTAAGAGTGGCAGAGAGAAACGACAAAGGCCGGCAAGGACTTGTGGGTGCAAGTTCAGTCCCTGCCTCAGCCTTGCCCCTGGTGCAGAGCGCCAGCCCCAGACAGGGGCGCCCAGACCCCACTCTCCCCACAAGCCCATCTCCATCCACCATGCAGGGAGCTCCACCCTCCTGGCAGGAAGGGCAAATCCCGAGGGGCACCCTCGGCCCACCCATCCCTCCCTTTCCTGTCCACTAGGGAGGCCAGTCCCACCGGTCCCACCTCCCACATGCACCTGCTGCCACCTCCTTCCCTGGGACCAGTCACAGGCCCCCACCTGGATGCAGCAGTGACCTCTAACTAGTCTGCCCCTTGCTTCTGCACTTGCCTGCTGTCACGCGGAGGCCCGGGTCCCTTAATCCTGAGTTCGATGCCGAGTCTCTGAGCTTCAAGCCCTCGCATGGCCCCCAGCACACTGGGAGCAAAGGTCACAGTTGTGGTAGCACACACCATCCTCCCCCACCCCTGGCTCTCTCCTGCCACCACAGCTCCTAGCTGCTCCCAGACCCTCTGGCAGGCTCCCACTTGGGTCTTTGTGCTGGCAGGTCCTTTCCCGAGGCCCTTCCACCCATAGCCACATGGCTCCTTCTCCACTGCTTCCAATCCTTGCTCAAACGTCACCTCCACTGGGATGGCTACCCTGACACTCCATTTGACCCTCCCTGCACTTAGGATTCCTGTGCCTGCCCTTCCTCTCCTGTGATGTCCTATAGCACTTATCACCGGCAAGTGGGATGACTCCCTACCGGTCATGGGGACTAGTTATCGTGTGTCTCCCCCACCCTCCACCCCAACAAGGAAGGCCCTGGGAGGCTGGCAATCCTGTCTGCTGTGCTCATCGTGTCCCAGCTGGCAGGACAACGCTTGCACACTCTAGGGACCCAAAAACATGGATTTAGCTCAGTGAAGAGGCCTGATTCTGCCCAAATCCACTCTTTGCCAGTCCTGGCAGGGAGCTTCGTGAACCTAGGCTGGGCACTTGAAGTCCACCAGCACTGACCTCCTCCCAGCCAGCTCAGCCGCCCAAGCTGTCTGTCAAAATACGCATCTGACTCTTGAGTATGTTGGCCGGACTGTGAATGCATTCATCGATTTCTGTCATCTAGCCCATTGATTAACCTGTCAAGTTGTTAAGGCAAATGTTGATGGTTCAGGACCTAGAACGGCATTCCTCTAGAAATCCTGGCGTAGTCAAACTGCCATCATCCCAATGTTTCATGAAATTTCAAACATACAGAAAGGTAGGGAAACAAAGTACAATGAACCATCGTATATATAACACCCGGACTCTTCTGTCAACATCTTGCATTTCCTTTGTGGTGTGTGTGTGTGTGTGTGTGTGTGTGTGTGTGTGTGTGTGAACTCCACCAAGAAAGCCATTTTCCTATAGGAAGATGCAGGGGTCAGTGCTCTTTCTCTGCAACAATCCAGTCATAAAAAATACATCATAGGGATGGTTGTGTTCCAATAAAACTTTATTGACAAAACCTGGCAGCAGCCCACAAGCCCAGGGAAAAACAACAGTTTGCCCAGGATGAAACTTTCTCTGAGCAGATCCAGCCACACCCCACATGCATCCTGGAGAGAAGCTGGAACACCGACAGCCTGTGGGACGCGGGATGTGACAGCTGTGAGCTGAGCCATGCGTCTGGAGCTCACACTAACTTCTCACTGGGTGGCAGAAGCCCGGAGGTCTGTCTCCACCCTCCGAGGCTGAACTCCACCTGGACAGGGTGAGTAGCCAGGCCCCAGCGCGAGAGAAAGAGCCCAGAACAGACCGGAAGACTCCTGTCCTGTCCCATCTCCTCACCACAGCAGGGGGAAGAAAGTGGGTTTATTGGGCTCAGAATGGAGGTTACGAGCAAGTTCCTTAAACCCCTAAGCCTCAGTTTACCCATCTATGAGATGGTAGCAATGACAGGACCTGCCTCCCAGGCCCAGGTGAGGATGGGGGGGAAGCACATGAACTGCTGAGAAGGAACAGATGAAATGTTTTCTTTCCAAGGATGAAGTTTAACACCAAGTTCCTATTGTGCCATTTGCTTGTAACAGAAGCCATGTGGAAAAAAGAAGAAGTAAGGAGAGGAGGCAGGAGGCAGGAGGCACGAGAGCTTCTCTCTGAGTGGCCAGGTGGCAATGACTCCCTCCCCAGTGCCAGCCCGATCTCCACATGCCCAGAAGTGTTTTCCCCCTTCCTGCGAGCCCCCAGCTCCAGGCTACGCCTCCCTTCCAGAGGCTGAACTGTCTAGCCGGTACTAACTCTATGCACGCCTTTGTCCCTAGGCAGGTTCTGGAAGGGACCTCAGCCCTGTGTTTAGGGAATTCTTCTGTTCACAGCTGGGGGCTTAGTTCACGGGGAAACAAGTGAAGTCGGGAGCTTGCACGTCGGGTAGGAACCGGCACGCCATCAACCCCAGCTCCAGGAGAGGACGCTGCACCGGTACCAGTAAGACGTCGTGAACCGGGCGCATCACCGCAGCCCAAGGAGCAACTGGAAGCCACCAACCACATGTCAGAGTTTCGAGTGCGCCACATGCCCACCCCTCCCCGAGCAACTTCGCTCTGAACACACGCGTTGATCTGACGTAGCCCCTTTACGCACACACAGGAAAGCACAGCTGCGTCCTCAGCCCTGTGACCGTTCTTGGTGTGTTAACATGATTTTTGAACATGCAGGAAAGAATTAAGAACCGTGTAATGAACAGCCCACACTGAGCAATCGTTAGTACTTCGCTGCATGTACTTCCTGTGACCGCACGCACGCACCTGCTACAGGCCGTGGCCACAGCCACGACATCTCAGAGGACGCTGAAGTGTGGACACTCCGCCTCTAAGTGGTCCATCCCCCTAGAGTGATAGGGTCGTGTCTAGCACCACTAAGAACACCCCCCCTCATACCCCGAATCCCAGCCCCTTTAGTAAATAAAGTTTTCGTCTAAACTTGATTTCCCTGTCACGTTCCTCTTCAACCACCTAGACAGGATACACAACCAATAAAAATCTCCAGCTCTGCCATCTGGATATTTCTTAAATTGGCTTGCCTTCCCCAGGCGGAGGGATCCTCCAGCCCTTAAATATTTACCGACCCTGCGCTCTGATCTGGATCCATGATTCTGAGCACAGCCTGACCAGCAGCATAGCCCTGGAACGCTTTAGAGCTACAAATTCTCACCTCCCCCCCAAGGCCGACAGAACCCTAAAACTCTACAGGTGGGGCCTGCAGGCAGCGGTGTGACCAGCGCCGTCCACCCCCACCTCCCCTACGGGAGACTCGGGACTCAGACCCTGAGAAGCACTGTCTCCGTCCTCTGGACTAGCAGCTTGGAGAATGGTGGTCCCTCCAGTCAGGTGCCGGAGCAGGGTGGGGGGCGGGTGGAGGGCAGGGAAATTAGCATAGAAATAAACCAAAGGGTGGGTTTTATTTTGTAGGTGCCTTTTGAAGTTAGTTGGTAATTGGAATATCTGAACTTCCCACCTGCGTAATAACAGTGCAACATGCCCAGGCAAAGACGATGTCTGCCCCATGAAACCCAGACTGCAGAACACAGGAGCCTCTGCGGAGAGATGGGATTCAGCTGTGACATGTCAAATGATGTCAAGATGCAATGAAGAAAGGGAGCTAAAAATAGCACTACAAGGTTGAGCGCTAAGGGCTCCCGTCCCTCCATTCCAGGACCAGAAAGAAGCTGCCTCCAGCCACTCCTCAGGTCCCACAAGGCTCCAGGCAGGAGAGCTGCTCTGTTCCCTCTCTGTCCACATGTCAGCTGCCCTTGTGCCCGGGACACCGCGGGTGCAGAGCTCGGGGCTCCCAGGGAGGCAGGAGTGAGCAGGTTGCTCCTGAGAAGGATATTCTATGGTTTAAAAATAGAATGTTCTGAGCGTGCACGCATGATATGAGCAGTCACCCCACGAGCAAAGCTATTGCATTATGTAACAACGATGGGATTAAAAAAAAAACCGCGGCGAGACACAGGTCGAGGGTCAATAATGCTGCTCTGCAACCAGAGAGTTCCCAGGGAGGAAACACGGACACAATGTTTCTATCTCTTCCACCATGACAGAGAGCTGCCAAGTGTCCTGCCACCGCTGGGTGTAGCTCGGGAGGGGAGGTGACGGGTGCTCCAGAAACAGCGCATTTTCATACGGGCTTCTTGTTTTAGCTCGCCCGGTAAAAGCCGGGAAATTAAACAGCAGCCTGTGTGCAGAATGTCTCAGGGACCGCGTCTGCTTCTGCTGAGGGTGGCCCCTAAGTGACAGCTGAGATGACTCTACAACAGTGTTCCCCTGCTCCTCTCCTCTCTCCAGCAGGCTACCCCTGATGATTTCTGAATGAACTTGGAGCATGGTGGTTTTTTGTTTTTTTGATGATCGGTTATTCTTAGAGTTTGGAAGCGGCTACCATCATTATGCATGTGCATAATTCTGTAATTCATCCTGGCAGAATTACACGCCCAGGGCTCTGCACCGCACAACTGCTAAATTACCATCTTTCCTCCCTGTGCGCACCCCCCCCCCCGCCCCCAGGAAGAAAGCGAACATTTCAGGGGAGGGGGTTGGGTACCCTGACCACAGCCTTCTCCTGACATCCTGGGAACTTCATTTCCCTCTGAGCCCAAAAACTTGCAGCATCAGAAACACAGTGGGGGACCATCAGGAACCAATTCTGCTTCCAGGAACTTCCCATGACCCATATTGACACTTGGAATCAGTTCCCCCATTTCCCCCTGTGGCCCCAACTCCAGATATCCAACCTCCCTTGCAAACTGTTCCTTTAGAAACCCAAACCCAGGAACGATACCGAATGCAAAAATCACAGGAAAGCAAAATGCCTCCTCCTCCCCACCTTCCCCCGCGGCACGGACCGGCCCAAGAGCCCAAGGGACAGTGACTCCTGGGGGTGGGGGGGAGCAGCGTTTATTCCAGACACAAATGAAGGTTTCTTTCTCCGCTGTTGGGAAACCTCCCCTCCTTTAGATTTTTACAAAACCTGGCTTTCGCACGGAACCTTGTGCTGTCAAAACGCGCATCGAGGACAATCTACTATTTCCTGGAAATTTTCGTACAAGCTGGAGATGAAGAGGCATCCAGGTGGAATTTTTATTTTTAGCCCCGAAGTAATAGGGTCAAAATCACATTCACGTGGAAACAAAAGACCGAGGCTCTGTGGCAGATCTGGGGCTGCTGGCAAACGCGGGCTTGCTCACCAGAGGCTTGCAAAGGGCCCATCTGCAGGGAGAGGTCAGCACCCATCTCTCCCCCCAGACTCCAGACTTGGACATTTGATTCAAGGGGGCCAACAGCGCCCTTCTCCCCTGGCTACCCCCGCTGCTGTTAACGTTTGCAAGGCCTTTGCCTTTAAGAGGCCTCCCCCCAGAATATGTCCACTTCTCTCCCTCCCCAGTGGTGTCTGGGGGAATTCCACTTACCTTAGAGTCAAAGAAAGGTTCGGAATTACGGTCCTCATCCTCCCAGGAAACTCTGTCTCCCTGTGGGCTCCTGGATCCCCGCTCCCCAAACCTCCCCTGGAGGTAATGCCTGGCAAAGAGCCCCCACAGCACTCAGGACTCGCTCACATCCCAAAGAACCCCCAACCCCCAGCCCGGCACAACACTGCAATTGTCAGCAAGCTCCCGTCTGCCTTTTGGGGCTGAACACCGTTATTACCCGTAAACATTTTTAAATATAGACATTGCAGGAGTGAGGGTGTGGGGCAGGGGTGAGAAGGGCTGCTCAGGGCCAAGGGACCGGCTCAGGGGACCAAGCAGCGTGTGCCAGCCCCCACCAAGCCCCTGCTCTGCTCAGTGCCACTGATTTGTCACACGGTCAGGACGCTGCCCTGGCCAGCAGCTGGCCGGAGCCGGGCAGAAATCGCCAAACTAAAGGCTTCAGTCCCCCATAAATAAACCCACTGTGCCAGCACCCTCTCTGGGCCTTAGGCAACCTCTCCCCTGAGTATGGGGGTGCTCTCCCTCCCCTACTGCCCCAGCAGCGCACGCTGACCTTGGGGAGAAGGCACCTCGGCCATGCCATCTGGAGCCGCAGCAGCTTCAGCCCGGGGAGGCTGCCCAGAGCCAAGCCCTGGGGACCACAGCAGAGAAAAGGACTCTGACCTGCGCCCTCGGGACAGAGACGCTGGAGGCAGACGCCCAATGAGGAGGGGGTCCAGAGCAGGGTGTCCCCAGCTCCGCATGGCTACCCGCTGGGGCCATATACCGCTCTGTTGCGGGCCCGGCCTGTGCACTGCCGTGGGATCTCTGGCAGCCTCCCTAGTCTCGCCAGGCTAGAAGCGAGAAGCCCCCCCCCCCCCACCCCTGGCAGACAACCACAGTGTCTCCAGACATCCTGGATGTCTCCTGGGGGCAGGGCTGCCCTGCTGAGAACCACTGTGCTGAGAAAGGCAGGAGTGGGTCTGAATCAGGAACCGCATGACCGTGTGGACTTGGGATTCCACTCCTCTGAGCCTCAGTGTTCTCATCTGTGAAATGGGTAGAACGGCCATGAAGAACGGAGCCAGGCCGGGGGCTAATTAATGGAGCTCTCACCCAGAGGGGCCCAGACACTTCCTGCTCAGGAGCGGGGCTGGGCTCTGCCTCTACACATTCCCCCGCGTGCCCTTCTGCTCACCCAAGCGTGCAAGGGCACAGGCTCCCCAGTGCCGTCACCACTCTGCATATGTCAGCTCACTCAGGACCTGGGGAGGGCAAGGAGAAGTAGCGGGAGGGGGACCAGCCAGGGGAGAAGGGCAATCCCAAGGGCAGGGCTCCCAGGAGACCCAGGAGACTCAAAACCGTCCCTTGGGTAAGCACACTAACCCCAAACATTTTTCATGCATTTTTCCATGTCTGGGGTCTCTCTGGAAACCTCTAATTCCAGCAGCCAATGATAGGTTGCTCCTGCCTTTTAGAAAAGAGGGCTTGTCCTGCTAATGACACCTCTACCGGCTCCTGCCTGGGAGCCGGTGTGCACTGGGCGCTGCGGCTGGCGGCCCTCTCTGCCCTTTCCGGGGAAGGACAGTGGAGCACTGGAAGCACAGCCGACGGCGAGGACGGGGCCCTAAAGGGTAACGTCCTCTCACCTCCCGCTCAAGGCGTTTCTAGAAGCCGCACTGGGCTTCCAGGCACCTGGAACGGCGGAGTTCCTCGGCCACGTGCCACACAGAGTCCTTGCAGCCCCACACAGCCTCACCCTCACACGTGGCTGTCCCAAGGGCAGGCATTTCTATGCTCCCTCTGTCCAGTGGGGAAACTGAGTCTCAGAGAGGCAGAGTGAGCTGCTGAAGGCCATTCATTAGGAGGCGGCAGGGGAGGGCGGCAGAAACTTCCTCTGTCTGACTCTGGGCCAGGGTGTGACCCTTGGCCAGTCTAAGACACCAGAACCCAGGGCAACCGAGTCACAGTCCCGACTCAGAGCTGTCCCAAGGGAGCACCAAAGCCCAAGCAAGTCCAGATCCCAGGAAGGAGAATTCCAGGGGTGTCTTTCCTCTCCAGTGGCCCCCAAGCCGACTGAGCCCATGAGGCAACCATGCCGAGCCCAGAACCGGCTGTGAGCAAGTACAAGAGAACCGAGAGCCTTCTTCCCCGGCCGGTCCCTGCCACACGAGGTCAACTGCAGAAACTCAGCTCAGCACAGTGCCGGACTCCCAGGGCATATTCAGCACCCTGGGGGTAGCTCTCATGAGGACAGTCCATCAGCAGATTCCTCCCATCTGCATGTCAAGAGCCCATCTCTCTGCCCCGGACTTGCAACACCAGGACTTCTGCTCCTCACGGGAGCCGATGGAGGGAGGGATTCTATCCCCATTCTCCAGAGGGGGAACCTGAGACCCAGCTCACCTAGGCACAGGTGGACAGCATCCTGGACCCAGTCTTAGGACATTCCTGCCACTCCAACACATAACTTGTGAAGACAAGTAGAGGTAGTGCCAGAAAGATGCCCGGGAGCTCCGAGTTTATTGAACTCCATATACCGTATTGACTCGGATGTCAGAAGACTGGAGTCAAATGGGTGCCCTCCCGCCCCCGGGTACCCCACAATTCACTGCAACAGACACATCAATCTATTGGCAACTCTTCCTGGCGCCTCCCCCAGGATCTCCCTTCACCTCCTCCCCACCCCCACTGGCCACAGCCCAGACTAAGCCACGCTCAGCTGTCCCCGGGACAAACTTCCCGAATCCTCCTGGAGTGTGTGGTCAGAGGGCAGGCTTGGAGCAGGGCTGGTGGCGGAACAGAGACAGTGGGTGGAGGGGAGGCCAGAAGCCGGATTGCAAATTGCGCATGACCCACGGGGAAGAGGGGCCAGGCAGGCTGCTCACACGCCACTGCACTCCAGGTGCCGGGTCCGGGCAAGGTCCACTCGATGCTCACATCCCAGAAGGGTGCCCTGTCCTCTCCCTGATGTCTAGGTGACCAAACGGGCTCAGTGAGGGCGAGCAGGATGGCGGAGGTCACCATTAACACGCACGGAGTGTTGGGTGCCCCAGCCAAGGACTGATCCCTCCCAAAGAGGCCGAACTCCGCCCCCTGACCCTGGGTACAGGCTATCTCATTATCATCCCAATGTTAGAGATGGGAAACTGAGGCAGAAGCTTGGTGGCACACAGCAATGAAACGGAGTGGGCACGGAAAGCCAGGGCACTGTGACCACAGAGCACAGCATCTCAGTCCCCACACCACGGACATAGAGGCCACATGGTCTCAGTGGTGGGGCTGTCCCGTGCGTTACACATCGCCCAGCAGTCGCCTGGGGCTTCACCCAGCCACCGCCAACACAGCTTCCCTTCTGGCTGTGACAACCAAAAATGCCTGCAGACATTGCCAATGCCACACACCCCCCCCACCCGCTCTAGACGTCAGAACGCTGGGGTGTTAAGAACAGGGTGGTCCTTGCCTCTAGCCGGGGTCTGAGACCTCTTGTCACTGGAAAATGAAAAACAAAAGGAGCATCACTGGCCCCTGAACACAGCATCCTTCTGTCCACGCATGGCCACTTACACGGCGGGCATTCCCCCGGCAGACGACAGCAAGTGACCTCCAGGTGACCCCCTCCAGAACGTGGGCACTCACGAGGGCTGTGCCCACCGCCGAGCCTCGAGGTTTGCTCCTGCAGGAGGTCTGGAAGCTTTAGAGCTGCGGTCTGGAGGACCGCGTTCAGACCAGGAGCCACACGGCTGTGCCTGGGAGCCCCGGCTGAGTACTCAGGTAAGCAAAGGTGGCCCGGGGCGAGTTCCGCACACAGAGGGTAGGCACAGGGCTGCTGCGGGTCCTGCCAGCGCACAGAGTCTCTTTTTCCATTTGTATTTACTGACCAGCGCCTCCAAGCAGGACTTTTAGGCAAAGAAAACCAAACAGTGAACAAATCAGACAGAAACCTTGTCATTTGTGGAAGGGACAGTGCGGCAGCCCAGCACGGCCAGAGCCCTGGGGTTTTCAAGCCGAGCCAGGAGGGCCAGATGTTTGTGTGAGATCCTTCAGCTTTTCTTCTTTCTCTCTTTCCTTTCTTTCAATTTTAATTCCAGTTAGTTAACTTACAGAATTACGTCAGCTTTAGGTGCACAGTACAGAGACTGAGCCCTTCCATCCATCACCGGGTGCTCATCGCGACAAGGTCACCCTTCATCCCCAACCCCCATTCCCGCCTCCCTCCTGGTGACCAGCAGCGTGTTCTGTTTCCTCGTTTGCCTTTTATTCCCCCTTTGCTCATACGCTTTGGTTCTTGAATTCCGCATATGAGTGAGATCATACGGTGTTTGTCTTTCTCTGACTTCAGTTAGAATGATGCCCTCTGGATCCACCCATGTTGGTGCAAATGGCAAGCCTGCTTTTCTTTATGGCTGAATAATATTCCTTTTGTATATGTACCACATCTTCTTTATCCATCCTTTAATCAAGGATGCTGCTGCCGCATCTTGACTATTCTAAATAATGCTGAGATAAACATAGATGTGGATATATTGTCTCCAATTAGTTGTTTTCATATTCTTTGGGTAAACACCCAGTAGTGGAAATACTAGGTCATAGGGCAGTTCTACTTTGGAATTTTGGAGGCACCCCATACTATCTTCCCCAGTGGCTGCACCAGCCTGCATTCCCACCAAGAGTGCACCAGGGTTCTCCTTTCTCCACACCCTCACCAAAACCTGTTGTTTCTTGCATTGTTAATTTTTGGCCATTCTGACAGGTGGAAGGTGATAGCTCATTGTGGTCTTGATTTGCATTTCCCTGATGATGAGTGAGGATGCTGTCTTTTCGTGCATCTACAGGCCATCTGGATGTCTTCTCTGGAGAAATGTCTGTTCATGTCTTTCACCCATTTCTAATTGGGGTATTTGGGGGTTCCCGGTTGTGTTTTTAAGTTCTTCATGTACTTTGGATACTAACCCTTTATCAGATATGGCATTTGCCAACATCTTCTCCCATTCAGGAGGTTGCTTTTTAGTTTTGTTGATGATTTCCTTCACTGTGCAGAGGTTTTTTATTGATGTAGTCCCAATAGTTTATTTTTACTTTTGTTTCCCTCGCCTCTGGAGACAAGTCTAGAAAGATGCCTTCTATGGCTGATGTCAGAGAGATGGCTGCTGTGCCCTCTTCTCAGATTCGTATGTATGTGTGGTTTCAGGTCTCACATTCAGGTCCTTAATCCATTTTGAATTTATGTTTGCGTGCGGTGTAAGAAACTAGTTGTTTCAATCTTCCGCATGCAGCTGCCCAGTTTTCCTAACACAACCTGCTGAAGAGACTGTCTTTTTCCCATGGCATATTCTTGCCTCCTTTGCTGAAGATTAACTGAGCCCATAATCGTGGGTTCATTTCTGGGCTCTCTCTTCTGTTCCATCGATCTCTGTGTCTCTTTTTATGCCAGTACCGTACTGTTTTATTTACCACAGCTTCGTAGTATATCTTGAAATCTGGGATTGTGATGCCTCTAGCTCTGTTCTTCTTTGTCAAGATCGCTTTGGCTATTCAGGGTCTTTGTGGTTCCACACAAATTTTAGGATTATTTGTTCTAGTTCTGCAAAAAGCGTCGTTGGTATTTTCATAAGGATTGCACTAAATCCGGAGGTTGCTTTGGGTTGTATGGACATTTTAACAACATTTGTCCCTCCAGCCCACGAGCAGGGAATAGTCTTCCATTTGTTTGTCTCATCTTCAATTTCTTTCATTGGTGTTTCACACTCTTCAGGGTCAGGTTTTCGCCTCTTTGGTTAAGTGAACTCGTACATATTTTGTTATTTTTTATGTAACTATAAATGGGAATTTTTAACATTAATTTCTCTTTCTGCTACTTCATTATCAGTGTATAGAGATGCAGTGGATTTCTGTATATTGGAAAGCCCTCAACTTTTAAATGTTTATTCAGTTCCACAAATGCATGTGCACACGCGCACGCACACACTGCACTAAATCAAGCAAGTCTATAGGCTAACCTTGGCCCATGGGCTTCCTGTTTGGAATCTTAGATTTCTATCTTCCTTTCCACCAGATTTAGAGGAGAACAGCAGCGAGTCACCTCCCTGGGCTGCTTCTAGACTTGGTGGCTTCCGACCCAGGCTTAAGAGAGAAAGGAGAAAGCATGATAGCTTCAGGGAGAGTGTGATTCTACGCTTGACTTTTCCTGGCCAGGAAAGGGGAGGCTTGTCCAGCATGGAGCTGTGTCCCAGCCCTTATCATGAAACATATGGATGGTCAAGTCTCCCCCTCGCCTGGGCCAAGGAAGCCACTTAAGGAAGGCCAAATATTCTGGGAATCTCTTCCAGTTGGCTCCTGTGATTTTCCTTGCTGGGAAGTGAAACTAAAAGTAGGAGAAAGCTCGGAATAAGCAGAAGGAGAACCACGCAGCTCTCCCTGGACCAAATGTTCTCTCTCCCGGACCAAGGGAGGAGCTGATGGGGAGAGGGGCAGCCCCTCAAGGTCACTCAGAGAGCACACCGTACACCTCCAGCCTCCGCTTTGGGAGCAAACGTGTGAGACTGCGAAGAAGCGGGAAGACCAGCAGGGAGGCCACGGCACTTGTCCAGGTACAAGGAGCAGGTAAGTCGGGCCAGGGAGGAGCAGGGAGGATAGGAAGAGCTGGCCACATTCAGGAGATATTTTAGAGACAGAACCCACAAGACCATCCAGCACGATGGACCCATAAACAGCTGATTGCGGTGGAAGGTGGTGTGAACTACAGGCTACAGACACCCCGTGCCCCATGCTGTTGAAGGTCAGCATGGGGTCCTGACCGCCAGCCATCCAGGATGGAGACACGGAAAGTGCCTGCTCCTGCAAGTGTCCACCCTCCCCTCCTCTCTCCTGAGAAGGCCAAATGCAGAGAACACAGAGGTGGGGTGGGAGCTGTGTCTACATCGATGCCCTTTACACCTGCAGGTGTGGAGGACACTCGGGGCTAGACCACACGGGAGGCTGTTTCACAGGGAGTAAGAAGAGTTTTGCCTCAAAATTCTGCCCAGTCTCCAGCCCTGGGAAGGCTCATCCACCCGTCTTTGAACCTGACCCAGACCAAGTGCAGGCTCTGCCCACACCCCTCCCTGGAGGGGGCCTTCCCTGACAACCACATCGGAAACAGACCTGTCGCTCACCTCATCTCTGCCCGGCGTGGCTGATCCCGGCACTCACCACGCCAACCTATCACAGCGGCTTGTGCACTGGTCACAGCCCATGCCCTCCTGTGACAGCTAGGGGCTTGTCAAGTGACCCGCAGAGCACTCAGAACACAGAGGTGCTCCCTAAGTATTTGTTGCAGATAAGGAGATGGACTAAGGAACCTTAAAACAGAGACAGACAGATATCCATGCGAGAATGCTGTGAAAGCCAACGGAGGATAGTAAAGTGAGTGGAACAACTCAGATGTTTGTCGGCTGACGAATAAATGAGCAAAATGTGGTCCATCCCTACGGGGGAACATTAGCCACAGAAAGGAATGAAACTCTGAACACACTACAATAGGGAGGACCCCAAAATCATTTAGTCAAACAGGAGCCAGTCAGAATCGCCGCACACGGCGTGATCCCGTTCATAAAGAACGTCCAGAGAAGGCAAATCTGCAGAAACAGAAAGAGGACTGATGACTGCTGGGGGCTGGAGAAGGGGGTGTGGGAGTGATTCCTAATGGGCTCAGGGATTCCTTTCTGGGGGCGCGGTGTGTCCTAAAACTGATTATGGTGCTGGTTTCACAATTCCGTGAATTGGGATAACCACTCAACAGTATGCTTTCAATGGGTAAATTTCATGATATGTGGTGTAGACCAAATTTCAATAAAGTTGCTACCAAAAAAAAAAAAAAAAGAAGAAAGAAAGAAAGAAGAGAAAAGAAAAGAAAATGTTGGGGGGCACCTGGGTGGCTCAGTCAGTTGAGCCTCTCACTCTTGATTTCAGCTCGAGTCATTATCCCAGGGTCTTGACATCCAGCCCCACTGGACGGAGCCTGCTTAAGATTCTCTCTCCCCCTCTGCCCCTCCCCACCCCATTCCCCGGCTTTCAGGCACATGTGGGTGCTCTCTCTCTAAAAAGAAATTTATTTAAAAAAGAAAGAAAGAAAGAAAGAAAATTTCCAAGGCAGCTTATCTATGGGTCAGATGCTCCCAATCAGGAAGCCACATCCTGAGTATAAATTGGGCAATAAGGAAAGCAGCCCCAATTACTTTGCATCCCCAGGTGATCGGTAATTAACCCCATCTTTAGTTGCTAAAAAAATAAAGTGTGTGAGACCCAGAATGCTGAGAAATCTCATGGCCACACGTGCCGTCATCACTGGCTTTGACTGAACACCTCTCCGGGCAAGGGTGCTCCGAGGGTGTTCCCCGCAGGCCTCGCTGCTGGAGCCTTCGTTCTGAGTTCACAGAGGCTCAGAGAGGTTGAGCGGCCAGGCTGAGCATGCAGACCCCTCGGTAGCAGATCCTTTTCATCCGCCTCTGCATGTGAGCCGCAACAGATGTCCTTCTTCCCCCTTGAAGGCCCTCCCTCCCTTCTCTCAGGCCGCGGTGTCGGAGCCACAGTGGACAGAATTCATCTTTGCGATTCTCTGCTTCCACCACCCCACATCCCCACCATCTTTGTCCAACATCCCTCCTGCCTGAAGCTCAGGACCTACAGCTCTACCGGTCCCCATCTCTGTCCATCATCCACTGCACTGGCCACGCCCCAAGGTTCCAGGAGCCCAGCCACTGTCTTCTGTCTCCTCCCAACCATCACCCACATGAGGACCAGGCCAGCCCCTAGCATCAGGAGTCCTTGCCGTTCTCAACACCGATGCCACCTCCAATCACCATGACCATGGCCAACACGGAGATGGCTTCCCCCAGATCTGCCCCTCAACTGAAAACATGAAGCCCCTTCACCTCACCTCCCCCCCCAGACCCCTGCCCTTCCATCCACAGAGCCTCAGGCCACATGGGCTCTCTCTCCTGCCTTCAGCCCCTCAGCGAGCTCCTCCCAAGAGTTACTTCCATCCAGCTCAACCCGAGCCCCCCACAATCAGCATGTCCGACCAGCACCTGAGGTTCAGTACCCCCGTGCCCTCCATCACAACCTCCTTGCCCCGCCATCTGCTTTTACTCATTTCTGCTCCCAGGCACACAGCTTAAAAGCTGCTGGAGGAAAACCACAAAGCCGTGCTCCACGAAAAATTCATTTTATTTGACTTCAGCTGGACATTGAGCACCTTCAGATTCTCCACTCTCCCCCAGGTGATTTCCTATCCCATTTTCCAGTCCTCTTGGGGCAGTGAAATCACACCCCTTTGTGCACTGCTGAGAGTGTAGAAGTCAGTGTGGCCCCGCACAGGACCAACCCTGCATTATTTTTCAAGAGGCATCAAACACTGAACTTCCTAGACTCATGTCTCACATCCTACCCTGGAGACAAAAATCCTAAATACAGAGAACCCTACATGCAGGAAGGTTTTACCATTTTATGAGCAATCACATGGAAGAGTCTGAAGCACTGAAAATATCCAGCAGAAGGAGGACCAGGTGAGTAAATTTTACTTCAGTGGGGACTCTGCTCAAACAGCCTATACCAGCATTTTGGCAACGGAACTCCAACTTAGACTTCAAATAAATTCTTATTTGACAACCAAATAAAATAAGACCAAGCGAACCAGGTGCAAAATAAGTGGATTGTGGCCTCAGGGCAGAGGTCGAGAGCAAGCCCAACATGCATGCATCAGGGCAGAGAGCGTGAAAGTGAGTACCAGCTCCAGCCCGAAGTGCGTACTTAGAGGACATTCGCTCTTGTCTCATGAACATAAGGGCAAAGGCTTCACGACAGGCTCAGATGCTGAGAGCTGACTTGTGAAAGTTGCCATCCACACGGTCCACCGAGAAGGTCTGGTACTTCCAGCAAGGGCCAGAGGTAAGACTCGAACCAAGGTCTTAGCAAACCTGGGACATACAAGAAGCTGGGCGAGCAGCCCTTTGGCCCTGGCTGGGGTTGAGGAATGGATAAAAGCATGGTCATGTAACTTCTGCCATCAACAAGCAGCCAGCTCCCTGGGGCTGGAAGAAGGACATTCAGAGGTTGAGGATGGGAGCTGCGGGTCAAGGCTGAGAGCCGATGGAGAGTGAGGCTGGGTCTGGTCCTGGGTCCCAGACTAGCTCAGAGAGGCAGCTGGGCCAGGAAAGGACTACAAGATGAGGAGGAGGAAGGTTGGGGGCAGGGTCATCAGGAGGTGGAGGGCAGGCAGGACTGTACAGGCGAGCTGGCTGCTTGAGTTTGACTCTGGAGGAAGAGGTCTTCTGTGTGATGCAAGGACCAAGGGTAGGGCCGTGCAGGCGGGCTGCGAAGGAAGCCAGCCAACAGCTGGGCTTCTCAGATCCATCAGATTAAAGGTTCTTGGTCCCTGCTCCGTTTGTGGATTTTTCACTTCCTTGTCCTCTTTCTGTGGGAGAAGCTTATTGTTTTTCTTATATTTTGCTTCTTATTTATCCATCAAGCACCCTTTTCCCAGGCTGCTAAATAAAATATACCCTTCATAAGAAGACTCTGGAATTAAGTGGGGTTCTTCTTTCCTACATGTTCAGGAAAGGAGGAAGGGTCACAAGAAAACCGGCACTTGTCAATATCGGACATTGAGGAGTAACACGGATGCATGAGCCAGCATCACACAATCACAGACACCCTCCTGTTCAGGTATTTGGTAAAAAATAAATAGAATCCTCTTTGGTAAAAAAATAGAATCCTCTTTGGTTAAAAAAAAAAAATAGAATCCTTTTTAGTAAAAAACAAAACAAAACAAAAACAAAACAAAACAAAACAAAACAAAAAAAACCAGGATCCTCAGACATACTTCCTCCATTAAAAGTAAAAACAAAGCAAAAACCAGGCCAGTCCTCTTGTCCAGCACTTTCTAGCATTATATGGTTCTTTCCATGGCCCTATCCCTATTTTGTCCCCACTGCACAAAGGAAGCAACTTAAGCTCAGAGGAGCTCAGGTGCACACAGGTAGACAGAGGCAGAGCTGGTCGGTCCTGAGGGGTCAGCTGCCCCCCTGCCATGCACCAGGGGACCTGCACTGGGTGAGGTCTTGCTGGTCATCACACTATTGCAAGTGTATAATCTTCACTGAACTGAGCCTACGTCCACGCAGCAGTTTACAGAACAGCGCACACTAAATAAGGGTGAGTGGAAAGGGCTTCCGTGTAGAATCAACAAAACAAAAGGTCAACCCGAGGTGCACCGAGATGCTCACTCCACCTGATCATTCACCCATACCCACGTCAACGGTCCCCATGCATTCCCGGCTCAGCCGCCCTGCTGTCTTCATGCTGGTGTCTGTCCATCCTCAGCCAGAAAGCTGGAGCCACCTTTCATGGTTCCTCCTCCAGCAGTCCCCCCAGTGTCATGTCTACTTGGAACCTCAGAACGAGACATCCTGCTCAGCCTGCCACAGGTCCCTTGCATATACAGTTCTCTCGCCTCAACACTGTCCTGGTCCTTCTTTCATCTCCCACCTGTCCCTCCTCATCTGGGGAATGTTGTTTCTCCTTGGGGGGGGGGTTCTCAGGGGAAAGGTTGTTTACTGGGGAAACCACCTCTGTCCCCACTGCCACCCCAGGCTGGGTCACGTCTCCCTGCTAGCTGTCCCACATATCCTGAGCTTCTTCACATATTCCCAAGTGTAACTGCTCGTTCACCATCCGTCTCGCTTCTAGACTGCAAGGCTCTTTAGGGTAGAACTGTCTTCTGTTTACCCCCATGACCCCACTGCCTTGCACAGAATCTAGTACATAGTAGAGGTACAACAGATAGAGGCTGAGAAAATGAATGAACAAACAAATTAACGAATGAATGAACAGCCACAAATGCACACAGAAAGACCCTGGAGTATGATGCTGTCCTCTGCAGCACTGAGTACAATATGCCTCCACGATTCCCTTTTGCAGGGGTCAAGAGAAGCGGATCCCACCTGAAGCAATCCAACCAGAAGACAAGGCGCCCGTAGCAAGCAGAAGACCGCTTGTGGTCACCCTGTGGAAGAAGGAAGCCAGGCAGATTTGTTTGGCACCATCTAACCGCTGAAGCCAGTCATGCAAACAGGTCAGATTTCCATCTGATTAGACATCCTGAAAACTCCCACTGAGAGGCAGGGCTGTCACTCCATGGCCAGTCAGGGGAGCCAAGGCTACCAGCACGTAGGAAATAACGTGTATGGGCCTCTTTGGCCACGGAACACCCTACGGATGGCCAAGCCAGACACGTTTCCAACATAGCTAAGAAGATGTGGCCAACACGTTCACTGACACAGGATGCAGGCATGGGGACCAAAGAACCAAGTCCTGAAACAAGGATGCTGGCAATGATCCAGGGACCGTTACAGTGGGAATGACAACTTGGACTTGTCCTTACTATAGGGAATGACTTTGGAATCACACACCACACACAGCAATAAAAGAACAGCCCAGCTGGAAAAGACTGCTTTCTCTGGCTCAAACATCCTTAATTCTGAGCAAAGTCACAGTACCTGGGTGAGGCTGGCAGATTATGCCCTCAGCCCTGAGATGACTGGGTAGTAAGAGGCTCTGGAAAACCTGGACAATCCATTGTCCATTTGAAATGTCTGAGATCTGACATTAGGAAGACAAGAATCACAGTGTAAGGAGACGTGGTCAAACAGACCCTTAGGCTGCTGCTTTCTCTTCCTTGTCCATCAGAATTTTGGAAGAGTAAAGGACATCAGTAAGACAAATAAAAAGTATCCTCCTGAGATGAAGTCATGATCCTCCAAATTCCCTCCTCTATAATTTTCTCGGGCAAAGCAATGACTATTGTAGCATTTGTTTGTTTTTAATTGACTAAGAGATGTTTCTCAAAAACAACACACTTTCTGGCTCTCCAAGAGACCGATGCCCTTACTGTGTATACACAGTGTTTACATATGACTAACATGAGTATGAAATTCAGAAAATGGAAACGAGTGATAGAAGATATTATTTAAGGAGTTTGGCAGCTGACTACCCTCAGCCCTGACAGCACAATGACAGAATAGGAGGAAGGAGAGACTCAATGATATTTTAGTGAATTTCTGATGGCCAGATAACAGATCAGAATATGAAGAAGCCTGGTCACTGAGTGAGTTTTTACCCACTCCAACTCCTTCCCACAGGTAAAGCGAGAAAACAAAAAGATTCCTGTAATGTGTGGAGCCTTCCCCCATTGGAAGGCAGAAGTCCCCTGAAAGTGGGGGGCTGAGGAGGAACTCAAGAGAGAAATCCATCCTGGAAATTCCAATCTTGAGTCATTGAAGCCTAAGGGTATGGGAATGTGTGTGACAGGGAACCCCATCAAGGCATCACAGGCCTTCACTAAGTGTAAGACCTTTGGAGTCTCCAAAGTCAGGAAGCATCATACCATACAATAATTCTGTGACCCCTACTTCTGCTAACTAGGCTATGACAAGTCTCAGAAGGCTGGTAGTTCATAGGTAAAGCACTAGAAAACTTAGTGCTCAGAGCTGAGTTAAGCATTTGCAGCTGGTAGTGAACCCAATCAAAATAAGGCTACAGGAGAGCTAAATTACAAACAAGTTTGACTCGGGACTCCAATTTTGATAGCCTGAAAGAAGAGGGATGTACTGTTATTGATACAAAATGTCTGATGTGTAGTAAAAAGTAAGGTGTGTGAAGAACCAAGAAAATTTGGTGCATGATCATTAGAGGAAACCAACAATAGAAGAAGAACCTAAAATAGTTCAGCTATTAAAATTATCAGGGATTTTAAAATAACTATGAAAAAAATTCCAAAGACTACTGTATGAAAAGTAGTAATGTGCCTGAAGAGATAGAGAATTGAAACACATAGAAACTAAGAGAAAAATCCAAATGGAAATGCCAAAATGAAAAATACAATATCAGAAATGAAGGCTTCATTAGCTAGGCTTAATGGCAGACTAGGCAAAGCAATGGAAATTTATCAGTGAATGTGAAGACAGGTATAAAAAGCCAGTAGCAACAAGATAAATTGTAGACCAGATAGTTCATTAGAAAAAGAGCTAAGAAGAGCCCTCTTAGCCAAAAATTGGCATAAAAAATAATTTTGCAAAGGGGGGAGCTAAATTTAATTGGATCAGACTGTAGAGGAATATAACCCCCAGGGCCTTGACAAAAATAATAGAGTAATCATCTGGCAATAGTGGAGCCCAACAGCTTGAGGAGGCAAGCAGATTAAGAGAGAAATTAGGGGGTAGGCCAGCCATCGAAGAGAGACCTGCTAAAATTACCGTCACCTCAGGGTGCCTAAGCACACCCTGAAGGCTGCATCCTTTGAGAAGAAACACCAAGGGCTGTGGGGAGAAACAAACACCAAAAGAGCCTGTCAAAGTCACAAAACATAAACAAACAAACAACAAATCCAAGGGAAAAGGAAACCAATATCCAGAGTTGCTAAGGTCTCATATCTAAAATATCTAATTAAAAAAATACCAGATGTATAAACAAATAGGAAAATACGACCAATGCATAGAAAAAGAGCAGACGATGGAAACAGCTTATGAAAGGGGCCAGATGTTAGACTTAGCTGATAAAGATTTCAAAGCAGCTTTAAAAAGGTCCAAAGAACTAAAGGAAACTACTCTTAAAGAGGAAATGGGAGGTTTAATGTCAATGTCTTATTTTTTAAAAAAGAATGTCAATAAAGAGAAATTATTTAAAAGAATCAAATGAAAATTCTGCAACAGAAAGTTACAATAATGAAAACAAAAAAATTACCAGAAGGGATCAACAGGTGCTTTGAATCTGCAGAAGAAAAAATTGTCAAACCTGAAAATGACATTATTCCATCTGAAGAACAGAAAAAAAAGAATAAAGAAAAAAAAAAAAAAAGAAGAAGCTCAAGAATTTGGAGTCAACAGGAAGTGCAACGAGATATGCAAAACAGGAGTACCAGAATGAGAGGACAGTGAAAAGGGGACAGAAGAAATGCTGGAAGAAAAAAATGGCTGAAACTTCCCAAATTTGATTTAAAAAATTAATCTCTACATCTAGGACACTCAGTAAACTCCAAGGAGGACAAATACACAGATACCTACAATCAGATACTAGTGTTGAAAGACAAAGAATACCTTGAAAGTAGCAAGGTAAAAATGACAAGGGCCATATGAGACAACCCCATGAAGATTAATGGCTGACTTCTCATCAGAAATAATGGGGGCCAGAAGGCACTGGAATGACACTTGACTTTCGAACAGTGGAAGGAGATACCACTGTATACCACAAATCTTGTATCTAACAAAACTACCTTTCAAACTTAAAGGTGAATGAAAGACATTTCCAGATACATAAAATAGAGGATTCACTGCTAGCAGACCTGCCTTATAAGAAATGCTAGGAAAGATTTTCAGGCTGAAAGTGACACTAGACAGTGATTCAAATCTACATACCAAAAAAAAAAAAAAAAAAAAAAACACAGTAAATATGATTATGTAATCCTAAGAGACAGCATGAATGCATATTTCTTCTGCTTTCTTCTGTTAACTGAATTTTAAAGAGCAATCACATAAAATGGCACACACACACTCACACACATGTACACACATGAATTACTGGGTCCACAACTCCTAGAAATGTAATGTGTTTGACAATAATGATACAAAAGAAGTATGTGGGACAAAGCTGAATGAGGGTAAGGAAATCACACAGGATGGTGACTTGAGTCCACGGGAACAAATGAAGAGAACTAGAAATAGTAAACAGAAAGGTTAATATAAAAAACAATACTCTCTTAGCTTTTTTAAAAGACATAATTTCATATGAAGTAATAATTGTAACAGTGTATTATAGGAGTTGTAACATGTAACATGTAGTATGTATAATGATTATAACACAAAAAGAGAGAAGGGAATAGAGTTATATGAGTAATGTTTCTATATCTGACTGAAATTAAATCAGTATAAATCATCTGAAATGTTAGCATGCATATAGTAAGCCCTAGAGCAAACACTAAGAAAGTAAGTTTAAAAAGCTACTAAGGAAAGAACTACTACACTAAAAAGTTTTCACTAATGCAAAATAAAGCAGTAAACGGGGAAGTGAAGAACAAAAAAGATAGGAGATATAGAAAACAGAG